>NC_042618.1:401206785-401806785 GCF_901001135.1 Rhinatrema bivittatum | reverse complement strand
AGCAGAGAGCGTCTGGATCCAGGAGAATGGACGTCGACCAGAGCCGTTCAGCTGCTGGTAGATCGCTGGGGCCTCCCATCTATCGACCTGCTGGCTTTATCTCTTAATGTGGAGGTCTTCCGGATCTTCAGTTGTAGAAGAGATCAGTGTTCCCTGGGGATTGATGCCATTGTCCAGGCCTGGCCAGAGGAGGACTTATTTGTATGCCTTCCCTCCGTGGCCCCTGCTGAGCAAGGTCATTTGCAAGGTCTAGCACCACAGCGGACTAGTCCTTCTAGTGACTCTGGATTGGCCCAGATGCCCGTGGTATGTAGACATGTGGAGGCTTCTGGTGGAGACACCCCCCCCCCCCCCCCCCAGGCCTTCCTCTGCACAGGGACCTGCTCCAACAAGATTTGATCCTTCACGAGGACCCAAAATGGTTTTTTTTTCTTTCGGTCTGGCCCTTGAGAGGGCTCTCCTCATGAAGCATGGATATTCGGCGGCAGTAACTTCCACCTTGCTCTATGCGCGGATGTTCTCGACGTCCTTAGCATATGTGTGGATCTGGAGAATATTTGAGGCATGGTGCGAGGAACGCTGGCTTGCCCCTCGGACGGCCAAAATCCCTATGGTTCTGGAATTTTTACAGGACATCCTGAATAAAGTTTTGTTCCTTAATTCCTTGAAGGTTCAGGTAGCGGCGCTCTCCTGTTTCAGAGGCGAGGTGAATGGAACCTGCCTGTCAGAGCATCCGGACTTGGCCAGTTTCCTAAAAGGGGATAAACACCTTTGACTACCCTTTCAGTGGCTGGTTCCCCTGTGGAATCTTAATTTAGAATTGGACTTTTAGCAGGGCCTTTCTTTCGGCCACTGCGCAGTCTATCCCTGCACATGTTAATACTGAAGACTGTGTTCTTGGTGGTGATATGCTCAGCTCGTCGCATTTCTGAACTACAGGCATTGTGTTGGGAACCATTCCTCCGGATGACTCCAGGAGTGTTACAGCTTCACACCGTTCCTTCCTTCTTGCCCAAGGTAGTCTCCGAGTTTCACTTGAATCAGTCCATTTCCTTACCGTCCCTAGATGGAAGACTACCGCCTCCTCCACCATTTAAATGTCAGTAGACTTTTAGTGCGATATCTGGAATTCTCGGAACTAGTGCGCAAGATGGACCTCTTGTTTGTTCCTCATGGTGGAATGAGACAAGGTGAAGCAGCTTCGCAAGCTTCCATAGCTCGCTGGATCAAGGAGGTGATCACGGGAGCTTATGTAGAGGCAGGGAAGCCATTACCTTTTCAGGTTAAAGCTCATTCCACTAGGGCCCAGGCAGTATCTTGGGCGGAAGCTAAACTACTGTCTCCCATCAACATCTGCCGAGCGGTGATGTGGTCTTCCTTGCACACCTTCTCCAGGTTCTGTCGCCTGGACGTTCGGGCTCGAGAGGACGCAGCCTTTGCAAGGGCGGTGCTAACCGGACCGCGGGCAGCCTCCCGCCCCATTTGGGAGTAGCTTTTGTACATCCCTTTAGTCCTGAGTCCATCTGGCTACACGCTAGGAAATGGAGAAATTACTTACCTGATAATTTTGTTTTCCTTAGTGTAAACAGATGGACTCAGCATCCCGCCCATGGCTGCCCAAGAATGGCGCCAAGGAATCGCCCATGAGGTGAATCTCGATTCCAAGAGGTTACGGGTAAGCTGTTGCCCGATCCCTAGATCAGGGCTTCTATAATCTTCCTCTGATTCAGCGCTTATGTTTGGTTGAGTACAGTTATGCTTATTCGTTTTTAATCAAGTTCTAATCAAGTTGTAACCAAATTTTAATCAAGTTTTTCAGTAGTATGCCCACAGTGGCTTTTGACAAGAATACTGGAGGGCTGAGGTCACTGCAGGGGTATATCTAAGGCGAGGTCGGCTTTGAAACCTGACTCCATCTCCATCTGCTAGCAGGGGCGCATATAACCCATTGGTCCTGAGTCCATCTGTCTACACTAAGGAAAACAACATTATCAGGTAAGTAATTTCTCCATTTTATTGGACCACCATTAGAAATATCCAAAGATACTGCCTTACCAACCCTCCAGAATACCACTTCTCTGGCTTTGCTAGATGATGGGGGCTACTAGGGGATTACAGGCACATGAAGGTGGAAGGAAAGGAAGCTGGGGAGAGACAGGCAGAGATGGAGAGGGAAGCTTGCGGGACAGATCAACAGTTTGGGCTTTAAAGGAAGTATCTGAGAGGGAAGATTCCCAGAAATGTCCTACCTAGAGCAGAGTGTGCTTTGTAAGACACTGCAGAAGTCAGGGAATGATGGCATGTTTTTGTTGAGGGGTGGAGAATGGGCGGGGGGGGGGGGGGGGGAGAGAGAATTCTGTATAATAATGCCAACAGCTCATACAAATAAAACTTTAGCAGGCTCCAATAGGTTTTTGATATAATTCTGGAGAATGTACGTGACCTTTGAAGACCATATTGGTCCCTTTCAGATATATGCTGACCAGAAATATAATTTTTTGTGTAATAAAGGTGGAGATGAGCAAAACATCAGGTCCTTATCCCTTTGCTCCACAATTCAAGAACTATGGGTTACGTCCTCTCATCCAGCAGTGGAAGCAAGATTTTTTTTTTTTTTCTGGTGATATAAGAACATAAGATTTCTTATATCATAAGAAACATAAGATTTCAACTCTTGTTAAATGTATAACGCTACAGCGTATGTTCTTGTTCTATGTACACCGACGTGATATCTCTGATGAGCGGCGGTATATAAAAAACTATAAATAAATAAATAAATAAATAAGAACATAAGAAAATGCCATACTGGGTCAGACCAAGGGTCCATCAAGCCCAGCATCCTGTTTCCAACAGTGGCCAATCCAGGCCATAAGAACCTGGCAAGTACCCAAAAACTAAGTCTATTCCATGTAACCATTGCTAATGGCAGTGGCTATTCTCTAAGTGAACTTAATAGCAGGTAATGGACTTCTCCTCCAAGAACTTATCCAATCCTTTTTTAAACACAGCTATACTAACTGCACGAACCACATTCTCTGGCAACAAATTCCAGAGTTTAATTGTGCGTTGAGTAAAAAAGAACTTTCTCCGATTAGTTTTAAATGTGCCCCATGCTAACTTCATGGAGTGTCCCCTAGTCTTTCTACTATCCGAAAGAGTAAATAACCGATTCACATCTACCCGTTCTAGACCTATCTGTGCATATATCTGTGCATATATCCCACATGGAACCCTGATAGCCAGGGCTCTGTCTCCAGCTACTGGAAGGATGGTTGTTGGACATGCCCATTCTGAATTTTTTTATTTTTATCTATCAAGGAGAGATTTGGATGACTATAGCTTCCTTCCTGTCTGAGAGGCCTATCCTTAAATTGTGCCAAGCTCCTACAGAATATTCTCCTGCAGTGAGGTGAGCCAAATTGAAAGAGCAAACTGTCAACTCTCAGGGAGATTTCAGGGGCAGTTTGAGTAAGCACTCCTATTTAGGAAAAGAAAGGGGTTTGCCTTTGCTTTGCCTGGTTCAGGTAAGTTGCTTCAATTACTTCTAAAAGCTATTTGATCAGTGGCATAATTTTTTGGAGCATCGGCCTTTCTTTTCTTCACTGAGAACCATTAGGCCATGACTGACAAGATTTGCCGCTGCACCTCCTGTGGAAACCAGCGTTCCTCAGCAGTTAACAGCTCTGTGTGCTCTGCCTGCCGCAGCATCATGAAATCAGGAATTGGCTATAATTGCTAACCCCCCAAGATAGATTCTGGTGAGTTGGATCCTCCTCAAAAGAAGACAGCTGGGCTATTTTCTGATTCAGATGAGGCAAAAGAAGCAGAGAATCTGTTGAAAAGGATGTGGTGGCTTTTTTTGAAATTGCCGCAATATAATTCTGGTGCATTGAAGGGAAGTTCTGCCTTATTCCAGGCTCCCCCAAAGTTGTTGTTAGAGGGAAATTTAGAACTGAGCACCTCACAGGAAGGAGCAGGCACTTCTACAGCAGAATACTCCCCAGAATTTTTTAATTTTCTCTGCACAAGGCCTTTCAAGCCCTGCAAACAAGGAGTAACACTGGTGACTTTAACTTGTAGACATGCTCTTTCTCTACTCAGCATGTAAGCAAAATAACCCATGCTATAGTTACACAATGTTAGGTTCCATATTAGGTGCTACTACCCAAGAAAGAGATGTAGGCATCATAGTGGATAACACATTGAAATCATCGGTTCAGTGTGCTGCAGCAGTCAAAAAAGCAAACAGAATGTTGGGAATTATTAGAAAGGGAATGGTGAATAAAACGGAAAATGTCATAATGCCTCTGTATCGCTCCATGGTGAGACCGCACCTTGAATACTGTGTACAATTCTGGTCGCCGCATCTCAAAAAAGATATAATTGCGATGGAGAAGGTACAGTGAAGGGCAACCAAAATGATAAAGGGAATGGAACAGCTCCCCTATGAGGAAAGATTAAAGAGGTTAGGACTTTTCAGCTTAGAGAAGAGACGGCTGAGGGGGGATATGATAGAGGTGTTTAAAATCACAAGAGGTCTGGAACGGGTAGATGTGAATCGGTTTTTTACTCTTTCGGATAATAGAAAGACTAGGGGGCACTCCATGAAGTTAGCATGTGGCACATTTAAAACTAATCGGAGAAAGTTATTTTTCTTTTTCTTTTTTAATTTTCTTTATTGAAATTTCAAATTTTAGACAGAAATAAGATACTTCATTCTTATCCATGAAATCATATTATAACAAGACATAATACCATATTATCCTTTAAAAGAAATCTAGTAAGGTAAAGGACTTGAGAACAAAGGGTTGCAAACATCAAAATAGGAGCATTTACCTAAATGGAAATACATATAAAGCAAATAATTGATGCTTAACTCATCCCACTATAATTTTTTACCCTTATTGCACAGCTTCTCAAGAGTGTGTGTCCAAATATGTTCACAGTTGTTCAGGCTGAGTGAAAACATATCTATTATTTAAATGTTTTATTAAACATCTACAAGGATATCTTAGATGAAATTGTGCACCTCTTGATAATACTTCCGGTCGCATTACTATAAACGTTTTTCGTCTTAACTGAGTTGGGTGGGCTATATCTGAGAAAAGCCCATAGAAGTTGTACTTCTGATATTTAAAATGCAATCTCAACACTGCATCTCTATCTATTTGTGATGCAAATTGTACCAACAATGTTGCTGTGGTATTAATTTTTGACTCAAAAGATTTTTCCAAAAAATCTGTCAGATTTAACTCCTCTAATATCTCTCCATTCTTTTCATTTCCCCCTCCCTCTGTTTGTGGTAAATAATAAAGTGTATTTAATTTAGGTAAGTTGACTTCAGAATATTTCAGGATGTTCTCTAGATAACTATAAAATAAATCTAAAGGTGTTACTAAGTGAATTTTTGGGAAATTCAATAATCTGAGATTTGATTTCTTCATCTGATTTTCCAATATCTCAATTTTACTTTCATGATCTTCTTCTGATTTAATTAAATTTAACTGAACTTTTTGAACTTTCCCCAATTGTATATCCATTATATTAACACTTTTCTCCAAGGAATCTACTTTCTCTTGTACTTGATTATTCTGTTTCAAAGCTTCTTGGACTGTATTAGCTAGTTTATTAATTGATTTTTGCATATTATTAATCATCATAGATCCTAATTCATCCATTGAAGATTTTTTTGGAACAATAATAGAGACATTCTCAGTACTACCCACACGTAATTGAGCATCACTACCTCTTAACTGTTGCAGTGTCCCTTCAGTTTTCTCTGCATTAATTAACAAAGTTTCTTTAAGTTCCATTGGACTATGATCTTCTATGTCCTCCGAAATCTTAGTAGTCTTCACGACATCTCTCTGGGAAAAAGAATCTTGCAAAGAAGTATTCAAATCCACTTCAGGTTCTGCAGAAAGAGGGACCGGTTTTTCTGGGGCACCCGGGGTCAGCGATGTTTCAAATGCCTCGTTGTCCAGCTCCTGAGTTGGACTACTAGCGGCCCTTCCAGGTGTATGAGTGGGATTAATATGAAAGCAGTCTATGATAGTAGACTGAAGCAAATTACCAGTCATAGTCGTCGTTGACAACTCCCTCATCTTTGCTTTCCTCTTGGTGTGAGGCATAGCAAATAGATGAGGGATTTATTGACACAATAAATCACAGAGAGATCTTACACAAAATTTACTTTCAATATTTAGCAGCAAGTTACTCACAGTTGCTCCCCAAAGTTCTCAATCCGGCCGCTATTTAAAGGCAATAATCTCTGGCTCCAAACCGCTCCAAACTGGGTTAAGCCAGGCAAAACCGCGTGCCCCTTGACTGCGCATGGCTTAACAGTCGTGCCGGCGGCATCGCGCCGGCGTAGGCTTGTTTTTATTAGCCTACCCGGCTCCTCCATGTCGCGGCGTCCTCAGCACTGCCCAAGGAATTGGAGGCAAATTCAAAACGGGCTCTCGCAGCGATAAACCCAATGCAGGAAGGCAATTCGGCCGGAGAAAGTTCTTTTTCACTCAGTGCACAATTAAACTCTGGAATTTGTTGCTAGAAGATGTGGTTAGTGCAGTTAGTATAGCTGTGTTTAAAAAAGGATTGGATATGTTTTTGAAGGAGAAGTCCATTACCTGCTATTAATTAAGTTGACTTAGATAATAACCACTGCTATTACTAGCAATGGTAACATGGAATAGACTTAGTTTTTGGGTACTTGCCAGGTTCTTATGGCCTGGGTTGGCCACTGTTGGAAACAGGATGCTGGGCTTGATGGACCCTTGGTCTGACCCAATATGGCATGTTCATATTGGGTCAGATGTCATCCTAGCTAATGGCAGCTTAATCTGGAGCCGCCTCCGACAGCACTTGAAATCTCCGATTATCAAAGGCATCGCTATCGCTATAACCCGATATTCAACGAATAATATCATCCAAACCAGCTAGATGTCAGTAAAATGGAAAACTGTGGACTTTAAAATTTTTCCTTTCTGAAATCTAGCCAGGGAGCCTGAGAGCATGGTGCAGGAACCGGAAGGCCTACTGACGGCTGCCTTCTCCGAGGACACGGCGCTTGCGGAAGACGATCTCCCGACAAGAGCTGAAATGAAACGCTGGTTTGTGGATTTGAAACAAGACATGCAGGATAATGGATTATGCCTCCCTTCCAGCAGATGGAGACAGAGAAAGTTGCACTGGCATAGAACCCAGAGTGCCACCTGCAGTTGCTCAGTATTTCTCTGTCTCCAGCAGATAGTAGAGGTGCAATCCCATGCAATCTGAAAAACAAAAAAAAAAGGGAGAAGAGAATGAAAAGTTTTTGTTAGATCCCCTCCCTGGAGGTTATTAGGTCCTGGTGGGGCTATCCTTCCTAGTGGTGAGAGAAACGAGCTGGGGGTCGGGGACCTTCTCTGCCTCCAGCTTTTCGCCACCCGGGGGTGATTAGCTGGTGGGACCAGTTCCCTTCCCCTCAGGGAGAACAGTTTGACTCTGGCAGCTCTACAGCATGAATCCGGGATGAGCATACCTTCAGGCAGTCCAGATGTCAACTCCGATGATTCGGAGGGCGGAGCTCCACAGGGACCTGCTTTTTCAGACCCGGCTGAGACCTACAAGGACCCAGGGGGCCTGATAACAGCCCGGATAGTCAAGATCCAGATGAAAGTTTGGACCAGATGCTGGTGGCAGAAGAGTGTGATCCGAAGGTGGTGTGTCTTTTCCGGAAGGAAGAGTTGCGGCCCTTGATCCCTTAGGTTCTCGGGGAGCTGGGGATCAAGGTTCCTCAAGAGGAGTCTGAACAGGAGAGTGTGGACCCAGTCATGGATGGCCTCAGGGGTCCAGTGAAAGCCTTCCCTTTTCACAAATCTGTTAAGCTGGTGGTCAGGGAGTGGGACACTCAGGAGACTGGCCTTAAGGTTTGCTGGGCGATGGCTAAGATGGAGGACATGCTCAAGTTGTTGGCGCTTCCTAAGGTGGACGCATTGGAGTTGGCGGTCACTAAGAGGACCACTATTCCTGTTGCTGACTCAGCGGCGCTGAAAGATATGCAAGACAGGAGGTTGGAGATTCACCTCAAGAAGATATTTGAGGTATCTGCCCTTGGCATTTGTGCTGCAGTGTGCAGTAGTTTCATGCAGAGGGCCAGTTTACACTGGGTACAGCAGCTACAGGCTACTTTACAGCTATCTCCATCCAAGGCTAAGCAGGCGGACTGCCTGGAGACAGCAGCAGCCTATGTTGCGGACACGTTGTTTGACCTTATTAGAACTTCCTCCAGGATCATGATGTCTGAGATGTCGGCCAGAAGACTCTTCTGGTTGAGGAACTGGTCGGTCTGAGTCTCATTTAGGAGCCCTACCGTTCATTGGGCTCATTGGTTTAAGAGGTCTATGGCCATAATTTGAAGAGCTGTGACAAAAGTATGCTGGTTATACAGGGCTCCATGAGTGACACATATACAGATGATGTCACCAGAATAAGAAAAACAACTTTGTCTCCACTGCTGGATGAAAGGACATAACCTATAAGTTCTTGAATGGTGTAGCAGAAGTAAAGGAAAGAAAACGATCAGATAAGCCCTAATTTCTCCATTTTTAATTTTTACAGTAAACTAAACACTAGTACAATGTTTTAAAATAATGCACTTCAGTATTACATCTTTATAATGCTGTACCTGCTTTAGATTTTATAGGGTGCAATTCTTCTGGTGGTAAAGATGTTAAAATGTAATCAGTGATCGAGGCAGGTAGGAGGTGGTCTTACTGTTCGCTCTAATTTATAATTGCATACTTATTCTTTTATCTGCCGTAATACAATTACTTAGAATGAACAAATTGATATAGATACTCAAAATATTATGTTACTGCTAATCCTTCTACACTTTGTAAACAATGTATAAAGTGTTTATATAGTTAGTTGATTTTAATTTAGGAAGAGAAAAATAGCAAAAAATGAACCAAAGGTGCCAGAGTACTCAAGGCAAGTTATAATACCAGTAAAAGCCAAACTGAGAGCGTTCAATTTCTTCACACATTTTATATATAATTAACATAAAATTGTTTTAAAAGTTGTGTGTTGAAAAATCTGGGCTTGTAACTGGGTTAAAGCTTTTCCAGTCCTTCCTGCTGAGATGTTTGCTGTCTGTGGATGCTGCTGTGGACTGATGTCACCAGAACAGGGGCATACATTGGAAATGGAATGAAACGCTGTTGAGCATTTTCAGCTTTTAAAACTTATACTGAAAAATTGGCTGGTGACTTGTGTTCCATCTTTAGGTGCTTGATGGGAAGGAAGAGGTTGAGAAACAGCATCGAGAGAGCATAAAGAAGCTGAACGGTGTAGTTGAGCGGGAAGAAAGGAATCTCAGCCAGCTTCAGGCTGATATGGAAGAGCTTCAGGAAAAGAATCGCAGTCTGCAGGCAGCACTTGACAGCTCATTCAAGTAAGAGAATATGCTAAAACAAAAAAAAAGTACAAGTGACCAATAAACATTGGTCACTTGTAATAGACAGCTTCTGTGATGGTCAGATGGCTACATTAAAATTAGTAGCACTTTTCAAAATTTTTAAATAACTCTGATTTGGGGATGGAATTTCTATTAACATAAACTTTTCTCATTATGATTACTGCTGTATAAATTGCATTGCAAAGCACTTGCTTGTGCCGTTTAAGCATTGTAGCTTTGCCCCGTTAAGCATATTGCAGCATTTCTTTTGTCTATACAGTTTTGTTACCAATGTGGAAATGGATACATATCTGTTGTCTTGTAGAGAGCTTGCGGATCTACACAAAGCCAATGCTGCAAAAAACAGTGAGGCTCAAGAAGCAGCGCTAAGCCGTGAGATGAGAGCTAAGGAAGAGCTTTATGTAGCACTGGAAAAGGCACAGGAGGAGGCTGAGCATCAACAGGAGGCTTTAGTAACACAGGTTAGCTTCAAATGCTGCCCTACAGCCTTAACTCTCATAGTATCTTTACATGTTTTTTATTTTCTTTACTTTTAAACCTCTTTAATCCTTTTGATGTCATGTTTTGCTTTCATATGACAAAGAAGTTAAGATAATCCTTTTAATACTGAAATAGTGACATTTCTGCACCTTTTAGTTTTATATTATGTTTTAAGTCTTTGCTGGATGCACATTCTTGCCTTGCGTGCAAAATTGTAATTTATCAATCATTTTGTCCTTTTTATTCTATCTCAGTCAGAACCAGTACTGTGGTCCTGGCACCATTAGCCTTTGCTTACAACTACTCTTGGATTATTTTTCCCCCATTTTAATAGACCCACCCACTATTCCTAATTTGGTCATTACAGAAACAGGCCCATCCAGAACCCTTTAATAATGCACTCTAAATCCTGACATCAGGGGTCATGCTAAATAATGGTTCCCTTTCTCTAACCCCTACTGTGAACACAGTATTTCCAACCAAGCTAGGGTGCGGAACACCAAACTTGGAACAGTGCCCACTGCCATTGAGCCAGTGGGCTGGCCCACCTTTATTTCTTGAAAAAAAAAATAGACTTGGTGACTAAACATGCTTGCTATGATTGCAAATTAAAATGAAATATATTATGTAAATCATTGATCCTGATCTTGTATGTACAGTGTGTAAATATGTAATTTACTGTAAGATATCCTTATGAGAAAATACATTTGATAATGAAACTAATGGCAGGAGCTCTAAACATTCTTTTTCTCGATTTTCAGGTGGCAGACCTGAGGCTAGCATTACAACGTGCAGAACAAGCAGCAGCAAGAAAGGAAGACTATTTGCGTCAGGAGATCAGTGAACTTCAACAGGTGCTTTTGCAAATAACTTTTTATATATGTTTTGGAAAAGCAAGGTTCTCTGTCGACAAGCAGGCATGTCATCTAATGGCTCAGACACAGACCCAACTCTCAGAGCTCAGTAAAAATCATACTGAACATGTATAGGATCCATGCGCATGCTGCCTCGTGAGCCCCTCGATTCCTCTACATTCAAACACCACAAAATCGTGTGCTCAGGGATAGGTACTGGATGTGATCCATCTGGGTTATGCCCTTGAGCTTCATGCCTCCATTCCCGACACTTTTATGGCTTCTCCCTATACTTAAGTTGCCAGACAGAAAATAGTGCATGACGCTCTGGTGTAGAACCAGCTCTTGAAAGTGGTGGTTTCAGTTCCCATCAAGGAAAGAGGTATTGGTTGCTATTCAGTTTACTTTGTGGTTACCAAGATGGCTCTTTATGACCCATTCTTGAAATAAAGGATGTGAATGAAAAGTTCAGCAGAAGGGTTGACAGAACCTGCGGTCCTGATTTTTCAATTTCTTTAAATTTAGTTACATCTTTTTTTTTTCTTACAGAGTTTTAAGGCTCTGGATGATGTAGTTAACACCTTTGGCTACAGCAAGCTGGTTGTATTAAAAAAAAAAAAAAAAAAAAAAAACTCAGTGCGGTTTTATTTTCTCAGGCTCTTCACTCAGCAGGTAGAGGTAAGGCAGGGGCTGGCAGCTCTAAATGCCTTGTTTCCCGGAGGGCAGTCTATCTCTGGAGGGGGATTAACTGGTGGGCCGGTCCCTCCCCTTGGCGCCCCGAGACGTGTTTCCTCGGGTGCTGCAGCATTCCCAGAGCTCCGGAAGGCCGTGAGTCGGCAGGGTATTTTAAATTCTTCTTTTTTCTTTCCTACCGTGCTGTTTAAAAAGCCCCCTCCCCCCTCTGGGATGCCATGAGGGCTATCGTGCTCAGCATGCGGGGAGGTGGGGTTGTGCCTCTTGCGGGACTGGGTTTGCGCCTGCTGCCTCCCCAGGGGGGAGGGCTCGTCCGGGGGTGATTTTGGGCCCATTTTGCCACGAGGCGCGGAACAGCGATCGCGTCCGTCACGGCGCGCGTGGGAACGGCGGCCATTTTGTCGGAGCCCTGCCTGCTGACTGGGGGAGAGGATTCTCCGATTTCTCCTCCCAGTCTAAGTCCCGTTTGACCGCGCGATCCGGGGCCCGCCCCCTCGAGGAGCCCCGTCCTCCCCCCTCCTCCTCCTCCTCACCTATCGGATCCCTTAAAGGGCCAGTCAGTTTTTTCTTCAAAATTTATTTTACTTATGCATAGGATTTTTTTGGAGGCGGAAGCTCATCAGCAGGATGAGCAGCCCCCTCCCACGAAGATTGCGCGGCGGGACACGTCTCTGGATGCCCTTTCGGCCCCTGGGGTGGGCTCCGGATCCTGCTCCTTTGGGATCTTTTCTGGATCCTCTCCTCCAAAACCTAGATGGTGGTTGTTGATGAGTCCGCTCCAGTAGAGGGGGACAACCCCCGGGTTTCTCGGCTGTTTCGCCAGGAGGAGTTGGATCCCTTGATCCCTTATGTCCTGGAGGAACTGGAAGTGGAGGCACCAGTCCCCAGTTCGGAGCCAGTTAAGGGGAAACCAGTACACTTGGGACTGCGTGCCCCGCCCCAAACTTTTCCTTCCCACCCAATGCTTAAGCAGTTGGTCACTCGGGAATGGGAATCTCCGGACACAACCCTGCGGGTGGGACGGGCGACGAACAAACTCTACCCTTTACCTGAGGAAGCCTTGGATATCCTCAGGATTCCCAAGGTGGACACGTCTGTTACTGCGGTCACCAAGCAGACCACCATTCCTGTTATGGGAGCGACGGCTCTTAAGGACTTATAGGTGGCTCGAAGTTCTCCTCAAGCGCATTTTTGAGGTGTCAGTGCTCTGTGTTAGAGCGGCGGTCTGCAGTAGCCTCATGCAGCGAGCGACCCTCGAGTGGGTCCAGCAAATGCTCACATCACAGATATTGCCGCCAGAGGAAGCAGATCAGGTGAATAGGATGGAGTCCGCGGTAGCTTACACAGCGGATGCATTATATGATCTGTTGCGGGCATCTTCATGCAACATGGCCACTGCAGTTTCGGCTAGACGGCTTCTCTGGCTCCGGAACTGGTCCGCGGACGTTTCTTCCAAAACTCAGTTGGGCAATCTTCCTTTTAAGGGAAAATTGTTGTTTGGGAGGAACTTGAAGTCCTTATTAAGTCTCTTGGGGAGAATAAGGTATATAAATTGCCAGAGGCCAAGCCTAAGTCTTCCAGGCCCTTTGTGGCAGCGCATTACCGTTTCCGAGGGCAGCGCAGATTTTGGCAGTCGCTGCCACCTGCCTTTCCCGCCCGACAACAGACTCAGAGGGCTCAGTCTTGGCCTGCTTCCTTTCGTGGTCGGAGGCCATTTCGGGAGGGAGGCTCTCAAGGGGCCACCGGAGGTAAGCAGTCCCAATGAAGGTGTTCCGACACTCTCCCCGGTTCCAGTGGTGGGAGGTCGTCTCTCCCTGTTTCTCGAGGAGTGGGTCCTCAATATCATCGCCCAAAGTTACGAGTTGGATTTTGCCTTCCCGTTAAGGGATCTTTTTCTGATTTCTCCCGCCAGCTCTCTGGCTAAGCAAGAAGTAGTCGGGCAAACCCTGAGTCGCTTGAAATCCCTGGGAGCAATTGTTCCGGTCCCTCCAGAGAAGCGCAGGGCCGGCAGGAACTCCCATCTATTTCATAGTCCCGAAGGAGGAGGAGTCCTTCCGGCCAATATTGGATCTCAAGGTAGTCAACCGAGCACTTCAGGTCCCCCGATTTTGCATGGAGACTCTATGGTCGGTCATTGCGGCCGTCCACTCAGGAAAATATTTGGCCTCTTTGGACCTGACCGAGGCGTATCTTCACCGGGATACGTGAGTGCCATCAGCGGTTTCTCTGGTTCATGGTCCTGGGGGAGCATTATCAGTTCCAAACTCTTCCGTTCGGCTTAGCGACAGCGCCTCGGGTCTTCACCAAGGTGTAATGGTAGTCGTAGCAGCGGCCCTCCGGCGGCAGGGGATCTTGGTTCACCCATACCTGGACGATTGGCTCATCCGGGCCAAATCGGAGAGCCTCTGTCGGGAATCAGTGAGCAAGGTTCTACTCCACTCCAGTCCCTTGGTTGGGTGGTCAACTTTGCCAAGAGCCAGTTGGTACCATCTCAGGTTCTCAACTTCCTGGGAGCACGCTTCGATACCTCGGTAGGCAAGGTCTTCCTCACTTGGGAGAGGAGGCTCAAGTTAGTGGCGCAGATCCATCGGCTCAAGTTAGTGGCGCAGATCCATCAGCTCAAGTCTTTACCCCTGCCCATAGTATTGGATTATTTGCAGGTACTTGGTTCCATGGCGTCTACTCTGGAGGTGGTTCCCTGGGCATGGGCGCATATGAGACTATTACAACGAGCTTTGCTTTCTCGATGGGATCCGAAATCGGAGGAGTTTCGCCTGCCTTTGCCACTGATGGAACCAGCCAGGTCCAGTCTCGATTGGTGGTTGATTCCGGCCCACTTGTTACACAGGATGGACCTGGAGGAGCCGCAGTGGGTAATAGTCACGACGGATGCCAGCCTCACTGGTTGGGGAGCAGTTTGCCAGTCACAATCCGCTCAGGGTCGTTGTACAAGTGATCAGGTGATATGGTCAATCAATCAATTGGAAACCAGGGCGGTACGCCTGGCGTTACGTGTGTTTCTCCCTCTGGTAGCTCAGTGTGCGGTGCGAATCTTGTCAGACAATGCGACGTCGGTAGCCTACGTCAACCGCCAAGGAGGAACCAGGAGTCTGTCGCTGGCCTGGGAGGCCGAAAGGCTCATGACGTGGGCAGAGCGACATCTGGTCCGGTTGGCGGCCTCGCACATAGCCGGGGTAGACTATGTGCAGGCAGACTTTCTCAGCCGCCAGCATCTAGATTCCGGCGAGTGGGAATTGTCTGACGCAGCCTTCCGGCTGATCATTCTTCGTTGGGGGGGTTCCACATCTCGACCTGATGGCAACTCGGACAAATGCAAAGGTACCTTGGTTTTTCAGTCGTCGGAGAGACCACGGGTCGGAAGGAGTGGCTCTTGTCCTTCAGTGGCCTCATGGCGTACTACTGTATGTGTTTCCGCCTTGGCCACTAGAGGGCAAGATCGTGCGTTGAATAGAGAACCGCATGGGGTCTGTCATTCTGGTAGCCCCAGAGTGGCCCCGAAGGCCGTGGTTTGCGGATCATCTCGTTGGCAATCGACGGTCTGGTGTGTCTCACCCTCCTTCCGAATCTTCTAAGACAAGGTCCAGTATTTTTAGATCGAGCGAATCGCTTTTGTCTAGCGGCCTGGCTTATGAGAGGAGGCAATTGAGGAAGAGGGGATATTCGGTTATTTCTACCCTCTTGCAAGCACGGAAATCGTCCACGTCATTGGCCTATATTTGTGTTTGGAGAGTTTTCGATTTTTGGTGCCAAGGTTTGAACGTCCCCCTGCGTCTGGCTTCGGTGGCACACATCCTATCCTTCCTGCAGGAGGGGCTGAAGAAAGATCTAGCTTGCAGTTCTCTCCGGGTGCAGGTCGTGGCACTGGATTGCCTGAGGGGCAAGATTGATGGTTTTTCGCTGGCAGCTCATCCAGATGTGTCCCGTTTTTTGAAGGGGGCCAAGTATTTGCGCCGCCGGTACGACAAATTTGTCCTGCCTGGAGCTTGAATTTAGTTCTTAAGGGCTTATGTGGTCTTCCTTTTGAGCCTCTCCGGCGGGCTACGTTGAAGGATTTACACTCAAGACTGTTTTTTTGGTAGCCATTACCTCCGCTCGGCGAATTTCAGAGCTTCAAGCTTTGTCGTGTTGGGATCCGTATCTTCGGATTCCGAAGTTTCGCTGTGGACCGTTCCCTCCTCCTTGCCCAAGGTGGAATCGGCTTTTCGTGTCAATCAGACGGTAGAGTTACCGGCTTTCCTGAATTTGGATCTGACTTCTGAGATGGATAAGGATCTGCATAAGTTGGATGTGCGCCGGGTTGTCCTTCGCTATCTAGAGGTGACCAAAGCTTTTCGCTTATCGGATCATTTGTTTGTCTTATTGTCTGGTCCTAGACGGGGACACAAGGCATCCAAAGCTACGGTTGCTAGGTGGTTGAAGGAGGCCATTTCCTCCTCTAATCTTTGCGCTGGGCGTGCCATACCAGAAGGCTTGAAAGCGCACTCTACCAGGTCTCAAGCGGCTTCTTGGGTGGAGAGCCAGTCGGTCTCGCCGCAGGAGATTTGTAGAGCAGCCACTTGGAAATCCTTGCATACTTTTGCGAAACATTATCGTGTGGACGTCCAGGATCCGGAGGTCGACTGTTTTGGCAGCAGTGTTCTTCGTGCGGGACTCTCCAGATCCCACCCCAATTAGGGCAGCTCTGGTACATCCCAGTGGTCTGGACTGATCCTGGTACGTACAGGGAAAGGAAAATTGGTTCTTACCTGCTAATTTTCGTTCCTGTAGTACCAAGGATCAGTCCAGACACCCGCCCTTGGGTTTTTTAGAGAGTCTGTTTTTTCTGTATGTTTTCTTCCTTCTTTACAGGCATGGGAAGGAATCTTCTTGATTGATATGTTATGCGGCGGTACGGTTTGTTTCTTTTACCGCGCGTATTGTTGTGGCCACTGGTTGTTATGTTTGGGGATTTGTTCTCCTTTATTGGTTATTCTGCTTTGATATCTTATATACTGAGGGATCGCAGGTGGCACACCAGGTTAAGAGGGGTGCCTTTTCAGTTTTTTTCTCTGACTCCCTCTGCTGGAAGGGAGACACAACCCAGCGGTCTGGACTGATCTTTGGTACTACAGGAACAAAAATTAGCAGGTAAGAACCAATTTTCCTATTTCCTCCGGGCTGCAGGTTTTGGAGGGTGCTTCAGCAGCCAGATGCCTGCTTTGATATTGTGCATTCCATTAGTGGCCATAGGCTTCTCTGATCTTGTTTCCTTAGCCCAGTACGCTGTAATATGGTGCCTAGGGAAGCTCCTAGAACGGCAGCTGGTTCAATATCAGCAGGCCAGATCTCTTCCTCATTAGAGATTACTTTCTTTTCATGGGCAACTGACTCTGGAGAAGTTTTTAAGGGCTTGCAGGCTTTTTGTATTGGGTAAGGTGCTAGCCAGGTTTCTTCTTCAGTGTGGTCTGTGCCTTTGGTTTTGATGTATTCTCAGGGCAGAAAGAGGACCAGGGTGATGGAGGAGAAGCATCTGGTAGACAATTATTTTCTTTCCCTTCAGAAGTTTCCTTGGATAGCTTTAGTGATTGCCACAGGGCAATAGTGAAAGGGACTTGAAGGAAGGAAAATGTCCCCCTGAAGAGGGGAAGATTCTTCTATGTTCTGTCTCTTTCATAGGGAAAAGTTGATTTCAGTGATTTCTCAATTCCTTTATACCCTGCGTATTGATGCGGAAAAGGAGGGAGCTCCTACCTCAATGGAGGATCCCATAACGGTCAGCATTAAAAAGTCTTCTCAGTTTTTTCCATTGCACCAGGCGTGCAGGATTTGATTAGATTTGGAGTGGGTGTCGCCCAAAGCTAATTTTAAAGGTGGGCGCACTCTCTCCAAACTGTGTTTGTTGGCTCCTCAGATTCCGGAGAGATTTCGTTTTCCCAGGGTAGATACCTTGGTTTGTTTGGTAACTAAGAGAACCATGATTCCCATGGAGGACAGTGCTGCTGTTAAGAATGTTCAGGAAAGGAAAATTGAATCTGTCCTTAAGCAGGCCTTTGAGGCGGTCAGTATGGCACTTCAAATCTCTGCATGCATTTACATAATCTCAAGGTCTGGGGGGCTGCTTGCACAAGGGGTACAAGATGATTCAATGGCAGATCCTTCACAGTTGGAGTTAGGAGCTGCATATGTGGCAGATGCTTGCTTTTGATATTGTGCGGTCCATTACTGGCCCATAAGCTTCTCTGGATGCAGAACTGGTCTGAGGATTCCATCTCCAGAAATAACTTGATGAAGAACATAAGAGCATGCCATACTGGGTCAGACCAAGGGTCTATCAAGCCCAGCATCCTGTTTCCAACAGTGGCCAATCCAGGCCATAAGAACCTGGCAAGTACCCAAAAACTTTATGGGTTGGCTTTTATTTGAGGAAGAACCGGAAAAGATGGCAAACGTCTGGGGGACTCTATAAAGTGCTAAGATTCCTGAAGGACAGAGCAAAGACCTCTTCTCATGGTTCCTAGTCCCACAGTAGGTATCAGGATTCACGGAAGTTTTCACAGGGGTGCAGCTCCTCAGGTCAGAGGTCAAGGACTTTTTCTTGTTTCCAGTCCTTTTGCTTAAAGAAAGAAGGAAAGGATGGAAACTCTAAGCCAGCACAATGAGTGTTTTGGGGGCCCTCTTTCCAATCCTAGAGATAAGCAGCTGTCTGTCCCATTTTATCAGAGGTGGTCCCAAATTACATCAGATCAGTGCATCATTGACGATGTCAAGGATGACTTTATGGTTTCTTCCTTTGGTTTCACCAAGAATCAGAAGGCAGTAAAGGAACTCTTGAAATGCTCCTCAGATTGAGATTCATGATCCCAGTGCCAAAGGGATCACAGTCTTCAATCTGAGGAAGGACTTGGACATTATTCCATTTACTTTGTGGTCCCAAAGAAGGAAGGGTCCTTCTATCTGAAACAAGTCTGTGAGTTTTTGAAGATGTTTCATTTCAGGATGGAGATTTTGTGGTCAGTACTTTGGGTGGTTCAGAAGGAAGTGTTTTTGACCTCCCTAGACTTGCTGGAAGCTTATCTTCATATTCCTATACAAAGGGGATCATCAGTGCTTCCTTTGTTTTCCTGTACTAGGCTGACATTTGGGCACCCAACTATAGAACTCCCTAGCCTTAACTATGAAACTGAGCATTTACCTATTTTCCTTGATTCTGTTCTATTTGCTGTATTTGTCATAAAGCTGCCTTTCCACATTACTCTGATCTAACATGTAAAACCTACCGTGAACTTTATTGTAATTTAATTTGAAGTGATTGTCTAGCCATGAACGGCAAAATAGAAATCCAAAATTCAATTTAAATTGTTTGGAAAATTCAAATGTACTTATGGTTGACATCAAAACCATTGATACAGAGGCTTCAGGAAGCAGAGCATCGGAATCAGGAGCTGAGTCAAAGCGTTACTTCTGCTACAAGACCATTGCTGCGACAGATAGAAAATCTACAGGCAACACTGGGAGCACAAACAACGTCTTGGGAAAAGGTGGAGAAGAATCTTTCTGATAGACTCGGTAAGAGCAGCCATGCATCTTATATACTAACGCTTAGTGTTTAGCAGCCTGGAAGGGACCAATGTCACTGCAGATGCAATCATGTTCCCGATCCTTTGGCTTTGGCAGTAGAAATAAAGGTCAGTACAGTATGTATTGTATTTCTATATGTATGGCAACCACACTCCTTTATTCAGGTTTGGGTAGTAGAAGTTTGTCACTTGTGCCTGTTTTGGGTGGGTGGGACTGTGAAATTTGTGGGACTAAAAATGTTTAACTTGAATTTCTTATACGTACCCGGATCAGTCCAGACCGTAGGTTGAGCCTCCTGTCCAGCAGATGGAGACAGACCAAAACTGAAAGGGTATCCTATATCAGGACAGAGCCTACCCTGCATCCCTTCAGTATTTGTCTATCTCCAGCAGATGCCGGCAGCTCAACTTGCAGTTCCCTTACTTCAATTCTTTATCTATACCCTGCGGGGTCTTTTGCTAACTATCTTTCAAAGTTCAAGCAAGTATTAATTTCTATGTCTAATTAAAGTAAAAAAAAAATTTTTATTTTTTTTTACACTGTTTGTAGTCTTAACTCTGTCTCAGGGGACAGTGCTGTCCCCTCGCTCTTGGGGGGCCTAGAGGGGCTTGCCCCTTGAGTTCTCTCAGTCTAGGCTCCCTTCCCGGTGCTGGGGTGATACTGGTGGTCCAGTCCCTCCCCCTCAGAAACTGCCTTGAGCCCCGGGACACCTTAATTCCCCGGTAGTGCCTACAGGGAAGCCCATCCCCCTGTTAAAAAAAATAAATAATAAAATAAAAATATATTTTATCTTAAGCGTATCTTCAAAGTCTTGGCTCTCGGTGTCCGGGCAACTATCTGCAGCAGTCTCATGCAGCGGGCAAATCTTAGGTGGGTCCAACAATTGCTCAGCATCCAGGGGGCAGTGGCGTATGGAGCGGACACCCTCTATGATTTACTCCGGGTGCAGGCCAAGGTGATGGTATCAGCAGTGTCAGCCAGACGCCTCCTCTGGCTGCGCAACTGGTTGGCGGACTCCTCTTCTAAGTCTCAGCTGGGCACACTTCCTTTCAAGGGTAAGTTGCTTTTTGGCAAGGACCTAGATCAGCTTATTAAAACTTGGGTGAGAACAAGATTCAAAAGCTACTGGAGGACCGCCCTAAACAGCCTAGGTCTTCCTTCCCTACGCGTTCTCGCTTCAGGGGACATAGGAGATATACCAACAGGGCGAGGGGCTCCTTTCCCAGAGGAAACTCCTCCAGATCTCAGACATGGTCTCATTCCTTTCGTGGCTGCCACACCTTCCGGAATGGTAACCCGCAACATTCCTCTGCAAAGCCCGCCTCCCAATGAGATCCGGCTGGCCCATTCCTCCGTTCCCGACTTAGGTGGATGTCTCTCCCGTTTTCTGGAGGAATGGGCCAAAATCACATCAGACCAATAGGTCCTCAAGGTGATAGAGAAAGGTTACGTGTTAGAGTTTGCTCGAGATCTGCCGGACCTCTACTTGGTTTCCCCTTGCGGTCCTCGGAAGCAGATGGCTGTTTGTCAGACTCTCGCCAGACTTCAAGCTTTGGGAGCCATTGTCCCAGTCCCGCTGGAGGAACAAGACATCAGCCAATATTCCATGTACTTTGTCATACTAAAGAAGGACGATTCTTTCCGTCCAGTCTTGGATCTCAAGAGGGTCAATCGGGCCCTCAAGGTACCCCACATCCGATGGAAACCCTTCAGGCGGTGATAGTGGCAGTTCATCCGGGCGAATATCTGACCTCCCTCGACCTGACGGAAGCCTGTCTCCACATACCTATCCGGTATGAGCATCAGAAATATCTGTTTCCACATCCTGGGCCAGCACTTCCAATTTCGGGCTCTGCCCTTCGGCCTCGCCACCACTCCACGCACCTTTACCAAGGTCATGGTGGTGGTGGCAGCAGCCCTCCGCCGAGAAGGGATCCTAGTCCATCCTTACCTGGATGACTGGCTGGTGCGGGCCAAGTCGATGACTCTCTGCAGACTAGCTGTCGGCCGGGTCTTGGCTCGCCTCTCCTCCCTCGGTTGGATAGTCAATTTCTCCAAGAGCAGCCTTCAGCCCTCCCAAGTCCTGGAATTCCTGGGGGCATGCTTTGATACCTGAGTCGGCAAGGTGTTCCTCCTGGACGCTCGGGTGCTCAAACTTATGGACCAAGTGCACAAACTGCTCTCGCTTCCGCTCCCTACGGCATGGGATTACCTTCAGTTACTGGGGTCCATGGCCTCTACTATTGACCTTGTCCCCTGGGCTTTTGCGCATATGCGACCATTACAGAAAGCTTTGCTTTCCTGCTGGAAACCAGTTTCCGAGCAGTTCCAGACGCCCCTACCTCTCTCCGACTGTACCATCATCGACATACAATGGTGGCTATCGCTAGCGCACCTCCTGAAGGGAATGCCCTTTCTGACTCCGCATTGGATAGTGATGATGATGGATGCCAGTCTCTTCGGGTGGGGAGTGATCTGTCAATCCCAGGCCTCACAGGGATACTGGTCTCCCGCCCAGTCCCGCTGGCACATCAATCGCCTGGAGGCTTGAGCGGTGCGCCTGGCCCTCAAGGTCTTTCTTCCTCTGATTTGTCGCAGAGTGGTGTGCGTACTATCAGACAATTCCACCACAGTGGCCTATATCAACCGCCAGGGGGGCAGCAGAAGTCACCTGGTAGCTCTCAAGGCCAGCAAGCTACTTACCTGGGCGGAGCGGCACCTGGAGCGCCTCGCGGCCTCCCACATAGCAGGCAAGGAGAACGTTCAAGCCAATTTTCTTAGTCATCAATGTCTCGATCCCGGAGAGTGGGAATTGTCCGGTGCGATGGATCTGATTATTCGCAGGTGGGGCCCTCCCCATCTGGACCTAATGGCGACCCTGGGCAATGTCAAAGCTCCCAGATTCTTCAGCCGCTGGAGGGAGCACTGCTCCGAAGGAGTGGATGCCCTGGTCCTTCCCTGGCCTCAAGGGGTTCTTCTCTACGTGTTTCCTCCATGGCCCCTAGTGGGAAAGGTTCTCAGAAGAATAGAACTTCACATGGGACCAGTCGTTCTCGTGGTGCCCGAATGGCCCTGCAGACTGTGGTTCGCGGATCTGGTGAACCTAGCGACGGACGGTCCTTTTCGCCTCGGTCATCTGCCCCGCCTTCTTCGACAGGGTCCCGTATCTTTCAACCAGGCAGATCGCTTCTGTCTAGCGGCCTGGCTTTTGAATGGTGACGCCTGAGAAAGAAAGAGTATAAGGAGGAAGTTATCTCCATCTTGCTGTAGTCCAGGAAACTGTCTACCTCTCTGGCCTATGTCCGGGTATGGAAGATTTTTTAGACTGTCTGTGCGGAATCAGACATGTCGGCCCGTAAGGCTCAGATATCCCATGTTCTTTCCTTTCTCCAGAGGCATCGAAAGGTTTGTCGTTCAGCTCTCTGCAGGTCCAGGTGTCTGCCGTTGGTTCCCTCCTAGGCAGAGTAGATGGATATTCGGTAGCGACTCATCCGGATATCCTTCGTTTCCTTAAAGGGGCTAAGCATTTGAAACCGCCTGTGCGGGCTACTTGTCCTTCGTGGAGTCTTAATTTGGTCCTCCGGGCCCTTTGCGAGGCTCCCTTTGAACCTCTCCGCCGGGCTACCCTTAAAGATTTGACGCTTAAGACTGTTTTTCTGGTTTCCATCTCCTCCGCCAGACGGATGTCAGAGATTCAGGTGTTGTCTTGTAGATAGCCCTTCCTTCGTTTCTCGGATTCAGGAGTTTCTGTCAAGACGGTGCCCTCCTTCTTGCCTAAGGTTGTTTCTTCCTTTTGCGTCAACCAGTCGGTGGAACTCCCGGCTTTTGCTCCTGAAGACATAGCAGGTACGGCAGGAGGTGATCTTAGGCGTCTTGATGTGAAGCAGGTCCTATTGTGCTACCTTCAGGTTACCAATGACTTCTGTGTTTCGGATCATCTTTTTGTTCTCTGGAGTGGTCCTAATAGGGGCAACAAGGCTTCTAAGGCTACAATTGCGCGTTAGTTGAAAGAGGCCATTGCCTCAGCGTATATCTCTCAGGGACGAGCGGTTCCCGACAGGCTTAAGGCTCATTCTTTGCGTTCTCAGGCAACGTTGTGGGTGGAGAGTCAGTCGGTCTCTCCTCAGGAGATATGCAGGGTGGCTACTTGGAAATCCCTGCACACTTTTGCTCGTCATTACCGTCTGGATGTTCGGGCCCCAATATTTGGGTCCTTTGTACGGCACGTTCTTCGAGCGCGACTGTCTCAGTCCCACCCTGTTTAAGGAAGCTTTGGTACATCCCACGGTCTGGACTGATCTGGGTACGTACAGGGAAAGGAAATTGGTTCTTACCTGCTAATTTTCGTTCCTGTAGTACCACGGATCAGTCCGGATGCCCTCCCGTGTTGTCTCGGTCTGTCCGCTCGAAGTTTCTTTTTGTCTTTACAGGTATCTCTGGATGTTTTTTCTTGGATTATCATTGCAGGCACCAGAAGCATCTCTCAAGATGACCATGGATATTTTATACAAGAGTGATCATTTACAGAGTTCACTCAATTGTTCTATTGTTCAATTGTTTAACAGTTTTATTAGTTATCTTGTTACTTGCTTGACCTTATACTCGTTGTCTTTATACTTTTCTGCTTTGACAATGGTTATACTGAAGGGGATGCAGGGTAGGCTCTCTCCTGATATATAGGATACCCTTTCAGTTTTGGTTTGTCTCCATCTGCTGGACAGGAGGCTCAACCCACGGTCTGGACTGATCCGTGGTACTACAGGAATGAAAATTAGCAGGTAAGAACCAATTTTCCTTTTCCTTCCTTCCTTATTTTGTTGGGTGAATTGTGTGCTCAATTCCTGTGCATCTGAAATATTTAGCTGTGCTATAGGCCTAGATTCAAATTTAGCAATAATGTTTGTGTTGTTAAGGAAAGTGCTACCCCTGTAATGCTTTCTATATTTTCCTTTATCATACACAAAAATCTTTTCATTAATGGATGATCACACCACATGTTTATCAAGAAATAGACCTCTGGCTTTAAGATTTATTTTATTAGTTTATTAATGGTACCTATATCACTTAATTGTTAAATAGTTTTGTATGTCTGGGTACCTCTGGTTTTGCTTTATGCACAGACTGTAAAAATTGTAATAAAAATGAATATATACATATAAAAAAAAACCCCTCATAATGTTTTGTCAAATTATATTGTGATATTGCTGCCTCTCAAAACTGTTCACACCTTTGTAATGTGATGCTACAAATTACTCATTCACAAGTTACATTTCTAATGTATTGTAATCTGCTTTGAGTGAATTTCATATTAAAAAAGCGAGATTCAAATCCAAGTAGTAAATATGTTTCCTGTTCATACACCGGATAAGTCCAGACGAGTGGGTTTATGCATCCCTACCAACATATGGAGGTAGAGAACAAAACTTTGAGGCACTGCTACATAACCAAGAGTGCCACCTGCAGTCCCTCAGTATTTCTCTGTCTCCAGCAGATGGTAGAGGTGCAAACCTGCAGTCTGGAAGTGTTTGAAAAAGATAAGATAAGAGGAGTAGGCTCCCTGAGGTGTTAGGTTCCTTCTTGGGCTATCCCTCGGGTGGAGCAGGGCACGCGGGGAGGGGGGTGTGGGTTTGGTTATCCTTATCAGGACTCAGCCCTTTTTGGCAGGTTCCCTCTCCCCCTCTGGGCTCTTGTTTCCCTCTGTAGCCTGATTCCTCAGCTTCCTATCTCCAGAAGCAGGGGAGTAGTTCTGTCTCCTTGGTTGGTTGTGGCCTGTCTCTTTAATTTAGTTAAAAAAAAAAAAAAAAAGAGGTGAAGCAGGGAAATTGGCAGCAGCGGCTCTGGGCAGGGCCGAGAAGCAGGTAAGTATTTGTTTTCCTGCCAAGAGGCAGGCCAGAGGGAGTGGGCTGAATTGCTTGCCTTCATCAGGGTCAAGTGAGTGCTGAATTTCAGCATCAGGACAGCA
Organism: Rhinatrema bivittatum; assembly: GCF_901001135.1. Taxonomy (NCBI): domain Eukaryota; kingdom Metazoa; phylum Chordata; class Amphibia; order Gymnophiona; family Rhinatrematidae; genus Rhinatrema; species Rhinatrema bivittatum. The sequence goes on along the minus strand of NC_042618.1, from coordinate 401,781,758 downwards.
GTGAGTGCGATTGCGGTGGCAGAGTATATTTTTAGGCCTGACCGCATGTGCATGCCCGACTGCCCCGACATGCCGGCTCCTGCTCAGCATGGCAAACTTTGCGGCGACTGCGGTCTGAGGCAAACTCGCCTTGATGCGGCCTCGTTTTGCTGTGAATGTTCCTCAGGGACGGGACCCCCGGGGAGCGGTGAGAAAGTGTAGGCGGCTGGGTCAGCTCATGAGGCTCCGGCGGGGGGAGGGGGGTCAAAGGAGCCGGCGGCCTTTTTGGCAGCACATGCAGAAGTGCAGACTGCCATTTCTGAGCCTCGGGATTTCTCTCCCACACTCTTTCCTGTTGGAAAGGACCCTGCTGGTGGCAGGGGACTGGGTGGGGCTCATTAGGGGGAGCCGATCAGGACTCTTCCTCCTCGGACCCAGAGGCCTTTTCCACAGGTTTTGTCCTTCTCCTTCATAAGGCTATTTAGCTAGGAAGGCATTAAGGGCAAAGAGATCCTTGCCTAGGAAGTCCTGGAGGGCCTGTGGAGTCAGGAGGGATCCTGCAGATGTTGGGACTCGGGTGAATCCCAGAGGAGGGCAATTCATCAGATAGCCTGGATGATCCTGAGCAGGTTCAAGGGGGTTCGGTGGTAACGGACAAGGGCCCTGTTAGTGCCCTGGGAGTTCCGAGGCAGAACCTGGACTGGGATCCATTGGAAGTTTTTTTTTGGGGGGGGACCCCATGCAGGAGCTGGACGCTCAGGATCCGGATGTGGTTCCGGTCACGGAAGAAGATGGCCCGCGAGTAGTCCGTTTCGGAGAGAGGTACTGGGTCCATTGATTCCCCAGGTTCTGGAGGAGCTCAGCATTAAAGCCGTCCAGGTAGAATCTGGCAAGGAAGGGATGAACCTGCTCCTGGAGGGATTGCGGGGACCCTCTACCACTTTGTTTCCAAATCAAAGTGGGAATCTCCAGAAGCAGGCCTGAAGGTCACGAGAGCTATGGGGAAATTATATCCCTTGCCGGAACAGACCTTGGAGTCATGGAGAATTCCCAAGGTGGATGCAGCCGTGTTAGCAGTTACTAAGAAGACTACCATCCCGGTGATGAGCAGCGGCTCTCAAGGATCTCCAGGATAGGAAGTAGGAGATCCTGCTCAAGCGACTTTTTGAAGTCTCAGCTTTGACCCTTCGGGCAGCAGTGTATGGAAATCTGATGCAAAGAGCCTGTTTGTCCTGGGTGCAGAAGGTGTATGACAAGCATTCAGAAATGACATCTGAAGCGGTGCAGGTGGCCCGTTTAGAGGCGAATATGGCCTATGTGGCCGATGCTCTGTATGACATGGTCCGGACTTCTGCCAGGAGTGTGGTCTCTGCGTTGGTGGCGCGAGGGCTCTTGTGGCTGCGAATTTGGTTGGCGGACGTGTGGTCTAAGGCCCAGCTGTCGAACTTCCCCTTCAGGGGGAAGATCCTCTTTGGGGAGGACTTGGAGCAGCTCGTGAAGCAGTTGGGAGAGTCAAAAGTCAAGAAGTCCATTACTTGTTATTAATCAAGTTGACTTAGAAAATAGCCACTGCTATTACTAGCATTAGTAGCATGGGATATACTTAGTGTTTTGGATACTTGCCAGGTACTTGTAGCCTGGATTAGCCACTGTTGGACATAGGATGCTAGGCTTGATGGACCCTTGGTCTGACCCAGTATTGCATGTTCTTATGTACTTAAGTTACCTGAAGACAGGAAGGGTTCTAGGAAGTCCTTTCTGCCACAAGCCAGATTTCGAGAGGCTAGGAGACTTTGAGCGGGCAGAGCCCCTGCGCCGGAATCACAGAAACAGAGTTCGGGCAGACTGCAGCCCTTTCGGAATCAGCGGAGATCCCCAAGGGATGGTGGATCCCAAGAGGGGAGTGGAAGCAAGGTTGGACAATGAAGGTGTGGTAGTCCGCTCCTCTCTGGAAGTTATCGGAAGGAGACTCTTTTTTTATGAGGAGTGGGCCAGAATAACATCAGACCAGTGGGTCCTAGAGGTGATAAGAGACTGTTACGCCTTAGAATTTTCTCGACTGCTCAGGGACACCTTTGTAGTCTCCTGTTGGATCTCCCTGAGCAAGCAGGAGGTGGTGAGGGATACGCTTCAGCCCTTGCAACTTCTATGTGCCATTGTTCTGGTGCCCCCTCAGGAGCAAAGAGGAGGCCTAGGAAGTCCTGAATGGCCAAAAAGACTAGAGGGCCTGTGGAGTCAAGAGGAATCCTGCGGATGCTGGGACTTGGGTGAACCCTGGAAGAGGGCGATTCGTCGGATAGCCTGGATGATCCTGAGCAGCTTCAAGGGGGTCTAGTGATACCGGACAAGGAGAGGGGTCAGGGCAGGTATTCTGTGTAATTCATGGTGCCAAAGAAGGAGGAGACCTTTAGCCCCATTCTCAATCTGCAGAAGGTAAATGCTGCCTTCCAGGTGCCGCGTTTTCGGATGGAGACACGCACAGTGGTAGTGGCAGTACGTAAAGGAGAGTTTCTAGTGCCCTTGGACCTGTTGAAGGTCTGTTTTTTCATATCCCCATTCGACCCGAACATCAGCAGTTTCTGAGATTCATGGTTCTGGGAGAACATTTCCAGTTTCGAGCTCTTCCCTTTCGGTTGGCGACGGTGCCACGCACATTCACAAAGGTGATGGTGGTAGTGGTGGCAGCACTCAGGAAGGAGAGTATCCTGGTACACCCGTACCTGGATGATTGGCTTATACTAGCGAAGTCTGAGGTAGAGTGTGGTTGCTCAGTTCAACGGGTATTCCAGCTTCTGGGGGCGTTGGGCTGAGTGACGAATCTTGCAAAGAGTTATCTGAAGCAGACTCAATCTTTTGAGTATCTGGGCGCTTGCTTCAATACCTGGCTGGGGAAGGTGTTCTTGACTTCAGAGAGTCCTTAAGCTGCAGAGTCAGGTTCTTTGGTTGCTGAGCCTGTTGGTGCCCAAGGTCTGGGATTACCTGCAGTCCTGGGGGTCCATAGCTTCTATGCTGGATTTAGTGTCATGGGCCTTTGCTCACATGTGTCCTCTACAGGGGGCTCTGTTATCTCAGTGGAATCTGCTGTCAGAGGAATTTCAGCTTCCTTTACCATTGCCAGAGGATGCCAAGTCCAGTCTTTCGTGGTGGCTGTTGTGGCACAATCTGGAGAAGGAAATGGTTCTGGAAATATCCAACTGGGTACCCGTAATCACGGATGCCAGCCTCTCTGGATGTGGGGGGCAGTTTGTCAAGGGAAATTGGCCCAGGGTCAGTGGTCATCAGAGGAGGTGGCTTGGTCAATCAATCGACTGGAAACCAAGGCGGTGTGCAAGGCCTTGTTGGCATTTCTTCCGCTTGTGTGGGACAAGTCACTGTGTGTATTCTCGGACAATGCGACGAAAGCATACATCAATCGTCAAGGCGGAACGAAGAGTCGTCTAATGGCACTGGAGGCTCAGGAGCTGTTCGTGTGGGCGGAGAAACATCTGGAGAGACTAGCTGCCTTCCCATGTGGCCGGAATGGACAATGTGCAGCCGGACTTCCTCAGCAGACAGCGTCTGGATATGGGGGAATGGGAGTTGTCGACAGAAGCCTTCTTCTTGCTGCAAGCAAAGTGGGGCAATCCAGGGATAGACCTCATGGTAACTCTAGCAAATGCGAAAACAGATCACATTTTCAGTTGCAGATGAGAGGTCGGATCGGAGAGCATCAATGTTCTGCAACCGTGGCCGACACACTTCTTGCTGTACATGTTTCCTCTGTGGCTGTTCATAGGATGTGTGCAGCGGCGCATGGAGATTCATCCGAGTGATTCTGGTGGCACCAGAGTGGCCACATCGGCTGTGGTTTTCAGACCTTCTGTGTCTGGCGGTAGAAGGGGCCCGTTCGCTGGCTCATCTCTCAGGGTTACTTTGACAGGGACCTGTATTTTCAGACCGGGAGGATTGCTTCTGTCTAGCAGCTTGGCTTTTGAGAGGCAGTGGCTCTGTTTGAAGGGATATTCGGAGCTGGTGATTACAACTTTGCTTCAGGCAAGGAGACCTTCTACTTCAGTGGCTTATGTCCGGGTGTGGAGAGTTTTTGAATCCTGGTGTTTGCTGAATAGAGTGTAGCCCTTAGAGGTGGACATCCCGCAGATCTTGGCCTTCCTGCAGAGCGGATTGTCTAAGGGATTAGCATATAATTCCCTTTGGTTTCCCTGCATGTTAGGATTCAGGGAAGACCGCTAGCATCTCATCCATGTGTGGCTCGTTTCCTGAAAGGGGCGAAGCATCTGTGTCCTTCAGTGCAGAAGATCTGTCCGGCGTGGAATTTGAATTTGGTTCTTTGGGTGCTTGTGGCCCCTTTTGAGCCAATGCGGAGGGCGTCATTGAAGGATTTAACCATGAAGACTGTTTTCCTGGGGCCATCTGTTCGGCCAGGCAAATTTCTGAGCTGCAAGTGTTGTCGTGTAGGGATCCTTTCCTCTGTTTTTTTTTTGTTTTTTTTTTTTGGACGATGGGATTGCTTTACACATGGTTCCTTCTTTTTTGCCGAAGGTAGTGTCCTCCTTTCACCGTAATCAGGTGGTAGAGCTTCTGGCTTTTCCGAACTTGACAGCTGATTCCTCGATGGCTAGGAAACTTCACTTATTGGATGTGATTCGTATCCTTTTGTGATTTCTCAAGGTGACAAATCCCTTTTGGAGATCGGATCATCTGTTTGTCCTGCTCAGTGAAGCAAAGAAGGGAAATAAGGCTTCCAATGGCACCATTGCTCGCTGGTTAAAGGAGGCGACCTTGTGGGTGGAATGTCAACTGCTTTCTCCGCAGGAGATCTGTCGTGCGGCGACATGGTCTTCTCGTCACACTTTTACCAAACATTAGCGCTTAGATGTGTAAGCTCCTGAGGAAGCGACGTTTGGGGAGAGTGTATTGCGTGCTGGTCTTTCAGGTTCCTGCCCAGAATAGAGTGGCTTCGGTACATTCCACTCATCTGGACTGATCCGGGGTATGAACAGGAAAGGAAAATTGGTTCTTACCTGCTAATTTCATTCCTGAAGTACCACAGACCCGTCTCGCTTCTGACGAATGACTTCCTCGCTTCTGGATATGGCTAAGCTGATTGATGATCATCAAAGTAATGAAAACTGTACATAATTTGGTATGTTTGTGTTAAATCAAGGGGGCCTAGTCTGCAGGGGTCTCCAACTTTAAGTCTCTGTTTGCCTAAGGTTTATTGGGGTTTGTCAAGGTGGACATCTTGGCTTGGGTACAGGTCAATACTGAGGGACTGCAGGTGGTACTCTCTGCCTCCATCTGCTGGTAGGGATGCATAAACCCACTTGTCTGGACTGATCCGTGGTACTTCAGGAACAAAAATTAGCAGGTAAGAACCAATTTTCCTATTTTTTCAATAGTTGAAGCTCAGACTTTGCTGGCAGCAGCAGTAGAGAAGGAGCGCGCTGCTACAGAGGAGCTTCGTTCCTTTAAAACTCAGATTTCTGCTGCTGAATCACAGAACAGCCTGCTGAGACAAGAAAGGAACCGGCTGCAGGCTCAGCTAGAGGTGGAAAAATCCCGGTTCACCAAAATAGAAGAAGACAGCAGTAGGTAGGTGTCATTTGTCAAATATTTTGTGTGACTGCATCAAGGTTTTGAAAAATGTAAATGGCAAAAATACGATTTGATTTCTGGATTAAAAAAAAAGTTATGAAGAATCATTAGTCAGAAGCTAGTTCTGTGAACTGGTATTTTACTTTTGTTTTGGATGACAGTTGGTAAGATGTAATTGGAGTAGCATGAAAAATTATTCAAATATGATGTACATGAGATTTAAACACCACATAAGGGAGTCACGTGATGTGGTGATCTGGGATAGACGTGTCTGCCCCAGCTCCAGGTGACCACCTCGAGATCCTTTACGAATCTACGGCATCCGCAGCTTTCTAAGCTCATAAGATCATCTGACAACTCTACCTATGAATATCGATCGTTACATGAGCAAATCGCCGGTCGCCATGTTTCCCAAATTAGTGAAAAAGGACAAAGAAAAAGCTAAGTTGGGAGAGGACAAAATGGCCGCCGCAGGGGAAAAAACGATCGCGGGCTTAGCAGATGAAGCGGCGATTTTGGCTTTAACGAATGCGGTCATAGCGGCTTTGGCCCACAAACTGGACAAGATCTCCGAACAATTGACTACATTACAAACAGCGCTAGCCGAACTTCCCCCGCGAGTTGAAACGTTAGAACTTCGAGTGGGAGTTGTGGAGGATGAAGCGTTGGCCACGGTCGGCAAGATTCTCAAAATGGAGAAACAGATCCAGACTCAAGAGGATCGCATCGAGGACATGGAAAACCGTTCGAGGCGCAATAATTTGCGCTTCATCGGGATACCAGAATCTATACTGGATCAGGATCTGGCGGATCAGCTTACCAAGTGGCTCCCGGCGGCGCTTAATATCCCGGAGCAGTTAGCTTCTTTAAAAATAGAGCGGGCCCACCGCCTGGGCAATAAGGCCGGCCCGAATCAGCGCGCTCGAGTAGTGATAGCTCGCATCCTGGACTTTGCGGATCGTCAGCGAATCTGGCAGGCATCTCGGAAGATCTCTCCCCTTAAATTTCAAAACGAGCAAGTTAGAATCTTTCAAGATTTTTCAGCGAGGGTTGCTGCCAAACGAAAGGAATTTGGGCAAGTATGTTCGCAGCTTGCGGCCAAACAGGTACGGTTTGCGTTGCAGTACCCGGCCAGATTACGCATTTGGCACGAGGGACAGTCACAGGCCTTTGAATCTGTTCCCGACGCACAAAAGTACCTTCAGTCAGCTCATCTTATGCCCAGCGAGAGTACCGGAGAGACAGCTTCGTCTTGAGCATTTACTACGGGAGGCTTTTCGGCGACACGTTTTGATGCATGCCAGCTATTTTGGCAAAACGCGGGTTTGGACCTGCCTCGTTGAGTTCCCCGTGGGGAAAGGTGTTTAAGTTCCTACCCCTGGTGCGTTCCCGGGGGGAGATGCCCTGAATTCTTGTTATGCGGGGACCCTGCTGCAGCGATGGTCTCTTTTATTATTTGTTTTGACTGAGCTTCGTAAGCTCCCACAAGGGCCGTCTTATGACAATGATTTGATAAATTCACTTTTCCTCTTCGGACTCAGTCCTCAACGGGGATACCATATTTCATTTTCTTTTATGTTGTTCTATTTTATTGTTACTTTATTTAATTTTGCTAACTTTCGATCGGATGCTGATTTTTGGTCATATTTACTTTACAAATGAGAGGTGGTCACCTGAACACATGGATTGGCTCCTACTCTCCTTACTGAGAGTTTAGATGATGAGGAATGGATGGAGCAGGGGGTGCTTGGGACGGGGAATGGGAGGGGGGGTGGGGGGAAGGGGTGCTCAGGGGAGTTTTCAATCCAAATGGAAGCGGGTAAAGGGGACACTGTTTTGTGATTTCTGGGTCTCCCCATTGTCCCTTTGCTGTGTTTTTATGCTATGGGGATATGTTCAGTGGAGTAGCTTTGGTAGTAATGTTAAGTTCGGCTTTCAAATGTATAATCTGTTTCTTGGATCCTACCATCAACGCCTGCTGCCATGGCGCCTAAGGTAAATTATCTGAGCTGGAATGTTGCCGGATTAGGCACGCCGGTGAAGAGGGAGAAAGTGCTTGCCCGGTGTCATAAAGATAAAGGGGATATCATTTTCCTACAGGAAACACACATGGGAGATAGCGAACATACCAAATTAAAAAATAAAAAGGGGTACACACAGGTTTTCTTTTCCTCCGGGACTAGTAAACGAAATGGGGTGGCTATACTCATAAAGGGTTCTATTCCATTCAAACTGGAGTCGCAATGGTCTGATACAGAGGGAAGATACATATTTGTTAAAGGTGTGTTATATGGTGCCCCTATTTTACTGGCATCTATTTATGGCCCCAATAAATATGATCATCGGTTTTTTGCTCAGTTGGTGGCACGGGTATCAGAGGCGGGCTCTGCTTCTGTTATTTTAGCCGGGGACTTCAACTGTTTAGCGGATCCCTTTTGGGATAAATGTTCAACTAATCCTACATATCCCTTGGGTAAAGGAAAGGGTATACCTTTTTTATGTCGTACCTTACAGCTTGTTGATGTGTGGCGTGCACTCCACCCCTCTGAAAAGGATTATACCCACTATGCTAGGGCTCATCCGACTAAGTCTAGAATAGACTACATATTAATCTCGGAATCCCTGTTCTCTACAGTTGAGACAGCGGCAATTGGGAACTTAGTCATATCAGATCATTGCCCTGTACTTTGTACTCTGGGGGAATCCACTAATGTGCCATCTTTATTTCAATGGCGTATGCCGGAGTGGCTTGCTACAGATACTGCATTTAAAGCATTTTTGACAGAGAAATGGGAACAATTTGTGGAGTTCAATGGGCAACATATGGGGACTCCAGTCCTCTTCTGGGAAACTGCCAAAGCAGTTCTCAGAGGTGAAATCCTTCAATATACCATTAGAAAAAAGAAACAGCAGAATGCTCATATTTTAACTCTGGAGCGGAAGCTGAAATATTATAAGGCTCAGTGGAACAAAAACAATACGGCTCTGTGGGAAGCTAGATTTCGCCAAACTCAGGCGGTATTAAATGACACGTTACACCAAAAGGCCACTGGCAATTTATTTTCCTTTAAACACAAACTATTTTTACATGGTAATAAACCAGGCAGGCTACTAGCTCGTTTGTCCAAAACAAAAACCCCTTCTAAATTTATCACTCATATTAAGAAGCAGGATGGCTCGCATGCTACAACTACATCTGACATAGGACTGGTGTTCCAGGACTTTTATAAACACCTATATACGTCAGAGCCGCCAAATGTTGCTAATCAGGCTTCCTTTTTTCAGAATTTACATTTGCCTACTCTCTCTGACCTACAACGGGAATCTCTTAATAGGCCCATTACGTCCGTAGAGATAGTGAAAGTCATATCAGATCTCCATTTACATAAGTCGCCAGGGCCTGATGGTTTGACCTCCCTATTTTACAAATCCCTTAGTGAACATCTTGTATTGCTCTTAACTACACTTTTCAATCATATGATATCTACTGGGGTCTTACCAGATACGATGAAAATAGCAGCTATCACGATACTACCAAAACCTGGGAAGGACCCGGCCGAACCAGGGTCTTACCGCCCCATTTCTTTGCTCAATCAGGATATTAAGATATATGCCAAAATCTTAGCAAATAGATTGAAATTTGTATTACCAGACCTCATTTCCCCGGAACAGACGGGCTTTGTGTATGGGAGACGCCCGGTGATAAATATCCGCCGTCTATTGGTCGCCTTAGAGAGCTGCCATCGTAAAGATATGGTTGACCCTTTGTTGGTCAGCTTCGACGCTGAAAAAGCGTTTGATCGCGTGGCTTGGCCATATCTCTTTGCTGCACTGCAGAAATTTGGCTTTTCAGGGTCCTTTCTGGCTGCGATTCAACTGCTGTATCGCGACCCCAAAGCTTTTATTTGTCTTAATGGCTCTACGTCTCCTTTATTTACCTTAGAACGGGGAACGAGACAGGGTTGCCCCCTGTCCCCTCTCCTCTATATATTATCCTTGGAGCCCTTGACTCAAAAAATTCACCAATCCTTGCACATTACTGGCATTAAAACAGGCCATATTGAACAAAAAATGATGTTATTTGCGGATGACATGCTAATGTTGCTCACCAATGCTAGGCGGACTTTACCTGTTTTACTTGAGGTAATACGGACCTTTGGCACCTTCTCAGGACTGAAACTTAATCTCACTAAATCAGAAGCCCTAGATATTACCGGTTCTCTTATACCTAGTTGGCCTGACTTCCCTTTGCTTTGGGCCCAAGACACGATTAAATACCTGGGCATAAAAATACATAAAGACCCTATGTGTTGGTACAGTTGTAATATTACTCCCTTATGGAAAACCTTCCATTCCAAACTGCAAAGTTGGAAACCACTTCCCCTATCATTATCGGGTAGAATAGCATTGGTAAACATGATCCTGCTTCCTAAACTTCTATATATTTTGCAGATGGTTCCCTTTTACCTGAAATCCAAGGACATACGTCTGTTATATAAGCTCTTGAGTGCTTTTTTCTGGAACTACAAAAGGGCCAGGATTGCTTTTACTACATTGCTAGCGCCTAAATCAGAGGGTGGTTTAGGAGTAGCGAATCTGAGATATTACAATATTGCCTGCTTACTGCCTACCTTGCGGGAATGGCTGGGTTATAGTGGTTCTTCGGAAATTTTACGGCTGGAACAGGCAGCTTACCTTCCGAGAAATTTAGCTTATTTATTGCATTGTACTGGGGAAAACATTCCTCGGGATATCTCCCAAAGTTTAGTTCTAAGGGGAATGCGGACTTGTTGGAAATTTCTTAGACAATTTTTGCATCTCGATTGGAAGGTATCGTATTGTTTACCGTTGCTGCATAACCCAGACTTGCCAGCGGGTATACCTGTCAAAACCTTGACCAAATTACATGAAAAAGGAATTATGGATTTGCTTCCATTCATGGATTTACAAACTAGTCATATTCACTCATTCTCATATTGCTGTACTAATTTGGGCTTTTGTTCCTCTGATTATCTCATTTACTTACAAATCAGCAGTTACATTCGACGACTGGGGTTGTCCTGCACAAGGGCAATAACTAATGGTCCTTTTCAGAGATTTATTCATCTCAGTGGACTTAAGGTGGTAAAATTATCTATGTACTATAGATACTTGCATGAGTCCTCTCATTACACTATATATGCTGGTAGTTCCGCTGCCTGGTCCAAAGATCTAGGGTGTGAGATTACAACCAAGGCCATGCTACAAAGCGCCCAAGTTGTTCAGAAAGCAGTCCTGAGTGTGTACATGCGAGAGTTGCACTTTAGGGTACTTCACAGGATGTATTTTTGGCCAAAGAGGGCTTTCCTTGCTGGGATTGCTCAGTCAGGATCATGCCCAAAATGTTTGCAGCCCAATGCCTCTTTGTTACACTGTTTATGGGACTGTGTGGTAATTCAACAATTTTGGACTATGTTATCCCAATCCTTTTCAGAACCCTTCTCAGCAAGCTTTTGTTTGTTGGGGATTCACCATTCACCTGCGGCTGCACGAACACCGAGGATTTTACTACTCCATAAAGGCCGTTTGACGGCCCTTAAAATTATTTTACGCCATTGGATCTCCTCCATGCCCCCATCTATGCGCGAATGGAAGGACGCCATGTTGGAAATCTATCTACTGGAGCGTAAATCATTTCCGGCTACTTCACAGGCCCAGCGGACCAAGCTTCGCAAAGTTTGGTCTCCAATTCTTCAGACTTTATCCTTAAACGCCTCTGATTTGACTCAATAACTTGGTAGTTGAGTATAGGGTGCTCCCAAAGTTCTGGGTGCGCCATACTGCGCTGATTTTTCATAATTTTCAGTGGGTTCTTTCTTGAATATGTTTATTAGGGGAACACATATATCTCTCTCTCTTCTCCTTAACGGGTGGTCTCCTGCTTGATTGGGGATCCGGGGATGGTGCTCCAGAGATTACAGGTTTCTTCCCCTATATATACTAATATGGGTTGTTGGTTAACTGCTGTTTGGACGAGTGACCCCCTGAGCGGAGTGGGAGGGGGGAGGGTTGAGAGACCGGTGGGATAGGGGAGGGAAGGGAGGGAAAGGGGAGGGAGGGTTGACGTGTCTTTACCTTGATGATGTTTATTGTACATTACTGATATTATTATGTAAGAGGGTACAGTATTGTTCCAGTTCATGTTCATAATGGGGGGTTCTTGGCTTATGTATGCTTGATGGTTTGACCCTCATTTGTTTTGGACTGCTGTATGTCTCTTCTAAAACTTCAATAAAAATCATTACAAACAAAAACACCACATAAGATGCAATTAAAACTGGATGGATACAAATAGTCACTGATGCTTGTCTTACTGGGAATTTCTCTGAAGCATCCATGTATGTTCTTATCAAGGTCTTGAGCCTACATTTCCTGTCCCTTAATTCGGTGTGCTTGCCTGCTTGGCTTGTTTACTCTTGTGTCTTTACTGCTAAACCTTTGTACTTTGGCACTTGTTTTGTATTTTGGTTTTGGTGCCTGTTAAGATTATATTTTTCTTGGACTTAAACATTGGTTGCATTTCATTGCGTTTGAAACTGTTCTCAGTGAGAATGGGTTTCCACATATGGGGTGTTAGCACTCTGTCATCGTACCTAATTCATTTTTGCTTGCACGCTTTTAATCTGCACCCAAAAATGAAATCCTCTAAAACTTGTTAGCAGTAAAGTAAGCTTCTGGTTTGTTTCATACAGATACCAGGTGGAACTGGAGTGTCTCAGACTTGAGCACAGTAGAGCTTGTGAAGAGGCAAGAAAAGAGAAGGTATAAATACTGTATCAACATTAAAACATTCCTTCTGACTTTTGACTGCATTCCAATTAACAATCTGTGATTTTCCTCTTATTTTCTAGACACTGTTGAGTACCCAATTGGAAATGGAGAAAATGAAGGTTGAGCAAGAAAAAAAGAAAGTCATTCTGGCACAGGAAGCAGTTAAAGAAAAGGTACTATCTTATTGTCCTCTTCATATTATGAGTTTAACTAAATCATTAATGTAGCATAGCACCAGTGATGCATAAAATCACTCATGCCACAAACTGACTATTGCTACAAACCCATCTACAGCTTCATCATTGGCTTTAACACTGATCTTTTGTCAAAGTGCAGTCAGAAAAGTGTTGGTGCATGTAACTGGGTTATTCCTCACTACTTGTGTCTATAGTAAAGTGCATTAGTGGAAAGCATTCAGTACCTGTGAACTTACTGACTCACAAATGAGTGAGATTTTTGTGATTTTCTGATGTTTGCGTGGGTGATGACGTTCAGACATTTTGGAAATGGATAACTTTTTCTTGTGGGTGTGAGGCGAAAGGTTGGCACTCTCACCTGGAGGCCAATGTACTAAGGTGTGGCGAAGTTTGCAAATGTGTTAGTGCATGCTAAATTGTCAAAGTACGCTATTCCATTTGTGAAAATTTGCTGATGATTGCCATTTTATTCTGTGTGTTAGCTATTGCGAATATCACCACAAAATTTATGCAAAAATAGGTATTGAACTGCATAATTACATAAATCACCTCATTACCTGTGTTCACATAGCTAAATATACATAAAATGTGCAAATACCACTGCACAGCCATTTTTATGAGAAACATAACTACACCATTTTTTCTGCAATAATGGCTGTGGTGTTGTGCAAAAATGTTTTCATGCTATTTACCTCCAAACTCATTTACATGCAATAAACATTGGCGGAGTAATGGCCCATTTTATCACATCTTAATACATCAGCCTTCTAAGAACAGGCTAGAGGTGAAAGAAGTATTTACAGTTACTTCTACTAAAATTATCACTCATCAACTTTTTGTTGCCTTACAGAAAAACTTTCCATTTTCTGCTCTCTTTTTTAATTCAGTTTCCTTTTTTCTTTCTTTTTAACTGAAGGAGCGCAAGCCCTATATCTTTCCCACAGTGGAGACTGTTCCCAGCACGCCATCATTGTCACGCTCAAGTTCGGTTAGCGGGGTGGATATGGCAGGGCTGCAAACATCCCTTCTTTCTCAGGTGACTGATGCTATTACTTTGTTTCCTGTAACTATAACAACCTGTGAATGAGGTTTGCTTTTAGAGTTGGTCTTTGCCAATTATCCCTGCAGGCTCAGTGACTTTATCTGCTTTTCCTGAGCTGCTTTGTATCTGAATTTTGGAATTTATGGAGCAGCTCTAATGGGAATAAACAGACAACAGATATTACAATGAATTTTTTAAAATTAGTTTGTCCTTAAAACTTTGTATTGTGTTACTTGGCACTAAATAAACAGGGCAGCAAAAATTTGTTTGACAGTTGCAAATGTCACTTAGTTGATCTGAGAAGGTGAGAGTACTTGTTCCTGGGCAACTAGTTATTAGTGTTTTGATATGCAAGGGTGTTAAGAAATATTGTTAAGCAACAAGCAGGCCGATACAGTACAGTGCGCTCCGTTGGAGCGCACTGTTAACCTGCCCTTGGACATGCGTTTTCCCTTACCCCTTATTCAGTAAGGGGCAAAAAACGCGTGTCCAACCCGCGGCACCTAATAGCGCCCTCAACATGCAAATGCATGTTGAGGGCCCTATTAGGTATGCCCGCGCGATACAGAAAGTAAAATGTGCAGCCAAGCCGCACATTTTACTTTAAGAAATTAGTGCCTACCCAAAGGTAGGCGCTAGTTTCTGCCGGCACCGGGAAAGTGCACTAAAAAGCAGTAAAAACTGCTTTTTCTGTGCACCCTTCGACTTAATATCATGGCGATATTAAGTCGGAGGTCCCGAAGAGTAAAAAAAATTAAAATGGGCCGGAGGCTGTCAGGCCGAAAACCGGACGCTCATTTTTGCCGGCATCCGGTTTCCGAGCCCATGGCTGTCAGCGGGCTCGAGAGCCAACGCCAGCAAAATTGAGCGTCGGCTGTCAAACCCACTGACAGCCGCCGCTCCGGGTCAAAAGGAGGCGCTAGGGACGCGCTAGTGTCCCTAGCACCTCCTTTTGCCTGTTTCTACCGCACCACCTAATTTAAATACAGAATCGCACGCACAGGCGAGTGGGCGTTCGTCCGGTCTCCCGCGGACTTTACTGAATCGACCCGTAGAAGGGGGATTAGATGAGATGACTACTTTTAATCTACTTGCAGTGTGAATCACTCACACAAGATTTTTTTGAAGTGTTTTTGTTTGAAGTAATTGCCTTTTAAGCAAAGATATATAGGAAAGTAAGAACTGAGTTTATCTCAGTCCAGATTGAGTGCTGACAGCAGAACCTTCATCTGCTGGTGGTAAGTTTGGACTTCCTGGAAAGAAGCGCTTAAATCTTGAGACACATTAAAATTCTTGGAGGGTTAAACTGTTACTGGTTGCTTATATTGTTTGCTAGTTTTAAGGTTAGTATTTGTTTGCCATTGTTAGAATTGTTTGTGTAGAGGAAATACTTGAGAGGTTGATATATTTGCACCATTTTTCACTTGGTTATCCAATGTGTCTGTACATTGTTCTTATCTAATATCTTTTATCATTGATATTCTGATTCAGTCAGAGTTAACTCTGATTGTAATGACAGGATGCACATATTTTGGTCGTTATCAATGTTGTAATGTATCAGTTTCAGTGAAAGCCTTGAGTTTGGATACTTGAGTTTTTGTATGTGTAATTCATACACTGGTCACATGAAGAAACTGATTAGTAATTAATGATGAGCCACTTAAAAAATCATTGTCATCAGTAATGGCTATACATTTTGTATTTCCCTGTAGGATGATTCTCATGACCATTCCTTTACCTCAATGACCATGTCTGTCAGTGGAAATAATCTTTATGATGCTGTAAGGATGGGAGCAGGATCAAGTATTATCGAAAACCTTCAGTCCCAGTTAAAGCTGAGGGAAGGGGAGATTGCTCAGTTACAGGTATTGTAAACCTTGACATTTAGGGGGCAATTCTTAAAACTGCTCGACCAGGTGCAAAGTCCATGGGCACTTAAGAACCTGTGGAGTTTAAACAACTTTTCAATGAAAGTGTGTCCATACTTTCGTTTTGAAAAATTTCATGGGTACAAGGTATCCACAGATGTTTCTGCCTGCTATTTTTGTGGGTATTGTGACACAAATACAAGCGGTCAAGGCTTTTTCCTTTTAAGAGCTTTATTTAGAGTGTTCAACATCAGCTTCCTCTGATCTCAAGCAGGCCAATCCACACCAGTGGATGCACTCCTACCAGGAAATGGAGTAAAGCTGAATCACTGATGTCACTGACATATAGCCCTACCCTGACATCAGCCCGCCAGTATTTTACATCTCCAGCAGATGATAGACATGCATCTCTCTATTGGGGATTGCTTGTAGTAATAAAAAAAAAAAGAAGAGAAAATAGGAGAAGAGAGAAGATTTTGGCGCACCACTTGAGCTCCTGAGGTGACACCTGTTTGGTTCCTCCCTCAGTTGAGTGTTTTAAGTCTGGAAGCCGGGCAGATGTAGACTTAAAAAAAAAAAAAAAAAAAAAAAAAAGAGAGAGAAGCGGGGTTAGAGAACTAAAGAGTGCTCGGCGATGAAGGATTGTGCCCTCTCCCCCGTAGCCAATGACCTGTAGGGCTGAGCTCAGGTAAGTTTAAAAAAAAAGAAAAGAGTAGGGAAGATTTAGTCTCCCCATCTCTGCTTACTGGGTCTTCTTCCCTTGGTGTTTGTGGCTCTGTGTATTACTCCCTTTCCCTCACACTTCTCTAGGAAGTTAGCCTGAGCCGCTTTTGCTCTGTACTCTGTTGGTTGAGTAGCCTTTGGCTAGGCCCTGCTCCTCAGGCTTGGTTCTGTCAGTTGTGTGGTAGACTGCGGCAGCGATTTTTCCCATGCGCAGGTGAGTGCGCGCATTTTCGCAACGTGGCGATATACTGACATAGGCGCGCACAGGTACTTGTGCAAATAAGGCTGTGGCTCGTGTTTGTGCGAGTTTTTGTGTGCATATGACCGCGGCCTAGTTTTGGGCGCGTATTTGCTAATGTACTCCTGGGCACTGTTTGTGGGCATGCAGGGTGTCACCTAGAGCCCAGTGCAGGAAGATTATGGCGCCAAGGACAAAAAGGTCTAAGCGTCTTGCTATCTTTGAGGCTTGCCATCCAGTCATCACTTTCTCTGCGCCTGTGTCACTGTTGTCTGGCTGCTCAAGGCTATGGATTTTGCCAATGTTGGGCTATCCCCTCTGACTATAGTGACTCCAGAGGGGAGTGGGGTAAAAGCCAATCAGCAGATGTGTCCCCTTCCCCCCCCGCCTTGTTCCCGATAGCAGAAACATCTCTGAGAGAAGGATCGGAAAGTATCAAGTTTGGGAATTTTTCCAGAAAATGCATACTTTTCTGTAGGGGCGCCTGGTGGAAGCGAAGCAACCTACTAAGAAGGGTTCGCGTGCTTGTCAGCCACTGTGGGCAAGAGCAACATGGAGGCTGTGGATCGTAATACGTCAGATGACTCCGATAGTCACTTGGGTTTATCCGAGGACAAGCAGATGGCCAACCTCACAGAAGGGTGACATCATCAGATGGAGCCTCGACATGGAAAATTTATGTAAAAGTTTCTAGAACTTTGACTTGGCACACTGAGCATGCCCTATGCCATGTGTCAATGCAGGGTCCCTCTCCAGTGTCTCTTTTTCCATGGAGCTGCATCATCACTTTGGTTTTTTTGAGTCGCTTTGGATAACTTTCATTTTTCTTGTGTTTTTCACATTTTTCTTCATGGTGTTCGCTGGGTCCCTCCTGGTGCTCGCCCGTAGTATTCATAGCTAGGGTTTTCAATGTTTTCTAGTAAGTTTCCATTCACGGTCTATTTCCTCATGGCAGTGGTGCTTTGGTGCCCAACGACCATTGAGGCCCATCGCCTTGGAGTTTGATTTTTTTTTTTACCCTTTTATTTCATCCTGTCATGGCCACGTCCAGGTTTAAACAATGCCCTCTGTGGTTGAGGACCATGTCAATCATGGACCCCCCATGAGGAATGTGTCCTCTGCCTGGGGGCATAGCATGATGTCCAGGATTGCCGCAAATGTGCCTTGATGACCCCTAAAGGATGTTGTCTTCGTTTCAACAAGATGAGTGCCTCTTCGGGTCGAAGAAGACCGAGCCATTGGCATCAGCGGTATCAGCATTAAAGGACCATGGAGCTGCACCGATGGATACCGAGCCATTGACATCAGTGGGGACCGTTGGTTCCATTGCTACTGTCAGTTGATAGGGGCGCCAGAGACTGGCCGTCATAGGGCTTTTCCAGGCTGAGGGCATAGGGGTCTTTGTCTTCGGCTCGGCACTGGGGAAAGACCGTACTGAGCATCAAAGGAAGCCGAAGAAGAATTGTTCTCTTTCAATGCACGGTGCCAGACAGGGGGATGTGCTAGCTCATTTGTGATGCCCATGAAGCGACTCTCCATCGGTGCCAGGAGTCCACGATGGTCTCCACAGGTCCTGGTGCCAGTCACTGATCTTCCTCTCTGTTCTGAAGAGGATCTGGCCACCCCTCCTTCCTCTCAGTCTGTGTTGGCATCACCAGTGATTTAAGAGGAGCTTGAGCAGCAAGTCCAACTGATGGTCGAACGGCATTGTGGGACATCAGTCCAGTAGCGCCGATGGCACTGGTGCCAGCACCATCCATTCTGGAGCAGCTGTTTGAGAAGCTTCATACACTCATCAGCATGTTACGACAGGTGCTAGCTGGGTCAGTATAGGCTATGACCACCATATCAGTGGAGGACCACAGCCTTCTCCCTGCTTATACGGTGGTCATAGCTGGTTCCTCTGAGGAGGTAGCTCCACCAAGGCCGGCTGGGACACCGAGACCTGCAGCCCCTCCCCCGTTTAGCTCCACCTGTGCCTGCATCTCTGGAAGAAGGCCAAGCGCCCAAGGCCCCATCCCCTGTTTGCTGTCAATGAGGATAAGGGCTGCTATGACACCATGGGGTCATCTATAGATGGCTCTGAGGGTCTCCCCTCAGATCCCTCTCCTCCAGAGCAGCGAAGGAAGTCTCCTGAGAACTTGACCTTCGCAGGTTTTGTGTGGGCAATGGCAGAAGCCATCCCATTTCAGTTGCTGACAGAAGAGGATGCCAGGTACAAAATGCACGAAATCCTTAAGGAGTTACTGCTGAGGATGTGGAAACACACCCTCACAGTGCCTCCTGTAAACAAGAAGGCGGATTTGAAGGTTCCCAGATTTGATAAGTGACAGCTTCATCATCAATTAATGGTAGTCGAATCTGCTCTCGAGAACCAAGCGGTCTCAGACCCATTCCTCAGCACCGCTGGGGAAGGATCACAGAGCGATGGACGCTTGCACACAGTATTCAAGATGTGGTCTTACCATGGAGCGATACAGAGGCATTATGACAACCATTTGTCATTCCTTGCCTAAGAATTCCTAACATTTTGCTTGCTTTTTTGATCATCACAACACACCGAGCCGACGATTTCAATGTATTATCCACTATGACTCCTAGATCTCTTTCCTGGGTGATAACTCCTAAGATAGAACCTAACATTGTGTAACTACGGCAAGGGTTATTTTTCCCTATATACACATCACTTTGCACTTGTCCACGTTAATTATCGTCTGCCCTTTGGAATCCCAGTCTTCCAGTCTCGCAAGGTTCTTTTGCAATTCATCACAATGAGCTTGAGATTTAACTATTCTGCATAATTTCGTGTCATCTGCAATTTGATCCCCTCACTCATTATGCCTCTTTCCAGATCATTTATAAATATAATAAAAAGCACTGGTCCAAGGACAGATCCCTGAGGCACTCCACTGTTTACTTTTTTCCACTGTGAAAACAGACCATTTAATACTACTCTGTTTCCTATCTTAACCAGCTTGAAATCCACAAAAAGATATCTCCTCCTATCTAATGACTTTTTAGTTTTTTTAGAAGCCTCTCATGTAGGACTTTGTCAAATGCTATTTTGTAATCTTAATCTGGTGTTTGTTAGGCTCTATTTGAACCACTAAGGAGAGCAAGATTGAAGGATTTGACTTAAGATGGTTGTTCTGGTGGCTATTTGTTCAGCCAGAAGAATCTAGGAGCTCCAGGCATTGTCATATCGAGATCCCTTTCTACAGATTTCAGATTTGGGGGTGGTGTTACATATGCTGTCTTCTTTCTACCAAAGGTGGTTTCGGTGTTCTATCTTAAGTCAAACTGTGTGGCTTCCTCCTTGTCTCATGCGAGGGAGCTTAGGCTTATGAATGTCAGGCATGCATTATTGAGGTATCTGAATGTTGCTAATGATTTCCGTAGTCTGGATCACCTCTTTGGCCTGTGGAGTGGTCCAAAGAAAGGAGGTAAAGCTACCATTGAGCAGTGGCTGAAGGAGGTGATCGGGTCGACTTATTTCTAAAGGTCATCCAGTGCCTGAGGGTTTATGGGCTTTCTTGACACTTTCTCAGGTGATATCTTGGACCTAGCCGCAACAAGAGTCTCTGCAGGGCAGCTGCTTGGAAGCCACTGCACACTTTCGTCAGACATCATTTGGATGTCTGGGCTCCAGCTTTCATGGGCCTTGGTGAAAGTGTTCTACGAGCAGGATTCTCCAGTTCCCATCCTGTTTAAGGTAGCTTAGGAACATCCCAGGAGTCTGGATTGATCTGGATATGAACAGGAAAGGAAATTTGGTTCTTATCTGCTAATTTCTTTTTCCTGTAATACCACAGATCGGCTTGTACTGACGGTTTGTATACAGTGCAGAGCTGTTGGAGGTTTTCAATGTGGTTCACTTAAGTTAATGTTGGGAAGCGAGTTTCCATTTTGTGGCATCCTCACCTTCCACCTGCTCGTTGGAGAGGGGGTGTGGTTTGCATTTAAGTTTTAGTGTTGCTGTCATCTTGGCTTGGGTACAGGTAAATACTGAGGGACTGCAGGTGGCACATTAGGTTATGTACAGTGTCTGAAACTATCTCCATCTGCTGGCAGGGTTGCAAAACCCAGGAGTCTGGACTGATCTGTGGTACTACAGAAACGAAAATTAGCGGGTAAGAACTAATTTTCCTTTATGTACCTCTGATCACTTCAACTGAATTTCTTGCTCATTTGCCTGCTGTGGAAAGAGTTTGCAGTTATATTTATCTGTATCTCTTGCAGCTGGAAATTGGAAATTTGGAGAAGACCCGGGCAATCATGGCAGAAGAACTGGTTAAATTAACCAACCTTAATGATGAGTTGGAGGAAAAGGTGAAGGAAATCCCCAAATTGCGTGCACAATTACGGGTAAGCTGCTTTGCAGTATAGTGCTCTTAATTTAAAATATGTCCAAAAAGAAAAGCCTATCGCCTAAAAATTTGTAAGAAAAATTATTTTAAATATCAATGGAATTCTAAAAAAAAAAAAAATCCACCATATTTTTTGTTTCTGTATTAACTTCATAGTATCCGCAAGCCCAAGGTTTTATTATGGTGTGTTCATGCATTCTAGGAGATGTTTTATACATCATAGCTTTAATAGACCTAAAATGCTAGAAAAGATATAATCATATCATCAGATCAAGGCCAGTTCCCTAAGCTGCGCTAAACATTGCACAAGTACCCATGTTATTTCACGTTAGCACTGTATCTAAATGAGCCCAGTGGGAACATAATGCATGGACTTTATCTCAAAATCTTTAACTAATCCTCTATGAGAGGTAGTTAATTTTTTTTGCAATAATGATTTTGTGAAGCTATCACTTGTAATGCTCTGTTCATAGCTAAGGAGCTGCTTTGCATGATTTTGCATTGCAGTCACTCATCATGGCTTCTTTGAATTGAACTTAATGCCCTCTCTGCTTGTTACAAAACAACACATCCTGGTTTTTGAAAATTAGGTATGATCGGCCACATATGCGGGTGAAGAACTTTTGTATAAAGATGACATTCTTCTAAAGAGACGACATCCAGCAATTATATCAAAACTATCTTTTTTGGTTTAAGGATTTAAGAGATCTTTGAAGGAAACATTCGGACTGCTTTCTCTGTCCTCTCCAGCTTCCCCCCCCCCCCCCACCCTCTTCAAGACAGAAAGAAGAGGAATGAGGGAGAACAAAAGGAGAGGGTTCCCTGCAGGCTGTTTGCGAGGGAAGGGACTAGAGCAGGAGCAGAAACTGAAGGCAGGCAGGCACCCTGCACATATATTTTAAAGTCAGTAGGAAAGGTACACATGTTCAATGCATTGACATCCTCGCTCTCAATGCATTGCATGTGTTCGGGTAAGCAAAAATGTATGCATATATTGAGGGGTAGAATTGCACTTCCCTGTATGTACCTGGATCAGTCCAGACTGCTGGGTTTTGCCTCCTTTCCAGCAGATGGAGACAGAGAAAAACTTTGAGAGCACCCTCTCTTAACAGGTGTGCTACCTGCAGCTCCCCAGTATTTATCTGTCTCCAGCAGATGGAGGTGGTGCAAAACCTGAATCACTTTTGGGTTCTCAAAAAAAAAAAATATATATATAGAAAAGGAGAATTTCTCATAAAGAGCAGCAGCTGTCAAGCAGGACAGGATCATCTCTTCGTCCTCCCAGGGGTTTGGCTGGTCTCAGGGGGACCATTCCCCCTGGTCGTAGGCTCTTCGGGAGCTTGGGTTGGTGACCCTGCTTGCTCCAGGTCTCTAGTGCCGAGGGTGATAGCCGGTAGTCCGGTTCCCTCCCCTTCCTCAGCGAGGATCCAGGACTACCCTTGCCCTCCTAGCTGGTACCGTTTCTTTACAAAAAAAAAAAAAAAGCATTGCTGCCAGCAGAGGTACAGCTGCAAGCGGTACGGGGCACTGAGCATTGCGGCAAGAGCTCTGGCGCAGTGGGGCAGCGTTTGGAGGAGGTTCCTGGGTCCCGTGACTGCTGCGGGTGGTTGGCTTCATGCCCCCAGGGAGGCTCTTTTGGCGCGGCGGCAGCAACAGTGTCCAGGCTCTGGGGCGTGAGCCGCAGGACGTCTAGCAGGGAGAGCGAGGCAGACTATTCCCACTGAGTGCGGGAACGGTGACCATTTTGAATATCTTTTCAGCTGCCGCACAGGCTGTGGGGGGAGAAGGGGATCTTCTTCTCGCCAGTGGATTTGAGCCCTGGTGGACCCCAGGGCCCTTTTGATGAGTTCCCAACGATGGCCCCTGGTCCCCCGAGGGGGGGGGGGGGGGTGCGGGCGGGGATTTCAGGGGCCCAACCGGTTTCTTGGCGAAATTTGTGCTCCTTATGACCAGGCCTTTTCGGCCAGCCAAGCCCAGCCCGGGGGGTTGTATAAGCCTCGGCTTCCCAAGGGGCCTCCAAGGAAAGTCCCCTAGCGGCTTTGGCTCAGCAACTGATGGTCCAGAAGCGGGCCTGCGGGTAGGGAGAGCGGACAAGCTCTACCTGTTGCTGGAAGACACTCTGGAGCTGTAAAGGTACCTAAGGTGGATGCTTTGGTGTCAGCTGTCCCCAAAAGAACAACCATTCTGATAGCCGGGGTGGCAGCCCTCAAGGACCTCCAAGCTCGAGGTTCACCTTAAGCGCATATTTTAAGTCTCGACTCTTGGTATTCGAGCAGCAGTCTGCAGTAGCTTAATGTTCCAGGTGAATCTGCGATGAGTGCAACAGCTTCTGAGTTCCAGAGACCTTCCCCCTCAGGAGGCGGCAGTGGCCTATGGGGTGGACGCCCTGTGTGATCTCCTGCGAACCTCCTCCAGGATTATGGTGTCTGCCATTTCCGCTTGTAGACTTTGGTGGTTGCGCAATTGGGCAGCGGATGTTTCCTCCAAGGCCAGCTCAGTGCGCTTCCTTTCAAAGGAAAGTTTCTCTTTGGTGAGGACTTGGAACTATTGATCAAGTCTCTAGGGGATAACAAGGTTCACAAGCTGCCGGAAGACAAACCTAAAGGGCTTAGATCTTTTCAGCCGACCCGCTGTCTGTTTCAGGGTCAGAGGCAATTCCGTCAGAGTAGAGCGCCTGGTATGGGCCAAAGGCAAACCTCGGGGAGGTCTCAACCTTGGTCTCAGTCCTTATGTGGCCGATGAGCGAGCCGAGATGCAGCTGGCGAGGGATCCCTCACGGCCAAATCATCTCAATGAAATGTGTCCAACTCATTCCTCCTTCCCATTATAGGCGGATGGTTGCCCCTCTTTTAAGAGGAATGGGTCAAGATGGCGTCGGATCAGTGGGTTCTCGATATCATCGCAAGTGGTTACGCTTTAGAATTTGCTCAGCCTCTTCGGGACCTCTTTGTAATCTCCCCATGCGGTTCGCCGGTAAAGAGGGGAATAATCAAGCAGACCATCCACAAGCTGGAATGTCTGGGGCCCATAGTTCCCATTCTCCAAGAGGAGTGGGGCACGGGACGTTATTCCATTTATTTCGTGGTGCCGAAGAAGGAGGGCTCCTTCCGTCCGATCCTGGATCTGAAGAAGGTAAAGAGGTCCCTCAAAGTCTCACATTTTTGAAAGGAGACCCTCTGCTCAGTCATTGCAGCGGTGTGCAGAGGGGAGTTCTTGGCTTCTCTCAATCTGACGGAGGCATATGTGCACATAGGCATCCACAGGGCTCACCAGAGATTTCTTCGATTCACGGCCCTTGGCTTGCATTTCCAGTTCTGTGCCCTTCCTTTTGGTCTGGTGATGGCTCCGCACACTTTCACCAAAGTGATGATGATAGTGGCAGCCCTTAGCAAGGAAGGGATTCTGGTCCACCCGAGCCTGGACGACTGGCTCATTCGGGCGAAGTCAGAGGCTCTCTGCAATCAGGTGGTGGATACAGTCTTGCAACGTCTGCAGTCCCTTGGTTGGGTTGTCAATCAGTCCAAGAGTCATCTTCATCCTGCTCAAGTCCTGGATTTCTTAGGGGCACGGTTCGATACATGTGTGCAAGGTCTTCCTGCTGGAAGAGAGAGCCGTCAAGCTGCAGACACAAGTTCAGCTGCTAGCAGCATCGCTGCCCAGAGTCTGGGATTATTTGCAGGTCCTTGGCTCCATGGCGTCCACACTGGAGTTGGTTCTGTGGGCCTTTGCTGATATGAGGCTCTTGCAGAGAGCATTACTGTCCCGTTGGGATCCAATATCGGAGGAGTTTCACTTCCCCTTGCTTCTCTCCAAATCCTCCAGGTCCAGTATTGGCTGGTGGCTTGTTCAGGACTACCTGAGGTGTGGGGTGGATCTCGAAGTGCCTCAGTGGGTGGTAGTGACTACGGATGCCAGCCTCTCTAATTAGGGGGGCAGTGTGACAGTCATAGTCTGTCTAGAGACGATGGTCGCAGGAGGAAGCATTGTTGTCCATCAATTGCCTGGAAACGAGAGTGGGTTTACAGAGCTTTCTTCTGCTCTTGCTCAACCGGTCAGTGCGAGTCCTGTCGGACAATGCGACAACAGTGGCCTATATCAACTGTCAAGGGGGGACCAAGAGTCGTCCAGTGGCCTTGGAAGCGGAGCAGCTGATGGCCTGGGCAGAACAGCATTTAGCCTTGCTGGCGGCTTTGTACATAGCAGGGATCGATACTGTGCAGGCGGATTTTCTAAGCCATCAGAGGTTAGACCCAGGAGAGTGGGAGCTCTCTGACAAAGCAATGAGCCTCATCTCTGCAGATGGGGTCCTCCCCCCATCTGAACTTGATGGCAACTCAAAGGAATGCCAAGGCTCCATGCTTCAGTCACAGGAGAAAACACGGAGCGGAAGGAGTCAACGCCTTGGTGCTCCCGTGGCTGAAGGACATACTGCTCTATTTGTCCCCTCATGGCCTCTTAAAGGCAAGGTTCTCCGGGGGATAGAAATTCATCCCGGAAAGGTAATCTTGGTAGCTGTGGAGTGGCCCCGAGACCCTGGTTCGCAGACCTAGTCAGTCTAGCAGTGGACGGCCCCCTGCGCCTGAGTCATCTTCAGATGTTCTGTATCAAGGACCTATATTTTTCGACAAGGTGGATTGCTTTTGTGTTGCGGCCTGGCTTTTGAAAGGCAGCAGTTGAGGAAGAAAAGCTATCCTGAGGATGTCATTACAACCCTGCTTCGAGTGAGGAAGACCTCTACTTCATTAACTTACGTCAGGGTTTGGAAGTTTTTCAAATCTTGGAGTTGTGAGCGGGGAGTCCTCCCTCATCAGTCCTTGGTGGCTCAGATTTGGCTTGCTTACAGAACAATCTCAGAAAAGGATTGTCCTTTAATTCCCTTCGGGTGCAGGTGGCGGCCTTGGGGTGCCTTAGAGGCAAAGTTCAGGGGACGACTCTGGTGGTTCATCCGGATGTGGTCTGTTTTCTCTGCGGGGTGAAGCATTTAAATCCCCCAGTCCGGCCTGTATGTCCGTCATGGAGTCTTAATTTGGTGCTCGAGGTTGCTGTGTGAGGCCCCTTTCGAACCCCTTAAGAAGGCATCTTTGAAGAACTTAACACTGAAGACGGTGTTTTTGGTGGCGATCTGTTCCGCTAGGGGAGTGTCGGAGTTGCAAGCCCTTTCTTGCCAGGAACCTTTCCTACGCTTTTTGGATTCAGGGGTCTCTCTCCGAACAGTTCCATCCTTTCTGTCAAAGGTTGTTTCAGCTTTCCATCTGAATCAGTCTGATGCCGACTTGGAGACGCCTCATGAGCGAGAATTGAGGCGTCTAAATTGATGGTTCTTTTGAGTTATCTTGAGGTCACTAATGCCTTTTGTCTTTCAGATCATCTATTTGTCTTGTGGAGCGACCCTAAGAAGGGCCAGAAAGCATCCAAATTGTCTATAGCCCGCTGGTTGAAAAAGAGCATTGCTTCCGCTTACATTTGTCATGAGCGACCTGTCCCAGAGGGTTTGAAAGCACATTCGACTAAGTCGCAAGCGGCTTTCTGGGCAGAAAGTCATTTGGTTTCGCTGTAGGAAATTTGCAGGGTGGCGACCTTGGAAGTCTCTGCATACCTTTTCCAGACATTACTGTTGTCGTCAACTTCGGTGGCAGCGTCAACCAAGCGGGACTCTCGAAGTCCCACCCTAGTTAGGGGAGCTTAGGTACATCCCAGCAGTCTGGGCTGATCCGGGTACTTACAGGGAGAGGAAAATTAGTTCTTACCTGATAATTTTCGTTCCTGTAGTACCACGGATCAGTCCACACGCCCACCCATAAGGGTGTTCAGTCTTAAGAGAGAGTCCACTCGAGCTGTCTCTGCAGTCTTTTCTTCTGGTTATTTTTCAGACCGAAGGAGGGTATAGGTTTTCCTTATCCTATGCAGAGAGTTCACATGTATTTAGTTTAATTGGAGTTCCTCCTTGTCCTTTGCTTGATATGCCTGTTCAATTGTTACATATTTCTGCTTGGGAATTCGTCATACTGAGGAGCTGCAGGTAGCACACCGGCCAAGAGAGCTCTCAAAGTTTTTCTCTGTCTCCATCTGCTGGAAGGGAGGCAAAACCCAGCAGTCTGGACTGATCCATGGTACTACAGGAATGAAAATTATCAGGTAAGAACTAATTTTCCTATATCTTAAAAAAGGCACATATCTGATACATGTGGATCATAAAACCTATCATAGATCTCCATACGGCCGTGTGTACACATATGCTGAATTGCTTGAAAGCTATCTTCACAGTCTGTAGGTTCCAGATCCTATTTCAGGTTGTTTTTTTCCTTTTCCTATTCTTTCCATTCAGTTTTCTTGGGAAAGGCTAATACAATCTAGATATTTCATCTAATTATGGAAACTGCTTTGTTAGTAGTTGATTTTTGTTTGTAAAATATAAATGACCAATCTGTATGTAACCCTTTGGAGCTTTACTGCTTCCCCTAGGGCCATAAAAATATTTATTATCTGGAGCAGTCTTCCCAGGCATATTCCCCTTTTCTGCAGATCCAAAAGTGTGAGTTCTTTCTGTGGGGGTGAAGATAATCCTTCATGGCCCAGGTGATGGTGTGCTTTTCCTTAAGTGTGTGTACTTCTCTGTAGTTGTCTTGGCTACTGGGACAAACAGGTTGAACACAGATTGGGTGTTCAAATAAAATTTATTGATTATCTCAAAAACTTCCATCAATGTCCAATAGGGATTCCCCAAATGAAACTGTACAGTAGGAATATTTACAATAGGTTGTGAGCTATTGTCCTTTTCTCAAGTTCCTGGGAGGGAGCTTTACACATTTTCTCTGTGTATAAACTGTTCCAGTGGGTTAGAGAAATCCTATTGGGGGGAGTCCCAGAAAAATCCTACCCAAATCCAATGTTCTGTCTCTTGCCCACCAGCTTGTGTCCTGGTCTTTTAGGGTGGAGATCCTGTTGAAGGTCTCCTTATTTCTTCTCCCCGAATTATCAATAGATGTGACTTCTCTGATAGGAAAAGTCTGCACATACAGGAAACCAGGTCCACCAGCCCAGCTTCCCTGTGAGGAAAGGTGGATCAAAATCCTCTTCACAAAACAAGGGGAAAACATTCTTTACTTCCAAAACTTTTCTCTCTGTCTAGGGCGATGCTGTCATTGGTCTGGATCTGGGACCTACCTTCACCATAAGGGTTCAAAGTTTCACTTCAGTCACCAAATATCCAAAAATCTCAGTAAAGCCTCTTTCTAAAAGGAGGCAGATCCTCTCAAGCAGTGAGTGAACTGAAGGGGGCGGGGGGAGAGTCTCCTTTTAGTCTCTCCAAAGACTAACTCAAACTGACCATGCTGCTCCTATCCACCCCCCCCCCCCCCCCCCCCCGAGCAAACTGAGACCACCATTTACAGCCAGCCTCAAAGGAGGGGCTGCACAGGATTGATGTGTCTTGCTAAGCAGTTAAATTCTGTGGCAGGGATCTAGGGCCATCTAGTGGCTGACCAGAGTGTTGCCACATTTAAAAAATCAGCTTTCTTCGAAAGATTGAAATTAGAGGTGTGAAAGGTTTCAGGAATGTTGATTATGTAGCAACAAGCTAATTGTGCAGTCGTGGAAAAACTGTTTAATCTTGGGAGATTAGGGGCACTGGATATAACCCAAAAGCAATACAGTAATTATCAGCATACATAAATGTCATTAATCCTATACTTAAAATAATACATCAGTAGTCTACATTAATATATCAACAATCTGGAAACATCTTAAATTAGCTCTACTCTTACTGGGGAAATTGTAAACCATGAACCAGCTAACAAAATGTTATTCTCCCAGGACAAGCGGGATGGTAGTCCTCACATATGGGTGACATCATCAGATGGAGCCCTGTCACGGAACCCTTTTGTCAAAGTTTCTAGAACTTTGACTGGAACACTGAGCATGCCCAGCATGCCACTAACCCTGTAGCCTTCAGTCTCTCTTTTTTTCCGCACAGCAGTTGCCTCACGGTTTAGGAGCTCTGTGAGAAATTTCTCACAACTTTCCTCATGGAAGTATTTGAAGTTTATCTTCTTAAAAAATCCCTCACCGGGGTCCCCCATCGCCCTCCAATGCTCGGTAACTGTGTTTTTCCCTTACTTGCAGTCTGTTCCCGGCGGCTTACCGCTTTGGTGCCCGACGGTCACCGACCACGCGTCTGCCATTTTTCGACATGGCGACCGGGTTTAGAAAATGCCCAGAGTGTCCGAGGACCATGTCCATAACGGACCCGCATGAAGTTTGCGTTTTATGCTTAGGCCCCTCACATGACGTCCGTCGATGCCCTAGTTGCGCACAAATGACCCCCAAAGGCTGTCGCGCTTGCCTGGACAAAATGGAGCAGTTTGCTTCAAAATGCACTGCTCCATCGACACCAGTTCAAGCGCCACCGACCATGGAGGGTCCATCGACTTCTGAGACGATTCGCCAGGAGCATCGTGGACAGGGTGACCGTCCATCTCTGACTCCATAGAGGACATCGGTGTCGTCATCCTCGGTGCCAGGGAAAGAACGGACCGAACACCGAGGGAAACATTGACACTGGCACCGGGCATCCCCAACTGGTGCCGGCACTAATACCGCAGCAGCATCGAGTTCCATCGAGCCACCTGTGAAGAGGACCTGGGGAGAGGAGCCCCCGTCCTCCTCTGGACCAGGGACCCCCCTAGGCATTCCCTACCGGTGCCGGGCACCGAGCCTCCATGGGCCCCCGTGGAAGCTCCGGTGATGCCTAGCCTGCCTCCTACCCCAGTAGCCATGCCACCCATGCCAGCTTCCCGGGAGGAATTGGATCGCATGGTCCAAGAGGCAGTGCTGAAAGCCTTACGAGGCTTCCAATTGCCGCTGCCAGCCCCCATACTGGTCCCGGATCCAGCTCCCTCGATGTTTGCACCACTCCTCGAGCACCTCGATTATGCTCATCGGTACCTTACCAACTCCTCTGCCACCGGACACACTGGCATTGAGTCGTCCATCGAGGCCACTGCAGGTCCCGATTCCAATAGCGGGTTCCTCACAGAAGGAAGAATCAATTCCCGGCCACGTCCCTCCACGGGAACCGTCAATGCCGGAGCCCATGCCAGGGCCATCGGGGCTACTGGTACCCAAGCGCACCTCATCTGCCCCGGTGCCCTCGATGCCAGCACAGATTCCATCGATGCCTTCCCGCCCTCTCAGCTTTGGCATACTTCCTCCTTCATGAGATCCACTGGGAGAAGGAGAAAGTCCCTATAATCCATGGGACGATGCATCCTCAGATGATTCTTCACGAACTTCCGAGGACTTGCTTTCAGAGCCTTCACCACCAGAAGAAAGGCAAAGATCTCCTCCAGAAGACCTCTCCTTTGCCAGTTTTGTCAAAGAGATGTCTGAGACTATACCGTTTTCACTAGTTATGGAGGAAGACTCTTGCCATAAGATGTTGGAGGTCTTGCAATTCGTAGATGCTCCAAAGGAAATAATGGCAATACCAGTGCATGAAGTTCTTTTAGATCTCATGCACTGCCTGTGGGAACATCCAGGTATGGTACCTCCAGTCAATAGAAAGACAGATGCTACCTACCTGGTACAACAAGCCCCAGGTTTTCAAAAAAGTCAGCTGCCCCACCACTCGGTATTTGTGGAATCAGCTCAGAAAAAGGCTAAATGATTGCATCCACATTCCTCTGCTCCTCCTGGTAAGGAACAGAAGGCATTGGATGCGTTGGGACGAAGAGTTTTCCAAGGGTCCATGTTGATATCGCGAATCGCAGCATATCAATTATACATGACCCAATATACTAGAAATCTCTGGAAACAAGTCCAGGAGTTTGTGGAGACATTGCCTCAGCAACAACAGGAGACTTTGTCCTCCATCCTGCCAAAAGAAATGGAAGCAGGCAAACATGAAGTCAGAGCTGCCTATGATTCTTTCTTTTGAAACAGCATCCAGAATCTCGGCAGCGGGCATCGGTGCTAGACGCTGGGCCTGGCTTAAGGCCTCGGACCTACGCCTGGAAGTGCAGGACAAACTGGCAGATCTATCCTGTACAGGAGACAACCTGTTCGGGGATAAGATCCAGGACACAGTGGCCCAGTTAAAGGACCATCATGAGACCCTGCGCCAGTTGTCAACCGTCTCCCCAGATGTTCCCTCCGTAACCCACAGGGTCATACGTAGGGAACCCAGGAAACAATTCAACAGGCCATGCAGATATTACCCTCCTGCATCCCATGCACGACCAGCTCGGGCACCTCAGAGAGGACATGCATGCCAAGCGAGAACATCTAGACCACAGCCAGCTCCACAAGCTGGCCCTGCGGCTGGATTTTAACTCTTTTCCAGAGAGCAGCAGCCATATTCCAGTGGGGGGCTGCTTTGCCACTTTGCAACAAATTGGCATCCAATTGCCATGGACCAGTGGGTACTGTCCATTGTAGCCCATGGGTACTGTCTAAATTCTTCAAAAATACCCTCGGACTTCCCACTCAATCCATCCTGGAGCTGGGATGATCACACAGGAAAACTCGAGTCAGAGCTCTCAACCCTTCTGTCGCTCAGAGCCGTGGAACCGGTTCCACCGAATTAGCAAGGAAAGGGATTCTACTCCAGATATTTCCTAATTCCAAAAAAGACCGGCAGCCTCCGGCCTGTTCTGGATCTCCGTGCCTTGAATACATTTCTTCGCAAGGAATGGTTCAGAATGGTATCCCTGGGCACCATGCTTCCTCTACTTCAACAAGGGGATTGGCTCTGCTCTCTGGACCTTCAAGACGCATACGCCCCTATTGCAATCTTCCCTCCTCATTGCAAATATCTGCGATTCGTGGTGGGTCACATTCACTATCAATACAAGGTACTGCCATTTGGCCTAGCCTCGGCACCCCGAGTCTTTATAAAGTGCCTGGCAGCGTGGCTGCGCAGTTACACAGCAGAGGCGTATATGTTTTTCCATACCTGGACGACTGGCTCATAAAAAAATCAGTCCAAACAAAGAGCCCTCGACTCTCTCGGTCTCACCATAAGGCTTCTGAACTCATTGGTATTTCTAATCAATTACTCCAAATCCCAGTTGACACCGTCTCATCTTCTCTCCTTTTGTAGGAGCGGACCTAGACACGACACCATCCAGAGCATTCTTACCCAACGACTGTGCAATTACGCTGTCCAACCTTGCCAGCTTTATCCGCCGTCGGAAAAGAGCCTCCGGTGGCCAGCTACTCAAGTTGCTCAGCCATATGGCATCAACAGTCCATGTCACCCCTATGGCACGCCTCGCCATGAAAGTGACCCAGTGGCCTCTAAAATCTCAGTGGCGACAGGCTACTCAACCACTGTCGTCCCTGGTACACATAACCAGCCAGCTTCGTCTGTCCCTTGCCTGGTAGACACACAAAGCCAACTTAGAAGTCGGTCTTCCTTTCCGCAACTGGCTCCTCAGGTGACCTTAACTACGGATGCCTCCAACTTACTTTGGGGAGCCCTTGTCCAAGGCCTTCAAACTCAAGGGATTTGTACAACAGCCAAAGCAACCTCTCAGATCAACTTTCTGGAGCTTCGGGCGATGTGGTATGCCCTTTATGCATTCCAGGACTGCCTCTCCAGCAAAATTGTCTTGATTCAGACAGACAGCCAAGTTGCAATGTGGTACCTGAACAAACAAGGGGGCACGGGCTCTTACCTGCTCTGCCAGGAGGTGTCGCAGATCTGGGCCCCATCACATTCCCTACTTCTGCAAGCCACTTATCTAGCGGGCACATAGAATGCACTGGTGGACTGCCTCAGCCGATGTTTCCACCCCCACGAGTGGTCTCTGGATCCCTCGGTCGCGAGCAGAATCTTCCACCGGTGGGGTCAGCCAACCATCAACCTCTTTGCTTCCAGTCAGAACCGCAAAGTGGAACGCTTCTGTTCCCTACACAGGGACCGACAAGTACCAACCATGGATGCCTTCGCCCATCCCTGGAACACAGACCTGCTTTATGTGTATCCTCCGATTCAGCTAATAAGCATGACTCTCGTGAAGCTACAACAGGACCGGGGCTTAATGATTCTCATAGCCCCGTATTGGCCGAGCCAAATTTGATTTCCCATACTTCTCGACCTTTCTGTCCAGGATCCCATTCGCTTGGACACATCGGCCAACCTCATAACACAGAATCACGGCAAGTTACGCCACCCGAACCTCCAGACCCTGTCTCTGACGGCCTGGATGTTGAAAGGTTGATGATACAACCACTCAACCTTTCAAGTGACATTTCTCAAGTCCTCTTAGCTTCACAGAAGCCTTCCACATGGAAATCCTACGGCTCTAAACGGAAGAGATTTACCTTGTGGTGCACACAGAAGGGCTTGGATCCCTTTTCTTGCCCCACATAGAGTCTGATAGATTATCTCCGGCACCTCTTGGAATCTGGCCTCTAGACATCATCTATCCGAGTGCACCTTAGTGCCATTTCTGCTTACCATCAAGGAACAGGGGATGTCCCGATAACGGCTCAACCCCTGGTGAGTTGCTTCATGAGAGGCTTATTACAACTTAAGCCTCCTCTACGGCCACCGGTCGTGGCATGGAACCTCAATGTTGTCCTTGCATGGCTTATGCACACTCCTTTTGAGCCCTTGTATTCCTGCGAACTCAGATACCTTACATGGAAAGTAATTTTCCTAGTAGCCATCACGTAAGTGAGTTACAGGCCCTTGTGACCTACTCACCCTACACAAGGTTCCTCCATGACCGGGTGGTTCTTCGCACTCACCCTAAATTCCTTCCTAAGGTGGTAACTGATTTCCATTTAAATCAGTCCATAGTCTTGCCCACTTTCTTTCCAAGGCCTCACACTCACCTGGGTGAGCTGGTAGGGCATTGAATTAATGCAAGCTAAATAAATAAATTGGTGGGGGAAGTGGTATTTGAATTCTGGTTTCCCTGATTTTCTACCTAGAATAACCAAGCCCATACATATTTATTTGCAGGATTTGGACCAGAGGTACAATACAATTTTACAGATGTACGGGGAAAAAGCAGAAAAGGCCGAGGAACTTCGACTTGATCTGGAAGATGTAAAAAATATGTACAAGACTCAAATAGATGAACTTTTAAAGCAAAGACATACCTAGTTCCTACTGTCTTTCTATGTTCATTAGAACTAGTAATTTAAAACCTGTAAAATTTAAGATGTTTAATATGTAAATGGAGCACTCACAAATTTTTGTAAAAAAAAAAAAAAAATCTTAATGTACATCAGAAAATATGATTTTTAAATTCCGCTTGACAGAATCATTATACTCTGTAACAGCAGTACCTGCCTTCAGTTAATTTATTTTATGAAATATTTAAATGACTATTTTTGGAATAAATCCCTTTTATTTCACATATGGAAAAAAAGTGACTAGTTTCAGTGTCTGTACTTGAGTAGCACAGAGACTAAGTAACAGCTGCTGTGCATCACCAAAAAAGGAAGCTCTGTGTGAATATTGTGAGGATTTGATAGAACACTCCTGTGATTTATTTTTTTTGTGTTTTACACTGTAGCTTCAGAACTTAAAAAAAACAACATACATCCCCATGAATATGTATATCCATTTTTCTGGATTGCTGATCTGTCTTATAAAACAGCATGATGCATGGCAAACGTAAATTACTGGTCAATACTGGCCAGTGATTTGCGTTTGCCACTCATCAGCTACATTGCATTTGCTTTACATGTGTGTGCTGCTCACTCCGCCACTATCGTATGTTATAAAACAGCATTCCAGATATTAGAGCAAGTGCTACGTAGACCATTTCCATTCAAGGTAGACCCTGGTTCTTGGCTTGATCCTATATCTGCATGAGATTGACCAGAGAAAAAATTCAAGTTAATGCAAAAGTTATTTCATTGCTTATGGGTTGATGTCTTTGAACTAAATGCTTGTAAGTTCTTAGATAGTAATGACAGCAGAAAAAGACCAAATGGTCCATCCAGTCTGCCCAGCAAACTTCTTATGATAGTAACTACTGCTCCATGCAGGATTACCCCCATGTTTCTGTTAAGAGTAGTAACTACTGCTCTGTGCAGTTACCGCCCAAGCCTTATGTTAAGGGTAGTAATATTAACAATCAAAACCAAGTAACTGTCAAACCCTTATCAAAATTACTGCTAGCAACAGTAACTCCTCAAGGACTATGCACCGTTGAGGGACAAAAAATGTAGTCTACCATGAGGAGTTGCTCAATTTTTTATATGGGAACCTTTTATTCCTTCAAATAATTAACTGCTGTAATGAAAACAGTGGGGTATACAGATTGATGTGAGGATTAAACTTCATTTTATTTTATTAAAAGGAAATGTTTGCTAGTTTTTCATTAAGGACCAGAGTGGGCATGTATTTGTATGTACATATATACAGAAAGATGTGGAATAATGTGAGGGCCCTTAGTTGAAGAGACTGACCACAAGGGAGAGGATAATGACTGACCCTTTTGAGCAATATTGTGTGTGTCAGTCTCTTTCTCCTCCCAAGGAGCTGATACTTCACTATTATTGAGCGAGTTGGCAGTCCATAGTAGGTAAGGTGTTACTTTTATGAAAAATGCAGAAACTGCAGTTTGATGTGATCATATAGGAACTTCTTTAGATGGAATTAGTTTTCTCATGTTGAGTCATAGTCCTATCTGGAGCAGATTTGTGGCATACATGTTTGTTTATATGTACTATGCAAAGCTTCTTCTCCTACGACAAGCCAGGAAGTAATCCTCACACATGGGTGACATCATTGGATGGAGCCTGGCACGGAAAACTTATGTCAAAGTTTCTGGAACTTTGACTAGGCACCCTGACCATGCCCAGCATGCCCTAATCCATACAGGGGTCCCTTTTCAGTCTCTGTTTTTTCACAGAGCTTTCATATCACGGTTTCTGAGCTCGTATTTCTTAAAACACTGTTGGAAAACCTTTCACCTATCCGTTTTGGTGTATCTCGCGGTTTTCTCGGTAGCAGATCCCTCTTCAGTTCCCCCTCACTTCTAGTCAGGTTTCTTTATTGGTTCACTAAGTTTCCTATCGATCCATCCCCCGGGGCGGCAATGCCTTGTTGCCCGTTGGCGTCTGTTACCCGCCAACTCTGTCATTTTCGCCCATTTCAGTTTGCCTCGCCATGGCCTTGTTTTGGTTTTCGTTGATGTCCTCAGTGCCCGAGGACCATGTCCATCATGGACCCGCACGAGATGTGCATCCTCTGCCTGGGGGCATCGCACAAGGTTCCGGGGGTACCACATGTGAGCCCAGATGACCCTGAAAAAATGTCACACACACCTAGACAAGATGGAGAAGCTCTTTGGGGCAAGAAAGTCCATGCCATTGGCATCAGTGGCATCAATGCCGAAGGACCATGGAGCCACACTGATGGTCACTGAGCCAATGCCAGCAGAGCCTTCCGCTCCATTGATGACACCGGGGACCAACCCTTGGCATCCTCCAAGTTGAGGACATTGGATTCATCATCTTTGAACTCGGCACTGGGGAAAGACCTGGCCGAGCACAAAGGGAAGCTAAGGAAACACGGTGCCAGGCTCAGGTTGGCACAAGCACTTGCCACAATGCCCCCAAAGCAACCCCATGGTGAGGAATGCCTATCCTCCATCGATACCAGGGGTCCATGACAGTCTCTGCCAGTCCAGGTGTCAGTTGCCAACACACCTCTAGGTTCCAAGGAAGATCTGGGCACCCCTCCTACCTCCCAATCCATTTTGGCATTGGCAATTTTTGAGGAGGAGTTGGAGGGCAGAGTCCAGCTGGTGGTCAACCGGGCGCTGTGGGACATCGAGCCAGTGGCACAGACAGTATCGGTAACCGGGCTCTCCCTGTTGGAACCGCTGCTGGAGCATCTCATTGTGCTCATTAGTTTGTTACCAACCCAGGTAGTGTTGGTTCCCGAGGAGCCATCGATGCCTGGCGGGGGAGCTCTCAGTCCTCTTAACGGCCAGAGTGGTCAAGCCTGTCCCACCAGGGCAAAGAGGGCAGGGATTCTACTCCTGATACTTCCTGATTTCAAAGAGAACAGGGGGACTGTCTCCCATCCTATACCTGAGGGCCTTGAACAAATTTCTGAAAAAAGAAAAGTTCAAGATGGTTTCCCTGGGCATTCTGATTCGCCTTCTGCAAAAAAGGGGATGCGTACACTCACATAGATTTCTTTTCATGTCACAGGAAGAATCTCAGATTTGTGATGGGAAATCAGTACTTCTAGTACAGTGTGTTGCCATTTGAGCTAGCGTCGGCCCCACATGTCTTTACGAAATGTCTGGCCGTGGTGGGGGCACACCTTCACAGGCAGGGAGTGCATGTTTTCCCTTATCTGGATGATTGGCTGGTCAAGAGCACTTCTTGGGCAGGGGCAGATCGGTCCTTGCACTTGACCATTTGGGTGCTGGAGTCACTAGGGTTTGTTATCAATTACCTGAAGTCTCACCTCAGCCTGTCCCATCAATTGGAGTCCATAGGAGCCCTGCTAGAAACAGCTCAGGCAAAGGCCTTTCTGCCATGCTCCAGGGTGTTCACCTTGGCATCAATAGCGGAGGTGATTCAACAGAGCCAGCAGGTGTCAGATCGGCACATGTTGAGGCTGCTGAGCCATATGGCCACAATGGTCCATGTTACTCCTTTGGCACATTTATACATGCACAGAACCCAATGAACCCTGAGGTCATGGTGGCGTCAGGCCACCCAGGACCTCAGACAAGCATCCAAATCACTCCATCTCTCCAGGACTCTTTATTCTGGTGGCAAGTTCTCTCGAATTTGGAACCGAGAATGTCTTTCCAAAATCATCCTACCCAAATTGTCCTTACCACGGATGTGCTCACCCTGGGGTGGGGTGCTCCTGTAGAGGGTCCCCGCACCCAGTTTCTATGGTCCACTTAGGAAGCATAGTGTCAAATCAACTTCCTGGAGCTCCGGACGATCAAGTGTGTGCTATGGGCTTTCAGAGATCTGCTGTCCAACAAAATTGTCCTGATCCAAACAGACAACCAAGTAGCTATGTGGTATTTCAACAAGCAGGGAGGTACAAGGTCATTCCTTCTGTGCAAAGAAGTGGTCCAGATCAGGTCCTGGGCTCTGTCCCACGGCATGGTGCTCTGGTCTGAATGGAGAACATCATAGCGGACAGATTGCATCGGGCCTTCAGACCCCATGAGTGGTCACTCAGCCAGGGGGTGACAAATCTTTTCTTCCACCTCTGGGGAAACCCAGACATGGACTTCATGTTCCCGTGCACCAGCAAGGTGACTCAGTTCTGCTCCCTGTCAGGTCAGACTGCAAACCAGCCTCGGATGCCTTAGATCACCTTTGGGGCAAGGGTCTTCTGTACATGTATTTTCCGCTTCCTCTAGTAACGAAGACTCTCCTGAAGCTTTGTCAGGACTGAGGGACTATGATCATCATAGCCCCTCATTGGCCAAGACAGGTCTGATTTCCACTGCTTCGGAAGTTCTTCTGGAAGCCTTTAAGTCTGGGGGCTTCCCCAGACCTCATCATGCAAGATCAGTGCAGGCTGCGGCATCCCAACCTCCAGGCCCTGTCACTCAAAGCCTGGATTTTGAGAGGCTGATCTGCAGCTGCTGAATCTTCCAAAGATGTCTCTTGGGTCCTGGTGGCTTCTAGAAAACCTTCCACTATGGATTGAAGTGGAGGAGGTTTTCTGTGTGGTGTGAGCAAAAGTCCCTAGATCCTTTCTCCTGCTCTATACAAAAACTGCTTGACTACCTTCTGCCTTCTTTCGGAGGCTGATCTAAAAACCTACTGCGTTAGAGTTCATCTCAATGTAATTGGAGCGTACTACCAAGTTGTAGATGGTTCGCCCATCTCGGTACAACCCATAGTTGTATGTTTTATGTGGGGTCTGCTTCAGTTGAAGCTTCTCCTAAGGCCTCCCTCTGTCTTGGGACCTCAATGTGGTGCTAGCTCAGCTGATGAAAGCTCCTTTTGAGCCGCTGCTTACCTGTGACCTGAAGTACCTGACTTGGGAGATCATATTTTTGGTGGCGAACACTTTGGTGCACAGGGTCAGCGAGCTCCAGGCCTTAGTGACTTATCCACCTTATACTAAGTGGTTTTTTTTTTTTTTTAACGATAGGGTGGCCTTGCGTACGCACCCTAACTTCCTGCCTAAGGTGATGACAGATTTCCATCTTAACCAGTCAATTGTCCTGCCAACATTTTTTCCCAGGCCTCATTCACACTAAAGCGAACGAGCACTGCACAGTTTGGATTGCAAGAGAACCTTAACCTTTTTCCTGTAGCGGACAGAAGCCCATAGACAGTCCACCTAACTTTTCATTTCTTTTGACAGGAATAGATTGGGAGTTGCCATTGCCAAACAGACACTGTCCATTTGGCTAGCATATTGCATCTCCTTCTGTTATGCTCAGGTGGGACTGCATCTTGGGGGTCATGTCAAGGCTCATTCAGTCAGAGCCATGGCAACTTCGGTGGCCCACTTGCGAGCAGTTCCCATAGAGGAGATGCGCAAGGCTGTGATAAGGAGTTCTCTCCACACATTCGCATCTCGCTACTGTCTGGATAGGGATGGCTGACGTGACAGTAGGTTCAGCCAGTCTGTCCTCTGGAACCTATTTGAGGTGTAGAACCCAACTCTCCCTACCTAGGGCCTGTTGGTTAGGTTCAGGCTGTCTCCCCCTCTGTTACCAACAGCACTGTGTTGGTTGTGCCCATTGGCGCCTGGTCGGTGCTTGTTGGTCCCTTTTTGTGTTGGGGAGCAGTCTATAGCTAGGGATTCACCCATGTGTGAAGACTACCATCCTGCTTGGCCTAGTAGAAAGGGTTACTTACCTGTAACAGGTGTTTTCCTAGGCTAGCAGGATGTTAGTCCTCACAAAACCTGCCTGCCATCCTGCTGAGTTGGGTTTCTCCTATGGTTTATTATTTTATTTTATCATAATTCTACGTTACGAGACTGAAAAGGGGACCCCGCATAGATTAGGGTATGCTGGGCATCCTCATTGTGCCAAGTCAAAGTTCCAGAAACTTTGACATAAGTTTTCTGTGCCGGGCTGCAGCCAATGATGTTGACCATGTTTAAGGACTAACATCCTGCTGTCCTAGGAGAACAACTGTTACAGGTAAGCAACTCTGCTAATATTTATAGTGAGATCATATAGCTGAAACTAGTCTGTGAGATGACATGGGGTTGTTTTTTTGTTTTTTTTCTTCCCTACAATTGAACAATGACTTCCTGAAGCAACGTAGCCGTCAGGAGCTATAATCTTCTGGACAATTTTTCTTCCTTGGAAAATGGGGAGCAGGGTCAGTAATTTCTTCACTGTAAGCTTCAGTTAGCTTTGTACAATTGATAGTAATTTACGAAAAATTAAATATTCTATTGTGGTTTTTCCCCACCAGTATTTAAAAAAAAAAAATAAATAATTTTTTTTCAAGTTTTCTTGAATTCTTAATCTAAAGCAGTGGGAAGAACAAGGGAACTTCCTGAACTCATGTGCAGACGTTGTCATACTATCATTTGCAAGACAAGAAAGCAGTGGTTTACTCTTGGAGAAAACTAAAGTCATTCTAGCTTGTGAGTGTATATGCACTCAGGTAGTGTTTGCTATGCACTCCTTGATTTCATGGTTTCTTATAATGGGTGAATTTTCAAAGAGCTATATGCGTAAAAATGAGCATGTATGCTTGTACTCGCATAATCACTACTTTATAAAAATTGAAAGTATGTGTGTACTTTTGGTTTTGCGTGCCTATCTAATGCTTGAAAAAAAGGAATGGTCTGGGGCATTCCAAGGTGGTGCCAATAGCTATGCACATAAGATGACATTTTGTAAGAGACTTACATGAGTAACTTGCCAAATGTACATGCCTAATTTTACACCTAATTATCTTGCATAATTGATATCAGATTTGTTTGTGTACTACTGGCTGAGTGGGAGGGCTTAGTGAACTGGTGGGAGTTCAGGCTGAAGA
Source organism: Rhinatrema bivittatum (assembly GCF_901001135.1). Taxonomy (NCBI): domain Eukaryota; kingdom Metazoa; phylum Chordata; class Amphibia; order Gymnophiona; family Rhinatrematidae; genus Rhinatrema; species Rhinatrema bivittatum. Next base: position 401,740,968 of record NC_042618.1, on the reverse strand, counting down.
ACCAGGAGTGTCTCTGACCTGGAGAAGGACTGGGTGAACTAAAGGAGGAATGGGAAAACGCAATTTCAATTACATGCATATACTCTAAAATATACTGACTTTGCGTGTAAATTAGGTTTTATGCGAGCAAGTCCTATTCTATTTTCATGCGTATATTTTTTAAATCAGTAGGAAAAGTATGCACGCTCAATGCATTGAAATACTCGCTATCGATGCATTGCATGTGTTCACATGTTAAGCATACATATGCGCGTATGTTGCAAGGTGAAATTTGTGCATATTTTATAGAATGCGTGCATCTGATGGTCTATAAAATACTGTAATAGATCTCTGCGTGGCCATATGTGCGTATATATGGGACCATGCGGAATTGTATGAAAGTTATCCTTTCAGGCTGTGATTATCATCGAATAATCCCCGCTTATCTCTAAGTACCTGGGTTGTAGACAGGTACGTTTTTCAGGCTATTTTTCCTTATCCTTTTCTCTCCACTTAGTTTTCTTTGGAAAGGTTAATAAATTCTGGATATTTCATCTAATTATAGAAACTGCTGTGTTAATAGTTTATTTTTGTTTGTAAAATAATGTAAATAACCAATCTGTAAAAAGCATGGGGTTACAATAAATAAAATTTTTAAATTAGTGTATGTTCTTTCCTTTTATGAAAACTCTCATACTGAAAGAAAGGTGGGCTGTGAAGATAACAGCAAGAAGTCTCAGTATCAAATTTGCATCTAATTAAGGGAAAATTGTTTTAATCTTGCATAATACCCTTCTCAAATACACTTCTGCTTAACAGCTCATTATCGTTCACCCCTAGAATGTGTGGAATGTTATAAAAGCCAAGACTAGATATGTATGTTTATTTTTATTTAGATAATTTCACACTTTGCGACTTGAAATTAATGCATATGCCTGTGTCAAGAGAGAAGGCGCCAATAGTTCCTGCACAATTTAGCTTTAAGCAGTTGTGATGTATGTATGTATGTATTTATTTATATATATATATATATATATATATATATGTGTGTGTGTGTGTATATGTATATATAGGTATGTATGTATAGGTGTGTGTATATGTGTAGACACCAAAAAAACTCCAACAGAAGAAGAAAAAAAGCACATAAATTATACAAAATCAAAATGGAAATAAGCATTTAATACAATCCTTTATTCAAATATAGCCACATTTAAATAAAATACACACATCGTTTAATTTTCACATAGAATTCTTACACATATCCCTTTATAACACATTATTCCCCGCACATAACTCTATTGGATACAGATCTAACAAAGGTAGACCCACTTGTTAGTGTTTGAGGTAGATGTGGGTGGATCCTTGGGCCGGTAGCAGATGACCACGCCCCCGCAGGAAGATCCTGAGAGGGACCACCGGTCAGGCTCAGAGTATGGAGGCAGACACACATTAGTTCTTTTATTAAACAGTATATTGAACCACCAGAGGTGGCGGTAGTGAGCTGAATTGCCCAGCTGGGCTGTAGTCCCTCAGATACTGGAACAGCAATCCTGGATAATTGAGCTGCAGAGAAACTGAATATAGTGAGTAGGTAGGGTATGCAGAGTTCAGGAACAGAACCTTGATGGTAACACTCACACAATGGTTTCTTGGAAGCAGCCCAGGAGCTGGAAAGAAGCAGGCCCTCTAGCGAGTACCTAGTTCCAGGGAACGTTCTGAGAGAGAGAGAAAGGAACTCGCTGATGTTGTAGGCAGTGATGACTTCCTGGCAGAAGTGGTATTTAGTAGCAAGTTCGGGAACGAGGGCCCTCGAGGAGCGAGTACTGATTCCAGACTGCAATCTGAAAAGCAAAGAGAAAGCGAGGCCCCAGAGGAGCGGGTGGATACCCCTGGTAAGTCCGAGGAGGCAGAGTAGCTTAGATAGTGTAACCCATTCCCTTGCTAACTCGATACGTTAGCGATTTCAGAGACCTTAGGTATCTGGTGCGGATGATGTTATCTCAGGGGGAGCCCCTGAGGTTCGCGCCACTGCTGGTACTTCAGTCGAGGCTGCGCCGTGCGTGCGCCCTTAGGCTCTGGGGAAACATGGTGATGTGCAGCGTCTGGACGGTCCGGGGATGCCGGAGGAGGACTGCAGGAGGTCGCTGCGGCAGCCAAACTTCCAACAGGCAAAGAGGGAGTCGCCAAAGCGGTAAGATGGGCGTAGTGGAGACGTCAGGCAGCGACGGTTGCAACACCATTGATCTAAACTGCTGCTAATCTATAGCTATCATGAACTGGACAAGCCAGTACAGAAAACAATATTAAATCAAGTGAATACAGAATGTAAAATCACATTTAATGGGATAATATCCTAACAAAGCATCACTTATACTCATGAATGTAACAAAAACAATGCTTGAAGAACGATGTTCCTATGGGTGTTATGCTGTGATATCCTAATTTTGTAGTAGATATATAGTGTGATTTTACATTCGGTATTCACTTGATTTAATACTATGTTTTCTATACTGGCTTGTCCAGTTCATGATAGCTATAGATTAGCAGCAGTTTACATCAGTAGGTCTATCTTTGTTAGATATATATATATCTCCAATCTCCCTTTCCTCTCCAAAGTCATTGAGAAACTAGTAAACTCCCGTCTCTCTGAATACCTAGAACAATCCAATATACTCCTACCAACACAATACGGTTTCCGAAAACACCTTAGTACGGAATCCCTACTCCTCTCCCTTACAGATACAATCATCAAAGGAATGGATGCCGGTAACTCCTACCTCATTGCCATGCTAGATATTTCCGCCGCTTTCGACACCGTAAATCACAACATTCTCATCAACACCCTCATCAGTATAGGAATTTCAGGTACTGCTCTTTCTTGGATAAAGTCCTTCCTCCAAAACCGTACCTACACAGTCCTCACAGACAATTTTACATCCCCTCCTGTTAATCTCGACTGTGGCGTTCCCCAAGGATCCTCCCTCTCTTCCACCTTATTTAATATTTACATGCTCCCCCTTACAAACCTCCTCTCCAACCTTGGTATCACACATTTCATCTATGCGGATGATGTGCAAATCCTCATCCCTTTCAAAAACTCTGTTCTCACTGCTATCCAAAACTGGAACACCATTCTCGCCTCAATAAACCAGCTCCTCACTGACATGCACCTAGCCCTCAATCCGCAAAAAACTGAGCTCCTCCTCGTCTCCTCTAGACATGCAGCCACACCCACTCTCTCCACCCTACATTCCCCCAACCTTCTCTCTGACACAAGAAACCTGGGTGTTATACTTGATAACCAACTAACCTTCAAACCATATATCAAATCTATCCTTAGCAGCTGCTATTTCAAACTACAAACCCTCAAAAAACTCAAACCCCTTCTCTACTTTTCCGATTTCCGTACAGTACTCCAATCCATAATCTTTTCAAAGATTGACTACTGTAATGCTCTCCTACTTGGACTCCCTTCTACCCACATCAAACCTCTACAACTCCTCCAAAACGCTACTGCTCGCATCCTCACCAATGTCAATAAGAGAGACCACATCACTCCCACCCTCATTGATCTCCACTGGCTTCCCATTCACTCACGAATTATTTACAAGACCCTCACCCTCATCCACAAAAGTATTACTAACGAACACTACAACTGGCTAAACCCACCCTTCCTCCCTCGTACCTCCACAAGACCCACCCGTGCTTCCCTCCGTGGAACCCTTATCCCTCCCTCCATAAAATCCACTAGACTCATCTCCACCACCAATAGAGCCCTTTCCCTTGCAGGCCCCTCCCTCTGGAACTCTATGCCTCTTGACCTACGTACCGAAACCTCCACACCTACTTTCAAAAAGAAACTCAAAACCTGGCTTTTCCTCCAAGCATACCCCCTTTCCTCATCAGCTCCACCAACTAACATGCTAGCCCAACCCTCATCTCTCTCCAACATCCCCCGTTCAGGTCCTACACCCAATACCCTCCCCTTCTAATGATTCATACAATTTTGTATATAACAAGTGTACATATTTCTCCCTCGAATCCCAATTCATATCTTATCCCCCTGTGTCTGTTTTGCACCCTCCCCCTGCCCCCCCATTTGTCTCGACTACCCCCCTCCATCCCTCCCTTTAGTTATTTAGTTATTTATTCTGTTACTGCGTTTATGTTATACACCGTTCTCTGTAAAGGCTACGCCTATATATCTTTTGTTGTAAGTTACTTGTAAACCGGCACGATGTGCAAACGGTTGCCGGTATATAAAATTAAATAAATAAATAAATAAATAATATATATGTGTGTCTGTATGTATATAAGAAATTGCCATGCTGGGTCAGACCAAGGGTCCATCAAGCCCAGCATCCTGTTTCCAACAGAGGCCAACCCAGGCCACAAGAACCTGGCAATTATTCAAACACTAAGAAGATCCCATGCTACTGATGCAATTAATAGCAGTGGCTATTCCCTAAGTAAACTTGATTAATAGCAGTTAATGGACTTCTCCTCCAAGAACTTCTCCAAACCTTTTTTGAACCCAGCTACACTAACTGTAGTTAGTGTAGCAGGGTTCAAAAAAGTCTACCAATTTCATACCATAGTATATGATAATTATCTAGTTAATTTCTATCGCTCCTACTCCTACTTCACTTATTCCTAGCTACTCTAGCTCCCAAGTTTTAATACCCCTGTTTTATTGTAACTTTGATTGTTTTGACCTTTCTTATTTATAGTTACTTGGTTTTTCCCTTGTTTCATGTAAACCGGCCTGATATGAATCCCATTCATGAAGGCCAGTATAGAAATATTTTAAATAAATAAATAAAATAAATAACTGCACTAACCACATCCTCTGGCAACAAATTCCAGAGCTTAATTGTGCGTTGAATGAAAAAGAATCCACATTAAATTTCATCTTCCATTTTGATGCCCAATTTTCCAGTTTCACAAGGTCTTCCTGCAGTTTATCACAATCTGCTTGTGATTTAACTACTCTGAATAATTTTGTATCATCTGCAAATATGATGACCTCACTCATCGTATTTCTTTCCAGATCATTTATAAATATATTGAAAAGTACAGGTCCCAATACAGATCCCTGAGGCACTCCACTGCCTACTCCCTCCTAGAAGCCTCTCATGAGGAACTTTGTCAAACGCCTTCTGAAAATCCAAATACACTACATCTACTGGTTCACCTTTATCTACATGTTTAACAACGCCTTCAAAAAAGTGAAGCAGATTTGTGATTTGCCTTGGGTAAAGCCATGCTGGCTTTGTTCCATTAAACCATGTTTTTCTATATGTTCACATTTTAGCAAACAGTGCGCTGGAGGGGCATGTCTCATATGTATCTGATTGCGATTTGCAAGAATGCCAAAATTTGGCGGTTTTTTCACTCATTGCAGGGAAAGCAGAGCCACAGGGTTAGACTCCCTGGTTCAATCTTGGCCAAGAAGGGGTTTACATGTCCCCACCTTGGCCTCTAATAGGGCAGATTCTGCACAGAATACACTAGAAGTGTACTCATGATTCAGGTGGCTCAACAGTGGCCAAGGAGGGCACAATATGTGGATTTGATGAGGCTGCAGATCAACCATCCTCTCTAGATGTTGGTGTAGGGTCCATTATCTATAGAGGATCCTGCTCCATTTTATCTTATGGCCTGGTGCTTGAAAGGTTGTGTTTGAGAAAAAAAGGTGATTTTCAGCTTATTGAAGGCCCATACAACTTCTCTGGCTTATATTCACATTTGGCACCTCTTTGAAGCGTCTTGCAGAGAACTACAGTCTCTCCTTAGTGTTAGGATAAAATACAAGGGATATCCATTCTCCACTTAGGAGTGGAGAAAGGGCTGGCCTTGAACTCTTTGAAGGTTCGGGTAGTGGCTATCTCCTGTTTCAGGGGCAGACGTCAGGAGTTTTCGGTGGCTTCCCATAAGATGTTTTGCTTCCTTTGTGGCGTACAAAGATTGCAGTCTCCTTTTAGACCAACAATCCCTCAAAGGGATCTCAGTCTGGTCCTTGAATGCCTTAGTGGTGTCTCCTTTTGAGCCATGCTTTGTGCAAGGATATTTCCTTGAATGCAGTTTTCTTATTTGCAATCTGTTCAGCCTGGTGTGTTTTGGAGCTTCAGGCTCTTTCCTATAGGGATTTTTTCTCTTTTTTTTTTTTTTTTATTGTGCAGCAAATTTGGTACCATGTCTTCGTGCCTTCCAAAGGTAATGTCTGAGTTGCACCTCAATTTATTTCTTTGCTGGCTTTAGAAGTGTCAGGGTGAGAGTAAATCTTGGAAATGTTTAGATGTACATTGGGTGCTCATTAAGTATTTGGGGGTTACTAATCCTTTTCCTGTAACAGAAAGGCTGCTTGTCTTGTTTGGAGGACTGTATAAGGGCAAGGTTGCCTCCAAAGCTCCTCTGGTTCAGTGGATCAAGGACACATGTTAAGCGCCAGGCCATTCTTTATGATGCTTATGTGCAGGGATACAAGATCACTTAGATTTTGGTAGAAAGCATAATTTTGTATTTATTAATATAAGTATTCTTGGACATGCTGCTGCCATTTCTCTGAGAAACTGACTTCCAGCATCTCATTGTATACAGGAAGTGATCATCCTTTTATAGATAAGACATAACACACAATAGTTTTCTTGAGCTGGTCCATAATCCTCCCCCTCTTGCTTTATTCAAGTCCAGCCTAAACTTCCACATTTTGTGGCTGCTTTTAAATCTTAACACTTATTATCCTGCTTCTTGCCTTATTGAATTTAACCATTTTCTTAAATGAAATTCCCAACATCTCTTGTGTCCTTTATGGCTTGATTAGAGTGTAAGCTTTATAGAGAAGAGACTGTCACGTATATGTTTTTGCCCAGAGCTGTATCTATCAAGTATTGCTAGAGAAGCGATTGGTGCTGGTGGTTGTGGGTTGTTTTTTTTTTTTTTTTTTACATAGCTTTCATTATAAAGAGCTTCCAGTACACTAACCCCATATTTAAAGGTAGTCGAAATGTTTATGGCCATTGAAATGCCTCTCTGTGTTTGTACTGACTTGCCCTTCATACTTCAGTTAATAAACCAAACTGCCCTAACCTGTGAGCGAAGCTTTGACTTTCATTTATTTCAAAGCAGGTGTAGCAAACCAGGCTGGAGTTGGAGGAGTAACCACGTGGTTAGAGGGGCCGGCTCTAAAACCAGGGTACGTTATTTCAGCCTTCATTGCCTCGCCTACCAACTGTAATCCCGCTAGGGCAGGGCAATGCTTTGTGTACCTAAATGTAACGCAGCTTGTGCTACCACTGAAGATGTGAGCTAAATCTATAAATGGGTGCTATTGTATTAATTCAAAAGTAGACCTTTTCTGACGCACTGCATGTCAGCCCAGTTAGCAGCTCAGCAGATTCTTAAAGATTAAAAAAACAACAAAACACTGAAAAAAATGTACAGGTGATGGTGACTGGGGTGAAAAATAAATTAATATTTCACTGAGCTTGTGCTTGAAGCTGCGAATAGCAAGAATTGAAAGCGCACATAAGTTGAATATTGCCCATAGTTGTAGAACAGGAGTAGTACAGTCCGCTGGAAAGGGGCAGGTGCTTTTTGTTTGTTTGGCAAGCTACGGGTCACCCACCGGGCACTGCATTGGCTCCACGATCTGAGCAGCTCTTCAGTGATCCGAGCTGATCGGAAGCCTGCAAGTTTTCACAGCCTATGACCGTGTTGCTAGCTTCAGTTTTAGATTAAACTAAGATTTTTTTTTTTATTTCTTGTTGTCTCCTGGCGTTCCTGAACGGGTTGTCTATATGCAGGCACTGGGGGTTTCCGGTGAGCAGCCATCGCCGGTTATGACGCCGGCTCGGCTCGCTCTTTCCTCCTCCTCCTGCTGCTGCTGCTGCTGCTGCAGCGGATCGCGGGCAGCCTGGAGCCGGCGGTAGCTGTAACGTTGCAGGTGGGACCCAGAGCACCGCGGGGGGGGGCTCAGCCACGCCTTCCAGGGACCTGTGATTGAGGCAGGCTCGCTGCCTAAGCTAGGGAGGCCGGGAAGGGGCGGTAGACTAGAGCTGGCGCTTCCTTGGGAAATTTATTACTGTCCCTCCCGGGACAGAATCCTGCCTAAACTGAGCTGAAAGCGCGCCACCATCTCTGGCTTCCTAAAGTCACCCCACCTTTTTTTTTTTTTTCTTTTCTTCCCTAATCAAAACGACCAAGGGCTTTTTAAATGGATCCTTCGGCGACTGCACTTCGAAAAGGCTGAACTTTATGCTGTGGTTTCAGTGTTACGCCCAGCCGTGTGGACTGAAACGGTCCCACCTCACATACCGGGTTCAGCAAATAGGATTATGAAGAAATACATCAGGGGTGAATTGGCCATCTAAACGTCCAATGTGTTTTTTACGTTTGCCTCTGCGACTAAGGTTAGTCCGCCTTTAACTGGCAGCGAAAGGTAGGCTGATGATAGGGAAAGTAAAAAGAAAAGAAAAGTGCTTCACATCAGGGCTATGCAGCGGTTCAGTTAAATTAAAAGTGTTAGGAGGCAAACATTTCTTGCCACCAAACTTAGAAATCTTTCAATAATTTGGGAAAATAGAGTAAATACCAAAAGGAAAAAAAAGATCATTTTTTTTCACCTTAGGTACTGCCACTGTTTTTAAGATGAACTGAAAACCCTGGGCTGTACATTTGAGAGCTGTTTATGTATTATTTTACTGTCTTCATAGGCCATTCATTACTTAAAGCAAAAACAAAAGTTCATTGGTAGAAAGAGGCATGGCTGAAATTATAATGTAGTTTTACACTTGTTTGATTCTGCGTTGTTTCTTGTGGTCAGTGTTGGGTGAATAACTGGGTTATGTAATATTTTTAATATATCAACCATTAAATTTGGCTCTTAATAGGGGCAATTTTCAAGCTGTCTGCCTAGGTGCAAAGTACCAGGGAAAGTGGGGTAATTGAGACAATTGTCCTGGGCCCTTGTGGTGCCACCATAACCCCACCCCCTGATAACACTCCGGGACGCGGGTGGGCCAGAACAGCCCTCATGGCTGAGATACCTGCACTGAGCCAAGTGGTACAGTTACTCCTCCCCATCTTTTATTTGGGTGGGGGGATGGGAAGACTCCCCCCCCTCCCCCCTCTGCTCTACAGTCCTTGATGTGGGGGGCTGCATGCCCCTAAGGGTCAGCCCTGTTCATGGACTTTGTATCTAATTTTCAATGGGAAGCCCACACTTTTTTTTTTTTTTTAACCTTGCTATGAGTACGGAGCACACGCAGACATTTGCATTTGCTTTTTCCATGGATAAAATTTCTATGGAAAATAAAGGTGTAAATTTGAAACTGCAATCTACACACAATATTTCCCAATCCTGCCCAAAACACTCCCCAGGGAATGCCTCCCCCGAATGTGGCTAAATAGTACATGCGTTATGGTGCTCTGCGTGTACTCTTAGCTGGATTAAGTGAGCAGTTTTCAGATAGGCCAATTTGCCCTGGTGAATAGCTTTGAAAATTGCCTGCAATATGTGATGGGTTTTTTTTTTGTTTTGTTTTTTTTAAATCAGGCTGCATGGGGAGAAATGAGGAGAAAGAAGTCCAGTATATTTTATTCTAAGATAATGTTTTCCTAACCCTCTTCAGGAAATGAACATGCATGAGAGAGTGTTGCATACGCTGAGTCTTAATGTATGCAAACCTATCCTATGCATATTCATTGTGGCAATCCTGAAAATCTGACTGGGTAGATGTGCCACTGGGAAACACTGGTCTAAGATAAGCAAATTCATGTGACCAAGGTGTGTGACTTTAGTGATGTGCTGTCAGGCACCAGGAATGACAGTTGCAGGTAAGCAATTTTGCTTTTGTCGATTGACAAGCAGATCCAATGGGAATCACATGCATGGATCTTGAAACCAAATATTGCATGTGCCATAGGAATGTGCATTTGTTTTTCACAAATGTGACATGGAAGGCCTTTTTCAGTTCGTTCTGAATGGAACAAACCAAAAATAGCCATTCATGCAAATACCTAACAAATTTTACTGTATTTTCTAATTTAAAAAAAAAGTAAATTGGTGTCCCCGAGGCCTTTCACCCTCCCCACCAACCTCCTTCCTCTTCTGCAAAAAAAAAGACGGGGCCCTGGCTACCTGACTGGGCTTAGCTGAGCCCAGCTGGGGTCTCCCCCCAAAAAATCATAGTGGCCAGGAAACTACAACATAATGGAACCTTCGGCAGGTGCCTGTCATGGCACTTTGGTGCCACCCTTGGTGCGGCCTGTGTCATTTGTAAATGTACTGTCAGGCAATTTTTTTCAGCAGCTGGACGTGGGGTCAAAACTCAGCCGGTAGACCCGGGCCCCAAGTCGTCTTTTGTGGGGTGGGACCATGGTCAGGAGAGGGGTCGGAAGGTCTTGGGGGAGGCCCTTTTGGGTACTTTTATTTTGTTTGGGAGAGGCTTAATAATTTTTCAGTTTAGTAAATAAATGGAACCAAAAAATAAATGCCCTGAGAAATGTAAAAAATAAAAACTCCAAAATGAAAAAACATCCCTGATGTGTCTTGTCCGTGTCACATGCCCTATACATGTGACTCTGTAGAGCTGCTGTTATGGGAGGATAACTGCAGGTAGAAAGTGTCACTTTATGACATTATTACTTAATGCTGCCATGTGCAACATAAGGGGCATTAACTTTCAGTAAATGCCCTCTCTGTTAGGACTGTTGTTTTTTTTTTTTGGTTTTTTTTTTATTTTAAGAAAATCTAATTGTGATTTTCATAATGAGCTCACTGTGCATCAAGTGTTCTAGTGAAACATGTGTGGTGCATTGTCCTGGAAGTTTCAGTTCACAAGAAAAGGTTGGAATCTGGCCAGTTATGTGGAAAGCAGACTTTCCAGTCCATCTTGTTAAACTCCTGCTCGCTCTCTTTACAGTTATTGTGATTTTTCTCTTCTGGAAGCAATTGTGTGTTGTGTAACTGCAGAGCAATCGAGGGTGGACGGCTCTGTAGATGGAATTGGTGGCTTGTGTCTCCATCTAAAGAGCCATTGTCTCTCGGTGCTACGTGGCAAAGCTTCCTGTTCTGCCCAAGCTTTCCCCTTTCCATTGTGGCTTTCTCGCTCTTTGGAGAATAACATTTTCTCTCTCTTTCTCATTTTTTATTGGGTGGTGGGGACTTTAGGATTTGTCAGTTGTCATGCCGATATTGCTCGTGTTTGGAGTGCTGCTTTATGAAACGCTGGCCGGCTCCCACGATGAAACGGCTCCTGGGGTCAAAAGCTTCTCAGAATTCCCACAGTATGGCTATGAAAGTATTAACTTGCCAGAAGAGCACATGCCTTACTTTTTACACAGCAACAGGCACATTGCCAAGGCTTGCAAGCAGGATGCCCATTGTCCGTATAAGGTAAGTCATTGACTTGTGTTCATCGTCGTGCTCCCGGGGTAGTCCGGTTCCGCTGCCAGGCTGAGCTGGTCAACCTTACTATTTTGGTTTAATTCTCAGCTGCTGGAGGGCTAGAGCCCTGATTTCAGTTGGGTGAGACACTGAAGTTAAGCAGCTGCCCTTGTAATCCGGACCCATTTAATATCACCAGCCAGGATGCTTAGGCTTCAGGCTGTTCTCACTGGAAGTAACTGTTTCACTGTAAATATAAAAGGTCTTCTGATCTTCTAAGTGTTTTATTTAGGGCTTTTCAACACAGGCCTGAAAAGTACTTATGCTGTGATTGAATTCATCTATCGAACCATCTGTCCAGAGGGATGCTAACTTTTCTTAAACTAGACTGGTCAGTTTTGTGAAGGCCAGTCATGATGCTAAAATTTTATCCTGTTGAGAATGACCAGAAGCTAATGAGGTTAAGGTAATTTTTTCAATGAGGGAAAGCCAGACCATCCATGCGTAATTTCAGTTAAAATATGCTTGTGCTATGCAGTTAAGTGCACAAGAAATTTCTGTGAAATGTGTTTTTCCGTCTTCCTGAGAGTTGTTGCCTGTTGAAAGCAACTAGTTTTGTCACCACCCTCAATAGTCGATCCCTTTCATGATGCTCGTGGCTCCCTCCCATTCCTGGGGAGTTCTTTACCTACCTCCCACTGACCTTGAGGAATGAGAGATCTGAATGTGTCTCCTGCTTCTGCCAGACCATGATGGCCACAAACATTGCTTTTTTTTCCCCCAAACCCAAAGTCTACCCTAAAAGACTTTTTTTTTTTTTTTATAAATGAAATAAGAACATAAGAAATTGCCATGCTGGGTCAGACCAAGGGTCCATCAAGCCCAGCATCCTGTTTCCAACAGAAGCCAAACCAGGCCACAAGAACCTGTCAATTATTCAAACACTAAGAAGATCCCATGTTACTGATGCAATTAAATAGCAGTGGCTATTCCCTAAGTAAACTTGATTAATAGCCGTTAATGGACTTCTCCTCGAAGAACTTATCCAAACCTTTGTTGAACCCAGCTACACTAACTGCACTAACCACATCCTCTGGCAACAAATTCCAGAGCTTTATTGTGCGTTGAGTGAAAAAGAATTTTCTCCGATTAGTCTTAAATGTGTTACTTGCTAACTTCATGGAATGCCTCCTAGTCTTTCTATTATTCGAAAGTGTAAATAACCGAGTCACATCTACTCGTTCAAGACCTCTCATGATCTTAAAGACCTCTATCATATCCCCCCTCAGCCGTCTCTTCTCCAAGCTGAACAGCCCTAATCTCTTCAGCCTTTCCTCATAGGGGAGCTGTTCCATCCCCTTTATCATTCTCTGTACCTTCTCCATCGCAACTATATCTTTTTTGAGATGTGGCGACCAGAATTGTACACAGTATTCAAGGTGTGGTCTCACCATGGAGCGATATAGAGGCATTATGACATTTTCCGTTTTATTAACCATTCCCTTCCTAATAATTCCTAACATTCTATTTGCTTATTTGACTGCTGCAGCACACTGAGCCGATGATTTTAAAGTATTATCCACTATGATGCCTAGATCTTTTTCCTGGGTGGTAGCTCCTAATATGGAACCTAAGATCGTGTAACTACAGCAAGGGTTATTTTTCCCTATATGCAACACCTTGCACTTGTCCACATTAAATTTCATCTGCCATTTGGATGCGCAATCTTCTAGTCTTGTAAGGTCCTCCTGTAATGTATCACAGTCTGCTTGTGAATAATTTGTATCATCCGCAAATTTGATAACCTCACTCCTCGTGTTCCTTTAAGATGTGGTTTCCCTCAGATCACTTGATAAGGTATTCACCTCAAAGCCCAGTTCAGAGATGCAAAGAAGGCTTGGTATAAGTGAGAGAAACTTAAGAAGCAATGATGGAGAATCATTTTAAGCCAACGGTGCCAGCTCGTAGCACTTGTAGTCGGGAACCGAATTGAGACCACCAACCCATTTCACGCAGATCGGAGAGCAGCTTTCGGGTAACCATGATCTTCAGCCACACTCAGCCTCGGCCAGTTCTGGACCCAAACTCATATCCTGGCATCCATCTCCTGAGCCATTCAGTACCCCAAAAATAGCAAGGGCTCGTCTAGCGAGCTCTCGCAGCCAGAGCAAAGATCATCTTCCTAGATCAATGAACCTCGAGTCTAATCTGGGTGAACATTTTTGTTGTGTCGACCTGTTCCTTAAGCAAGCATTCCAGAAACAGCAGTTATTCAAGTTTGCCTGGGTGCGGCTGAGGTTCAGTAAAGCCCACCCTGGGCAAGAGAGGAGGAAGTCATGCAGAAGTTGCAGTTCCATCTTGTAATATGTGAAATAAGGTAGGGCTCCGTTCTGCTGTTTAGGCTGATTTTCAGATATGGTTTTTACCCCACGGCCTGCAGGGTCTTGACAGTCTTATTTTCCCCTTGCAGGCAGTGGTGTTAAAAAAAAAAAAAAAAAAAAAAAAAAAAAAGAAAAACAACCCCCCCCCCCCCCCCCCAAAAAAAAACCCAAAACAAAACCAGGTCTAGATTAACTTACTCACGAAAATGGAGCCAGTAGGCAGCCTCAGGCTTTCCTTTTGATCAGTCTAGGTAAAGTTACAGAAGTTCTAACGCCCTTTCAAAGCAGCCAAGAAGCTGCTGTCTCTGCTTAACCAGGATATCAATTCAATTTGAAATTCAATTGCAGCTGAACGGATTTTCCAGTAATGGCCGTTATTGTCACTTTTAAGCCACTGAAGATTTTGTCCTTTTATCAGGACCCCTCCTGAGACAAGAAAGGACAAACCTCCTCGTAACTTTCCCTGGCTCTCCTCCAAGTTTCACTGACTAGAGTTACCACTGCACGCAGAGCCTTGCAGTTCTGATTCTCCTTGGAACTGCAAGACTATACAAGTCCCTGCATGCTTAGGAGTAAAACCAGGACTGGATTCGCCTGCACTAAAAAGAGCACCAACTGGCAATTCAGCTACTGTCAGTTGTCCTGACTCTGTGTCCTCATCCTGATCAAATATTCCATTTACTTGGGCACCTACCCATAATAGAGATGTGAATCGTTTTCCATATCGTCTTAACGATAGAAATCGTGTGGCAGGAGAAGAAAATCGTGTTTGGCACGATTATTTCGTTGAAAAATCGTTAAAAATCGTTTTTTCCGATTAGTGCGCACTAACTCGAGTTAGTGCGCACTAACTCCCCGTTAGTGCGCACTAACTCAAAATGATACAAATAGACACTTTCCAGGTCACTGAAGGTCAGTTAGGAATGAATATGTGTTCCTATTGGCTGGCAGCCCTCTTATCTATTGATGTTACCAAGGTTACCACTGAGGTGATGGTTGGGGGGATGGCAAATGGAACTGGAAACTCATGAACACCAACAGAAAATGAAACAAAGTGTTCACACTTCCCAGGTCAGAAAAGGTCACTTAGGAATGAATATGTATTCCTATTGGCTGGCTGTGCTCTTATCTATTGATGTTACCAAGGTTACCACTGAGGTAATGGTTGGGGGGATGTGAAATGGAAACAGTTGGAAGCTTGACATGTGATGATCAGCACTCACGTGACTAGAACTTCTTTGTTTATTATTTTTGTTAGCAGACACGTGCATGTTGAATTTGCCAATCACTGTGCATTTTAGAAAGGTGGTCCTGGCTGGAACTGTACACAGTTCAAATATATGTAATTGATTGTTGGTAAGTGTATTTTTTAAGTAGCCACACTGGCACAAGTATGTTTACTTTTCCTCCTACTTAACTCACTAGCTCAGCTTTGTAAGAAGGGCTTCTCTGCTTGAGTGAGGGTCAGGCAGCTCCCCCCTGTCTGTGAAGCCAGCCTCTCACTAGTAATGCAGGGAGGGAGCTGTCTCAGACTTCACCATCCTCCCCCCGCTCACCCACACACCATTCACTAGCTGGGACATGGGGGAAGTCAGGAGTGAGGGTCAGGCAGCTCCCCCCTGTCTGTGAAGCCAGCCTCTCACTAGTATTGCAGGGAGGGAGCTGTCTCAGACTTCACCATCCTCCCCCCCCCCCCTCACCCACACACCATTCACTAGCTGGGACATGGGGGAAGTCAGGAGTGAGGGTCAGGCAGCTCCCCCCTGTCTGTGAAGCCAGCCTCTCACTAGTAATGCAGGGAGGGAGCTGTCTCAGACTTCACCATCCTCCTCCCCCCCCCCTCACCCACACACCATTCACTAGCTGGGACATGGGGGAAGTCAGGAGTGAGGGTCAGGCAGCTCCCCCCTGTCTGTGAAGCCAGCCTCTCACTAGTAATGCAGGGAGGGAGCTGTCTCAGACTTCACCATCCTCCCCCCCCCCTCACCCACACACCATTCACTAGCTGGGACATGGGGGAAGTCAGGAGTGAGGGTCAGGCAGCTCCCCCCTGTCTGTGAAGCCAGCCTCTCACTAGTAATGCAGGGAGGGAGCTGTCTCAGACTTCACCATCCTCCTCCCCCCCCCCCTCACCCACACACCATTCACTAGCTGGGACATGGGGGAAGTCAGGAGTGAGGGTCAGGCAGCTCCCCCCTGTCTGTGAAGCCAGCCTCTCACTAGTAATGCAGGGAGGGAGCTGTCTCAGACTTCACCATCCTCCCCCCCCCCCCTCACCCACACACCATTCACTAGCTGGGACATGGGGGAAGTCAGGAGTGAGGGTCAGGCAGCTCCCCCCTGTCTGTGAAGCCAGCCTCTCACTAGTAATGCAGGGAGGGAGCTGTCTCAGACTTCACCATCCTCCTCCCCCCCCCCTCACCCACACACCATTCACTAGCTGGGACATGGGGGAAGTCAGGAGTGAGGGTCAGGCAGCTCCCCCCTGTCTGTGAAGCCAGCCTCTCACTAGTAATGCAGGGAGGGAGCTGTCTCAGACTTCACCATCCTCCCCCCCCCCCCTCACCCACACACCATTCACTAGCTGGGACATGGGGGAAGTCAGGAGTGAGGGTCAGGCAGCTCCCCCCTGTCTGTGAAGCCAGCCTCTCACTAGTAATGCAGGGAGGGAGCTGTCTCAGACTTCACCATCCTCCCCCCCCCCCCTCACCCACACACCATTCACTAGCTGGGACATGGGGGAAGTCAGGAGTGAGGGTCAGGCAGCTCCCCCCTGTCTGTGAAGCCAGCCTCTCACTAGTAATGCAGGGAGGGAGCTGTCTCAGACTGGTATCAGGGTTAGGGCACTGTGTGCAGGAAGATCACAACACTCCTGGTATTAATAGGGATAGGGCACTGTAAGAGATGACTGTAGTAGATTGAATAAAGATCTGATGTTTCTGCTCTCCTCACACCAAACAAAAACAACACACAAGCAGAGAGTGAGTTAAGTAGGAGGAAAAGTAAACATACTTGTGCCAGTGTGGCTACTTAAAAAATACACTTACCAACAATCAATTACATATATTTGAACTGTGTACAGTTCCAGCCAGGACCACCTTTCTAAAATGCACAGTGATTGGCAAATTCAACATGCACTAGCATTTCAGGTGGCTGCTAACAAAAATAATAAACAAACAAGTTCTAGTCACGTGAGTGCTGATCATTACATTACTTTTTTTGTCAAGCTTCCAACTGTTTCCATTTCACATCCCCCCAACCATTACCTCAGTGTTAGCCTTAGTAACATCAATAGATAAGAGCACAGCCAGCCAATAGGAATACATACATACATATTCATTCCTAAGTGACCTTTACTGACCTGGGAAGTGTGAACACTTTGTTTCATTTTCTGTTGGTGTTCGTTAGTTTCCAGTTCCATTTCCCATCCCCCCAACCATCACCTCAGTGGTAACCTTGGTAACATCAATAGATAAGAGGGCAGCCAGCCAACAGGAACACATATTCATTCCTAACTGACCTTCAGTGACCTGGAAAGTGTTTATTTGTATCATTTTCAGTTAGTGCGCACTAAATCGAGTTAGTGCGCACTAACTCGATTTAGTGCGCACTAACACGATTTAACGATTTTTAACGATAAATCGTTAGAATTTCTATTGTATCGTGTTCTATAACGATTTAAGACGATATTAACATTATCGGACGATAATTTTAATCGTTGAAAAACGATTCACATCCCTAACCCATAATGGTTAATGCTTCCTGCTGTCTGACCCTCCCTACTGCAATACCATGAATGGACTCTTGTCAACCACAAAATACAAACAAAGAGTTAAAATGTTAGGCAATGGCTACTTTCATCCAAGTCTTACTGCTACCAGTGTACCCAACTTATTTATAAAAATCTTTAAATTGCTGTCAGCCTGCTGCCAGCATGGAAGAAAAGAGGCAACGTCTCGAAGGGAGCAATAATCAAGCCTAGCCACATGGGTGCAAATTCCGTGGATTGCTATTTACCTGAGGGTTTGTGTCCACAAATCAAAGCAAAACCCCACGTGGGTAGTGTTTGCTTGGATTACCACCCAGGTTAACATTGCCCGCAGAGATTTGTGCCTGCTTTCTCTGCGGGTACGTTTCCATCTGGAACACGGGCAGTTTTGATTTTACAAACCCAGGCACATCGTTGCTCAGCCTCACCCCTCCCCCCTCGCATACATAGTGGAGAGTATGGGAAGAGCCAGTTTGTGAAGTTAAAACCAAAGCATTATGTTTTGGCCACGGAAATGCCATTGATGATTGCCCTCTTAAATTTTCTTTATAAAAAAATACGTTGTTTACATGGGGGGGGGTCTCATGGTTTCTGTGTTAGCCCGCTGGAATGTACAAAACTAAAGCTTAGCAAACAAAATAATATAAAGTGATAAGTTAATATATTTCTTGGTTAGCTTTTGGGATTCGTCAACTCCAAAAAGCTGATCAAGAAATATTGAGTTAGTCCAGCTAATAGCTATCACTTTATTTCCATTCCTTTTCTTAATAAAGAGTGCACAAGTTATTCTCTCTGTAATCCTTGGTGATATTCAATGGGTATAACTTGTCACTAATGCCGCCAGTAACATCGGTCAGCCGAGTCCCTGAAAAAGAGTTTTCACTCGAAACACTGCGCTGGTGGTGGGGTTTGAGATAGCACATTACCGATTCTACACCCCAGGTTTCTGTATTAGTTGTACATGAAGACTTTTGTTCTGCAGTAAGATAAGTACAGCAGCTCACGTAGAAGGAACATTTTTATTCATTAGTAAAATAAAAAGAAGATGATTTTTTAGACTGATGATTAGAACTTTGACGAGAGCTGAATGCACCAATGTTTAGTGCATCACGGCTTTGCAGCCTGATGGCCTTTTTAACACAAGCTGTATATTGAGCTATTTAGGAGGACTGATTTTTTTTTTTTCATCTATGTGGGTTCTTTTTTCAGTATTGTTGCTTATTCTGAGAACTCGCATTAACAGGTTTGCTCTTTGAATGGACTTTTTCCTTTTTTTCCATTTTGGTTTTGATGTACAAACATACCAGATCCTTTCATTGTGTAACAGCTGAGAGGTACCGCCAGCATTAATGTTGATTCTCCCCCCCCCACCCTTTGGGACTGATAAGTACAATTTGGGGGTGCTGAAGGTGCCGAGTTCGCCAAATAAGGCAAACTAGCTGAAACTTCCCGGAGGACTTTGATTGCCCCTCTGCTCCCTACCCCGATCCCAGTACACCACTCAACCTCCATTCCCCAGCCCAAATCTGATCAAGCAAACGCTGATCCTTCACTCCCCAGCCTGACTGCAACACACCCTGATCCTCTGCCCTAGCCAGACCATCGGTTTTCCTTTCTCCCTCACCAGCTTGACCCCAGCACAACTTTACCCCCGTCCCAAGCTTAACTCCAGCACGCCCTTCTCCCTCCCCAGCCTGACTCCAGCAAATCCCACCTCCTGCCCAATCCTATCACTTCAGTTCATCTGCTCAGCTTGACACCCCCCCCCCCCCCCAACCTAAGTGGACTGAGCACACTGTGATTTCCCCCCCCCCACTTTCCATCTAGATTTCAGCACACTCAGTCCCCCCAGCTGGAGCCCAGCATACTCTGACTTCTCTCCTGCCCAGCCTGACTCTAGTGTACAATGACTCCTTTCTCCCTCTCTGGCCCAACCCTAGCACAGCCTGACCCATCTGCCAGTGCTGGATCCCTGTACCCTCCTCTTCTTTGCCAAGTATGGCCTCGGCACATTCCTGATCTCCTTCTCTAACTCACTTCTGACTCAGCCCAGATCAGCACACGCTTGCCCTCCCAGCTCTCCCCTACTTGGCATCAGCATACTTCCACCCCCTCCTCTCCAGCCTGGCCCCAGCACACTTTGGCACCCATCTCTTCCCTTTAGCCAAAATGAAGAAGAAATGGTGAACATTTAACTCTGCCTTAAAAATCCAAAGAAATTTGTTACTTCACCCACTGAACTTGATTCTGTGAAGGCTCCCCCATCCCAGCCCTTACCAAATCGTGAGTCCATGGGGCTTCCAGAGGTATGAGTCATCCCCGGGCTTCCAGCTTAGCAAAATAGCTGCTGGTCAACCCGACGCTACTGTCGTCATGTTGTACGGCAGATTCTGCCGTACAACACAATGGTGCCAGCCGTTAAGTTGACCATCAGCCATTCTGCTAAGCTGGAGGACTGGGGCTGCAGTGATGGAGATGACCTCCTGCCCCTGAAAGCCCTGCTGCCCAGAGTTTGGTAACCACTGAGATGGGGAGTGCTCGGTGGCCGGGAGTGTAGAATCGGGACTGGGCCTTTTTGCTTTAATAATTAGTTTGCAATCTGGTGATTAGTGGCTGGTGGGGAATGCATGTGCACTTCCCACCAGTTTGCCAAGAGAAAAAACATCTGGCAAAGTGCATTTTTAGATAATAAGATGGCTGAAATCTGTTATAATCTCTGGGAGAGAGGCTGGCTGGTCCACTTTTAACCGAGGCGTTTACCTTACAGAAACACTTGAAGAAGCTCAAGTCCTGTTGGGGTTATGAGAAGTCCTGTAAGAAAGAGAATAGGTCCCATTATCCTGTCTGCACTCAGGTTGATGCCGGGTGGTGAGTTTTATATTTTTAAAACGTTAAAGTGATGTATGTTGAAGAAAAAAGTTACGTTACATCTTGTATTTGGATACATAACTAGGTATCTTATTACTGTAATAGGCTAATAATACTAGTGGATCCTTCTGATAAAATATTGTATCACTCAGCGCATTGGAGGCCAATTGCAGAGCTGGGAATGGTAATGAGAGGAGGGCTCGTACACTTCTGCATTATTCCCAATGCATTGACCACAAATCCTTCTGGGCAAAACATTTCTTGTCTCCTGAAAGGTCAATCTGCCCCTGGTGCTGAACAATCGGAGGATCAGACATCCTCCTGTGGGCCGGTCGCTCTAGTCACGTGGTCTGCCGAGCATGGCCGTGACACAGCCGTGCTCGCCAGACCATGTGGTATCTCTGGGGCTGGCCTGGGCGGCAAATCCCTGGGCCGGTCGTCATCGGGAATCCGCCCCTGTTCAGCACCCATCATTTTTTGGTTAATTCTGCGGCATTGCGGCCTCAAAATCCAACACGTTAGATTTAATGCCTGTAATTGTAGTTTGATGATGTGCGTGCTGGAAAAGAAAGTTTTAAAAGAGAGAGCATACGAATGTATATTTGTACCTAGATTTTGTTTTACAGAGCTGGAAAAAAAATTACATCGAGACAGTTGTGCAAGAAGAAACTGCTGCACAAAACCTTCTGGGACATTAATCTGAAAGGACTATATTTTAAGAAACGTGCAAAAATGTCACCGTCCCTATTTGCGTATAATTTTTCATACTCAATTTTTTTTTCGGTGGAATTGAAACGCCTTGACAAAAGGTGTTGCACTACAGTTGTATGAGCAAACTTACTTGCAGTCTTTTTGCACTTTTTTTTTTTGGTCTGAAACTTAAATTTGACTCATAGTGTGTACCGAGAATCCTCTGGACGTTGTTCTGGTCCTGTGGATGCCAGACAGATATAGAGCTTCTCAGGGTGCAGTGGGTCATAAGAGGGGACAATCTTGAGTGAGACCAGTGGTCCATTAAGCCCAGCACCCTGTCTCCGACAGTGGTCAGTCCCGTCTGCTCGTACCCAGCAGATCAGAATGGGGAGATCTATTCCACGTTCTTCACTCCCAGAAGTAGGAGGTGGTGATCCCCCACATCTGCCTAGCTAATGATTAGGGCTTCAGATTTTCGGTTAAAACTGAAAAACCCTAATAATACACCCATGATGGGGCACTTTGTTTTTTCAGTTTAATCGGAAAAACCCCGAAAAATAAGCCTGCTGTGGGGCCGCTTTGACGACATCATCCAGCTGCCGCAGTCCAGAAGAGGCATTCTGCAGCGGCCGGATGGATGTCATCGGCGTGGGTCTGAAGAGAGGCCCGGTAGGGCCGCGGAGGACCCCATCCTGCTGCGGCCCAAAGAAATGGGAAGGCCCAGAGACATTGAGAGCCTGTTTGTTTTAGTAACTTACTTATTTTAAACATTTTATATCCCACTAGACCCCAGCAGCTGATGGATGAACATCCGTAGTAATAAAATTAAAACAATATATAAACCAACTTTTTCAAAGTTAAAAAGAGAACAATAAAAACAAAATAAAAATGG
The DNA here is from genome assembly GCF_901001135.1 of Rhinatrema bivittatum. Classification (NCBI taxonomy): domain Eukaryota; kingdom Metazoa; phylum Chordata; class Amphibia; order Gymnophiona; family Rhinatrematidae; genus Rhinatrema; species Rhinatrema bivittatum. The sequence continues at coordinate 401,718,997 of NC_042618.1, read as the reverse complement.
TAAAAAATAAAAGTACAGAGAGAGGGAAAAATAAAAAATAAATAACCATTTAAATTAGCCTAAAGCCCTCAGAGGAAAGCAACGGTTTAAGCTGCTTCCTTAAAGCTTCCAGTAACTTATTCCATAGTGCTGGGGCCATTGTGGCGAACCATTCTTTCCCGAGACTCTTGAAGCCTGATTCGCCGAGGATTAGGGGGATCCAAAAGTAATTTGTCTGCTGAGTGAAGGGGCCCTTGAAGTGCAGTATAATTTTCTTTAGCTGACACGTAAAGGAGCCTCATTGCTCAGGGCTTTATATACCAGCATCAGCACCTTCAGGTGAACTCTCCAGGTAATAGGGAGCCAGCGTAATGTGTTTGTCGTGATGTTCGGCTCAGAACTCGGGCAGCAGAGTTTTCAACCACTTGTAAAGCTTTAATAGAGTAATAAGGGAGACCTAAATAAAAATTGAGTTACAATAATCCAGCCTATTAATAACAAGTGCCTGAAGTATGGTTCTGAAGTGAGCAAACTCAAGATATTGGGCAGGTTTTAAATCACCTGCGCGCATAAAATACGGAGGTTATGTGCGTGGCTGGGCCTTGCGCGCATTTTAGAAGGGCCCCAGCCACGCCTGTAACTCCCGTTACGCACAGAAGTGCCGGGCCAAAGAAAAGGGGGTGGTCCGGATGAGGGGCGGGGCTTGAGGTGCCGGAACAGCGGCCATTTGCCGCTGTGCAGGGGAAGCGCATGCAACTTTCTACTGCTCCTGTTGAGGAACAAAAGGTAAAATAAAAAAACACGGTAGCTGGGATAGGGGGAAGGGAGGTTAGGGTAGGGAAGTTCCCTCCCAGTCTGCTCTTTAATTGGAGCGGATTGGGGACGGAACTGGGGAAGGCTGCGATGCGTCGCCACGTGAACATTGCATTATTGTGCGCCGCCCCAGATTTTATAACATGCGCTGCTACCCATTAGTTCATGGAGTGACCCGTAGAGTGTCACCAGTTGCTTATTCAGCACCAAACACTCACGGGCGCTCATGATTGAGCACCCGCTCTCCTACCTTGCACCGATCGACTTCTCTGGGGCACCCAATGTAATATTTAAATTGGCTGTTGCGGTAAAAAGGAGGTGCTAGGGGAAACTGTGTGCCCCTTGCACCTCCTCTAAAGCGGGTGCCCAGGAGAGGTGGCTGTCAGTGCGGGTTAGGAAAATGGACACTCTTTAATTGAGCATCCGTTTTCCTAACCTGACCACCAGTGACTTTATTTTATTTTTTACTTTCCTTATTCCTTCTTCCTGTTCTGACTTAATATCGCCACAATATTAAGTCAGAGGAACCAAAAAAGGATCAGAAAAGCAGCATTTTCTGCTTCTGTTAACTTTAGGGGCTCCTCAAGAATTAACGCCTGCTATGGGGCAGGCTTTAATTTTGAAGAGTAAAAATGTGCATGTTGGGCGCATTTTTTTTTTGCGTAGGTGGGTAATAGCCTCATCAACATAGCTCCGCGCTGATTAGAACGCACATTTTGGACGTGCTAATCCCCTTTTTGCATAAGTGGTTTTGGATGTGTGTCCAATATGCACGTCCAAGCGTGTGTTGAGCAGTGCCCTCGGCTGAGCACAATATATTGCATCGGCCTGTATATTTCTGGATCTCTATTCTTTCCTCTCTGTTGTCTCTTCTCAAAGCTGAAGAGCCTCCCATCAGAGAGGAGGCCTTCCAGCATCTTTTCTGTATCCATGTGCAGACTGCGAATCAGTTCCCTATACGTACCCAGGTCAGTCCAGACCCCTGGGTTTTGCCTCCCTTCCAGCAGATGGAGACAGAGAACGTTTTACTGATGCTATCACTTAACCTGGTGTGCTACCTGCAGTCCCTCAGTATTTCTCTGCCTTCAGCAGATGGAAGGTGGTGCAAATCCTGCAGTCTGAAAAGATATATATAAAAAAAAAAAAGTTAAAGATTTAAAAGCAGTACTGATCTGTGGTACTACAGGAATGAAAATTAGCAGGTAAGAACCAAGTTTCCTATAGTCTCATGTCCTGACTGGAGATAACTACAGAACTAAATTATGTGCATGATACAAGAATTCCTTTCATAAAATTTGTAGTCCTTTATAGACATTCTTACCCAACTTAATAAACAACTAACAAAATATAAATATCCCTATAATCCTAAATTTTTGCTACCTCAGCTACCACAACTGGACCAACACGCTCATCAGTTTCAAATACACTGCAAAGGGCCCAGCAACACATCCCACAACCAGCCATAATCCTTCATACCAAATAAATATGCATTAAAAACATTTTTCCACCCAACCAGGACATAATGGGGCCGATGCAATACTGTGTGCAGCAGCTAGCGCATGGTTTAACATGCGATTGGACGCGTGTTTTGGATGCGCGTCCATAATCCCCAATGCAATACGGGGGTTAGCACGTCCAAAACACGCGTAGCTCATAGCACTCATCACGTGTAAATTCCATGTAGATGAGGTTAGTAGCTAAACCCCACGATGCAAAAATTTCCTGTGCAGCCAATGCGCCCGTTGCAATGCTGGCAAAAAGGTTTGCCACGCTCAAGGGCGCATTGAAAGAAAAGAAAAATTCTGCTTTCTGTGATTCCTTCTTAATAGTATTGTAGCAATGCTGAGGAATCAAATAAAGCAGATTTAGTTAAAAAAAATTTTTTGGGGGAAAAAAAAAAAATTCTGGACACCCAATAGACACACACAAGATACACGGTCCAGGCTGTGTATCTTGTGCGTGTCTATGCCAGTAGTGGGAGAAAATGGACGCTCTTAGAGTGAGCGTCCGTTTTCCCAACCCGCTTGACAGACATCTCTCCTGTGCGCCCGGTGCCGAGGAGGTGCTAGGGACACACACATTTTCCCTAGCGCTTCCTTTTTTGTGCAACCCCTAATTTTATTGGATTGCTCTCCCAGCAGAGTACCCGTTTTCTGTGCACAAATATTGCATCGGACCCAAAGTGTTCTACCATTACCATAAGCCAAGAAATAAACTTTTGGAAAAGCTGCTAGATTTCCTCCAAAATGATATCTAAATAACTTCCCAATCTCTGGTGGCTAAAACCAATCCGATGGCAAATGACTAAAGTTCCAGTGTATGCATTTGGTCACATCGAGCAAGTTAGTTACGGTATTCACTTAAAGTTCCTTCGTGCATTCACTTTGAATTTCAAACTATTTCAGGTTGAGGAACTAAAAACGTTTGCCAGAAAATTGTAATAGCCATCAAAGCCAAAAGTTCCAATCTCGTCTCTACTTCATCTGAATTCTTCGTATAGGGACTTTCAAAGGTGATCAAAAAATTCCACCGATGTGGTGTTATCATAAAGCTCAGCTGCACTTTAGACAATTTTCTCAGGTTTTCTCATGAAAAGTATTTTGCACAAACACTCCTACTAGCCCAACATGATTTGCTGGCAAAGCTTCTTCAGGGGCTGAGTCATTCAACCAAAACCTCCTGCAGTGTTTTGCTACAAACAGCTCAAATACTTGTCACCTTGTGTCCAATGTGCTACCAGTAGGAGGATTTATTTAATTTATTCTTTTATATACCGACCTTCATGACATGGGTCATATCAGATCGGTTTACATGGAACCTGGGGGTTAACATTCTTTAACAACCAATTAACAAGAGGTCATTCACAGGAGGCAAAGTTACATTTAACAAGGAGAAGCAAAACTTGGGAACTGACTCCTGCTCCTCTGCTCGACGACTGCTTCCGACTCGGCGTGGCACCACACGACCCGCGACTTGACCCCGCCCCCTTTGACGTCAGCTGCCGGTGGAAGTTCCTGCCGAGCGCGGGAAAGAGCAGTATTTAAGAGGAGCTATCCAGCATGGCACGGCCTCGGCTATCTGTTAGGAACTTGGTAGTGGAGCCAAAAATAGAAGATCACCTTAACCTTGCCTTCGTTTGAAGTTCAGGAACCCGAGGAACAGTTCGGATCAGGGCAGGCAGCAGACAACAGAACCAAGATTCACAGTCCTGTTCGGGGCTGGCAGCAGACAACAGAACCAAGGCAACTGAATCCAGAGGCAGGCAGCAGACAACAGAACCAAGATTCACAGTCCTGGTCGGGGCTGGCAGCAGACAACAGAACCAAGGCAACTGAATCCAGAGGCAGGCAGCAGTAGCAGATCCAAGTCACAGTCCGGGTCGGGGCAGGCAGCAAGAGAACAGATCCAAACAGTCCAGGATCAAATCAGGAAGCAGAAACGAGCACAAATCCAACAGAGCTCCAGCACCAGCAAGCCTGTAGCAGAGGCAGTGCTGTGCTGGATAGCTCCTCTTAAATACTGCTTTTTCCCCACGCTCGGCGGGAATTTCCGCCGGCAGCTGAAGTCAAAGGGGGTGGGTTCAAGCCGCGGGTCACGCAATGCCGCGCCGAGTCGGATGCAGTCGTCAATCAGAGGAGCAGGAGTCTGCAGAAATCCTCCTACTGGTAACACAATGAGGGAAGAAATCAATCACACCTGAACATACAAACTCCCCACAAAATTGTCGTAACATCAGTACACTTCTCTTATTGCTTTTACTCCTTACCATTCACTCAACATTGTTTGTTTGCAATTATAGGGCCTTTGTTGTCGCCTCTTCATTTTGGAAACGACATACAAGATAAGTGGTGTTGTCACTTCATTGTATATAAGACAAAATCCACAATTTCTTAGTATTGGAATGTTGTGGCACACGTTTTATTTGGAAAAAGAAAAAGCAAAACAAAAATAACATATTAATGTCTATGGAGAAGGACTGATGATTATAAATGAATGAGCACAGCAAACGTTTGCAAGATGAGCTTTTTGCGATGCTAGCAGCCTATAATATGAAGGTCCTATAATTTCAGACAATATTGAGTGAATGGTAAGGAGTAAAAGCAATAAGAGAAGTGTATTGATGTTTGAATTTTGTGGGGAGTTTGTATGTTCAGGTTCACTAAAAATGGGACATTTAAAACAGTTAAATTACAGATAACACAGACATTAGATAAATCTACCCTACGTTACCAAATTATTCTCTTTAATGGAGAACTTACAAGATTTCTGTTATGGTAGGCCAATACCAATATTCCTTGCTAGGCCCTAGAGATTTTAGATTTTAATTTCAGTTTTCCCATTTGTATCTGGGTAATTGTGGTAATAAGATTCTTCTGTCTCTCTCCTCCTCTTTGAAGCTATCATGTAGATCTCTAAAATTTGCCAGCCTGCCTTTTTACCCTGGGTGTGGCTGCATGCATATTTCTGATCTATTAGAACTAAGAACACATTGGGGTCCTGTTGTGAATGACAGACTCTGTATAAACATGAGATGTTGTTGCTATTAGGTTTCTATGTCTACAGTAACAAGTTGGACAACTTTTCACCAAATACAGAAATTGAATTGGAAGATGGCCTTGTGCTGAAGCTCCAGTCCCAGTTAAGATCTTTTGTTGAGGAAACAGCTACATAATGAAGCCTGCGTGATGTATTTTTTTTGTACTAAACTTTTAGCAGCATTAAAGATTCACACAGGTATATAGGCTGTATAGCAGGAAGGAATACGTGCATTTAAAGCTAATAGGTGCAAAGGAACCTAGGGGCACAGTGAGGTGATCTGTTGGCCTTGCTAGACCTCAAGGGCCTGGTTTTCACCAGAAACAGAGAGCGGTCATTTTTTTATAACAGTCTGCATAGTGGTAAACTCTGCGTGTACGTTGTATGCAAGGACTTTGCCGAGCCTTTGGCGTATAAATGGCATTTTAAGCCTTTGTCAAGGATTTTTGCAGATCAGTTGACTTTGAAAATACTCAGATAATTGGCTGAGTGTGTTCCAAGCAGGGCGGAACTTGCGCGTGGTAACTGATGCATGCACTTTTTGATTTTAAAAAGTGTGCGCATGAGTCGCAACTCCGGAACACACAAACGTACGCATGAAACCGGGTTTTGCGAATCCATTTACGCGCTTGCCTGCCAGGGTTATTTTCAGAGAGCCACTTCTGTGCTTTGAAAATGACCCCCAGGATGAGGAAAAGAAATGTTAGTAAATCAGGGCTAGAGCATGTGAAGGGCATTAGAATTCTAGAGGCCAGGCCTCATAGGAAGGGACTGCCTGACTGTGCAGGGTGCGCCACCGAAGGAGGAGCTTCAGATGCTAATCAGGAAAGACTGTAGAAAGGTGAGCTACTTCTTCCTGTGTAAAAGTGCCGGCCCTCTCTTTTTGCACCAGGGCTAAGGACATCGAGTCGGCTCAGCAGGTTTTCTGGAAACAAGCAGACTTTGGTTACGTGAAAGAGAGACTGGAGGAAACCCGCACTTTCTGCAGACCTGGGGCAGTGGTAGGTGCTTTGATCCTATTCAAGTAGAAGCTCCAGCTCCTTCTTTTCTTTTTAGTTTGCTAATGGATTTACTGCTGGATAGTGAAGTCCTCTATTTGTTCAAAGGGTAGGTAGAACATGGACGGCAGCTTCCCCAATATACCTCGCCCCTGTGGGGGGGGGGAATTGTGTCTCCGTGTTTGTACAGTCTTTGCTAAGACTGCCAATGCAATTGCATGTTAATATGAAGTTGTGATGATGTGTGGGTGTGGGGGGGGGGGGGGTTGATGTGGAAACTTGTCCACTGGAGGTCAGCTGAGTCCTCAAGTTCATCTCACACAGGCCACCAAATGATCCAATGACCTAGAGGTGACAGTCTCAATATTATCATCATTTGTATAGCACAAGCCATATGTACTCAGCACTGTACAGAGACACTGTGCCAATCCACTAATCCATCCGGTCTCCTATGAAGGCTGCCTAGAATGTAAATCCTCTTTTTTTTTTTATAACATAGAACATGTCAGCAGATAGACCATATGGCCCATCCAGTCTCTCTTCCTCAGAGGTCCTCTGTGCTTGTCTCAGGCTCTCTTGAATTCCGATCACCACCTTCTCAGAGAGGCTGTTCCATGTGTCCACCACCCACCTGACCATTTTAGTAGATGCCTTCTGTACCGACTCTATTTGGTTTATATCCCTTTCAAGGTGTGGTCTCCAGAATTTTACCAGCTACTCTAAATGAGGTCTCACCAAAGTCTTATACAGAAGCAATATTGCTTCCCCTTTCCTGCTGGTTCTCCCTGTGCACCCAAACATCCTCCTGGCATTTGCCATTGCCTTATAAGAATATAGGAAATTGCCATGCTGGGTCAGACCAAGGGTCCATCAAGCCCAGCATCCTGTTTCCAACAGAGGCCAAAACCAGGCCACAAGAACCTGGCAATTACCCAAACACTAAGAAGATCCCATGCTACTGATGCAATTAATAGCAGTGGCTATTCCCTAAGTAAAATTGATTAATATTTATCTATTTGTTCGACCATTTTAAGATCATCAGATATGAATAACCACCCCCCGCCCGCGTCACATTCTGCTCTTGATTTGTGCATAGAAGAACTTCACTCCTATACTGTGCTGCTCTTTTTGGGTTTTTGCAAACCAAATGCATGACCCTGCATTTTATCATTAAAACAGATGCCAGACTCTAGATCATTCCTCAAGCTTCACTAGATCTCACCTCATGTTTTCCATACCTTCCAGGATGTCTACCCTGTTGAAGATTTTGGTATCCTCTACAAAAAAAGGCAAATCTTTCCTGTTAACCTTTCTGCAATATTGCTTACGAAAATGTTAAACAGAACTGGATCTAGGGTTGATCCTGTGGCACACCACTGTAGTCCCCTTTCTCCTTAGAGTGAGCTCCATTTACCTTTTATTGCCAGCCAGTCAATCACTTTAGGGCCTATATGTAGTGTACTCTGTTTGTTTATAAATTGCCTTTGCGGATTTTCTGAAATCCAGATACACTGTATCTAATGCTGTCCCCAACTCTCTGGTCTCCCAATCAAAGACATTTTATTAAATTAAAAGACATCCAGCACCACTATTTAAGCAAGGAGTTAATAAACATGTGGATAAAGGTGAACCGGTAGATGTAGTATATTTGGATTTTCAGAAGGCGTTTGACAAAGTTCCTCATTAGAGGCTTCTAGGAAAAGTAAAAAGTCATGGGATAGGTGGTGATGTCCTTTCATGGATTACAAAGTGGCTAAAAGACAGGAAACAGAGAGTAGGATTAAATTGACAACTTTCTCAGTGGAAGGGAGTGGGCAGTGGAGTGCCTCAGGGATCTGTATTGGGCCCTGTATTTTTCAATATATTTATAAATGATCTGGAAAGAAATACGACGAATGAGGTAATCAAATTTGCAGATGATACAAAATTGTTCAGAGTAGTTAAATCACAAGCAGATTGTGATAAATTGCAGCAAGAACTTGTGAGACTGGAAAATGGGGCATCAAAATGGCAGGTGAAATTTAATGTGGATAAGTGCAAGGTGATGCATATAGGGAACAATAACCCATGCTATAATTACACAATGTTAGGTTCCATTTTAGGAGTTACCACCCAAGAAAGAGATTTAGGCGTCATAGTGGATAACACATTGAAATAATCGGTTCAGTGTGCTGCGGCAGTCAAACAAGCAAACAATGTTGGGAATTATTAGAAAGGGAATGGTGAATAAAACTGAAAATGTCATAATGCCTCTGTATCGCTCCATGGTGAGACCGCACCTTGAATACTGTGTACAATTCTGGTCGCCGCATCTCAAAAAAGATATAATTGCGATGGAGAAGGTGCAGAGAACGGCGACCAAAATAAAGGGAATGGAACAGCTCCCCTATGAGAGAAGACTAAAGAGGTTAGGACTTTTCAGCTTGGAGAAGAGACGGCTGAGGGGGGGATATGATAGAGGTGTTTACAATCATGAGAGGTCTAGAACGGGTAGATGTGAATCGGTTATTTACTCTTTCAGATAATGGAAAGACTAGGGGGCACTCCATGAAATTAGCATGTGGCACATTTAAAACTAATCGGAGAAAGTTCTTTTTCACTCAATGCACAATTAAACTCTGGAATTTGTTACCAGAGGATGTGGTTAGTGCAATTAGTGTAGCTGTGTTTAAAAAAAGGATTGGATAAGTTCTTGGAGGAGAAGTCCATTACCTGCTATTAATAAAGTTGACTTACAAAATAGCCACTGCTATTACTAGCAACAGTAACATGGAACAGACTTAGTTTTTGGGTACTTGCCAGGTACTTGTAGCCTGGATTGGCCACTGTTGGAAACAGGATGCTGGGCTTGATGGACCCTTGGTCTGACCCAGTATGGCATGTTCTTATGTTCAGTCTTTCAAAGCTCATCAGCTTTATAGGAATGAAAAACCGATTTACAAATCAGTGGGCACCCAATCAAATCACAGGAAGCCCCTGTGCCCATCAACAATGACAGGGGAAAATGTTATCTGCTCCCAGATCTCTCCACCGCACATGAGCTACGCATGTGCCTCTTCAGTGGAGCAAGAGCCCCTCCCTGTGGAGCCACAGTGCATGTTTTTGAGAGCAGGGAAAAGCATGCGTTGCTGTTCTACATCCAGACCCGTAAGAAACAAGCTAAATACGCAAAACACATTCCTCCGATTTTCCCCTGGGATAATTTTGGGTTAGAAAGTGAGAGGCAAGCCGGAGGAACTTAAATCACTCGCCAGATTCTCCACAAAATCTCAGTTAATGAGGTTTTGTTTTGTTTTTTTCAGCTTGACTGATAGGTTTATGTATTGGTCACTCTAACAAATTATAATTATAAGATTATTTGTGATCTTAATACAGTTTTCCTTTCAGCCTGGTCTTTCTTTTTTTTCAGGAAGACTCATTGCTTTCTTGCTCAAGTAACTTGCAGCATTGCAGGGCAACGAACTTGTACATTGATCTGCGAAAGCCAAAAAGGAGCCAGGAGAGGTATGCGAGATCCTTCCCATTCCATTTCATCTGCAAGGGTGATTCCAGCGGGGCAGGCAGCAGCGCGAAAACACTTCTCTAATGAGGGCTAATCCTAGGAGGGGATAGGGCCCAAGGCCATTCAGCTGGAGCGGGCACCCCTATCCCACCCAGAGTAGGGGGTGGAGGCCCGAGAATTGGACCTTCTGACCTAGCGCTGGTGCCTCCGCTGCATGGGCAGCTGGTATTTCTGTACTGCCAGCGCTCCCAGTGATGTCAGACAGTGGGGGCAGAGTTACCATGGTAGCACAGGGCCTGGGGCATTCTCCCTAATTTGCCCCTTTCTAATGTAGCATTGCATTCTGATCAGGAGGAGTTGGTCAGACTCTGTCATGGCCGTACTTTATTTGCAGTGAGCTAAGCCCTCTTTTTTTTTTTTTTTTTCTCACCAAGTATGGTTACATTCCTTGTTTTTCAGAAATACCCAAAGGTTTACTAGGGCATCTTATAACATCTAGATATATTTTAATCCTCTTGTGACAGTGGTATTTATTGATTTTCTTTGACATTAAAGAGATCTGAGGTTGAAAAGTGCCTTTTCCCAGCCATGACAGGATAGATATGATGTTAAAAAAAAAAAAAAAAGCTTCCTCACACTGAGTATCCAAAGCCATAAGCACCATAATAAAAATGATAGTATAGTGTGGCTCTAGCAGCTTTTATGATCAAATACCAGGGAGGACGTTAGCATCCATTACACAAATGTGATCCAGATGTTGACATCTGTCTGGTTGTTCTTTTGCTAATGCTGCCACTTGTCTCGGGAAGCTGTCTCCGTTGTTCCTGGCCTTGTCCAGTCCACTGCTTCTGAAAGAAGATGCCTCACTATCTACTCGTAACTTTGATGCTTCAGGCAATGGGTAAAAAAGTTAAGTTAAAAGCATTCCCTGTACAAACACCTGAGCATCACTGAACTACGTCTCATGCAGTTATGGAGGTGGTTAGTGGAGTGGAGGACCAGATCATAATCCTTACCTGCGGGCCTTCTTATGTTTTAGCAAATGCTCTCACTCCCCGCTATCTGATCATTAGTCAAGAGGCTTCCGGACCGGATTCTGAGAGAGAAAGTAGCCATAGTTGTGAGAGATTTCAACAGTGAGTACAGTTGTCAGAGTTATGAAGAAACTGTCATGGTGGGAGCCCATCCTTTGACAGGTTGTGGGACTGAAGGCTGAATATTTTCAAGTAAATTTTAAAAGCCTGCCGTGCGTAAAAAAAAACAAAAACGGGGGTTAGGTTTAGGGGGTGAAGAAGAGAGAGGAAAGGTAGGGTTAGGGATAGGAAAGTTGGGAGGGAACTGAGGGAGGCCCAATTTTTTTTTTTCACTGCACATAGCTTATAAATCTCCCCCCCCCCCCCCCCGTGCATGTGAGTCATGGGCTGCCTGCACATGCGGATTTTAAAATCCAGTGCACATGTGTGTGCGTGCATGTTATAAAATCAGCGCGTCCATGTGTATGCGCCGGGAACCGCGCGGACTTTTTAAAATCGACCCCTTAATTTATTTGGCCCAGCAGTTTCTTCCTTTTTCTCATGGCTTTCAGCACTGTGACAAGCTTGTGTTGGACTTAGTCTCTGGCCGATGCAATAGGATGTGCTTAAAAACAAGTGTCCAAACTGGGTGCCCCCTTTTTTACACGCACACAGCCACCTCTCTTGGGCACCCAATGCTATATTTAAATGAACTGGAGTGTTAGGGGTCAGCTAGGGAGAAATTGTGTGTACCTAGAGCCCAGGAGGCACGGCTTTGCGCTTATTGCGATGGGTGCTCAATACAATTGGTATGGGCACTTAAGAAAGAAATGCAATGGATCGATTACAAAAAAAATCCTTTTCCTTGATGCACAATATATATGCACAAAAGCAAGGGGTGAAATTGGCCTGGAATGTCTATATTGTATGTCCCAGAAATTTTTTTTTTTTTTGTAATCAATCCATTTCATTAATTCTTTAGTAGATCTTTAGATCTTTAGTAGATTTAGTAGATTCTTTAGTAGAACCACAGAGAATATGTATTTGATTTTTTTTTCATAAGCCCAAGACTTGCAAATGACTTACCACCAGCTTCCGGGCTGGCATTAAATTTGCAGGGTTAAAAAATGTGCGTTGGGTGCCCGGGGATTTACTACATTAGAGTGTAATAGCTGATAGCCTCATCTACATGGAATTTACATGTGATGAGTGCTGTCAGATACGCAGTTATTTGGGCACATGTTTTGGATGCTCCAATCCTCTTATTGCATTGGGTATTAGTCTAGCGCGTACAAAATGCGTGTCCAACTGCTCGTTAACCTGTGCGCTAGGCTGGGCGCACTTTATTGCATTGCCCCTGAGAATATTTCCCTGTATGTACCTGGATCAGTCCAGGCTCCTGGGTTTTGCCCCGCCTCTAGCAGATGGAGACAGAGAAGTTTTCAAAACAAAACTCTGCCTTATAGAGAATGGTGCCACCTACAGTTCGGCAGTATTTCTCTGTCTCCAGCAGATGGTGGAGGTGCAAAACCTACAGTCTGGGCTGTTTGCTTAGCATTTCCTAGGATTTAGTTTGTTAGGGTGATTTTGTTTTTGAACAATTTTGTTTTAATTGGGGGGGAAAAAAAAGGGAAAAGGAGGATTTCTCAGGAGCAGTGTTGTCTTCAGCCTCCCAGGGGGTCGTGAGGTCCTGGAAGGCCATCCCCTGCTGGTGTTGAGGCAGCAGCATCACAGGGTCAAGGGCCCTCTTACCTCCCTTTGGCATCTCTGGGTGCGACACCGGGGAGCCCTGTTCACTCCACCCTGCAGGATCAGGACCTTGGACCACTGCCGGGCAAGTTTAAAAAAAAAAAAAAGTTTACGTCAGGGTTTTCACTGATGCTGCGGCTCGCTCTCTCCCTGTGGTTACAAAAACGAGCGGAAAGTGGTACAGGACACCTTACAGCGCCTTCTTCAGCTAGGGGCCATCATCCCAGTGCCTCTGGAGGCAAGAAGGAAAGGGCGTTACTCCATTTACTTCGTAGTGCCAAAAAAAGAGGGATGCTTTCGGCCCATCTTGGATCTGAAAAGGGTAAACAGATACCTACGAGTGCCACATTTTTGCATGGAGACGCTCCGGTCAGTCATTGCCTCGGTGCAAAAAGGAGAGTTTCTGGCCCGGACTAACAGACTACCAGAGATTTTTCCAATTCTCTGTACTGGGTCATCACTTTCAGTTTCGAGCTCTGCCCTTCGGTCTTGCCACCGTGCCCAGGACATTCATCAAGGTAATGGTTGTGGTGGCAGCCCATCTCCGGAGGGCGGGACTCCTCGTGCATCCATATTTGGACGACTGGCTGATTCGGGCAAAGACGGAATTGCTTGCCCGGGTGGTGATTCACAAAGTGCTCCAGCTCCTGCAGTCGCTGGGCTGGATGATCAATTTCGCCAAGAGTTGACTGGTGCCCTCCCAGTTCTTGGAATTTTTGGGTGCTCTATTTGATACTCAAACTGCAAGGCCAGGTGAGAGACTTATTGCTCAAGAATCCTCCCAGAGTCCAAGATTATTTGAAGGTCTTCGGCTCGATGACTTCAACCCTGGAGCTGGTACCCTGGGCTTTTGCTCACATGAGGCCTTTACAGTCCGCGTTGCTTTCTCATTGGAACCCTGTCTCCGAACTTTTTCATCTACCTCTTCTGCTTACAGATGCGGTGCAGTCCAGTCTTGATTGGTGGCTGGCCTCGGACAATTTATCCCGAGGAGTTCCCCTGGAAGTGCCCGAGTGGACAGTGGTCACCACAGATGCCAGCCTCTCCGGTTGGGGGGGGGGGGGGGCGGTATGTTGGGGGAAATCGGTACAGGGCTTATGGTCTCCCAAAAAATCTCAGTGGTCAATCAACTATCTGGAGATGAGAGGTGTGGTTTAGCGTTGAAAGCGTTCAGTCCTCTCCTCCAAGGGAAGGTCGTCAGAATTCTGTCAGACAATGCGACCATGGTGGCGTATATCAATTGCCAAGAAGGAGCCAGGAGTCAGCCAGTGACGGTGGAAGCTCGGTAGTTGATCAGCTGGGCAGAGCAGCATTTAGTCAGCATAGCAGCGTCTCACATAGCTGGCGTAGGCAATGTGCAGGCAGACTTTCTCAGTCTGCATCGCCTAGATCCCAGGGAATGGGAATTGGCAGACACAGCGTTTCGCCTCATATGCGACACGTAGGGCAGGCCCAGCATGGATCTCATGGCAACGTTTCAGAATGCCAAGGCCCCGCGCTTCTACGGTCATCGCAGAGAGACAGGAGCAGAAGGGGTAGACGCCCTGATTCTACCCTGGCCGACCGACCATTCTGCTGTACGTCTTCCTGCTGTGGCCATTGATCGGCAAGGTGCTCAGGCGAATAGAGATCCATCCTGCGGAGGTAATCCTGGTAGCCCCGGAATGGCCGAGACGTCCATGGTTTGCGGACCTTCTCAATCTAGCGGTGGCAGGGCTGCTGCGGTTTCCAGTTCTCCCTGACCTTTGCATCAAGGGCCCATTTGTTTGGAAGAAATTGATCGCTTCTGTCTAGCGGCATGGCTTTTGAAAGGCAATGGCTAAGTTGCAAAGGTTATTCTCCCGCCATAGTGACTACCCTCTTGCGATCACGTAAAACATCCACCAACCTCGTGTATGTTAGAGTATGGAAGATTTTTGAATCTTGGTGTTTGGACCAGGAGGTTGTCCCTACCCGGGCTTCGGTGTCAGATAATCTGTGTTTTCTACAAAATGGTCTGTCCAAGGGCTTATCGTGTAGTTCTCTGAGGGTGCAGGTGGCTGCTCTTGGTTGTTTGCGTGGGTCCATTCAAGGCATAACGTTAGCGGCACATCTGGATGTGGCTTGTTTTCTACGAGGCGTGAAACACTTGCGTCCCCCGGTGAGGCATCCTTGTCCCTCTTGGAGTCTGAATTTAGTTCTCTCGGCTCTGTGTTCGGCGCTCTTTGAGCCTTTGAAAAGGGCAAATCTAAAAGATTTCACCTTGAAGGTAATTTTTCAGGTGACCATTGCATCGGCGCGTACAATGTTGGAACTCCAGGCTCTTTCCTGTAGAGAACCTTTTTTGAGAATTTCGGATTCGGGGATTTCCTTAAGGACAGTTCCTTCCTTTCTACCGAAAGTGATTTCTTCCTTTCATGTCAATCAATCGGTGGAGCTGCCGGCCTTTGCAGAGTTGGACCGATCGGATCCCTTGTCTAGGGACTTGCGGAAACTGGACATTTGTAGAGCTTTGCTGCGTTTGCTGGAGGTTACAAATGCCTTTCGTTTGAAGGACCACCTCTTTGTGCTGTGAGAGTGGTCACAAAAGAGGACAGATGGCTTCAAAGACTACCATAGCTTGAACTACCTGGGTTTGAAGGAGGCTATCAGCTCTGCATATTTGCTACGTGGTAGACTCCTTCCAGTTAGTCTTTGTGTCCACTCTACTCGTTCGCAAGCAGCGTCTTGGGCAGAGTGCCAGATGGTCTCACTGCAAGAGATTTGCAGGGCGGCTACTTGGAAATCCTTGCATTCATTTGCGAGGCATTACAGACTGGTTGTCCAAGCACCGGGCACAGGAGGATTTGGAGAAGGAGTGCTGCGAGCAGGCCTCTCTGGATCCCATCCCAGGTAAGAAAGCTCTGGTACATCCCAGGAGTCTGGACTAATCCGGGTACGTACAGGGAAAGGAAAATTAGTTCCTTACCTGATAATTTTCATTCCTGTAGTACCACGGATCAGTCCAGAGTCCCGCCCGTGGGAGGCATGGAAGTAAGGGAGAGTCCACTCGATTATTAATTGATTTGTTTTCGGATCTGCAAAAATTTGGATTGACTGTCCTCAAGTGGTTCTTCAGGTTCAGTTCCTTTGTGGGTTAAGTGAGCCGATTAGTTTTTGCCTTGTTGAAGGGTTATTGTACATAGTTACGGTATTTTTTTAATAGCCATTCTGCTTTGACATTGAGTAATACTGCCGGACTGTAGGTGGCACCATCCTATATAAGGCAGAGCTTTGTTTTGAGAACTTCTGTCTCCATCTGCTAGAGGGGTGAGGGGGTGGGGGTGCAAAAGCCAGGAGTCTGGACTGACTGTGGTACTACAGGAATGAAATTATCAGGTTAGAAACTAATTTTCCTTTCACAATCACATGGAGATATTTTTTCAATTTTAAACCTCCTGCCTCCACTCCCATTTAACCCAGTTATCACAGTTACAGTCATTGGCCATGGGCTATAGTACACATTATTTAGTTTTTATATACCGACATTCATTGGAGTAAGACTAAGCTGTCTTACTATTGATACATTGTAACATTGCAAAACATAAAAAAACTTAAAAACTAAGGTGACTTATTAATACATTATAACATATAGGCATTTAACCTAAGGCTAAGGTGTATTATTATTGATACATGGTAACATTGAAGCATCGGAATATAATAGCATTGAAATATCGAAAACATATGAGATGACATTGATTGTTGAGAGGATAGAATACTTGTATCTGCTATGGGGCATGGGCGGAGTAGTTAGATTAGACTGTGTGTTAGTAGGCTTTTTGGAATAGCCAGGTTTTCAGGTGTTTTGTTTTTTTTTTTTTTTTTTTTTTGAATGATTGGGTGGAGGGTTCCAGTCTTAGTTGGGTGGGCAGCTTGTTCCAGAGGGATGGGCCTGCTACTGAGATGGTACATTTTCTGGTGGAGGTGAGGTGGGCTAGTTTTGTGTGAGGGATGGCAAGCAGGCCAGTGCTTTGAGATCGCAGGTTTCTCTGGGAGTCATGATGGTGGTGGGGAGAGTCCTTTAGCCATTTGGGATTTTTATTGTTAATGGTTTTGTGCAGGAGAGTTAGGATTTTGTATTGTGCCCTGTAGGTTATGGGGAGCCAATAGAGTTCTTTTAGTATGGGGGTGATGTGTGAGGAGCGATTGCTATTTGCGAGAGATCTGGCTGCTGCGTCTTGCAGAAGCTGGATGGGTTTGGTGGAGGAGGCTGGGAGTCCGAGGAGGAGGGAGTTACAGTAGTCCAGTTTGGAAAGTATGAGGGACTGGAGTTCAGTGCGGTAATCATGGTTACCAGATATGCATATTCTTGGCCTCTAGGTGTCACTGTTGTTCAATGGCTAGGACACCCTTTTCCCCAGGGACTGTGCATGCTGCCTGTGTAGCATCCCTAGCCAGCTCGAACATCAGAAACTGGACTCAGGAGTCAAAAGCAAGTTTCCCTTATTGCAATTCTAACACTACCACTGAATCACTGGGCTGGTCTGGAGGATGAGGCTTTAGCAGTTTTAAACACATGTGAAAAGTGCTTGGGGCTGGTTCAATTCATCCCTCTGTCTGGAGACACTGTAGCTTCCTCTAATATGCATCATTCAAGTCTAAACTTGAAGGGTTGGGGGAGGGGAAGATCCTACATGGTTTGCTATTTAAAATGACCCGAAGCTGGTGAGGTTCAGGGCACTTTCAGTAAGATAATGTTGAAAAGAGCTAGCAAATCCATAAAAATGTAGGGGTTTCACTTTTTTGCTGAATACTGTTTTATTGTGCTACACAAGTTGCATAGTAATTTCATGCTCTCAAGATTTTCTTTGTTTCTTGTGTCAGATTTAGGGAAGACTTTTTCCAAAATGGTGAAATTGGGGGCCACTGTACCCTGGACAAGCATGCACTTTTGGCTGAAGGTCAACGTAAAAGCCCTTTGCAGTCTTGGTAGGATTCGTATCATTTACTCTTTCCGTCTCTGTCCTGGTTCAATTGGAGTGTTTCTAGTCTCTGGAGCCGGGTCTGTGTGTTTTTTTTTTTGCCAGCAAATGTTGACTCCCAGAGTTCTGGGAATCATGAAATAAGTTCTGATTTAATACCCTGATAGACCAGCAGTGTCAATTGATTAGACTCGAGTATCAAGAGAAAGCAAACTATCAATCAATGTCTTGCATGTTAAGTGCTTGGATTTATTGATTAGATTTACTGAGCTTGGCACTGGTGGATGAAAATTGCATGCTGGTCTGTAAATAAATGTTTTGACAGTCTAGCATGCTTCATTCTTGCTACCAGAAACCTGCGTTACAATATTGTAAAAAATAAATATATATTTTTTTATAATTTACAAATTTCAGGTTTGCAGAGCTACAGACATATACTGCCTTAAACTTTCGACCACTGGAAGATGGGAAATGTGACCTTACTATTGAAAAGCCTACTTACTTCATGAAGTTAGATGCGGGTAACTCAAAGTTATTTTGTCCGGTACTCTATATATCTATTTTAGTTATTTAAAAGCAGCAGTTGAACCATCGGTATAATGCGACAAAGCATGGAATTGCTTCTTAACTGCTAAACAGTAAATTGTATTTCTATGTGTGCATAGGTAAATATATTTAATGCTGTACACTATTTGTATGAAAAATAACTCTTAAAAGATAGACTTGGTTATTTATATATATATATATATATATATATCTCCCTCTGTGGCCTGTGCCAGAGTTGCGTTTTGCCTTTGTGGTAGCTCTCTGCCCTGCCTCTAACCCTCCAGGTCCTCCCAGAGAGAGCACGCAGTCTGTGAACTGTTGCTCACTGATGCAATCCGGTGGGGATCAAGAGGCTGGTCGGGTTATTTTTTTTGTTTGTTTTTAATGGCTCAGCAGTGTCTTCCTGCTTCTTTGGGATTCTAGTGCAGTTAGAACCAAGAATGGGATCTAATGCCAGGATCCCTCATTCACAACAGCCTGGGATGTTTTTCTCCATTCTGTCCCTTCCCAGCTTATTTCTGTTCAGATCTTGGCTGGGGCTGGAACTCTGCAATCATGGGACCTAAACCCGACTAATCTGTGTCACCATTGCATGGTGACTGATTGCCTCCTCACAGAGGCTGTATCTTGAAGCCTTTTTTTTCCCCTCTTTTTGGAAGATTAAATGTAATTCTGAGGCCAATCATGATCTTGGTGGTAGTTGCTGGAAATAGCTAAATATAAAATTTTGGGCTAATATTCCCATGATATACTTGGTCCCACAGGTTTTAGTATTCTGATATGTTCAGAGAACAAGGGTGGGTAAGACACATAAGTGACTGAAAGAATGAAAGGTTCTTCTGGCTATCCCTTTACATATTTTGATTGAAAATATGGACTTGACAAGACCTCGATTCACCTTCCTGCCAAGCACATATTTCCCATTGGCAGTCTACATCCACAGCCCTGTTACAGCAAAAAGTTAATTTCTAGTGTTTATAGCAGTGTGGTTGGCATCTTAGTAGGCTTGAGCATGTAAAAAAAAGGGATAACATTTTACTAGACTAGCTGCCTTTTTTATTAGCTTACGGGAGCTATGCTGCTTTCATGAAATCAGTGGAAAACAGAATTCAGTTTTACACTACTATTTCATACCCAGTGAACGTGCACTGATTCTTCATTGACCTGATGAAGGGAGCAGAGCCCTCAGAAGCTAGTCAAGAACATATCAAGTTGGTCTAATAGCAAGAAGTTCTACAGAGAACTGAAGGAGCTTACTTTCTGGGCTGCGTGTGTGCGCAGGATCCAAGAACCCTCCCTGATGGTTCTGAAAATTTGGTGTGGATAGGACACCAAACAGAAAAGTTATTAGGGGCAGATAGACAGCATACTCACTCACTCACACTCACTCACTCTCCTAAGCCATGGATCCCTTTAGAATGCAAAGAGATGTCACCTTTATTAACACTAGACTTCAGTGAATTCTTTGAGGGTAGTAATTCCCTATAGGAGCAGCTCAGCATAAACATTAATCCAGGGATACTGTACATGAGCTTCTGAGAACATATAGAGCCCTTCTGACTACATTTGAAGATGCGACTCAGAAGCTTATATACATCATTATCTCTGGATAATCATCATGTCGATTCAGTAAAAGGTAACACCACCGGCAGCAAGTCTTGGTTTGTCAAGTATCACATTCAGTTGTACATTACAGGAAATGTTTGAAAAAGGAGATGGCTACTTTTAATGATTTTACGTATACCCTGCTTTCCTAAGTCCCTGTTTTTATTCCTATGTCAGGTGTTAACATGTACCACCACTTCTGTGATTTTGTCAATCTTTATATTACTCAGCACGTCAATAACTCCTTCAGTACGGATGTGAACATTGTCATGTGGGACACGGTAAGTAATGGCATCATCTGAAACTGCTATGCAGGAAAAAAACTTAAGGACACGCCCTCCCACCCCCTTACTCCTCTCTGGAGCTCATTGAACCCTGTGATATTTTACTTTACATAAGAGCATAAGATTTGTTATATTGGGTCAGACTTAGTCTATCAAGTCCAGCATCCTGTTTCCAATAGTGGCCAGTCCAGGTCACAAGAAGCTGGCAGGATCCCAAGGGGTAGATAGATTCCATGCTGCTTATCCCCAAGTCCACCTTAATAATAGCCCATCCACACTAACAGCTTTTACCACATCCTCCTGCAACGAATTCCAGAGTTTTATTATGTGCTGAATAAAAAAAAAATGTTCTCCCATTTGTCTTAAATGTATTACCTAGTAACTTCATTACATGTCCCCTAATCTTTGTACTTTTTGAAAGAGTAAATAACTGATTTGTATTCATCTGTTCCCTGCCATTCATAATTTTATAAACCTCTATCATATCTCTCCTTAGTCATCTCTTCTCCAAGTTGGAGCCTAAGCTCTTTAGCCTTTCCAAATAGGGGAATCGTTCCATTCCCTTTATCATCTTGGTTGACCTTTTCTAATTCTGCTATATCTTTCTTTTTTTTGCGACGTGGTGACCAGAATTGCACACAGCACTTTGATTTGACTGATTTGAGCTTGTTTGGGCACTGTACCTAAAATGATTTTATAAGTATTTTTGTGTTTGGTTATACTTCATTTTTTTTCTGCGTAAGAGAGGCTGAGAAGAGCTGAATGTATGAATGCATGGTGTGACCACATCTTGTGTATCGTGTGCTGTTCTACTTACTCCATCCCAAAAAGAACGAGAAAAGGTGCAGAGAAGGACACAAAAAATAATAAAGGGGATGGAACTGTTTCCTTACGAAGAGAGGCTAAACAGGTTAGAGCTCTTCAGTTTGAAGAAAAAGTGACTGAGGGGGGGGGGGATGTGATAGAGGTTTATAAAATGAGTGGGGGTGATGTAGGTAAATAGGAAACGGTTATTTTCTTAGCATTTAGACAGGTGGATCCAGAACAAGTGGGTTATGCACCTCTACCAGCAGGTGGAAATGGAGCAAAGCTGACATCACAGTATATATATATCCCTGCAGTGACATCAGCCTGCCAGTATTCTCCGTCTCCAGCAGATGGTGGACGTGCATCTCCCTACTAGGGATTGCTTAAAGTTTTCAGAAGGAGAAAAGAAGAGAGAAAATTAATTCGCCCTGCTCTCCTGTGGTGATACCTTATAGTCCCTCCCTCGGTTAAGAATTCTTGAGGTGATATCTTGGATTTTGCCTCAGATGAGTGCCTTGGTCCAGTAGCTGGTTTTCAGCCAGCGTGGACTTAGCTGTTAAAATAGTTGAAAGGCAAGCGGGTGCAGGAAGCTAAGCGAGATGGTGATGTGTTATACCCTCTCTCCCCGTAGCTGGAGACAGACTCTATACTCAGTAGGGATGGGCTGAGTTCAGGAAAAGCAAAAAAAAAAAAATAGGAGGAGGATTGTTTGTAAGGATTCCTCTTTCCTCCAGTCTCCGTGTTCGGTGTGCCAATCCGACGTTCGTTCCCACCTCCGAGGGAGTTTATGGGACGTGGACAGCCTGGTAGGTTGAGCAGCCTTTTTGGGCTAGGCCCCGCTCTTAGTCTTATCACTGTGCACCGCGTGGTTGGCTGCTGTGGCCTTTTTTGCATATTTTCCTGCCCATTAGGCTGCCCTCTTCAGGACCATCAATTCATGCAAGTGTGTCCAGTTGTGCTCCCGGTTTTTGGACGCTTAGTTGGATGTCTGCTTGGGCATTCAATTGGTAGCGGCATCTAATTGAGGTGCGTGCTTACTTATATGCACAATGTGAGCGGCATTGAGTACGTTCGGTTTTTGGATGCTCGTCGAGGCACAGGGCTGTACGCTTACATTTTGGAAATCTATTTTTTGCTGCACGAGTACAGCTGGATGCACACCTTTCAGTTGCCTGTAAAGCGTACTATAGACTGATGGCGCTTGCAGCTAAGAAACCTAAGCGCCTTTCCCTCTGTGCTGCTTGTCGTATTTGGACATCTCTGCCTGGCATTCCCTCTAACTTGTGCCAGCGCTGAGGGTGAGTTGCCTTTGTTTGATTTTACTAAGCCCGGTTCTTCCCACCCTGATGCGGGCCTGGGTAAAGACGTATTGGATGGGGTGCCTGAATTTGGAACTCCCTTAACTGGTTCGTCAGTGGGCAAAGGTAGTTTAGTGGGCACAGGACAGGTGCCTCCTGGTTTTGGCATGGATCCTTTTGCCTTTTCTTGGGTGGAAGTTTTTCAAGGATTGCAGTCCTTTCTTCAGGCACATTTCTCTGCCCTGACCAGTCTTGCCAGGTCAGAGTCAGAGGTGGTGACCTCCTGCACGCCTGGTGCTACGGTTAAGCATCGAAGTACACCTAGATTGGCGGCTGGTCTTTCCGATAGGGACCCAGATGGCACAGATGATGAAGCTGATCCTTACTCCCTGGAGGATGGGAAAATTCCTCCGGGATTGGAACCATATAGAATTGTGTTGCGGTTCTTTCATAGAGATGAGTTACCAGCTCTGATTTCCCAGACATTGAAGATGCTGGGAGTCCCTGGGGCTGAATCCATGTCTGAGCCAAAGAAAGATCCCATTTTGACTTCTTTGCATAAAGCCTCTTGGGTTTTTTTTCCCCTGTTATGGAGGCCATTCAAGAATTGATTGATCTTGAGTGGGGCACCCCAGAAGCTAATTTCAAAGGGGGACGAGTCTTGGAAGAACTATACCCCCCTGGATCCAGCTGTGAGAGAATAGTTACATTTTCTGAAAGTGGATGCGCTTGTGTGTGCTGTCACCAAGCAGAGGACTATCCCCATAGAGGGAGGAGCGGCCTTGAAGGATGCACATGATAGGAGGATTGAGGCCATCCTTAAACAAGCATTTGAAGCCGTGACAATGATTTTGCAGATAGTTCCTTGTTATTCCCTGGTGGCTTGCTCCGCTTTACTTCTCTCTCAGGTGGTCAATGAATGTGATGTGAATTCCAGTGATAGAGCCAGCAGCCGCCTTTTTGGCAGATGCAGGTTGCGATTTAGTCCGCACCTCAGCCAGAGGGGTGGCTTTGGTAATAGCGGCAAGGCATCAGTTATGGCTGAGAAATTGGTCGGCTGATGCGACCTCCAAGTCTAACCTTATAAAGTTGTCATTTAAAGGCTCTCTCTTGTTTGAGAGCAAGTTGGAGAAAATGGCCAATAAGTGGGGTGGTTCCACGGTTACTGAATGATAAGCAGACGCCGTGCTTCTTTGGCATGAGAGATCGTGCCAGGGGATCCAAGCGTTTGTGACCCTACAGAGTGACCTTTCAGAGGACTCAACCTTTTGGTAGGTCTCAGTCCTTTCATCCCAGACAGGGGCAGGATGAGGTAGTGGAACCCCCCACCTCCCACCACCACCCAAGCCTCCCAATGATGGTGTTCCAACCCATCCCTGGAACAGGAGATAGGGGTCGCCTCTCTCTCTTTTATCAGAGGTGGGTCGAAATCGCATCAGCCCAGTGGGTCCTGTAGGTGATACGAGATGGAAATGCGCTGGAGTTTCGCAGTGTTCCTCTGGATGAATTTATGTTGTCTCCATGCCACTCCCCACAGAAGAGGCAGACCATGGAGTGTACATTGTCAAGACTCCTCAGTCTGAGGGCTGTGGTTTCAGTGCCCATATCTCAAGAAAATACAGGCTGATATTCCATTTATTTTGTTGTGTCCAAGAAGGAGGGCTCTTTGTCCCATCCTGGATCTCAAAGGGTCAAACATCATTTGCGGGTGATTCATTTTCACATGGAAACCTTGTGCTTAGTGATAATGGCTGTGCAATTGGGGGAGTTTCTGACGTCCTTGGATCTGTCTGAGGCATACCTGCATATTCCTATCTGGCTAGAGCACCGATGTTTTCTGTGATTCACGGTTTTGTGGCATCATTATCAGTTTTGAGCCCTGCCTTTTGGTCTGGCCAACGTGCCCAGAACGTTTTCCAAGGTTATGGTGTTGGTGGCGGCAGCGTTGAGAAAGGATGTGTTTCTGGTACACCTGTACTTGGATGACTGGCTGATTCATACCAAGACTCTGGAAGAGAGCCTCTTGGTGGTCACGCAAGGTGATCGCCTTGTTGCAGGAGCTCGGTTGAATGGTGAACCTGGCCAAGAACAGTCTTCAGCCATCTCAGTCGCTGGAATATCTCGGTGTTCAGTTTAACACAAAGCAAGGCAGGGTTTTCCTGCCAGAGGGTTGTATTCAGAAGTTGATGGTGCAGGTGCATCTGTTGATGAACACAATATGCCCGACAGTGTGGTTCTATCTACAGGTGCTCAGATTGATGGCGGTGATCCTGGAGGTGGTGTCACAGGCAAGGGTGAATATGCATACTCTTCAGTGCTCCCTGCTATCTCATTGGAGCCCACAGTCACAGGACTACTCAATTTGGTTTCACTTGCCGATGGAGGTCTGCACTCACCTGCATTGGTGGTTAAAGGTGGATCATCTGAGAAAAGGGGTTTCCCTAAGCTCACCGGACTGGCTGGTACTTACAACAGATATGAGCCTCCAGGGTTGTGGGGGGGGGGGGGGGCTCACTGTCAGGAGCTGACAGTGCAAGAGTGCTGGAGTCCAGAAGAGTCTCTCTGGAGTATCAATCGGCTGGAAGCCCATGTGGTCCGGTTGGCATACTTGCAGCTCAGTGACCAATTGCAGGGTTGAATGGTTCGAATACTGTGGGGGACAATGCAACAGCAGTGGCTTACATTAATCAGCAGGGAGGAACCAAGAGTCAGCAAGTATCGCAGGAAATAGCCCAGCTTATGGAATAGGCGGAAGTGCATCTTCAGGAGATCTCAGCCTCGCACATTGCAGGAAAAGACAATGTAAGTGCAGACTTTCTCAGCAGACAGAGTTTTGATCCAGGAGAAAAGAAATTGTCAAACGAGGCTTTTCAGCTGGGGCCTTCCATTTCTGGACCTACTAGCGACTTCGTGCACTGCAAAGGTTCCTTATTTCTTCAGTCGCAGGAAGAGATCCCACGTCCTTGGGAATTGATGCCCTCGTTGCAGAAGTGGCCAGAGGGCAAGCTGCTATATGCCTTCCCCCCCATGGCCCATTTTGGGCAGTGTTATCGGAAAGATCGAGGGACACAGGAGAATGGTGCTTCTGGTGGCACCAGATTGGCCTAGGAGACCATGGTATGCAAATCTGCAAAGGCTCCTGGTAGGCTCTCCCCTCTGGCTTCCGGCGCACAGGGATCTGCTGTGTCAGGGGCCTATTCTTCTTCACGAAGAGAGGGCTCACTTGCTGAAGTGTGGATATTCTAATTTGCTTATTGCCACCTTGCACGTGAGGAAGTTATCCACTTCCTTAGCCTATGTGGGGATTTGGTGTGAAGATTTTTTTTTAAAAATTTTTTGGAATTTTTGCACGATGGATTGAATAAAGGGGTTGGCCTTGCGGATATTGACCTTGAAAACGGTGTTTCTTGTGGCAGTTTGATCTGCGTGTAGAGTATCCGAGCTGCAGGCCTTGTCTTGCCAGGAGCTGTTCCTTCGAGTCACTCCAGGGATGATACAGCTGTGTACTGTTCCTTCCTTTTTGCCAAAAGTGGTCTCGGATTTTCACTTGAATCAGTCCATTTCCCTGCTGCCTCTGGAAAGAGAGAGAGTTGCAGAGGAATATTGCCTGTTTTGACTCTTGGATGTCAAGAGACCTATCGTGAGATATCTGGAGGTTTCTAAACCTTTCAGGAAGACAGATCGCCTGTTTGTGCTCCTCGGTGGAAGTAAACGGGGCGAGCCGGCTTCACGAGCTACAATAGCTCGCTGGATTAAGGAGGTAGTTACGGCTATGTATGTGGATGCTAAGCAGTTGTTGCCTAGTCAGGTTAGGGCTCATCCCACTAGGGCTCAGACAGTGTCATGGGCAGAAGTTTAGATTGTTGTCTCCTGTCGACATTTGCCGAGCTGCGACTTTGGTCATCCTTACACACCTTTTCCAGGTATTATCGTCTGGCTGTTCAGCCCCGGGTGGATGCAGCCTTCGCACGTGTGGTTTGACTGGACCATGGGCAGCTCCCGCCCTGTTTGGGAGTAGCTTTGGCACGTCCCACTTGTTCTGGAGCCACCTGTCTAAATGCTAAGAAATGAGAAATGAATACTTACCTGGTAATTTCCTTTTCTTTAGTATAGACAGGTGGATCCACCTTCTCACCCTTGGCTGCTGGTGAGTTGTGCTGCTGTTCTCCTGTGTGGCTGCGTGTTTCCTGGGGTTACTGGTGTTAATCCAGTCCCTAGACTAGTGTTCATACATTTTTGTCTGAGGTCAGTGTTTCCTGTTGAATGAGTGCTGGCATGGTTAGCTGTTGTTTATTGAATTTTGTTAGTCTCTCCACAGTTGGCTTTTGCAGAGAATACTGGTGGGCTGATGTCTCTGCAGGGATGTGTATACTGTGATGTCACCTGACACCTTCACAGCTGCCCGTACTGGGCTTTCCCACGCCAGCACCCCTGTTATGCATTATAAGCCGTCGTTCGTGGCTACGGGTATTTTCACCTTCCTTCTTAGCCTGGTTGGTCCTTAGCTGCGAGGAGCCTGGCACACTTGCGCCATTTACAGGTCAGGTGCAGCAGTCAGGACGCCTCTCCTGGAAACTGTGGAATGGCCCAGTCAGCCCAAGCAGTAGCTGGGTCTAGAACTGAATCCAGATCCCCTGTTTGACTGCTGGGCCGTCAGACTGGTCCCTGAGTTTGACATCCTTACTGCTTCCTGACCCAGGCTTGTGCACATTTAAAACCCCAGTGAAGGTGCAAAATGAGACTCATCTCAAAGAAGAAAACCTTAAGGGCTAGGCCTTGTTTTAGAACAATGGCAGGAATTCTTTAAGGGAATTCGTTAGTGCTATGTTTACACAGCAGTTGTAATAAACACTTTTATCTTGTACCTCCTGCTTTCTCTATTTAATGTTACATGCTCTCTTATCAGATGAGGCAGTCTGACCTATATTCCACAAACTAGACTCTTTTTTTTCTTTCTCATTGTAGGAAATTAGATCTTAACTGAAGTCTTGTTTATGTAGGCATGAGAACAGGAAGAATGTTGTCATTGTTTTTTGCAGAAGCAAATAAATATGGAATAAAAAGACAGAGTACTTAAGAGTAGGTAAATCAAGACTGGTTAGTATAGTTTGTTTGCTGTCACCCTTGAGCAAACATGAATTAAAGTTTTTATTCAATTTCCTATCTCATTTCTGTCAAATGCTAACACTAAAAAATAATCATTTGAGTTTGCCTGCAGTATAAGTTAGAATTTATTTAAGCTGGTGTGATGACTTCAGTAAGTAATCTTTCTTTGAATGAGACTGGACGTGTTTATTGAGCTTGGGGAAGACTACATCTGGCTAAAGATTCTTTTGCTTATATCCCAAGCAAGGATCAGCATCACAATTTTTAAGACTTCACATCAGAAATTTCCACAAAATTAATTTATTTCTAGGGGCACATACTGTTTATATGCCACCATAAGAGAAAAGAAAAGTTAGATGCCTGCACAAAAATAAATTTTAACAGCTGAAATAAGGATTTCATAACAAGTTGTTACGCAGTGCCTGAAGGGCCCATGGTGTGGGCCGCTGTAAAGTCATCGGCATAATGAGCCTTCACTTCTCAATCCAAAGCAACTTCCTGTCTCCTCTGATGCTGACAGGATAGTGCCAGAAGGACATAGGAAGGAGATATGGAACTCTTGAACTGGAGCCATGCTTTTAACTGACAGCCATGTGAGCTCCATGGAAGTTAAAAAAAAAACAAAAACCAAAACAGCTAATTTCAGCAAATTTAACAATTATTGTGCAGTTTTCTGTATATATTGAGGTCAATATTCAAAAGCCACTTATCCAACTAAATTTATAGCTGGATAACTACTTACCTGGCTATAATTTAGCTGAATAAAAAGGGTGCATTACTGGGGCGTTCTGAGGAGGAGTTGCGTTATCCGGCTAACTTAGCAGAATATCACATATATATCCAGTTAAGTTAGCTGGATAATTTTATACCTGCTTTGGAAGCAGGTCTAAAGCTATCCGGCCTTGTTGTGGCTTTTGAGTACAAGAAACGATCAGCAGCCACTCTTCTCCATGCGAGGACTGAATCATACGTGGCTTCAAACAGTTCGAGAGGATGTAACCATGGCAAGCTTCCTAACATGAGTCTTGCCCTCTTGTTTGCTTGTGGAGCGAATTCAGCAAACCTGTTATAATTTTACCAAAAAACAACCCTGCAGCAGGATAAAAAAAAAAAGCAAAATTGTAATTACTCGCAAGCATAGCCGTTCCAAAAGTGCTCTCACCAGATTACAGCAGCCTTACGATTCTGCTTGTTCTATGGTGAATAGCATCTCGGTTAAAATATATTTTTTAAATTGTACCTTAATTGTTCAAACTGTTTGTTTATTAAACATATAACAGCACAGCGCATGCGACGAGCGGGTGCTGTGACATCCGCCGCACAATACAGAAAGATACAATATCTTTTTTTTATTACAGTCATTAGTAAAGTCACCCTTGCTAAACCCTAAAACAAAACCAACCCCACCCCTCAAGTCTACAAAAAGCAGGTTCCATTGCTCACCAAAGCAACTATACAAGCTGCATCCAAAATCTCGTATTACTTCAAAGTATGCAAAAAATATGGCAAAATTCACAATGACATATTAAACTCAGAACTACGGATTTTAGCTGTTAAAATTTGAAGATGTACATTCCAAGTTTGTATGAACAATTACCTTATCGGTTTCATTAATTTTATTTTTTTTTTTTCAGAGTTCCTTTGCGTACAGTGACTTGTTCAGTGAAACATGGAAGGCGTTTACTGACTATGAAATTATACATCTAAAAACTTATGATCATAAAAGGGTACGAGATTGAGAACATTGCAGAGAATATATCTATTTTATTTATTTAATTCTTTTATAAACCGACTTTCATGACATGGGTCATATCAAATCGGTTTACATGGAACCTGGGGGATAACATTCGTTAACGGTCAGTTAACAAGAGGTCATTTACAGGATATATATTGTATACTGTAATGTATACAATGTATATATAATATATATCGTGGACTGTAATGCAGTAATCCAAATGTGCGCTACAACAGATTTAAACAATAATCTTTCTGTTCAGCCACCCTTTCCCCTACTGATACTGTGACTTTTTTATCACACCGTCCTCCCCGTACCCATACCTGACTTTGAAACGATTAGCGGTGGTGCCAGAATATCCCAATATCCACACACAGAGAGGCCTAAGATGCCAGTAAATGATATGTTGAGGTTTTAGGGCCTGATTAGGTCTGTTGGCCACTGGCATACATCGCCTGTCCTCACTGAAAAATTCCAAATTAGCTTGTCATCTTGGCTTGTTCTAGGGACGCGCTGTCTTTTCAGCATGACATGACTGCATCAGCGGTGTGTGTTATATTGTTTTGTGCGGCCTCCCATCTGAAATGACACAAATAAAGCTAGTGAAATATTGGGGGGGGGGTTGTGTCATTTCTGTGATTTTTAACGTGCACTATTTACAAAAGTAGGCATGTTATAAAAAAAAAATTAAGTGCAAGCTGTCAGTGAAACAAAACCATATACTTTTCATAATGACTTTGAAATAAATTTAAAAAGGAAACAAAACATTTATTCCCATGCACACTCCCTTGTCTTTTCAACCTTTTCTGGCTCTGCTCCATGCAGGTGATTGGACATCCTGGCCTTATTTTGCTCTTCTCACTCAGTTTGAAAAAAAAAAATTATGGTGATAGACCTAAAGGTCAATCACTATTTATTGTTTCACATCACAGATCATAATAAAATAATTATAGTAAAATAATCCTCTGGTGCGTTGGTTGAGAGAATCTCAATGCCTACAACCTCTTCTCTCCATCTCAGTATCTTCTTAGTTCATCGGATGATATTTATTAGTTGATGAACTGCCGTCAGGTGTCCATCCCTGCCCCCTCGCCCTTGTATATTGTCAGCGGATTGGGTGAGTCACCGGTGACTTGGTCAAGCAACCAAGGGAAAACATCTGAATAAAGGCAGGACCTTTACAATCATGAAAGATGGAAAAGCAGCCAGGAAGCCTTACAAAACCACAAAGCAGTTAAGGAGGGTAGGAATCATCAAAATCTGCAGAATTATCAGTGAAAGACACATTGTACCAGGCAACGAAGCAGATCCTGAAAGGTTCGTTAAAGATATTAATCACAGAACGATGAGGAGGGATGCAGTAGGTTCCTTTTGTGGATGCTGGAAATTCTATATAATCTTTTGGCCTTGCACTTTCTTCCTTCACCTTTTTGGATTTCCAGCTCAGTCAGTCAGAACTTGGGCTGGGATGTGATGCTGTGAGCCTTCATTCACAGCCATCCAGGGTTTTATGCTCTAGTTTTATATCCCCTCTCTCTCAGTCCATCCAACACAGCAATGTACTTCTTGGCTAGGAGGGTCACATACCATGGCTCCCTGTAAAGCCTGTGTTTGTGTTCCCTGAATCCGGCCACTAGATGTCACTGTTGAGCAATGATTGTGGCTTCCTCACCATGTCCTGGTGATTGCGAATGCTGCCTCCGCAGCATCTTCAGCACTGGCTGGCCCAGACCCTGAACCCAGCTGCTCTGCGTGAGCTGCTCCTGCAGAGCCCCCGAGCCAGCAATGGAAACACATTTTATAGAATCAGAAAGCTAGGCATGGACACAATCGGAGAATGAGGGAAAGAGTGTGCAGGTGCATGGTGTGAGGAGGTAGACAAGTTCCAGGGCCAGCAGCTCTCCCATACTTTGGAAGTGGCCTGTCTGGCCTTCCTGCCCCGGTGGAGGTCATCCTCACTCAACTGGTGCCCTTAGGTATCCTCTCTCCATGTGACCAGTTCTATACAGCAGTTTATTTTCCCACTGCTCCAAAGAAGTGCTACCTTTAATTATAACTTTATAATTCCTTCCTTATCTTTCATTCTCAGGTGTGCTTTAAAGATGCAATCTTCTCCTTATTGCCCCGCATGCGCTATGGCTTATTTTATAACACACCACTGGTGAGTATGTTGTGCTTTAACCTAGAAGAGACAAGAAAGGGATAGAAGCTATGTATGTGTAAAACTTTTTCATATCAAGACTGGAGTGCCACAAACTCTCACTTGTACCAAATTATACTTAATGTGCAAGAGTTCATGACACTCGCTTTTTGATATGTTCTATTTTTTAGGGCTGGATTTTCAGAAGCATTTACGCACATAAAATGGGGCTTAATGTGCCTAGAAGGGCTTTTTGAAAATTGCCCATCCCAATTCTGCATATACGTTTATGTGTATAGCAGCATTATGGGGGTGGGAATTGGGATGGGGGAACGACAGGGCTATCAAATTGTGCTTGTCAATCTACTTGCACACGTTTACACCTGCTGACGAGCGGGTGTAAATGTGTGCATGCATGTTTTTTCGCTCATTTTCAAAGCTTTGAAAATTCAGGCTAAGGTCTGCGTGGACCTTGTACATGCAAACTTTAGTCCTCCATGGACCTCTGAAAATTACCCTCCTGGTGTAGAGTTTGAGCTTCCTTTGTTATTGTTTTTGATTCTCAACTTTGGTGACGTTTTTAGGTTAGGTATAGTAAAGTGTAACTTGTGTGCAAAATACAACAAACCAGAATCTCTCCTATGTATTCATTGTTAAGAGAGACCTGCCTGGAGACTTGGATTTTGGAGGAAGACTTTTTGAACCAGTCCTGATTTTCAGACTCTCATCTCAGTGTATTGTGGTATTTGCAAGCCTCCCTACATTTCCAGTCAGCACTGCAAGTAGCACAGAGTATCTGGGAAGGCATCCAAAGGCTAGGATTGGTCCAAAGTCCTGCTCCAAAAACCTGGTTATCCTCCTTTTGCCTGTAGGATTATAGTAAGAATGAGTGCTGTAACTAATAGGGTCATTTTTCAAAATGTGATGGGCCATTATCACGTGCGTTAGGGCCTTAACGCATGGGATAAGGCCCTACGCACGTGATAATGACTGCATCGTTTGATAACATTTAAATGAGGGAAAGGGCAGGGTTTGGGCGGGATTTAAAAAACTTTGGGCCCGATTGCGCTGCGGGTGATAATGTTTTACACATTATTGCTGGAAGTAGCGCTGGAAATAACTACACCTTTTGCAGGGGTGCTATGGGGTGATAGTGTACGCCGTGACTGCAACCATGGTGGGAGAAAACGCTCCGCTGCGATGCGGCTGGGTGCACACTATCGCCCCCCCACCCATTTTCTGGCCGCGGCTTTTCTTTCCGCTATATTTAAGTGGAATGAAAAATCTAGACCTAAAACTGGAAAAGCAAGGAGTGATGTTCTCTAATCTCAAATAGGGCAGACTTCAAGATATAAAATAACACTGTGATGGCTGAATCCATCTACAAAACCCTGGATATAGTGACTAAATTACTGCTTGGTCACCAAACTGCCCAGAAGGTTTTTTATTTGGGTCAAGCACTGCTGTTTTATGTGTAAGTTCATCTCATTCTAAGGCTTTTGGTAAAATATTCTTGGCTTATTCAAAATATCAGTGGAGCTTATTTATAATGTGTTTCTGGGATGTGTTCGTGACTGCTGTCAGGCATATATCCCTGATTTTAATGTGTGTGTAGATTAAAACTTTCTCTTTTTTTTTACAGCTAATAATAGAAAGCACTATTTTCGTTCCAGATCTCTGGCTGTCATGGTACTGGGCTGTTCAGAGCATTTGCTCAACATGTACTACACAGATTAAATATTACTCAGGATGAGTCTCAGGTATGGAGTGGATGTTTTGGGCAGTTAATTTATAACTGTTAAGAGTTTTTATTAATAGTTTTTCTCATTGCTTGCAGTTTTCCTGTGCACTAATGTTGTGGCACATTCTATAGAGTAACCTAGAACCTTGGAATAATAGTGGATTGCTCCAGGATAGTTTAACTTAATTTCGCAGCATTATTTAATGAGAAGGATAGACCCATTAGCTTACCAAATGCATTGTTGTTTTGTTAGATAGTAAGAACAGGTGGGGTAGCATTAGGAGCAAGAAATGGGGACAGGCCTGCATGTTGAATTATATTATTTATTTATTTAGCTCCTCCCTTTTCATTGATAGCTCAAGGCAAGTTAGGTATTTCCACCATCACAAGAGAGCTTACAATCTAACATTGTAACTAAGGCACTAGAAGGCGAAATGATGCAGAAATGTGTATGCTTAATCACATGAAACAGGGGGTCAAAAAGGGGAGCAGCAGTCCAGCTGTGTCAAACCTTTGAAGAAAGGGGGGCAAGGTCAACCAACCTGAAAAGGCAACATGCTTAAGTATAATTGGGGGAGAGGAGGGGGAGGGATCAGTTTCTTAGCAGGAGATGAAGGCTGATTTGACTATGCTTCTCAGCTAAGAGCAATATCCTGCGGGTGGTCGAGCTTGTACAGCTGACAACTAGGAGAAATCCTTAACATAGTGAGTGGGATGTGTGTGTGTGAAGGGTGATGGCCACAGCTGAGAGTGCATATCTGACAGCTTGGAGATAGCTTCCAGCAAGGACAGTCAGGCAGACCAGGAGGACCAAATGGTTCTCTGCGGAAATCTACTGTGTCTCATCACCAAGGATTTTATTACTGTCTCCGTGGGAAAACACGCACAGTGCTGCAGATTTGGTATCCCATAGCTTTGCTGTGCATCTTATCTTCTTTTCAGATACGCTCTTACTGACATTTCACCTGATGCGGGGATGGCCAGAGTAGCTCTTGATTTTTCTAGTCAGTTGGAGAAGCAGTGTATGCTGACGGTCATCAGCTCGAGCCTGCTCTTCCTGCTCTCCTGGAAGTTTCTGCTGCCTGTGCTTGTTTTTTCCTGGTCCTCTTCTCAGCCGACTCATGGGTCTGTCTCTGTGGTGCATCTTTCTTTCTGTGTCTAAATCCAGATGACCGGGGTTAACAGGACCACGTGAACGGTTGCTTTATTCAGAAGATTCATGAGAATCCCGGAGGAGCAGTTTTGGAAAGTCTGGCCAGGTGCAATGGAATGATTATAATAACTTCTGCTTTTTTTTTTTATTTAGGATGGGAAGATTCGAATCACCATTCTAGCACGCAGTACAGAGTATCGTAGGATATTAAACCAGGACAAGGTTGGAAGTTAAATTAAAAAAAAAAAATCTTTCTTAAGAAACCATATTGTTGTTCTGTTAAAGCTGCTTGCTGTTATGTTTCTGTAACCATTCGAGTCCCTGATGCTGCCTGTAGGCAGGCGAGGTTATGAACTATGAGCACTATCGCAGTCAGACTGAAGCATTATAGCTGGTTAATTCTCACCCCAGTTGTCTCCCACAGAAGAAACCACCTTAAATTTCAGAATGACTTTGCATGTGACCTGCACAGTCTCTGTTACTGTGATGGATTATGGCAGAGCATTGCGTCCTTGGGGGACGGTGATTCTGTACAGAGAAGGGTACAAGGGGTGTGGGGAAACTCGTGAAAGGTTGTCTGTTGAGTATTTAAAAATCATAGGCTTTTGAGATGGCTCGTTGGCCGTGCTGTGTGCTGCCATGCAGACGGTCCCTGGATGGGGACTGAGGAAACTGGTGAACGGCCAGACATGATGGAGAAATAAAGGGAGTAAAATGAGCACAGTGTTAATGTTGGATTTTTCCTTTCCAGCTGGTGAATGCTTTGAAAACAATATCGCTGCTCGAGGTTCAAGTAGTAGATTACAAATACAAGTAAGTATAGGTGCAGTTAACTGTTTTTTAAACTCTTGCATGTCTGGTTAAGAAAGGTCCAAAGACAAGTGCGCGAGCTCAGGCCAAAGATCGGGAATATCCTCTTATTAGGGGGAGGATGTAGAAGAGTTGGATGTCCGTGTCATGGTGCCATCCCGGAGCCGTTGCAGGATTCACTGGAGCAGCTCCTCTCTTCAGGGTTGCCAGCCCATCCCAGGTCGGCCGAGCAGGCTGGTCCGTTCCGGGTTTTGTGCCATTGCATGGAGTTTCCCTTTGAAAATTTGTGCTAGCAGGCTCGAGAAGCACACACAGCACAGAGGAGCAAAGTACCTGCAGCAGAGTGCACACAGGGATTTCAAAACGAAGTGCCCCACACATGCTTTCACATTTCCACCTTAGCCCCGGCACTTTTCCATTGTGGGCAAAAGTGTGCATTCTTTTTCCTACATTGCGGGCGCTAATGTTCAAATGGCTCCATCCCGCCATATTAATTCATTTTGGCATTACTGGTTCCACTTGAAAATTGTTCTCAGAGGGTCTCAGCTTTGCTTTCCTTCCCCTCGCTTTGACACCTAGATGCTCGGAAGAAGGTACAGTATATAATTTTCAAAGGCATTTCTGCAGGTAAAATGTTGCTTTACCTGCAGAAATTACCCATCTTTGTCCTGCGAGTTATTACAAAATTACCCCCATGAGAAGTGCTCTTTAAGATATAATATGAATAACAAATAGCACAAAGCAAACCTCGAGCAGTCCTTCAGGAGGTGCCAGGCCGGTGATGCTGCTGAGCATAAACTGGTAATCCCATCCGAGACAGCACAGAACCCAGCTGGTATTCTCTGCCAGCGGGCATCAGCAGCCACAGGAATAACAATGCTGGGATCGCTGCCTTCTCGGGAGCGCTCAGGTTAAATAAATAAACTTCATCGGTGCAGCAGGAAACCAGAGGGCGGCTGGCGTTTCCCTTTTTTATAGGCCTTGTAAATCCTAAGGCTTTGGGTTGTTTTTTTTTTTTTATCTATTCCTCTATAAATACCTCCATCCTTGAATGACTTCTAAGAAAGAAATGAATGAAATAAATGCTTTTGATTTGCTCCCATGTTTTGGCATAAAATATTCAGATCTTCAGGCTGCTCTCTGTTGAATCCAGTGACTGACTGGGGCTCTCTCTTAACTGTGAGATTTATTTATATTTTGTAATTTAGTGTAGCCGTGTTCTTCCAGGGTGGGTTCAAGGCCTGACATGCTGACAGGAATTCTTTGCTCTGTCCCGGGGGGGGGGGAGGGAACGACATGAACTTAGATGGCAATTTTTCAAGCCATTTGCACAGGTAAATCGGCCTTGTACCAGTGGCAATGGGCTCTTTGAACATTGCCCGCCCTGTAGGTGGATGAAAGTCCACGTGTTTTTCTAAACTGGAAGTTGAATGCGTGCACTTTGACCCGCACTGTAGCGGGGTGGGGCTAGGTCGGAGGTGAAATCTATGCTTACGGTTTTGAATTTTTCAAAACTACACCTGCAGTTTTTGGTCAGAAAAAGGTGCAAAGCTGCCTGGGTACTCCTGAGCAGTTTCCAACGTAAAAAGTACGCATGTACTTTTACTTCGGAAACTGGTGCAAAGATCATGGCTTAAAAAGATACCTGCGGACTTTGCAGCAATGCAGGGGACATGAAAACTGCCCCCATAATTTCAAGAAGTTACTATCCAACGGTGAAGTTCTGCTTCCAAGCGCTTTTGACTTCTTTGTTTCTGAGGTAGCAGTTTGTATCAAACAAGAAATAGCAAAGCGGGGGCCGGCAACAACAGGAACGAGAAGAAATAAACACAAGGGTGTTTGCAACAAGGTAACAGGAAAAATACAGTCTTTGCAGCCCAACAGATTGTAGTTCCAACAACAGGGGGGAAAAAAAATTGCAACCCCAGTCACCCATCTTCTCTAATTTAGGAAACGCTGTCCCCACATGGAGGAATGTCGGGGCTTGTTCTCATCAAAGAAAGTTGTTCCTTCTTCCCGGAGCACCCTCCGGCGCCATCTTGCGCGCTGCATGAATTCTGCAAACCAGAGCTTCCTCTTGCCACCGTGACAGCACTCTACCCCCTTCCCATCCCCAAATCAGCACAGGATCAGTAGGAATACACTTGCCTAATTGAAGTGTTTGTTTATTTTTTTCACTGATTTTGAAGATGATTCATGAGTTGGTTAACGCCACGGACAGATTGGGTTTGGCCAGTTTGCAGACACAGGGATTGGCGTTGTTCCTGCGTTCTTTTCCAATGTTTAGAACCCAGCGACCTGAACTCGGATCTGGGGTCTCGTCTTTTCTGCCTCCCAGACTAGTAAACATTTACAGGACTCTCTCTACTGATAGGAGTCGACAGCACAAGTTTAAGGATTAATTTGGATTATAACACTTTTTTCTAGTTGTAGGGAAAGTTAAAAATAACACTAAGGTTCTACCACATTAAAGCGTGTGCCCAAGATCAAACTCACTGAATAGTTGTCTGCCTTTTTTATTTTTGCTTCTGCCTGTAGAGGAGAGGGCCCTGAGCTCCGCTACTTATACCTGCAAAAACGTATCTGTCAGGAGACATGGACAGCCTTTCCAGTGACTCTCTTGATATTAGGGATATGCTTTTTGTTTTGAAAAGGCATGAAAGAATCCATGACATTTGTATCATGGATACAACCCCCCCCCCCCCCCCACCATACGAGCAAAAGAAAAGCCATGCGGAGTCCGATCAAAGGTCCTTTGACCCCCCCCCCCCCAGCACCCTGTCTCCAACAGTGGCCAATCTGGATCACAAGCAACCAGCAAATCCCAAAGAGTAGATCCATCCCTGGTTGATCGCTCCAAGGGAATACCTGGCGGCTTTCCCAAGTCTAACTGGCTAATAATGATTTTATGGACTTTTCCTCTAGAAACTTGTCAAAATCACTTTTAAACCCAGCTGTGCTTGATGCCTTGACCACATCCTCCAACAAAAATTCCACAGCTTGATTGTGCATTGGGTGACAAAAAAAAACAAACAACTTTCTCTGATATATTTTAAAACTGCTGCCTTCAAGTTTCATGGAGTGTCTGCTAGATGTTGCATACAATTTGAAAGGGAAAATGGTAAATAACTATTCCCTACTATTACTTGTTCCCGCCTCACTGATGATTTTATAACCCCCTTACATATTATCACCTCTGTTTCCTCTTCTCCAAGTTGAACAGCCCTTATCTGTTTAGCCTTTTTTCATGATTCCATTCCCTTTTTCATGTTTGTTGCCCTTCTCTGAAATGTTTTTAGTTTTTGCTTTCTTTTCTGAGATGGGACGACCAGGACTACTCAATGTTCAGTCACACCATGGATCTATACAAAGGCATTGTAATGTTCTTCATTTTATTCTCCATTACTTTTGGAATAATTCTTAACATTCTGTTTGCTTTTTTGACCACTGCCACACATTGATCTGAGGATGTTAATATCTCCACAATGATTCTAACCGGTCATTATTCAGCCGCAGGTTGCCAAAACAATTTAACTGGCTATTGTTAGCAGGATAAATTGTTATTGATATTCAACAGAGGGCTGCCAATTAGGCTGGATAAAGTCCTAGTTAGACGGTGAAGTTTAGAACTACTCTCTGGCAGGACCAGACTTAGCCGGCTAGCTTAACTTCGCCCCAGAGTGCCCCCAGAATATCCATTTAGTCAGCTAACTTCTATCTAGCTAAACAGCTGGCGAAATCAGATCTATTCAAACTGGCAGGAAATTTAAAACTCAAGTTTATTCAGCTAAGTCCTATATTTAGTCCAACAAACCATCCAAATATTGACCTCCAGATCTTTTTCCTGAGTGTTATCTCCTAATACAGAAGTGTATCTGAAGGTAGGATTAGTTCCTCTATGTACATCACTTTGCTCCTTTCCACATTAAATTTCGTCTGCCATTTAGATGTCCAGTCGCCCAGTCTTGCAGGGTCCTTTTTGCAGTTCCTCACAGTCGGCTCGTGTTTTAAGACCAAACTTTTGTTTCATTTTATTGTGCGCTAAAACCAGTTAGAGAGGAATTTGCAAAGGGAATTCCGCAGGCAGATTAGTGCTTTACTCCCCAAAATGGCCCTTTAGAAATTTACGACTGATATGCGTGTAAAAATTATGCAGGGCAGGGAAAGGTCTTCCAAGGATTGTAATCTTGGCAGGGTTGAGACTTAACACGCACACTGTTTGAGTTTAGAAAAGTGTGCTCCTAAATTCCCTTGGCGAATACTATGGGTCCGATGCAATAAAGTCGCATAGAAAGCGGGTGCTGAACAGTCAGCGCCCGCTCTCTTAACGCGAGCCCAAACGGTTTTTGTGATTGACGTACGTCGGTCATGAAAACCGCCGATAAACTTGGCGTTGGTTTTTATGAGCTCACTGAAAACCAACGCCGAGTTTCAGCGTCTGTTTTCGTGGCTGTCCGCCGCTAAGGAAAACTGACGCTGATAAACTCGGCATTGTTTTTACCCGAATTTATCGGTGTCAGTTTTCCTTAGCGGCAGACAGCCACGAAAACCGACCCTGATAAACTCTGTGTTGGTTTTCAGCGACCTAGTCATGAAAACCAATGCTGGGTTTATCAGCGTCCGTTTTCATGGCTGTCCGCTGGTAACGAAAACAGACGCCATTAAACTCTGCAATGGTTTTTGTGATGGGTCCGACTGTAAACATTTTTTTTCTTTTCTTTTTCTTCTTTTTTTTGATGCGCAATTCTATTAACATCTGCTCCTGGCAGGCGTTAATAGATGACAGTTAAATGTGCGTCCAAGATGCACATTTTTCTTTTTGCATCGGGAGTGAATGCCTAATAGCCTCATTCACATGCATCTGCATGTGAAGAGCGCTATCACATTCACTCCGCATTGGACGCACGTTGAATAGGCACTAATCCCCTTATTGCATTAGGGGATTGATTAGCGCCTTTTCTACCCATGTCCAACTGCATATTAAGAGTGCGCTCGGCTCAGCGCACCATATTGCATCGGCCCCTGTGTGCACCAAATAATGGGGAATTGCAGTTTTGCCGAGA
This sequence comes from Rhinatrema bivittatum, assembly GCF_901001135.1. Lineage (NCBI taxonomy): Eukaryota > Metazoa > Chordata > Amphibia > Gymnophiona > Rhinatrematidae > Rhinatrema > Rhinatrema bivittatum. The sequence continues at coordinate 401,679,179 of NC_042618.1, read as the reverse complement.
TAATTTTCAGAACGAAAGTATGATTTTACAGTGGCTGAGAATTAGCCCTTTTTTGTATGCTAAATAATTTTAGTGCACACTGAAACGAAATAGTGCATGCTAAAATACACGAGGCAAGGTGAAAGAAATGAAACAAAAAAAAAAAGAAACTTTTTTTTTTTGTACCTGCACACCCCTACTGTATGTAATGTATTCTACTGACATGCAGTCAAATGGACCCTGGGTCTTATCTGAAATACGTCTTGTGATTGGAGCTGGCATTTTCATATATTTATTGTTGAAATCTTCTTTCTTTTTGTGGCTTCTCTGTTACCTGCAGAGAGCTTGGCTTTCTTGAGCAGCTGAGGATTACTCACAACTCGGACATATTTATCGGAATGCATGGAGCAGGCCTCGCCCATCTTCTCTTTCTACCAGACTGGGCAGTTATTTTTGAGCTGTAAGTTTTCTGGTTACTTTTCTTCAAGCCAGCCTTAAAAGCCATGCCATTGTGACACACATTATGAGGACAATAATCCTAGGCATTTCTGGGGATCGTGTTTTACCTGTGGAAATGAGCCCTTTGATTATTGTCACCCTGTTTGCAGGTAAGACTGTGCCTGCTTCCATTCCCGGGTGGGGGGTGGGAGTGGAACAAGGTGCACGGTTTTGTTCTGAAAATGTATTTGTAGAGAAAGCAGGCAAAAATCACCACAATAATCCAAGGCACAACTACCTGCATGGTTTTGATTTGATTTTTGCTGCAAATCCCACTGGTAAAATGTTTGCACCAATGCTTACTTATTGCCCCCTATGGTATTAGCTGTATCTGATCGACTTGCAGCATGTTATAAATCTTGAAAATGTTTGATCAAGAGTTCTGGTTTCTGCAGATTGAGATGAAGTAGAGGAAAGAGGGAGGACTAGTGGTGAAGGAGGAGGAAAAAAGCCATTTGCCACCCTGCCAAATCACCCCTCTTTCTCTTATCCCCACTTCCAAAGCCCTTTTGATTCCCTTTCTCGCTCCCTCTTTCACATCTCTTCTTCACCATCCTGTCATTCGCTTGCTCCTTAACCCGCCCACACCCCTCCCAAACCCTGATTCCCTTCTTTCTGTCTTCACTCAACAAACCCCTCACATATTTTGGTCCAATCCCTCCCCCCACCCAGTGAATCCTGGTTCATTCACTCCTCCCTTCTTCCCTTCCCTCCCCCCAGCAATCACCAGTTCATTCACTCATCCATTTTTGTGCCCTCCCCCCCCCTCCCAGATCTCCTCACTCATCTGCTCCGATCCTAAAACAGAAGAAGGAACAAGATGGCAGCCTTGCACCTCTTCCAGTGTGCCCTCCTTTCTCTGCTGCTGGGGTCTGAGCGTCACACTTTGAAGGGGCTTAGGGAGGTCGTGCTGGAGGAGGTGCAAAGTCGTCATGTTCCTCCTCCTGCTGTTTTATGATTGGAGCAGATAAGTGAATGGATCTGGGCAGGGGAAAGAATACATCATCCCACTGCCACCAGTGCTTCCCTTCTGAGAGGGCTGCCGCTCCCCCGTGGCAATTCCGCAGCAAAGGTCACATTTTGTGGCCCTTACCGCATCTGCGGGCTCGCAGGGAACTGGGGGCCTTGACTGTGGGGTACACTTTTTCAGTGGTTTAGTTCAGATCTACATGTGCCTAAAAGGGAGTAACGGGGATAGATTGTCTGAATCCACATACGTGGGTATTCAGTCGTCTGAAAGTGCCCAAGTACTTTTGGCCACATTAAAAAAAAAAAAAAAGGTGTTCTAGGGAGAGAGGTGTGGTTGGAAATCATGGACATGCATTCAAGTTTCAAGAATGCATGCGCATAGTGAAGTTGTTTGAAAATCATCTAGGTTTGTGCAGGCTGAAAAGTAAGTAGGCATAGTATGCGTGTTGCCCGTTAGGTTCACAATTGAAACTTTATCCCATACAAATGAACAGTTTGTAAATAATTTGCTAAAGATAGGATAGCATAATTTGACTACGGATAGCTAGACATGCTTGCATTATCATTATGGGATGTTGTCCTGTCCAGGTATAACTGTGAAGATTTTGGCTGCTATTCAGATTTGGCTAGACTGAGGGGCGTTCATTACATCACCTGGCAAAAAAGACACAAGGTCTTCCCTCAGGACAAGGTACAGTGCAGCCGGGAGAGCTTTCTCACTGCCTCTTACTTGTTTGTTCATGCTTGGCTGCGCTTCTTTGTTTTTGCTCATGAGATATTATTTGTGTAATGTATTTCAGCCTGTGCTAACTGTTCTGCACGAAGGACCTGTTGTACAGCTGGGGAGGAAGTGAAATTAAATTAATTGGCCATTAGCAAAATCTGTCAATAAGTCTTCCATTAGAATAGAAACAGCTGTTTCTGTAGCATGGGAAGATCAATAGATCATGGAAGGACTAAATTAAAATAGTCGCTACTTGAGAGACTGCTTTAATTTGCTTATTTCTAGAGGAGGAAACTCGCCATGCTTGCTTTAACAAAGTTGTGTGTGTTTTTTGTTTTTGTTTTCAGGGTCACCATCCTACACTAGGAGAACACCCCAAGTTTACTAATTATTCCTTCGATGTAGAAGAGTTTATCCGCCTAGTGCTTCTGGCTGCAAATCATGTGCTGCAGCATTCCAAGTGGCCATTTAAAAGAAAACATGATGAGCTGTAAGCAGGGACCCAATTTTATTGGGTCCTTTTTGGAAATTTCACCAAAAGAGAATGGGCATTTTTCACACTTATTTTCATTTTACTTTCTGCAACCACCATAGTCTTCTCCCTGCTGGGCCCCAATCTGTCTTCTCCTCCTCCTCCCTTCCTTCCTAGGCCCCATTCTTTCACCGTGGGCCCTGCTGACACTTCCTCCTTCTCCCTTGCCAGGCCTAATTTGCAGTAGCAGATCCTAATTTATAACTGTTTTGGCAGCTGCTGGAACGTTCACATTACATTTTTTTTCTTGGTTTTTTTACCATGCTTACGATTAAAATTGCATCCATAGCTATAAGTTCTGCATTGGTTTTCAAGTAATACTTCTACGCCGCTGATGTCTTTGCAGATCAGCGATGCAGCCTATTGCACCAACATAAGAATTGACTAGAAACAATTATATAGTTGTGTAGTTGGTTTAGATTGAAAGCAGGCCAGAGGACTCATTAGCCCAGACTACCTCTGATTGCTTGATGGCTATTTCCCCTTGTTAATTCAGAGAAAAGCATTCTGTAGGAAAGGTAAATGATTCTTTCCCTACCCCAAGTATGGTAGTTGGCTCAGAACTGATAAATTAGCACTTTCCCTAATGTGTATCTCTATCATCCTCTTTTTTTTTTTTATATTTATTTTTTCTTCTAAAAATTTATCCAGATTCTTTTTGAATTGATTCAGTGTCATTGCCATAATTATGGTGGTGATGCCTGCATGAGCTTCTGACATCCCATGAATGCTTTCCTAAGACACGAGGTATCTGAATCTAAAGAAAGCACCTACAGGATCTCAAATGCACATGGACATCAATGTCTTTGGATCATTTTTATGTCTGTCCAAAAAAAAAAAGGCCTTGCAACGTGCATAGAATCCTGTTTTCTTCAAGACCAGTAGAATAACTTGAACTCTGCACTGTGTTAGGGGAGTGCAAGGGAGAAGCTTTGGTTTTGTGTTGCATTTCATTTGCTATTTCATTTTTCGGTGCGTGCAGAAATGAAACAAAAACCAAAATGTTTTTCGTATCATTTTTGATAGGAAAACCACAAAATGAAACAACAAATGTAATTTTCTTGTCCTTTAAAAAAGCTAACACATTCCTATGCTACATGACTGATTTACCTACACTGACTTGCCTTATCTGCTGTCTTGTTTCATTCCATTCCTGATGCAGTATTGCAGAGCAGACCCAGCCTTGGGCTTTAGCCATGCATTCATCTAAAGGATCCTTAGTGCTTATCCTATGCATTGTTGTAGCCTCCACCATCCTCACTGAAAGGCTGTTCCATGTATCCACCACTCTTTTTATGAAGAAATATGTCCTCATTTTACTCCAGTCTACTCCTTTGAGCATCATAGCATGCTCTCATTTTTCTAGAACATTATTTTTGCTAGAGAAAGCTTTCTTATGCATTATTAATACTTGTGAGGTATTTGAATATCTCTATCATATCTTCTCTTTTTTTCCCTAAGGTCGTGTTTAGCAACCCTCTCCTGGAGGCTCACCTAGCCAGTCAGGTTTTCAGGATTTCCATAATGAATTTGCACACTGAGGGTCTCCAATGTAGGCAAATCTGTCTCATGCGTATTCATTATAGATATCCTGAAAACTTGAATGATTAGTTGTGCCTCCAGGAGAGGACTGGGAAACACTGCTCTAAGACATACATATTTAGCTGACCTTTTTAGTCAATTTTATTGAGCTTAGGGTACAGACTTTGCATCATTTTGGGAACCCTTCTCTGGACTGTCTGTATGGTCTATAGCCTTTCTGAATATACAGCCTCCAGAACTGGATGCAGCATTCCAGATGTGGTCTTGCCAATGACCTACGCCATGGCATTATCACCTTTTTTTTTTTTTCCCCCCACTGGAATTGCCTTTCCCTGTGTACCCTACCATTCTTTCAGCTCGTCAGTCCCTTGTTGCACTGTTTTTTCTACCTTGCCTTCATTGGATATGAGCACCCCAGGGTCTGATTGGTGCACATCAGTATCTCCCTGTCTCCATCCTCATTTTAGGAGCATGTGCCCTCAAAGCATATCTTGACTTAGACCAGTCTCTGAGTCAGCTGGGTTGAAAAGCCTGTTTAAGGTGTGGTGTGTAATTGCTGTTCCCAAAAGTCAGTTGCTCAGTTACTCATTCCTCGTGCAAACACTAAAGGTTACTGGGTGCTCTAGAAGCTTCTGATCTCCCCAGCATTAGGAATATATGTCCAGAGTAAAGATCCAGGCAACACTAGGTATCATAAAGTAAATAAAATATCCCATAACAGTACTGGTGGTTCAGTTTGTTATAGGAGCTTTTATCAAGGTAACCTGCAACCAAAATAAAAACCTTTAAATACCTTACCAAGGTTCCCCTCTACTCTTGGCAGAAAAACTTCGGATTCAGTTGCAGGACACAGAGTCATCATCAATGACTGGGAAAAACAGAGCTCTGCTCCTCTTAGCATATATTTTTTTTTTTTTTTTCCCAGAAAGGTTTTTCACATTTTGTGGATGTGAACAAACCTTGTTTTGGTAAACTAGGCCCTAAGTGATTGAGACATTTTTCATACTAGAGATCCTAAAGAACTTTTTATTTTTGCCCAGCCTTGCTATTTTATCTATGTCTCATGATTTATAGGCAAGCTTAGAGCAACGCAGAGATTGAACTTCCCTAACATTCTGAAATCTTCAGGAAAATCTACCAGAATGCATCATACAGCACTTTCTCGTTTTGTCAAAATGATTCACAGAGCCTTAAAAGGCTTGCATTTTTAGTAAGTATTATCTTACTGAAATAATTGACAAAGGACTCCAGATTAGAAAGCTAACAAGAGCCAAAAATATAGAATGCATAAGAAATCTATCAGTTTTAAGGATAATAAACACATTTCGGGATCATGTTATGTCTTCTGTGCAACTGACTTCCCTTTCTGCTTGTTACCCAAGAAGGATGAGCGACATGCACAGGCTTTAGAAACAAAATTACAATCACAGGTAACTATCTAGTTTTAACACCGCACTGTATGAAGAAGACATGTGCTCATCAGTACAGTGAACATCTAATGCAAGGAATACGGGTGCCAGTAGTGAAGGGCATTCCCTGCCTGTATGGGGACAGGAGGATGGGTCCCATTTATAGGAATGGTCACATATCATCTACATGAATCTCTTCTCGTCCCAGATGTAAAACATGAGAGATCCACACTACATATGTATTTATGATATGCTCTTGAATCACCTTTATGATATAGGGAGCCAAATTGCACTTTTTAAGATGATAAATAACTCTTAAATTCGTACATCTGAAACATACATTTTTGTAGCTATATTTTCTTAACATATGTACTGTAATTTTTTAAAACTGAACAATGAAATTTAAATCATGACCCATCAGGCAATTTGAAGTGCACATAAATGAACTTTTAGAGGACAATTCTCAGTCATTTGCCCAGTTGAAGAATGACCTAAGCAGGTAAAATGGCTGAACCGAAATGTGCCGTTCCCAGCCCAGCTAACTGTGTGCTTTGAGCCAGGTTTAAGAGAGGTGTTCCTTTGGGTGCAAGTAGGCCAGAGGAGTGACATTTAGCATGCATACTTTACATTTGCAAATGTATGCATGCAATTTTACCCCTCTTGGTCTCCTGCACAAATAGCAGGTGTCAAGTAGGAGAGTGCTTTTAGAAGGTAACTTTCAATAGCATGCATAAGTCAGCATGTCTAAGGTTACAGCAATATTTTATAAACCAAGCAGCAGGAGCCACACAGTTTATAAAATACCACATACCTCTGCCCTGAAATTACAGTATGTGCATAGATGGCAGTACATGTGTATTCTTTTAATGCAGGGAGTCATATATTTTGCCTATTTTATAAAAGTACGCACGTAATAATTGTAACGTGTAATAATCCTTGGTTATACACGGAAACAGGTATTTTATAAATTATAGATTTATTCTGCCTATGAAACTACTTGTTATAAGAAAGACCCAAATAGTAGCATGTATTTGAGAATACAAATTAAATCATAACTTGCTACATGAGGAGGCTCATTGGATATCAAGTGACCTTCATATGGTGCCACTCTTCAATTTATGGCTACCCTCGAGATAAACCCTATGAACTTTTAGGGCTTATTTTAATCATTAGATCACTTGTAGCACTTTTCACGATTCTTAATAAAGCTTTTGTATAAAGTGTCAGTCTCACTTATCTGGTTATCTGAGAAAGTTCACTGGTATTCTGATGATCAAGCCGACATCGCAGTGTTTCGGAGCTCTGCGACTCCTCCTTCAGGGTAACTCGGCAGTATTGTACATGGACAGTTAAGGGCATAGCACCCATACTGCGCCGGTAGCCCACTGCACTGCAACATAATTATTTTAGCGCTGGCTGACCGCACTGCTATTACTGCTGTCAGTAGAAGCAGAATGTTAGACGTCACATCTGACAGTACAGCAAGTAACAAATCAGTCCATGATTACGTCCATGTACGTTAATGCCAAGTTACCCCAAAGAAGGAGTCTCAGAGCTCCGAAACATTGCGATGTCGGCTTGGTCATCATAATACCAGTGGACTTTCTCAGATAACCAGATAAGTGAGACTGACACTTTACACGAAAGCTTTATTAAGAATTGTCAAAACTGCTACAAGTGACCTAATGATTAAAATAAGCCCTAAATGTTCATAGGGTTTATCTCGAGGGTAGCCATAAATTGAAGAGTGGCACCATATGAAGGTCACTTGATATCCAATGAGCCTCCTCATGTAGCAAGTTTTGATTTAATATGAAAATACTTGGGCATATGCTGGGAATCACCAGTCCCTCCCATGCCTCCATCAGTTCACCCAGACCTCTCACCCAAAAACAGTAGCCAAAAGATGAGTGCAATTTCACTTTCTGTGACTTAATTAGGTGTAAAAGCCTACAGACAAGTTTGGAAATATATGTATGTTATCTCTTACAAAATGGAATGAAAATAACTCCAGCAGCTGCAATACATATATAACTATAGCATTGACTACAGTGTTTCTGGGCTAAATATGTCCACATACTTTGCAAGTAACGCGAGCCATTCAGAATTGCTCCCTTAAGAAGTTCTTGAGAGTAAATTTGTACTGTGTCAAATTTTATACAGAGTTAAAATATTTTTCAATACAAAGCAATTTTATGTTGGCAAAGTAGCAAGGTATGAAATGCCTTGTTTAATGAAGTACTACTGTTATTTTTTTTACTTGTGTTAATGAATAAGTTGAAGGATCTGTAATTTTGGAAAAAGTCATGTTTCTAAAAAATTTGTTCATAATACTTGTAATAAAAAAATATAGGTGGGCCGCCCCAGTCACTCACTGCCGATATTAGACATTGCTAGGTGGAGGTCCTGGTTCAGGTTTTCTGCTGTCTGCGCTGGCCAAGGCTGGAATAAATCCCTGATGCAAGGCCCCCAGCTGCAGACTGTTACTGCAATGTCTGGGCTGAGTGAGTTGGGATGGGGTAAAAAAGGGAGAAATCCGTAAGTAGTTGTGAATGAAGGCTAATGGAGCGGATTCCCAGCTCCACTTCTGATTGAGCAGGAGCAAACGTCTTCAAAATAAATAAAAGTGGCACTTTGGTTTAACTGACTTGCATCTTATTTTTTACATGTGGGTTGCTGCTGTATTGCCTGGTAAGCTTATGACTGTGATTATGACAGAGGGCAGTTTATAAATGCATGTATTCTGTTTTGTATCCTGGAATGTTAATTCATTGCTATGCTAGCACAATATCCCACAGTGGAGGGTCTATGTTAGGGCAGGGGTGAGCAAAGCTGTGGGCCTGGTACAGGTAGGGGTCAGTGAGTGTCTGGTGGGGAGAGTCCTTTCTGAGGAATGGGGGAGAAAGGATGTGCTACTTGAAATCTGAGAGGCATGCAAGAAGAGTCCACTGGATGTCCAACAGCAACCTCACTTGTGGCCCATCAAGGGCTTCTTTCTGCTGCAAGCTGGATGGAAAACTCCCATGGGTTATAGTTTGCCTGCCTCTGGTCTATGCAATAACCAGCATTAAAACTGGCAGTACATTGGGCTTTAACAACATACCATGGTAATGAGATGTAGAACATAGCAGAATTACCATGTCCATACTATGGACAACTGTGGTGTGTGGGTTAGAGATTAACAGTGCTGTTCTGGATTTGGTGCCACTGCTGGCAGGAGTAAAACTAACTCCCTTCTGTTGGGGAAGATTTGGGGCACCTTTTAGACCAGTGGTTCTCAACCTTTTTCCCATCGTGACACACCTGACAGACCGTGCCCACATGTGTGGCACACTGCTCATTACAATTCACGGTGGAAATAAAAAATAAAGGCCTAGTATTACGTTTATTGTTAAGAATGACACAAGGGAAAGATACATATTCTGTCTGAACAGAAATTGCATAAACAGTAAACATCCCACACCAAACCAGCACCAATTTCCAGCACTCAAACAGTAACCACCTTACCTAAGAAAAGGCAACACTGAAATATTACACCAGGCCTTAAGACACCAATACACCTCCTATTAAGAAAACGGACCAAGCCAGGCTGCTATAGAGCCCTACACAGAAAATACACACCAGCAGAAAACCTCACCTGAATCACAGGTGCTGACCCTCACCTAACAAAGAATAAAGAGATCATAAGGTATATGCAGACAAAAGCTGAACTGGAAACTGCAACAAGCCAGAGGGACCGTATGCAGTGTAACAAAAGAAAAAATTCACAAGTCTTTAAAACAAAGCAAGAAATATAAAATCAATAGCAGTAAAACATACTAACAAAAAGAACAGATTTCAAAATAGCTGATGAATGGAATATCCAATAATTAAAAATGCATATAAAAAATTTCTAGATACAAATAAAATATTTCAAAATAGCAGGCACAAAGACCCAATAATGAAAAATAAGGATAAAAAAATGCTTTGCTCTGCATACCTGGGAACGTTTGATATCCAGGTGCCCTGAGATTTTGAATTTGCAGGAAGAGGGATGGTTTGCTTGCAACTTTCTCCTCTTTGTCACACACAAGTGCTCTCTTTCACTTACATAGGCTCTCAAGTCACGCATATATTCACATGCTTTTTCTCTCTTATATAGGCTCTTAATCACACATGCTGTCTCTTTCCACACACACACACACACACACACAGGCTTTCAGTCACACACATACATGCTGTCTTTCTTTCACAAACATAGACTCTCATTCACACATACACACACATGCTCTCTTTCACTTACACACAGCCTTTCAATCACCACTACCGAAGGCAGAGAGGACCGGCTGCAACGCCGGAGAGGAGAGTGCCCTGGCTCCAGCAATACCAAAGCCCGGACGGCAGCAAGAAGAGAAGCGGGCTGGAGTTCGTCCGCTGTAGCGCCCCTTCCCCCGCAGGTGAGAGCAGAAACATGCCGGTGCAGCCTGACCTGCTCCCACCCACAGCCTGCCTCTCTGCCCACTCACCACCACCATCACTGAAGGCAGAGGCAGAGAGGACCAGCTGCAATGCTGGAGAGGAAAGTGCCCTGGCTCCAGCAACACAAGAGCCTCGATGGGGGCATGAAGAGAAGCCAGCAGGAGATTGCCCGTAGGAGTGCCCCCTTCAGGTGAGAGCAGGAAGACACCAGCCATGACTGACCTGCTCCCACCCACAGCCCACCCCTCTGCCCGCCCACCCCCACCACTAAAGGCAGAGAGGATTCGCTGCAATGCCGGAAGTGCTTGTGCCAGCAGGTGCATGCATGAAGGAGTACAACGAAGGAGCTTCTCCCTTTGTGCACCCCTTCATGTGTGCCTGAAGTGCTAGCCCAAAATGATCACCTTACTACCTCCTTGCTGGCTTTACTACAGGGCTGGCCTGACTACCTAGTTAACTTCACTAACTAGCTGACTACACCTCCCAGCTAGCTTGCACCTGAATTAAATCTTAATCTTATCCCCTATCATGCATATTTTAAAATGGAACCTGTCCACCTCACTGAAATCATATCAGGACATAGAAAACATGGAAAGTGCCAAAGAACTCCAAAACACAAGCAAAGACAGAGCAAAACCCTGAGTTATCCCAAGTTAAATAACTACTACTCTGCATCTTCTCCCTGCCTAATGTTTATCCTCCTATTACTTAATGCACACTCACTATAAAAAAAAAATCCCACTAATACATGATCTACTAGAGGAGTTAAATCCCTCTGTCCTCTGCATCACTGAAACATGACTGATAGTGATAATGTCATAAACCAAATTGATCACCCCAACTATGATATCTTTCACTTCCCCAGAAAAAAATAAAAAAGTTGGGGGTCTATTAATAATCTGCCAAAAAAACAAACAAACTCAAACTTAAACCCTACAAAGTGGAGATAAACCCTTCCTATGAGTTTGCTATACTTAAATCACCACTTCCAAATATTGGATTGATCTATTGCCCACCTGGAACACTCCAAAAAGACTGCTCACCTCTAATCAAAATCTTCACTAAAGTGTTTCCAGTTCCTGAATCAACTCTAATTGTAGGAGATTTTAATCTACATGTAGACAACATACCTAAATCCACAGCATGTGAGATCTTTCTTCTCGATAACAATGGAAGTCATGGGCTGGTCTTAATTTATAACCAAAGCCACTCATAAAGCAGGACACATTCTTTACTTAATCTTTGCCAATCACAATAACTGTGTAATCAATTCCTCCCACAAGATATTACCTTGGTCTGATCACCAGATAATAAAAGGAGTAACTCTCCTCAGCACACAACAAACAAACACGCAGAATAATCAACCCTTCACATACAGAAAAAAGAACGGGAAATACTCGAAGAACGAATTTAAAAAGAAAAGAAATGAATTTGATCATGATAATGCCTCCTCATCCTTTGAATCCTGGGATAAAATCATCAATGAAATAGCGTACACTCTTTGCCCAATCCAGAAAAAAAGTTCCAGAATGAAGGCAACACAACTAAACCAAAGAAACCTTGGTACAATGAAGAACTAAGACATGCCAAACAGACTCTGAGAAAATCTGAAAATCAATGGAGGAAACACCAGTCTATAATTACACTAGAAAAATACAAATCCCTATTAATAAAATACCGTGAACAAACCAATAAAGCAAAAACAAAAAAAATACTATGCAAAACAAATTGATGAAGTAATAATTAATTCCAAATTACTCTTTGAAACAGTAAAATACCTAATAAAGGACTCATCCTCCACAGTCTCTAAAAACTATGGGGTAGATTTTATAAATCTGTGCCTGCGCGAACTTTTGTTCGCGCACCAGGTACAAACAAGAGTACGCGGGATTTTAATAGATACGGGCGTAGCCATTAAAATCCGGGGACAGCGCACAGCCTGCCTCCATTCCCTCCGAGGCCGCTCCGAAATTGGAGCGGCCTCGGAGGGAACTTTCCTTCTGCCTCCCCCCAACTTCCTCTCCCCTCCCTTCCCCTACCTAACCCACCCCCAGCCCTATCTAAACCCCCCCCCTACCTCTTGTTGTACAAGCTATGCCTGCCCAAAGCAGGCGTAACTTGTGTGCACCGGGCCGGCCGCCGGCGCGCGATTCCCAGGCCCGGGAGCTGTTTCGGAGGCCTTGGCCACGTCCCCAAAACGCCCCTGGGCCGGAACCATGCCCGTGGCCCTGCCCCCAAATGTCGCACCGCCGCAACATGACCCCCGACATGCCCCCCCCCCCCCAGGAAAGCCCCGGGACTTATGCGCGTCCCGGGGCTTGCGCACGCTGCCGAGCCTACTGAACACAGGCTCGGCACTCCCAGGGGGTACTTTGGCCAGGTTTTCAGGGGGTATACACGTATCTTACGCTCGTACCCCTTTGAAAATATGGCCCTATGAGTTTTCAAAGAACTTGTGCAATGAATATGTCAAGTCTCTGCTAAACAAAATCAACAATCTAAAAACACAATTCTTCACCAGCTCATCAACAAGAGAGCCTGAAGAGAAATCCGGTCAAGTGAAATGGAACTCATATGACGTAGTATCAAAATTTGAAATAAACCAAATCATCACTAAAATGAAACCTGCCACCCACACATTAGACCCTATCACTGCTAGTACCCTGAAAACAATAAACAGCACAATAACTCCAATATTCACAGCCATAATAAACCACTCACTAGCAGAAGGATTGGTCCCCAATAAGGCAAAACAAGTAGTAATTAAACCAATACTAAAAAATAAAACTGGCAGAATAGACGATTGGGACAATTATCGACCGATATCCAACCTGCCATTCAACGCTAAAGTCCTAGAAAAAACAGTGTTAACACAATTAGAAAATCACCTAGAAGATGATAATATTCTATACCCGTACCAATTCCGATCCGGGAAAACCGCTCAACAGAAACTCTACTCATTTCCTTAGCTGACCCTGTACTCCAAGGGTTTGATGACAATGAATCATTTTTCCTGGTACTAATTGATCTTACAGCAGCTTTCCACACAGCTGACCACTCCCTGCTATGCCACCAACTGAGAGAAATTGGAATAGATGGAAATGTCCTTCTTCCTAAAAGATAGGACATTTCAAGTAAAACTTGACAAATATCTGACACCTTCCTAGTTGATACAGGCGTCCCCCCAAGGTTCAGCTCTCTTGGCCACTCTATTCAACATTTATTTGCTGCCAATGTGCACACTACTGGCAAATCTAGGAATCAGGTTCTTCCTATATGCAGATGACATTCAATTCTACATCCCTTTCAACAAAACTTTTGAAAATACTGTGTTGTCCCTGTCAACATACATGAAGGAAATACAACAAAAACTTTCTCAACTGAACCTAACTTTAAATCCAAAAAACTCCGAAATTATTAATATTACTCCCTCAGATCAAGTACGAGACCTAGGACTACAAATCGATGAGATCGTCATCATGAAAAAGCATATAATCAAATTAATAAAAAACAGGATACACCAAGCTGAGAATACTACACCAGCTGAAACCTCTACTAACAACACAGGATTTCCGCACTGTCTTACAAACACTAATATTCTTAAACCTAGACTGCTGCAACTTCCTATTACTAGGCCTATCTTCAAGCTTACTAAAACTGCTATAGTTACTCCAAAATGCCTCTGCTAGACTATTACTAGGAACAGGGAAATTTGACCACATCACCCCCTCGCTGATGGCACTGCAGTGGCTCCCTGTCCAATCCAGAATTCATTATAAAGTATTAACCCTAATTTTCAGTATCGTCAACAATACTGACTCATGCATATTAGGAGTCACACTTGAAAACTACGCACCACAGAGAATCCTAAGATCACAAAACAAAGGACATCTAACGCTGCCTTCTACTCGGAACACCCATGTAATGCAAATAAGGGACTGAATGTTTTTCATAGCAGGCCCCAAGTTGTGGAACTCCCTTCCAGACTCATTACTCCAAGCAATGGAAAAAAAGAATTTCAAACGTGAACTGAAAACATGGCTCTTCAGAAAAGCTTACGATTTAACATAAAATAACACTAAAGTGAAAACCTCACTGTCAATACAAGAGACAATGGTAGTGAAGTGAGCAATAAGTAATGATAAATGTAAAGTGTATAGGAAGTTGAATTAGAATTTGCATTTACTATAATGCCGACTTTGAAAATGTACAAATATGAAGTCTATAGATCTAATATCATGTTGGCCAAGAATACGTACGAACATGAATAAGAATATATATCTGCTAGTTTATGAATATTGACTCAGAATGTGATAAAAAAAGATTATGAACGATGATTTTGAAAACCGTTATGATCTTGTTCTGGAATGACAGTATATAAAACACCTAAATAAATAAATAAATAAATACTCCCATGCTCTCTCATCTACACCGGCTCTCAGTCACACACAGATACACAGGCTCTTAATTATACATACACATGATCTCTCTCTCACATACAGGCTCTCAATCACTCACTTACATGCCTGTTGTCTCACACACAGACAGGATCTCGAAAACATATGCTTGCTCATTCTCTCTCCCCATCGAACTAGTGGCAGCAGGAGCTCCTCCACTTCCAACCTTAGCAGCAGCAGCCTCCTTCACTTCCAGCCCTTGCAGCCTCTAGAGAGGACTCCCATCTGCCGCGGGGGCTGGGGTTGCTCCTCTTTTGCTCAGAGCTGCGCTACTCTTCTTCAGGCTGTGACTCTCTTCTTTGGGCTGATGCTGCACAAGCCAGCATGGTCTCTTCTTCCTGTGCACGTGGCCACTGCACGCCACTTCCTCTTCCGGGCAGCGAGAGAGTGGGAAGAAGAGACCATGCTGGTGCCGGTGACTCCAGCTCTCCTGCCGCGTTCTTCCTGGGCTATCAGCATTTTAAGCCCAGATGGAGGATGAGTTCCTATTTCGCTGGGGTAGGGGGATCAGCGGGGGACAAGGAAGTGTGGGCATACCTGCGTGTGCTTGGTGACACACTGGTGTGTTGCAACACACCGGTTGAGAACTGCTGTTTAGGAAGTGCATTGTGATCTATGAATGTGTGGGAGCTTTCGAGGGCTGGAGATCCATTTGTAAACTGAGAAGGTATGCATGTTAAGGGGACAGGTCCAGAGGCTCAATTTGTTGATTGGTGGGTGCTAATGGGACCGAGAGGCCCATTTGAAGATTAGAGAGCTGGAAGAATTGGGGTGATGAGCCAGATGCCCTGGTTTATTGATTAGGAGATTATGAGATCTGAATGCTCGATTTTGTTGATTTGAGGAGCATGGGGACTTTGGAATGATGGACCAGGTGGCTCTTTTGAGTTTTGGCATGGGGGGAGGGTCTGATGGCAAGTGTCAGCTGCACTTCAGGTGGTTTAATCAACATTCCTGCCTTAAGTTTTAAGACTTGATAGTGCATCCATCCTTAACAAACTTTGAGCATATTAACCTTTTTTTTTTTTGTCATTTGCATATATGCTTTGGGGAACTGGTGGTAATGCTCAACTATGGAAATTGTGTGTTAACATGCTTCATATATGGACATTAGCTAACACTCATTAGTACAAAGGCCACTATGGGGCCTGTGCATTACAGTTTAGTATGTATGATAGGCCATTAGTCTGCACTTAGGATAGCATGCTATTTACTAAGGCCCTAGTGTGGTAATTCTGTTTCAGAAGAAGTTAGCATACACATGTAAAATTATTGTGTATGTGAATGAAGGAAAATTAGATGCAAATTAGGACTTAGTAAGCACATACCAAAAGAGCATCGTATGGTCTCCATCACTTGCTATTTAGCATGTGCTTTCTAAGGCTAAAAATGTAACACCTGCCTTGGACCGCATGTTAAATTTTTAGCATGCATGTTTTATATAGCACTGAATTGCCAGCTTTCATTATTTCAAGATGGAAGAAATGTGTAGGGGAGAGACCAGAGAGGAAGGAGGAGGCCAGAGAAAAGAGACACCGGGAGAAGAGTGGACAGAGAGAAAGGAGGTGAGGAAGAGATGAGAGGGCTAGAGACAGGGAGAGGCCAGATAGGCTCTATGCCAGCAGGAGGAGAGGATCAGCAGAGCAAGAGGGCAGCTACAGCCATGCATCTTCAGACCCAGAACTTCCCTACTGGATCTTCCAGAGGACAAAGTTATTCACATGTATGACTTAAGCTCAAAACCAATTAGGACCCTATGTGAGGAGAGAAAATCTGATATACGGTAGATCTTCAGACAGAAGTTGGTTGCTTGAGTGAAGTACTTTCTCCATATGTGTGTATTGGGTATTACAAGCCTTGTTTGGATGAGTTGGGATGTTTATTCCGTATCTCAATCAGAGGCAATAATGGCAAGACCTCAAAAGGAATTACTTTAACTGGCCTACCTAATGGTATTGGTGCAATAGATTGCTTTCACTACTTTGTGAAAGTGAAAATGTCTTCAGAAACAGGAAATCCTTTTCATTCTCTCAATGAGCGTGACATGTGGTGACCAGATCTCCTCTGAATTGCCTTGCATTCTTTATCTTTCATCCTGTTCTAGCAATTTTAAGAGTGCTGTTACAACAGAGGGTTGTTGCTAGGTAAATATACTTTATCTACATTGCAAGCCCCACACTCCATCTCTTTTACATTTTTATCCCATTCTTCACACATCAGCCAGCATAATCATATAAGCCAAACTGCTCCACTAGGAGACAACACTCACACACCACTTGTAGCCAGGTTTGGTAGAAAACACATCCATAAAAGAATTTAGTATGTATGGTGACCAGATCATTCATAACTTGGCATTTCAATGCAGCTTACTTTCTCATCAGCTTCTAACTACATGATGCAGAATAAAGGTGTTGTATCAATACAAATATGAATGGATCCACAAATATCAGGAAATAAATGACATCAACAATTTATAAATGATTCCTGAAATAGAAGAGCGGTGGGAAGCTCATGGAGACCTCATATATTAAATGCCCAAAAGTTAGGCTAATGAGAGCTTATAATGGCGTAAGCTTGTCTTTATTTATAATCATCGGTCTCGATGAGCACATTTGGGAGGGCGCCATATAAAGTATAGCTATACTTTATATGGCGCCCTCCCAAATGTGCTCATCGAGACCGATGATTATAAATAAAGACAAGCTTACGCCATTATAAGCTCTCATTAGCCTAATTTTTGGGCATTTAATATATGAGGTCTCCATGAGCTTCCCACCGCTCTTAAATGGATAAAGGTGTTGGTCATGACTCCTCATTCTGGTGATTGCCTGAAGATTTCAGCAGATGGGAGGTACAAGGCCCATGCTTCCACATGTTCTATAATACAGGGGACATTTGGAGTGTTAAAAACTTGCTTTGGGTGTTTGGATTTTCAAGTTGGGTCTTAGCAACTTTTTCTGGAGAATATTGCTATGATTGTGCTAAGCTGCTGCATTCTTCACAATAGTTCAGTAAGGTAAGCATAGAAGACAACTTTAGGAGAGGTAATGACATCGCAGCCCTGAATGGCTGTCTAATTTCGATCGTGGCTCGGCAAAGGCGATAAAAAACTTAAGCAGAGTTATTGCAGAGTGAGCCCATGTAAAGGGAAAATCCTGCTGGCGGAAGACCCAGAGCATGGTGACTCAGTTAGTAGGACGGGAGAAATAAAGTAATACTTTGGTGCATATGATACAGGAAAGAGTCTGGTCTGGAAAGCACAGGAGCCGTGTGAAAGGGCCTCCTCGGACTGGAAGCAATGGGGGGACTGGAGGAGGTGAAATATCGGGCGCTATGAGAGGAGAACTAGAGTTGGTGTTGGGAGCTTAAAGAGGGCATAACTGGTGTAACGAATGAAATCCTAGCCACAATCGCTGATCCACAGCATGAGCTTGCTGACATGGGCACGCCTGTGGATGAGACCGAGCAATGGCTGGAGGAGCATGTGGAGCACATGGCAGGCCTAGCTAAGGATATCAGACTGCTGCAGATCCAGACCACTGAACTGGTTGACAAGGTGGAAGATTTAGAAAATTGGATGCAGAGAAATAACTTGGACCTCCGGGAGCTGTCACAGCTCAGTGAATATGAAGACTGTGCAGATGTCAACCTTCGGGTGTCCCACTTTATATTAGTGCAAGTTGAGGCTGCAGATATGGCTCCGCCGACTGTGGCAATCAAGAGAGCTCACAGAGCCCTGGAGCAGCAAAAGGCAAATCTGCCAGGAAACATCATAGTCTGCTATAGAGATTTCCCCATAAAAAAAAAAAAAAAATCATGCAAAAGCTGTGCTCAATGGGATCGGCGACCTCGGAAGAACACAAACGAACTCTTTCTGGACTTATCCCTAGTGACTCTCCAAAAATGCAGAGACATGCATGAAATAACCCAGTGTCTGGGACAGGGTTCTGTGCACTATTGCTGGCAATTTCCATTTAGCTTGATGTTCGTGGTGAACGGCATGACATATAGAGTGAAATCAGTGAAGGACGGCAGAGATGCGCTGATTAAAGTGGGTCTGAGAGCAGAGGACGCATGGTTGATTGAAGCATCTGAAAAAACGAAAGGGTCAGATGGTCAGTGGAGTTTCTAACATGACAGTAATATCTGGAAGCAAGAGCAGGGGCAAAAATTATTTTCCCTTGGGGTCACACTAGGGCACACATTAGGGAATGAGGGGCAACCTTGTTGAGTGGGCAGATACCGTTGCGGTGATGGCTTCATTCCTCTGAAACAGGTCTGCTGGAGTAGGGGGAGCAGATGCGAGATTAAGGGTGGGAGGGATGGGAGGAAATGGACAGAGGGGGGAGGGTTAGGTGGGGAGGTGAAGGTTTGGTGGAAAAGAGGAAATCTGTTGGGGGAAACTAAAGGATGCATGCAAAACATGTATGTAAATGGTTATTAAACTGATGTCACATAATGTTGGATGGCTTAATATCCCAAGGAAAAGGCAAACATTATTCAAGATCATTAATCATTTGAATACAGATATTGTTTTCCTGCAGCAAACACATCTACAGAGAAGGCATGAGAGTTTGGTACAGAATAAACATTACAAGGTGATGGCATTTGCATCAAATTAGGGTGGGCGATCATGTGGAGTTGGCAAACTGTTCCAGAATGATAATGCAATACAAATTCTGGAGGAGGAGGACACACATGGTCAGTACCTTTTTCTCAATATGACTTATAGAGGGGAAACTCTGTGTGGTAAGCATTTAGACCTAAACACAAACCAAGGGAGATTTTTTGAGTGTTTCACGTGGTGGGTAGCATATTTTGCAAAGGGTCCCATAGGAGGGGATTTTAATGTGGTACTGTGACCAGACATGGATACATTGGGGGGGGGGGGGGGAGAGGGGGGGGGGGGCATGAAGGTAGGAAGGAAAGGGCTAAATTAAAGGCCTTAATGTCCACGATGGGATTAGTAGATTTATGGAGGGCACTTAAACCCACCGTTAGGGACTATACTTGCTATTTGGTGCTCCATACGGCCTATTCAAGGATAGAATATTTACTTGTGGACTCAACCATGGCAGGGATATCTACATCAGCAGGCATAGATAGTATCATGTGATCTGATCATGCTCCAGTTTGGGCAGAGATGTGGGAATTAAAACCATAAGCAAAAGTGAAATTTTGGAAGCCGAATGAATCCCTCTTGAGGGATGAGAAAATTGAGGAAGAAATGGGTCAGGAAATTAAAAAACATTTGGAGTACAGCGATAATGGGGCGGTTACCTCTGTGACATTGTGGGAGGGATTGAAAGCAGTAATAAAAGGAAAATTTATAATATGGGGAGCCAAAATGGAGAGGGAATAAGGAGCAGAAAAATTACAGCAACAGATAAGAGAACTAGGGGACCAGCACAAGGAAACAGGTTCTCCAAAGGCCCTACATCAGTTAGAGATGGTTAGGCATCAGCTGAAGTTGCTCATAACTGATGAAGTAGCATGTCAGTTACAAGTGGTGTGACAATCTCAATATGAATACGGCAACAAGGCAAAGATAATACTATCTTCTAAATTGATGCAGAGAATATCTCAAACCCAGATCACGCAGATCAGAGACTCCAAGGGGGCACTGGTGCATGATCCTAAGGCAAATGAGCATAATTTTGAGGCTTTCTATAAACAGTTATATTCTAAGGAAGAAGATGCCTTGGCAGAGGATGTTAGAGTGTGTATAGAAGGGGTAACTGCCTGAAGTGTTGCTAGAACAATGTGAAAAGCTAAATAGAGTTATATCAGAGGATGAGATAGTAGTAATCAAGGAACTGAAAAGTGACAAAGCACTGGGTTTAGATGGCTATACAGCAAAATTTTATAAACAGTTTGCTGGGTAGCTGGCTCCAGTAATGAAAGAAGCTTTCAATTCTCTAACGCAAGAAGGGAAATTATCGGCCGATATGAATGTAGTGAAGATAACCGTATTGCTGAAAGAAGGGTGGGATAAAAATCTTTGTAGCTCATATAGGCCCATTTCTTTGATAAATCTGGATGTTACAATTTTAGCAAAACTATTGGCTAATAGACTATTTTTTTATTTTATTTTTATTTAAAGGAATTTATATACCACTTTATAAAATTAGATTTTGTCAAAGTGGTTTACATTGGAGAAAAATAATAAAATAAAAGAATAAAAAGAAAAGGTAATAATTAAATAAAATTAAAAATACATAAAATTGCTTAATAGCCGGAACGAATTCCGGCTAAAAATAAACACGTGTTTAATAAAATAAATAAAAATATAAAAACTGTTGCCGAGGGACTTTTCTAATAATATAGGGGGGGGGGGGGGGGAAGGGAAGGGGGTAGAGAAATGACAGAGTGTGTCCAAAAAGTAGGGAACGGTTGGGAAGCAAAGGAAGGGAGGGGAAATGAAATGAAAACGAGTTGAGAAGTATGATGGTGACTGTAAATGAAGGGGTGAATGCGACTTTATGTTTATTCTGGAGTGGGTGTTTTAAATGCTAATTGAAAAAGATAAGTTTTGAGTGATTTTTTGAAATGGGAAGGATTTGAAATTGAACGAAGAGGGTTGGGAAGGGAATTCCATAAAATGGGTCCCGCAACTGAGAAGGCTCGTTTTCGGGTGACTTCTAGCCTTGCTAATTTAGGAGAGGGGATATCTAGAAGATTTTGGGTAAGAGAACGTAGATGACGGGTAGGTTTGTAGATCCGCAATGATGAGCAAAGCCAGATGGAGGTTGGGTTATGGATCAGACCATGTATAATAGACATAATTTTAAATTGTATCCTAAATTTTACTGGGAGCCAATGTAACGATTGGAGGATTGGGGTGATATGACTATGTAGAGGGGTCCTGGTTAATATTCGGGCGGCACTATTTTGAATCAATTGAAGGGAATGTAAAGAGGAATCAGGTAATCCTAGGTAGAGTGCGTTGCAATAGTCTAATCCAGAAAATATTAGTGATTGAAGAATGGTTCTATAGTCACGGAAAAAGAGTAACGGTCGAAGATGTTTTAATAGTCGTAGTTTATAAAAGGATTTTTTGGTGAGTGAAGAGATTTGTTGTTTCATGGAAAGATCTGAATTAATGATTATGCCTAGATTAATGGCATAACGAGTTATGGGGATAGATATATTGTTTATTGTCAACTGTGCAGGGGGTCCAATAGTGGGGTCTGTAATAGAGGAGAGATGTATGATTTCTGTTTTTGAAGAGTTTAATTTTAAACGGTTGTGAGAGAGCCAAGAATTTATAGTGGAGAGATAGAGGGAAACCAAGGCTAGTGTTGCTGACCAAGATGTTTTGTATGGGACATAGAACTGAATGTCATCTGCATAGATTTTGAATTGTAAATTTAGAGAAGATAAGATATTACATAGTGGAAGAAGATATATGTTAAACAAAATAGGAGATAATGATGAGCCTTGAGGGACACCAGAGTTAATAATATAGGAAGTGGAAGTGTGTTGATTAAAGTTGACTTGCTGAGGGCGATCTGAAAGGAATGATGAAAACCAGTTTAGAACTGTACCTGTGATGCCTATGGACTTTAAACCGGAGATAAGGATTTGATGGTCTATTGTGTCAAAAGCTGAAGAAATATCTAAAAATACTATAATGTAGTCAGTGTATGAGTCGAAAGCACGAAAAAAAGTGTCAAAAGATGATAATAGAAGTGTTTCTGTTGAATGTCCCTTTCTAAATCCATGTTGGTTGATGTGGAGAATATTGTAGTCTGAGAGAAAATCGGTAAGCTGTTTTAATACTGCGGATTCTATTAGTTTTGCCAAGGAGGTAAGGGAGGCAATAGGTCTATAATTGTTGAGATCTGTAGTATCCTTAATTTTTGATTTTAGAATTGGGAGTACAGATGTCTTTTTCAAGTCATATGGAAATTCTCCAGTTTCAAGAGACTGGTTTACCAGTAGGTGAAGAAAAAAGCAGGCTTCTTGTTTGAGGGCTTTAAAGAAAACTCCAGAGCATGGGTTGTAGGGAGAATTAGAAACTTTATGCTTACTTATGATGGTCTGGATAGAACTTTCTGATACAGAGGAAAATTGTGACCAAGAGTGGATGGGGTCTATCTTTCCTTGTATTGGGTAGGGTAGGTTGGAAAATTCCTTTGAGATGTTAGATACTTTTGTTTCAAAGTGCTTAGCGATTTTATTGCAAAAGTTGGGATCAGAGTCTATGACATATTCATTTTGAGGAGTGGTAAGAGATTTAACAATATTGAAGAGAGCATTGGCGTTGCCATTGGCTTTGGAAATTATATTTGCATAATGATGTTTTTTTGCTAGATTTATTTCCTTATTATAACGTCGTAAGTTGCAACGGTATGCGTTTTTTGTTTCTGGAGTTCTAGTAGTACGCCATTTACGTTCTAATTTCCTGAGGTTACTTTTGAGAATATGTAAAGCTTTAGTATACCAGGGGGCATTGGGTTTATTCCGAGTGTTAGGTTTTATGGACTTATAGGGAGCTATGTTATCTAGAGTATTTGTAATTGCGGTATTCCAGGTTGCTACAGTGTCATTTATGTTAGATGATAACGTAGAAGGTAGATTGGGGGAAACAGTTTCCACAAATGAGTCAGTAGTGATAAATTTCCTTTTGTAAACTATTGGTGGTTTCTTTGAGGGAATGTGTTTGCTGGGGTTAATACTAAGGGAAAAATGAATTCTGTAATGGTCAGACCATGGAATAGGAACTGTTGTGATTGTATTCCAAACGGGGAAGTGGTAAAGTGGATTGAAAAACACCAGATCTAGTATTTGTCCTTTAGTGTGTGTGGGGGTGTTTATGAGTTGTTCCCAGCCTAGGCCATTCATGGCATCTAAAAAGGAATTGGTAATTATATTTGGGTTGGTAATATGTAAATTAAAGTCACCAAGCAGTATAGTTTTATTTAAATCTATAGAAAGTGTGGAAATAGTTTCTAAAAATATTGAAATATCTAAGTTAAGACAGCCGGGGGGGCAGTAAATAAGTCCTATGTTTAAGATAGAGGTGGAGATAAGGAGCATTTCAAAGGAACCAGGAAGTGTTAATTGTTTTTTTATGGGTTTTAAAGATGATTTAATGATAGCTAGTAGGCCCCCACCTCTACGGTTCGTTCTGGGTTCTGAAATGGTAAGGTAGTCTGTAGGGGTTAAATTATTTACAATGGCTATGTCAGAGGTGGTTAGCCAGGATTCTGTGATTAGAAAGAAGTCCGGTTTATTACTGTCAAGAAGGTCTCGTAAAATAGGAACCTTTTTCCGTATAGATTGGGCATTACAGAGGATAAAAGAAAGAGTAATCAAAGCAGTGGTACAGAGCATAGAACTTATAGAAGCTAGTGTTCGGTTGAGGGGGTATTTATGTCGAGGGAGAATGGAGTGCTTTGTATTGGTTAAGCCTGTGTTACCATGTCGTCCTTTTCCAAGGACTACTGGAATCTCCATAGCTGTTACTAAACTAAAATAGAATATGCTAATATAAATAAAGACCATGAAGTATAACGAAGGCGAAAACGAAGGGGCAAAACAAAGGGGCAGGCCCCTTTGTCGCGCCCCTTCGTCGTGCGGCGCCCGGCGCGCGGCGCTTATGATTTCGCCGCGTTTTAAAGCAGCTGTCGCCCCTTGATGACCTCAGCGGGGGGGCGTGACCGGGAGACCGGTCCAGCAGCTTGGGCGCGGGTAAAGCAGTTAGGTGGGTGAAAAGTCCGGGGTTTTTCCTGCAGATCAATTCGGAAGCTCTCAGATGGAACAGAGGAGAGCAGTCAGAGGTCCAGGCACGAAGCCCCTCCGATTTCGCCGCGTTTTAAAGCAGCTGTCGCCCCTTGATGACCTCAGCGGGGGGGCGTGACCGGGAGACCGGTCCAGCAGCTTGGGCGCGGGTAAAGCAGTTAGGTGGGTGAAAAGTCCGGGGTTTTTCCTGCAGATCAATTCGGAAGCTCTCAGATGGAACAGAGGAGAGCAGTCAGAGGTCCAGGCACGAAGCCCCTCCGATTTCGCCGCGTTTTAAAGCAGCTGTCGCCCCTTGATGACCTCAGCGGGGGGGCGTGACCGGGAGACCGGTCCAGCAGCTTGGGCGCGGGTAAAGCAGTTAGGTGGGTGAAAAGTCCGGGGTTTTTCCTGCAGATCAATTCGGAAGCTCTCAGATGGAACAGAGGAGAGCAGTCAGAGGTCCAGGCACGAAGCCCCTCCGATTTCGCCGCGTTTTAAAGCAGCTGTCGCCCCTTGATGACCTCAGCGGGGGGGCGTGACCGGGAGACCGGTCCAGCAGCTTGGGCGCGGGTAAAGCAGTTAGGTGGGTGAAAAGTCCGGGGTTTTTCCTGCAGATCAATTCGGAAGCTCTCAGATGGAACAGAGGAGAGCAGTCAGAGGTCCAGGCACGAAGCCCCTCCGATTTCGCCGCGTTTTAAAGCAGCTGTCGCCCCTTGATGACCTCAGCGGGGGGGCGTGACCGGGAGACCGGTCCAGCAGCTTGGGCGCGGGTAAAGCAGTTAGGTGGGTGAAAAGTCTGGGGTTTTTCCTGCAGATCAATTCGGAAGCTCTCAGATGGAACAGAGGAGAGCAGTCAGAGGTCCAGGCACGAAGCCCCTCCGATTTCGCCGCGTTTTAAAGCAGCTGTCGCCCCTTGATGACCTCAGCGGGGGGGCGTGACCGGGAGACCGGTCCAGCAGCTTGGGCGCGGGTAAAGCAGTTAGGTGGGTGAAAAGTCCGGGGTTTTTCCTGCAGATCAATTCGGAAGCTCTCAGATGGAACAGAGGAGAGCAGTCAGAGGTCCAGGCACGAAGCCCCTCCGATTTCGCCGCGTTTTAAAGCAGCTGTCGCCCCTTGATGACCTCAGCGGGGGGGCGTGACCGGGAGACCGGTCCAGCAGCTTGGGCGCGGGTAAAGCAGTTAGGTGGGTGAAAAGTCCGGGGTTTTTCCTGCAGATCAATTCGGAAGCTCTCAGATGGAACAGAGGAGAGCAGTCAGAGGTCCAGGCACGAAGCCCCTCCGATTTCGCCGCGTTTTAAAGCAGCTGTCGCCCCTTGATGACCTCAGCGGGGGGGCGTGACCGGGAGACCGGTCCAGCAGCTTGGGCGCGGGTAAAGCAGTTAGGTGGGTGAAAAGTCTGGGGTTTTTCCTGCAGATCAATTCGGAAGCTCTCAGATGGAACAGAGGAGAGCAGTCAGAGGTCCAGGCACGAAGCCCCTCCGATTTCGCCGCGTTTTAAAGCAGCTGTCGCCCCTTGATGACCTCAGCGGGGGGGCGTGACCGGGAGACCGGTCCAGCAGCTTGGGCGCGGGTAAGCAGTTAGGTGGGTGAAAAGTCCGGGGTTTTTCCTGCAGATCAATTCGGAAGCTCTCAGATGGAACAGAGGAGAGCAGTCAGAGGTCCAGGCACGAAGCCCCTCCGATTTCGCCGCGTTTTAAAGCAGCTGTCGCCCCTTGATGACCTCAGCGGGGGGGCGTGACCGGGAGACCGGTCCAGCAGCTTGGGCGCGGGTAAAGCAGTTAGGTGGGTGAAAAGTCTGGGGTTTTTCCTGCAGATCAATTCGGAAGCTCTCAGATGGAACAGAGGAGAGCAGTCAGAGGTCCAGGCACGAAGCCCCTCCGATTTCACCCGCGTTTTAAAGCAGCTGTCGCCCCTTGATGACCTCAGCGGGGGGGCGTGACCGGGAGACCGGTCCAGCAGCTTGGGCGCGGGTAAAGCAGTTAGGTGGGTGAAAAGTCCGGGGTTTTTCCTGCAGATCAATTCGGAAGCTCTCAGATGGAACAGAGGAGAGCAGTCAGAGGTCCAGGCACGAAGCCCCTCCGATTTCGCCGTGTTTTAAAGCAGCTGTCGCCCCTTGATGACCTCAGCGGGGGGGGCGTGACCGGGAGACCGGTCCAGCAGCTTGGGCGCGGGTAAAGCAGTTAGGTGGGTGAAAAGTCCGGGGTTTTTCCTGCAGATCAAGCCTGAGTCTAGCCTCAGCGGTCTAGCGTCAGTGATGAGAGACCTGGTGCATGAGAACCAAGTAGGATTTATTCAGGGAAGACGGGCAGTGGACAACATTCGCTAGGCATTAAATTTGGCATGAATAATGAAAAAGGAGAAGTGCCTAACATTGTTTCTAGCTGTGGATGTCAAAAAGGTTCTCCACCGGCTCCACTGGCCTTTTATGTTCGCAGTCATGGGGAAAATGGGCATTCAGTGGCACATTTACATATTGATTAAGAAACTGTATGAGTCCCCAGAAGCAAGGGCGTGACTCGATGGGAGATTCACGAAAACATTCTCCTTGGGGAGAGGAACAAGACATGGATGTCTACTGTCACCTTTGCTGTTCGTGCTGGTTATGGAGCCTTTTGCACAACGTGTGAGGGATAACATGGAATTAGCAAGCGTAAAGGTTGGTCAGAATGAATATAAAATGTATGCTTTTTGCAGACAACGTGATGATTATAATGCAAAAGCCGGGTCTCTTGTTGCCAAACTTAATAAAAGAAATGGAAAGTTTGCAGGGCATGTCAGGGTTTAAGATAAATATGTCTAAATCAGAGGTACTAAACATTAATTTGCCAGATTCGCAAGTAATAAATCTTAAACAGGCCTTTCCGTTTCAATGGGCTAAGTGAGTAATAAAATATTTAGGGGTTACGATAACTCTGGGCAGAGGTAAATTGGGGGATGCAGGACTGTCAGACTACCCAAGACCGCTCGCCAGAATGATATCTTATGTGCTACCAGCAGCAAGATTTGAAGATGCAAGAAGCTGGAGGCAGCACCAAGCTCCAGGAAATGAGAGAGTATTAAGATCAGCTGTAAAACGAGATGTGTTATTCTCATTTCCAAGTGTGGGGGTGTGTGTGTGTGTGTGTGTGTGGGGGGGGGGGGGGGAATGGGAGGGGATAGAAAGGGAGAAGGGTGAAAAAAGAATAAATAGTGTAAAGATGTAATTTACCTCTCATATCCTGGAGTTTAAGTGAATAGCATGTTGTAATAGTTTAATGATGTCTGTTCGAGGGCTTGGAAGTTTATACATGTGGGTTGCAGTATTGTAGAAGATCAGTGTTCAAAATGCAAGTGTACTGAATGCTATGTGTTCAAGCATATTTTGTTATTTGGAACTGGTTAATGATGAATAAAAATGGAAATGGAAAAAAAGAAGACAACTTTAATCCCCACTTCTTGCCAGACATTGGGGTAGTACCATGAGGGGGAGCAAGGTCAGAAGCAGAGTCCTTGCAGATTCCTTCTCTGGTGTCAGAGTGGGGAAAAAAGTTTTGCATTTGACTCCTTACTGCATCTTAGCCAACTCTGCTTTTCATTCTGTCTTTCTTTTACAGAATGTGCTTGTCTCGATAGAACTTCCTCTGCTAAGTCAATCAAGTACTCTCACAGATAAGAGGTAACAATGCACAAGTTTGGTCAAAGAAAAGAAGTGCTTTGAGTGAAACTAAGTGTTATGGTTAGAGGTGTTTGAGTGGATTCTCGGGGTAGTGTGGAAATGACCACGCCCACAGGGAGGAGCCCTGTGGGGAGCCACAGTACCAGGCTAGACTCAGGATGCACAAATACAGAGCTTGGCTTTTATTAAACAGCTGATGAGTTCCACCAGAGATGGCAATAGTGAGGCAAACCAGAGGTAGCAGTCCAGGGATCCTCGGCGGAGGAGACCCCTCTCGTTGAGATGGTATAGGGAAGTCCGGTTGCAGGTTCCCAGAGCAGCAGAGTTGAAGATGAGACTGACGGACAGGCCGATACAGTACAGTGCGCGCTGGAATACCTAATAGGGCCATCAAATTCATGTTGATGGCCCTATTGGGTATTCCCGCGTGATTCAGTAAGTAAAATGTGCAGCCAAGCCGCACATTTTACTTTAAGAAATTATCGCCTACCCAAAGGTAGGCGTTAATTTCTGCCGGCGCCGGGGAAGTGCACAGAAAAGCAGTAAAAACTGCTTTTCTGTGCACCCTCTGACGTAATATCATGGCGATATTAAGTCGGAGGTCCCGAAAGTTAAAAAAAAAAGTAAAAAAAAAAAAAAAGAAAATTTGAAATAGGCCCGCGGCTCACGGGTTGAAAACCGGGCACTCAATTTTGCTGGCGTCCGGTTTCCGAACCCGTGGCTGTCAGCAGGCTCGAGAACCAACGTCGGCAAAATTGAGCGTCGGCTGTCAAACCCGCTGACAGCCGCCGCTCCTGTCCAAAAAGAGGCACTAGGGAGCGCTAGTGTCCCTAGTGCCTCTTTTTTTACCGCCGGCCCTAATTTAAATACATTAAATTACTGTGCGCACAGGAGAGTTGCCTGTGTGCTCTTCTGCGAGTTTTACTGTATTGGCCCGAGAGTTAGGATACTCACTAGACAGTAACTGAATGGTGGTAATTCCAGCAGGTAGGAGAAGGTCGGTAAGGCACCAGGGTAAGGAGAACAGGCCCTCGAGAAGCGAGTACCCGACCTCCCAGATAGGTACCTGAAGGGGAGAATAAGGGCCCCCGAGGAGCGGGTACCCTGATAGGAAGAATTACTTCGAAGGCAGAGAGGAGATTTCCGGCGACAGCAAGGAAGTGACCGAGCAGCTAGACCGGTGGAGAGGTCCTCGGCAGAAGAGACCGGTCCCTCGCTCAGGCAGATGATAGACTGGAGTAGAAGGAAATGTAGGCACCAAGGTGGGAAGCGCAAGCCCTTGAGGAGCGAGTACCCAGTAACCCAGAAAGACACCTGGAAGAAAACACAAGGGCCCCCAAGGAGCGGGTACCCAGATTAGAGAAGCACCGAAGGGTAGAAGAGCCTCCTAGCGACAGCAAAGAAACGACAGAATAACTAGACTGAGAAATCCAATCCTTGCTAACTCAAGGAACAAAAGGCGGAAGGAAGTTTAAATAACTCGCCCCCGTTGACGTCATCCACGGGGCGAAGTCCGAGTCTCCCGCCCAGGTCTCTTCACGTTTCCTCCGATGGCGCGCAAGGATGTCCTCAGAAGATGGCGGCTTCCTGGCTAAACGCCCCAGTCTTCTGCTCGTGGAGCAGGCTGCGAAACACCGTGGGACCCCGGAGGGCATTCTGCCCTCCCGCGGTGATGCGAGGAGCGCAGTTAGCCGGCAGGTAAGCCGACTCGGCTGTGTCAGGCGGGGCCGAGTGGTGTAACAGTAAGAGATCTTTGAAGTCCTTTAGCAGGCGCCTTGGCTATAATATTACAGGCCTTTATAGGAAATGCCTCACAAGATCTGAGCCATAACATGCCAGGGCACTGGTACCCTGGAGAACCCTTCCCAGGGGTTTTTGGGAACGTATCTCCAAGTCTGCCCTTGAATTTGAACCCATTTTCCTGCACTTCTCTTTTAAGAAAAAAAGAACTCCAACACACATTTTATAATTGTCAAAAATGTCCACATTTATTTAAATACCTAGAAAGTAATTTCAAAACAAAGGTAACACCTTGTTTCTCTAAAATGTTTGTATACTTCACAATGTATATGGGACAAGGTTTGAATTCTCTCAAAGAGCCATCCCACAATGTCATGAATGAGCAGTTACTGTTCACAGCTTGTATTCAATGGCCCACTTGGTCTGCTTTGATGGAACCAACAGACTGCAAGATAAATGTTGCAACAGTGAGCTCTGGAGGGCGCATTAGTGTCCTCCACCAGGGCTGCAGCAGGCAAGTGATAAGTCCGTCACTGAAGGCATTGAATCGGAGCAGGAAGGAACCATGAGGAGGCAGCCTTTTCCCACCAAAGCTCTGATGTTCCTGTCCAGCCTTACCCCTTTGGTATGTGGGCCCTTTTACAAGGATGCTCCTGCATGGTGGAAATGGAGTGGACATGCTGGATGGACCACGAGGTGGTGTGGTTGCTTACCTGAGATCTGTCATTGCTGTGGTTAGTCTGATCAGTGATTCTTGCAAGTATTCAGAGGTTTGAGCTAGTTCAGCCGTCTGGGATTGGATGGCTTCTTTCAAGTTAATAATCCTGTTGTAGCAATGTTGAGCTCTTCCTGTGCAGCTTTGAAACCCTCATGGATCGTGTCGTCTAGGAATTGTTGCCTCAAAATTACTTGACCCTCACAGAGAGCAACTCCTCCTCATTTTCCTTTGGTGCATGAGACACCTAAGGTGCCCTTCATTTGGTCTGGTAGTGGTTCTCTGGTTCTTAAATCTCCTCTTTTGAGGTCTAGTAGTTCTTCCGTTTCGCCTGTTCATTACTCACAACAAGCCTTGTATACTGACTTACTTTTGTAAAGCTTGGAAGCAAGAGAAAAAGAACTGAGCATGTGCGGTTTAGTGTGTATGTGCTTTTGTGTGTCGCGTTCACATGGAGGCCAATATTCAGTAGGCTGTTTAGTGGACAAATTATCCGGCTAATCTTAGCCAGATAACCTGTGTGGATATTCAGTGGGATAATCGTCCCACTGAATATCCCTGATAAAAGTTATAGAGCTAACGGTAGCTGGATAACTTTACACATAACTGGATATTCTTTTGAATTTTGTCAGTTATGTATAAAGTTATTCAGCTACAGTTAGCCAGATAACTTTACACATAACTGCCTATATTCAAAAGAATGTTGCCGGTTAGATAATGATCTGAAAGGGGGAGGGGGGAAAGATTGCAGGCCACCCTCTTCCTCAACTCCCTGCAAGCTCCAAAGGCTTGGCCCTCCCAGGCTGAGCCTGCCACCCCTTCCTCAAATTAGTTGTGTGTTCATTTAAAAAAAAGAATAGGGCTAGGGTCAGTGTCTCTTCCCCTCCCCCACCCCTCTGCTCCAGTTTCCTTTTTTATAAAATATTTTCTCCAGGGTCCTCACTAACCCTCCCCCCCCCACTCCAACCATATCCCTCCCATCCCTCCTATTCCTGAAATTGATGTGGCCCGGATCTCGGCAGTGTCCTGTCGCGATCTGGGCCCAGCGCTTTTGCCTCTGTGTTGCTAGGCAGCTCCATGATGCTGCTGCTGCATTCTGGGCTGTCTCAAAATTTCAATTTCAGGTACAGGGGAGTGGGATGGATAGGGGTGGGGCCTGGAGAGAATCTTTAGAGCTGGCAGGGAAGGATGAGGGGGTCTGGTTAAGGCTTATAGGCCTGCAATCTTTTTATTTTCCCCCTCCTTTTAGATCGCTATTTAACCGGCAATATTATTTTGAATATAACTGGTTATGTGTAAAGCTATCTGGCTACTGTTAGCCAAATAACTTTATACATAACCAACCATATTCAAAAGAATATCTATCTGGTTATGTTTAAAGTTACCCTGTTTCCCCGAAAATAAGACATCCCCCGAAAATAAGACCTAGTAGAGGTTTTGCTGAATTGCTAAATATAAGACCTCCCCCGAAAGTAAGACCTAGCAAAGTTTTTATTTGGGAGCATGCCCGTCGCACAGAACACCAGAGCATGCAGCTGTGATTTTTTTACCCTGCAGGATTCACAGTTGTCATCACAAACCAGCATAACCAGACAACTATTCAGAATATGATAAATGTTCATTTTTTTGTTCAACAATATATGTGAATTCTTCTTCATGGAAAAATAAGACATCCCCTGAAAATAAGGCCTAGTGCATCTTTAGTAGCAAAAATTAATATAAGACACTGTCTTATTTTCGGGGAAACACGGTATCTGGCTACTGTTAGCTGGATAACTAATCGGGGACATTCAGTGGGATGTTTATTTCCCTTAATATCCAGGACAAGTTATCTGCCTAAACTTAGCCATATAACTTGTCCACAGGTTTTCTCCCATTTTATGTCTATGAGAAAAAACCAAGCTCTAATAGGGTCATTCATCAAAATGATTTATGGCATTAACGCCTGCGATAACCCCATAACGCATGCATTAATACCATAATGCATGCGATAATAATGGTATCACATTGCACAAAGGCAAATTTTTCATAGGGGCGGGATCAGGGAGGGGTTTGGGCGGGATTAATGAAAATGAAGGGCATTTTCACACCGTGCGATAGTGTACTGTATGCTATCGCATGCTTTTAACACCGGAAATAACTTCACATTTTTTTCCTGGCGTTAAGCTGTGCAAAATGCCCGTAGTGCAATTTGAGATAAAGATTGCAAATTGCATTTTGGGCTTGGCTTGGCTTGGCTTGGGGGGGGAGAGAGCCTCTGGGGAGCCCTTCACAGTATTCAACTATTTATATCACTATAGGAGGGCCAGCTAATAACTTGAGGTGAGGTTTTGCTGGTGGTTTTGGGGCCAGTTTGAAATGCAGAGTGAGACGTACGAACAGCACAGTACACCTCAGTGAAGTTTTGACATCATTTGGAGTGAGGAAAGTCTCACAAACATGAGATTTCTACAGTGATCTCTCGCCCTAGCTTGATGGGCTCTATACCAGGGTGTACTATCAAGGTAGAGACTTTCCTTACTCCAAATGATGTCACATCTTCACTGAGGTGTACTGTGCTGTTCGTACGTCTTGCTCTGCATGTAAAACTGGTCCCAAAAACCCAAACCACTACCAACACCTCACCTCGAGTTATTAGCTGGCCCTTCTATAGTGATATAAATATAGTTGAATACTGTGACAGTCTTAGAAAGAGTCTCTCTCTGTCTCTCTCTCTCTCTTCTGTCCAATAGTGTCTGGGGGTGTGTGAGAACTTTAGGTTAGCCATGTGAAATTATAGCATTTTGATGAATCTAGGGATTAGTTTGTACCTAAGACAATGGAGGTTAAAATGACTTGTCCAAGGGCACAAGGAGCAGCAATGGAAATTGAACCCTGGCTTCCCTGGTTCACAGCTCACGCTCTAACTCCCTCCATCTAATAAGGCATTCGTGTTGCTCTTTATGCACGCCTCTCTTTTCATGCTATTTTTGTGTGTTTCTCTTTAAATGCTAATATGTGTATGATTTCTAGTTTGCCCATTACAATCCTCTGAATATGTGCTTGTTAATATGAAATGTAAGTAGTAGTTTAGATATCTTTGACTTATAAAAGGACTTTTTTTTAATAAAAAAAACCTTTGCCTACTCCTCCTCCATTCTGCTATCTGGTCTGCAAAGACCTATTTGTATATGGTAACTTGGTCTGAGGCCTTGGTGTGACTGCACCCATGCTCCCAACATATACTAGTTTAATTGTTTCTCTGTAATAGGCTGTAGAAAATAATCATGGATGACGAGGCTGGAGGCCAAATCTTTGTACAGCATCATGACTGTGTCCAAGAGTAGAAGAATACTAGTATGGATCTGTTCTAGGAGTGTGCATGGGAACACTTTCTGTTTTTTGTTTATACGATTTTTGCGATTTGTATCATTTCATTTGCTTCATTTGTTTCATCTGTTTTTCATTTTAGAGTGTGGTATATTTTTACGACATGCATACTTTGGGCTGTTTGGTTTCACATTTATTACATTTTGTAACTAGTTCATGCTAAAACGTCATAACGATCTTTTGGGGTGTTTTGTTTTTCAGATGGGAAACGACAAGAAATGATATACCAGGTATCATTGATGTTTTTTTGTCATTTTAAAACTACACCACATCTCTAGTCTACAGTCGCCTTTCTGATATCAGCTACAGGAAGAACATATCTAGATTTCTTTGTTCTGTTCTATTTTCACAGCGTCGTTACTAAGCCATGAATCTATGAAGGAAATTCAGGTTATTTTTCTTTGCATCTAATGCTCTGGTGTCATCCCCTTTGAGCATTTTGTCCTAGCTGATGACCAAACCATACAGATGAAACGCTACTCAAACATGCAAAAAAGTCAAAATATTAGCAGAGTATGTGCTACAGAAATGGATTTATTTCCGAGGCTTGCATTTCTAGATGAGGAGGAGGGCTAGTTGATTTTTCAAGCCCTAAAATTCTCTATCTAAATGCAAACCTGCAGTTAACCTTTCCTGACCCCTAGGTATGATTCTCTGAATAGATGGAAGATAATTCAGGCAGGAGCTAACTCACTGCGGGGTATTTCCAGCAGAGAGTGCTCAAAGTGTTACAACAATGCGTGCGTATCACTCTGACATGCACTTTCGAGATGACCTCCAGCTCAAGACAAGCACAAACAGAGAAGAAAGGCACCCCTTCCAGCAACAAAAGAGCTTTTATCCAAACAACTTCCTTATTGTGCCCTGGTCTTTCCTTCAGGAGAGCAAGGTTAACCTTGGAGACCAAGCTAGATTTGGGTTTTCTCAAACTTCACCCTGTTGCACTCTGGGAAGTCTGCATCAGCAGACCTGAAGAGGAATCATTTCATTGCTTTGACCACTGATTGCATTTAGCAATCGTAGTCAGCATCCGTTCAAGATTTTGCCTTAAGATTATTGTTTTTGTTTTTTTTAAAGGCGGGATCTTTGCTAACTGCATTGGAATTAACTTTCCTTTCAATTTGCCTAATCTATGCCAGCAATTTAGAAAAATTGGATTGATTTAATGAGTTCCTATCTGGGATGAAGACTCCCTTAAGTTGTTTCAGTCTCCTGTCAGCTGAAACGACTTGATTGCAAAGCCTAAGAAAACAGAGGATGCTGATGAGAATTCTGACAGGCCCCCCTGGCCATAACAAAAAGTTGCACATGATTGTTGCACTGCCAATAAACCTATTTTCTTTAGTTTCAGCTGTCAGTGCCAACTATTAAAGCTTTTAGGGAAAAAGCAATTAATACACTGAAACACAATAGAGCAATTTGTACAAACTCCAAAGGCTCCCTTTGCTAAACTCTTATCAGGCTGCGCCTTTATGTTGTTAGCAGTGCTGACCTCATATGTCTGCACTGATTACTTTCTACAGTTTCCCTCGTCTCTACCAATTACGTTTCCATATTTAGCACAGTTTTTGAAACCTCTAGGAAAAAGACATTTAGCAGAGTTCCTCAAATTACATTTGAAGGTCACAACGCTTAGATGTTTCCAAATTTCTGTCTAAGGAAGGTGGAGTTTAATACAGGCTCAGTTATCACAGTGCCGATGGAGCATGTGACCAAGAGCTAATTATCAATCTATTTTTGAGCCGATTTTGCTTGGTGCGGATGCATATGCCAGATAGCAACACTAGATGGCAGTAGAATACCTTTAAATGTTACCACTGGCTCCAAATAGCCCTGGGGGGGTCGGGTATCACAGTGCAAATTCCCAGCTTCTGTTTGAAAGAAGCTGCACTAGTACAGCAAACAATCCCTAAAGAATGCTAGTGTTTTTACTCTTTGAGAGCAGTGAATGGGGTTGCTGAGCTGGTGTTAGGTTTGGAAAGAAATGAATTTAGTTAGGACAAATTTTAGATTTCAGAGAGATTTGTTGCAAGCTTCCAAAATGTGAACTTCAAAAAATTTCCCAGATAATCCTAGAAAGGGCTTAACTGAGTTTGAAGAGATGCGTTTTGGAAATGGCCAAGTGAAATTCTCTTCCTTAATGTGAGGCTTGTATTTGCTCCTGTTTCAAATAACCACAGCAGAGCTATCACATTTTCTGTTCCTTATGGCTTTAGTTAATGCAATAATACTGCAGGCACAAGGTTCATTAACTACAGGCAGTTAAATATTTCTGTCATTTAGTTCTTTTGTAATGGTTCTATGTCTAAAAGTGTAGATGGTTGGTCAAACTTAGAACATGAATTAGAAACAAGCCGCACAGCTTATAACATAAAATAGTCTTATATTCATTTTGAGGAAGAAGACAAGATGGGGGATGGGGCTAGGGGTGTCACTAATGTGGTGTAATGTTAAAATGTATTTTGAGGAAAAAATGGAAATTAGTTGTAGTTTCTTGAAGCAACTCTGCATCCATGATTCCTTAGAGCTGCCAGCTGTCCTTGAGTAAAAGTCCCACTTATTTTCCGAAGACTGGCCTTTTTTCCATTTTGTTCATTGGAAAGAGTTCCATATTACAATGTATGTTAGGATATTTATTGATTCGATTTATATTCCACTTTTCAGCACTTCAAAGCGGATTACTTTAAAAACAGCCCCTTGTTTCTCTGTCAAATGTCAAAATGGATTGGGACTTTTTTGCATGCTGCATGTCGGGGTTCATGTTTTAAAAAGCTGCATCATCATAAAGTGAAATCTTTAAGTGTAAGTGTATATCTCCAACCTACAAGCAAGTTACATGCCAGGAACACCAAACAGATTTCTAGCACATAAGTTGCTTTGAGTGCTCATTGACCGGAAAAGGTTTGATGCAGGCCAGTTTTGTGTAGCCACGAAAGGAAGTGCAAGGAGAGTCAAGATTATGAAAGGAATTATTTTATTATAAATTACTGACTCAATCAGCAAGGTGTTGGAGGGGGGGCTTTGTAAAATTATTTTCTAAAAACAAAGAATGTCTCAGTCAGTGGAACAGAACTGGTGAGGTCACCTCCATAACAAGTTAGCAGAACACCCTTAGACTCAATTTTCGTTTT
This sequence comes from Rhinatrema bivittatum, assembly GCF_901001135.1. Taxonomy (NCBI): domain Eukaryota; kingdom Metazoa; phylum Chordata; class Amphibia; order Gymnophiona; family Rhinatrematidae; genus Rhinatrema; species Rhinatrema bivittatum. The sequence goes on along the minus strand of NC_042618.1, from coordinate 401,642,275 downwards.
GTGGTTTGACCTGCTAGGTTTTCCTTTTCTCCTATAGTTCAGTTGGAAGTAGTGCCGGGATTTAGGTGCCATCATCTTTCATTTGCAGCAACCCAGAGCTTTTTTCCTACCCTATTTTATTAGATCCAGCTTCCCACTGTTCCTTGTCTGGTCATTGCTTCAATGGTCCTGAGGCTGGGAGCCATGCACAGAGCTCCTTTTGGAAACTTGTATCATGGACTCTAAGTCCGACTACCAGGTATCGCCCTTAACAATGGTGCTGCTCACCCCTCCCCCACCCTGGGTCTGTGAGGTTTCTAAAATGTCATCAGGATACATTGTACTGGTCATTCACATGGCAATGAAGCCCTAAAAGGCTGTTCTTCAGAGTACTTTACAACCTATGTACAAAGCAGAAACAGATATTGAGGACAGAGAACTCAAGTGGCAAAGAGGGGATGATCCTGAGAACCTGAGTCAGATCACCAGCCACTGCCTGACAGTTTCCAGGAACCAGGAGAATGATGCAGCTCAAGCACTTAATGTTAGAACCAAGGCGTCCTCCGTTGATAAGACATTGCATTGTGTAGTGTTGGCACACATTTTACAGCAACTTTATGCAATAAGGCATGACAACAGCACGGTTAGTACCAAACAGTCTCTTCTTTAAGGAAATAATGAATAACAAATGACAAAGTCATTCTAATCTGAATTCACTGCGCACTAATCTCAAAAATCATAAAGCTGCAAAATTTGGATCTGTGCAAAATATTAGTGCGGGAGCATCTCCATGGGACAGAGATGAAAGTCTCCTAAGCTGATCTGAATATCTGATTTTGCAGCATGAGAAAAATTGCAGTGGGCCAAATACCTCCAAGGATAGAGCAAAGTAAATGCCGATCAAAAAGGCACAACACCTGTTACAATAGTTTTTAAAGTGTTTTTGTCGTTTTGCTCACACTGCTGCGCAGTATTGTTTCTTGTGTTGTAGGTCACAGAGTTCATCCACGTGGCTCTGTGGGGAAAGCTGCAATTTTGTTCTTTCGCAGGATAGCTCAGCGACACTGAGCAGCCAGATCTCTCCTGGATGGCGAAGAGCGAGGAACGTGTCAGAAGAGTCTAGAGGTTTCCAGCTACCAGATCAGTGAGAACAGTTCATCCAGTGTCCTGAAACAAGTAACATGGGAATTGTGAGTAAATGTAGTGTGGAAGAGCAGACCTGGGCTTCCATTACAGCTGTGCTCCTGGGGGAGAGCAGGAAACCCGCTCAGCTGGTAAAGTGCTGCCTGGTTCTGCGCTGAGCAAGCTTTAGATCCAATTAATGTGACGGTGAATTGTTTTTGCCATGAGCAGGGGGTTTGCTCCCCATTGGTCTTGAGTGGATAAGAAGCTGGTGGAAAGGGCTATGGTGGAAAATCTTCCTTTTCATACCAGAGGAGTAGCAGGCGAGGAGTTAAAATACTGTTTGAGGCAACTGAGATGAAATAAATGTATATAGACTGGGCTCTGTTACTTCTTGCTAGAAAATCTACCTCCAATTTAAGAAGATCCCTTGGAAACAGCAGCAGTTCATGTGAGTAGCGCTTTAGAAATGAGAAGTAGTGGTAGTTATTGAATTGCCTTTCCATTGGGGAGATAACTTTGTTTTGCATTTTTTAATCATTGACATAGACATTTAAGTGACTGTGGTCTGCATGTGTCACCATATGCCCAATATGTGTGTATATTTTTCTGTCTTGGATATGATGAAAAACACCATTGTAGAACCCAAGCCTGGATTTAGGCAGAAGCACTGTGGGCAGCTGCCTTTGGCACCAAGTTTTCGTAGGCACTGCAGTGTTGCTGCTGCCATGCTGCTATCCGGACCTGCTTCCTGCCACAGTGCCGCGTGTCCTGCAGAGTAGCCCTGGCCTTGTAGGAACAGGAACAGAAAATTTCAAGGGGGGGGGGGGAGCCTGGCAATGGAAACTCATGCGAGAGGAGGGGTGGGGCTGCTTCAGGGTCTGTCAGTGCTTGAGAGCTCCCAGGCCCGTGTTGTAGGGTTGGAGGGGGGTGGGGGTGGAATGGTGTTATGGGTTTCCAACACCTCCGATAACCTCTGGGAGGGAAGGGGGACTCCCCCCCCCTCCTCCTTCCCCCCCATGTTGCCTGTTGGCACCCCCCTTTTCAAACCCATCCCTGGCAACACCTAGTCTGAATGCGCTTTCTCTTCATGCTCCAAAGAAGTCATAGATGTTTTAAGCCGCTTTTTCCCCAGATGGCCAAAATCTGCAGGGATGTCTCCTCTAAGACTGAACCCCTCAGTACCAGCAGGGGTCAGTACAGTAGATGCAGTTGCCTTTCCTTCCTCTATAGAGTCCCAACACATCACCAAGCCATGGATTCTGCTCCTATAGAGCTCTGTTTAATAAGAAACATGATGCACTGAAAGCTTCACAGGTCACAGGAGAAGTTTTCAAGCTGTCCACACTGGGATAAAGATTGGGCATCCTATTTTTTAAAATTCTTTTTACTCGTGTGATGTCTGCAGTTTTCAAAGCAGTAGTCAGGGCTGGCGCAAGGCATTAGTTGGACTAGGTGGTTGCCTAGGGCACCAGAAGTGGGCAGGGCGCCGTCGCTGGACGTGAGGGCAGTATTCTTTTTAAATGTGAAGGAGTTGGGCGGCAGGTTTAAAATTGTAGGACTCGTGCGTTGGGATGCGTCGATCGGCAAGGTAAGGGAGCTCTGGTGATGCAGGCACTGTGACTTGGGGGGGGGGGAAATTATGAAGGAAAATGACATCATCATGATGTCACCACCTAGGGCGGGCTGGACACCCTTTCACCAGCACTGGCAATAGTACACACAAACCTTGCTTTGAAACTTGCGATGGGTACAGAGTACGCACATTCACTTGCATTTGCTTCTCCCGCAGATACATTTTTGCTGGAAACGTATGGGCGAAGATTCTGTAAATGCCATGTATGTGCGTGTTTTTCCTTCCCCAAGCTAAACACGCCCCCATGAAGGAGTGGCTAATTTTCCTTTCCCTTTCCCTTGTGCAACCACCTGTGGGACCAGTTAGAAATGTCCATAAAGACAGGATTACAATAGGAACTGTTGTACAGGAGCAAGAAGACTCATTCTGGCTCATTGGAAAGCTTTTTATAAAGTATCCTTTTTCTAAAGGGAAAAGTTCTTAAAGTGAAATCCACCGCAATAACCCTTTCAGTTTGTTTTTTCTTTTTTCGGTAGTTGTCTTAAAATATCACATCCTCTTCACAAATGCGCTCTATATGCAGTGAATGCTGAGTTGCCAGCAATTTGCCTTCTCTAGTAGAGGTGTGAATCGTTTTTCTGACGAATTGAAATATCGTACGATATTTCTAAATTCGTTAATATATCGGGTAAAAAAAGAAATGATCATATTTCCCCCAAAATTTTCATAAAAATTGTTTTTCGGGTTAGCACGCGCTAACAAAAAAATGTTTATTTTTATTTTTTGTTACTTTTTGCTATTTTTGTTAGCGCGCGCTAACCCGAAAAACGATTTTTCACTAAAATGGGGATCCACAGGAAAATGAGCTTTTCCTGCGGCCAGACGATCCCAAAAGCGGGAACGATTGGGCATCCGATTCACATCATGTATGTTTATTATGTATATCGCCTAGGCCTTTCAGTGTTAGGCAATTAATAAATTTTATTAAATGAAATGAAATGAAACATCCCTATTCTCTAGTGCTTGAATTTGCAACCCACACGAATCTGGGGAAACTTAAGCAGAGGGCACCCATTCGTTCTGACAGAGGGACCGCTGTCTTCCAGTTGAGACATGACTTTTTCTTTTTTAAATCCCTTTTGTTTGACTTCAGTTCCAAATTGTAGGAAGCTACAAACTGTGTAAATTAAACAGATTCTATTCATTTTTTAGTGCATCGTCACTTAGTGAGGGCCTCTGAAGCCTTTTAGCAAATAGTGAGAATGTGTATTTTTATGACACGTTTACGATAGATTAAAAGTGTTTATGCCAAGTCAAAGCCATGTTGTTTCTGAATGTGTTTATCTGAATGTGCTACAGCAGTGATGTATACTCATATTGCCCTTGATAATTATATCAAAACAATAATTAAGGATTCACCTACAGTAGTGTGGAGAAGAGGCATGCTGCTGGTGAATGGATTGTGTCAATCCTTCATTATCCCAGTAAACCCATTTGGTGAAATAGCATTACTGGTAAATATTTGGTGATTATATCACAAAATATCACAGCAGCTCTTTTTCAGTTGGCCTAAAGAGATCAGACCTTACGCTGGGCTTGATTTCTCTGGAAGCAATCCCAAACACACCCCCCTGTTGGTGCCAAAGACCACTGGTTGTATTCTCTAGTTTCAGGGCTCTCAAATGGTGTCGGCACTGCCAGCAGCCAGCTGGGTGCACACTTGCAAGCTGCAGAGAGGTGCGTGCACACAGCAGCGATAGTCAGCCGGCATCATTCATTATCCAATCACGGACTGGGCATATCCATCAATGAAAAAGCCTAGGCATTGTTTTTGACATAGATCACAATTTTTATTTTTCCGCCAAATGCATGCCAGACGCTTGATAGGATAATGAATTATGTTTTATGCCCATCATTCTGCCTTTCTCAGTGTCACTAGGCATCTTTCTTGCGAAGCTGATAAACAGGAGGGTTCCAGCAAAATCTGTGCCCCACTGCAGCTCGTTAGTCCACTGTGATGCACATTTAAGCTGTGACGCGCAAGTCCTGCCACACAGAAGGTCACTTTAGCTGCGAGGCAGGTTTCAGAGTGCCTCTTTTCTCCCCAGTTTAGCTTTCCCCATGTAAAAATTCTACAGTGATAACATTAACTTCCATCAGAGAGCAAATGTGATTGCTTAGTATTAATAATGCATTTTCTCTGTGTTATATCCATTGGAGAGAGGGAAAAGCGTGGAAAGAGAGCAGGATCATGTCTTGAGGGTGATTTTCAAAGCAGTTTCCCCGGATTGAAAGTCCCGACTGAAAATCGCTCTTGCGCATTGCTGGAAGCGCACTTGGGTTCCCTGGCACCCGCACTTGAACTGCAGGGAAACGAGGCCTTCCCTCGGATGTGTGTCGGTCGGGGGAAGGAAATGGCGCGCACGCCTACAATTCTTTTCCTCCCGTGTCCCTCCTCAATAACAGGGTGCACAGCAGGCGGACATGCTTAACCCGCGCACTCGAAACATGAGCAGGGGCAAAGAGAAACGGCGTGGGCACGTTCTCTTTGAAAATGTATCTGCTTGCACGTTTGCAACCATGCAGGCTATTCTGAAAATATTCTGCTTGAAATTAAGTGCTTAAGTTGACATTAGAATGTGTGGTCAGAGGACATATTAAACAGTGGCAGTTTTGCAAGCTTACACTTCCCCCCTCCCCCACTACAAATATTACAGAATTCTATTTTGGTGGACTGAGGGAGAGAATCCATGAAGATCAATGGGAGCACCAGGAAGCGTTCTCCCGTCACAATGTTCCAGCAGGTCATGGGTCTCTTTTATTTCACCAGGTCTTTTGAATTCATGAGTTTCTTGCTTTCTTAAAAAAAGGCAGAATATGAAAAAAGCCTGCAAAGCAGACTGAGGGGGGCCACAGATGTTCCAGATGCCCTTGGTTATAGAAATCCTCTAAATATTATTCTGAAGTATTACATTATAGCACGATCACGTTTAGGTGAAAGGCGCTCTATAATGTGTTATTAATAGTGTCTACGTGGTATTTATTTTGCTGTCCAGTCTTCAAAAGCATTGTTCATATTAGACCGTTACAGTATGCTTCAAAGAACATATATCTGAATGTTACCCAATACATGACAATCACTATTTATTTCACAATGTTAATGCCTTCTGTTTAAGACAGACATCCTTGAGAGAGACGCAGGTATGGTGTGTATATATATATATATATTTTTTTTTTTTTACAGTGTTTTTGGTCACTTGATGTAAACAGTGTCTTATTGATTTGACCTGAACCTGCTTTTGATATTAGCTAGATACAAAGACCTCGGTGGAGAAAACTATTCTCTCTCAGGGAGCAATAACACATGCCCACAAATCCCCAGAAGCTTGATCTTTCAGTGGCTCCAACTTAGGCTGGTATAGGAGCACATCTCAAATTCTACTGACTCAGCACCCAGCTAGACAAGATGTCTTTGCTTTTGAGTTTTCTGAAATACAAACATTAGATAATGATTTTTGTCAAGTGCTTTTTGCAGCTGGTTTCTTTGCAGTATGACAGCGTTTACTTGTTCTAGTCTTTTCCATATCATATACCGTACAGCACTTACAGTCTTTACGCAAGCATCTACATTACCAAGCCTTTCTGTCTTTTAAACCCTTCCTTTATCGGTGGAATGTACAGATCCTAGGGGCAGCTGTAAATGTGTAGGTTGATACTCGCTACCATGGCGTTTGCAAAAATGAAGTCCAGGCATTTGAACTTGCTTTGCCACATCACAAGGTGGGGATGCAGAAACAACTCAAAAGTCAAATTCAAACCATGGAGAGTTTTCAGCCTGGTTCAAGGTCGACAGTATTTTTGCATTTTCCTCAGTTTAATGGGTGAAAGTATTGAAATATTTCCCAGCCAAACATGGGGTGTGTGTGTGTGTGTGTGTGTGTGTGAAAATCCAACATATCTAACTGAATTAAAATTGAATCTGACCACTGCGAACCCTGCAAATTGAGCAAATATGCTCAAAGCCTCTTGCACATTCTTTGTTTTGAAGGATCTGCATCAGATTTTTTTTTTAAACATTTTGCCAAACTGATTTGATGAACCGAGAACTTTCCTGCAGGTTCATCAAAAATAGTTACATTGTTCTTGTTCTTATCCCCGCCCCAGTTGTACCTCTCCCTGTTCAATGTACTTTTGTTGCAAGTTATATGTAAACCGATATGATGTTCCCACGAATATTGGTATATAAAAACGTTAAATAAATAAATAAATACAAATAAGTAAACTAGTTTCATAGATCAGTTAGTTCATTTACCCTTTCAAATAGTGCTAGGACTAGGGGACACTCCGTGAAACTAACTGATAGTAGATTTTAAAACAAATTGCACAGGATATTGTTTTCTGCCAACAAACATGTAAGCTGTGGGATTTGTTGCCATAGGATGTGGCCAAGGCTAATAGTAAAACTGGTTTCAGAAAAGTTTTTGGGAGGACAGGCCCATTATCACTTCTTAGCTTGATGCCAGCCTAGTGCCTATGGGTAGGCGCTAATTTCTGAATTTTGCTTTCTGAATCTCGTGGGAATACCTAATAGGGCCATCAACATGCATTTGCATGTTGATGGCCCTATTAGGTTTTTATTTGGGGGGGAGGGTTGGACGCATGTTTTTGACACACTATTACCCCTTTGGGTAATTTGCATGTTGCGGGCGCTATTAGGTTTTTATTTGGGGGGGGGGGGGGGGGTTGGACGCATGTTTTTGACACACTATTACCCCTTACTGAATAAGGGGTAAAGTTAGCAGGTCAAAAACACACATCCAATCACAGCCTATATGTTTGTACCTAAGGCAATGGAGAGTAATGTGACTTACCCAGGGTCACAAGGAGCAACAGTGGGACTTGAACCCTGGCCTCCTGGTTCATAGCCCACTGCTCTAACCACTAAGCTACTCCCCCATGCCATTTGAGAACTTTACAGACCTTCATACTCTGGTCAATAACACAAATACAGTCAGCTGACAGAAGTCACTATATTCTGCCTTTTATTTCTCTTGCTTATTCTGTATCATCTCGGAGCTCCCTAGTAAAAAGACATTCAGCAGCTGCTTCGTTCTCTTAGAATTTCTAGACTCTGCTTTAAGAATACAAGGTTTAAAAATAGACAAAACAAAATCAGTCAGGAGAAAAATGCTGTGAGAGAACCTTTGGAGATTTGCCAGGTCCCTTTCAGGCCAACAATTAAGCAGAGTTTCTCTTTCCTTTTGTTTCCTCCCATGCTCCCATCTGTAGTGGCGTACGTAAAGTATTTGATACCTAGGGTGGATACTTCCTTTGGCACAACTGCTCACCCCCCTACAAGGTTCACTCCTCTGCCCACCCTCCAAGTGATCCCTGGTTCACTCCCTTCCTGCCCCCTTCCTGCCCCCTCTGGTTCCCTTCATTCACAGCATCTCTCACTTCAAAACTAGTAACGCTATACTAATAAGAATATTTCCAACGAGCTGATGAATACCAGAACATCCACTAATTAAGAGCTCATACAAAATCTAAACAATTTTTCAAACAGCAATAAAACAATTCAAAATGGCAGACACATCAGACATCCAATAATTAAAACTAATAAGGATGGAAAAATTCCCCACTCTCCATACCTGGGAACTTTTGATTTCCAGTCATGCGGAGCCACCAATACACCTCCTATTAGGAAAACAGAATAAACCAAGCTGCTATAGATCCCTATGCAGAAACTACATGCTAGCAAAACACCTCACCTTGGTCTCACACACACAGACCCTCACCAAATACAAAATAAAGAGACCACAAAGTATAAATAGAAACATGCAGACAAAAATTGAACTGGACACCACAACAAGCCAGACTCTGTAGGCAATGCAACAATGGAAAAGGAATCACTAGTCCTCATAAAACATCAATAAAATCACTCACTCACATGCTCTCTCACACATATACACACATGCTCTCTCATACCTGCTCTTACTCTCACACACATACACTCTCGTTCTCTTACACAGACTCTCTCTTACATACACAAATGCTCTCTCTCTCACACATGCTCTTTCACTCTGACACTCCTGTGCTCTCTTTCTGAGACTCGCATCTGATCTTCCCTCTCTTCTTTGGCAGAGGATCTGGGGACTGGTGAGATAGGTTTTACCAGGGATAACTTTAGAGGGCTGTGGGGCTCCCTCACCCATGACTGAAGAACAAGAGGAGCCAAGGAGGTCCTTTCCTCAAGATTGAGATTGTACTCTGCACCCTCCCTAAAGACTCTGTCAAGACCTTTCCCCTTCCCCCAAAACAACTCGAGCAGCCTCCTTCCCAAGACCCTCTCAAGTAATCTCTCTCTAGTCCACAAATCCCCTAAAGACCCAATGAATCCCTTTCCCTTCTAACCAATATCCCATCAAGCATTCTACAGGGCTCCAAGAACCCAGTAAACTCTCCTTTCTCCCTAATCCTCCCAGACATCTTATTCATGGTGACAGCCAACTGTTCCTCATGGCTGATTCCTCTGCACCGTGCAGGAAGACGCAAGCAATGGCAATGGCTCCCCCCCCCCTTTCCTCTGTGCTGCCAGACGCACACTGATGACACCTCCTGCCGACATGCAGCAGATGCTGCTTGAGGCAGTTGGAATCCTTGCCTGTGGGGAGACCATAAAGCCCGGATCCTGGAACAATCACCCCAGTTTACCATCTCTCCACCCCCCCTCCCTCAAGGATGACCCAGGTCTTCACAGACAGTCATTTTCTTCTTTTCGGCTCCATGGGCTCTTCACTTTTTGGCCACAGCATGTTGGGCTCAGCCGGTGGCCTCAGGTCAGAGCCTCTCAATGAAACACCCCCTCCTTGTTGTCACCTGGGCAAGACCCCCCCCCCCTTGCTCCCTCCTTAGTATGCCACTGCCCATCTGCAGACATCTTTTGGTCCTGCTTCGCCTTGGCTTGCCTATCCAGTCTGGCTTCCTTCCCTCTTCTAGACCTCTGGAGGTACAAACTTTGTAAGCCCTCTGGGAACAGGGAAATACCTACAGTACCTGAGTGTAATCTGCCTTGAAGTGCCTGAAAGGTGGAATCTAAATAAATAAACAAAAGGTGTGGCCAGCTTGGGTGGAGATTTGATCCTCCCTCTTCCAGAGCTCCATCCCCCAGAGCATCCTTTTGTTTCCAATTATATTTTTCCCCCTTGAAACTTTATTCATAAGCATCTGTCTTCCGTTCCTGGGGCTTGAGCTGTCAGACCCTTTCTGCCTATATTTTTCATGGGCATACCTGTGAACTTTTGAATTGTGCTTACCCTGAGATTGTGTGGATCATTGGGAGGCAAGGAATAGGATTGGGGGGGGGGGGGGAAGTTTGTGGCAATTTTCTCTCTTCCTCCTCATCCACTCCCCCAAAACACTCACATACACACATTTTCTCTCTATCTAACCCTCTTCTGGAGATGTCCTCAGTACTTTCCCTTTTATCACCAAGCCTGACCCCCAGTACTCTCAGCCTTGCTCCCAAGACCACTCTCAGCCTGCTCCCCTCTCAGCCATTGCAGCTTCTGCAACAATCTCACTCAGAGAACAGCCCTCTGCTTCCCACTCCAGCTCCTCTCTTCCCAGGCGGCCTGCAGGGAACAGGATGACAGGGGAGGAAGCTGAGGCTGGAGCAGACACAGCAGAGATGAGCCACCCTATTCTCAAATCAGCTCCTTTCCTCCTGTCATGCAGAGACTAAGAGGGAAGGGGTTGAGGTTGGCATGGTCAGAGTACAGAGCAGGCAAAGAAAGTTACTCTGCACCTAATCCAGCCCCTATCTCCCTGTCACTCAGGGAACAGGAGGGGGGAGGTAGGAGTGGATAGAGCAGAGCAAAGAAAAGCTGCTTTGCTCCCTAATCCTGCTCCTCCCCCTCGTATCCAAACACTAATATTCTCGAATCTTGACTACTGCAATTCCTGGCTCCTTGGTCTTCCAGCTTATCACATAAAACCACTACAACTTCTGCAAAATATGGCATCAAGACTTCTACCTGGTGCAAGAAAATACGATCACATCACTCCTACTTTAAAAGCATTGCACTGACTACCAATACAATCTAGAATACAATATAAAACATTAATGATCATATTCAATAACATTTACAATAATAACAGTGACCTTCTTGAGATATCACTTAAACACCACAAACCCCAACGAACTTTGAGATCACAAAATAAAGGTTTCCTCTCTATCTCAACATTACAAACCTCCCGCTTGTCACAAACAAGAGAAAGAGCGCTATCTATAGCGGGTCCTGAACTATGGAACTCTGTGCAGGAAGAACTAAGAACCAGTGGCCAGTAGTTGGTGTTCCGCCTTCAGGCAGCAAAACACTGCACGGAGCGGCAGTAGCCACAGAGGCATTCACGGAGCGGGATGCCAGTGGCCAGTGGTTAGTGTTCCACCTTCACGGAGGGCTGCCATCTCCAAAAAAAACAAAAACAAAAAACAAACAAACAAAGCAGGGGTGGGTAAGAGTATGGGGCAGGGGTGTGGCCTGCTTGTTGCGGTGGTTGCTACCCCTGATTGAGCTGGATGTTCACCGGGATGCGGATACGGCGCTGCTCTCTGCATGGTGGAGGGGTGGAGGGGAGTTGGGGTCGGAGGGTGCTGGAAGCCAATAGTGACGGGGGGGGGGGGGGGGGGGGGGGAATGGATAAACTGCGTGGCTTGCTGGGCAGACTGGATGGGCCGTTTGGTCTTCTTCTGCCGTCATTTCTATGTTTCTATGTAACTACAACAGACAGAAAGAAATTCAAACAAGACCTGAAAACCAGGCTGTTACAAAATGCAAATAGTACAAAATAACCTGTGAGATTGCATTATCTCTTAACAAAGCAATCCCTAATTATATAAAGAACAACCCCCTCCAGACCTTATTGGGATATCACTTAAACCACATAATCCCCTCTGTCTAGTCACTAATAACTGTGAATGATATTGCAGTAATGATACTGCTGGAATCAATAATTTGTGATATGGGGTATATAACTTGTGAATGTCAGTGCTGTAAACCGTGGTGATCGCAGTGGTTTTCACAAGGAATGACCGTATACAAAACCTCTAAATAAATAAATAAATAAATAAATAAATAAATAAAGTATCCTCTCCCCTCCCAGGCAGCAGAGGGAGGGGCTGGCACCAGGAGATTTCCCAGCAGTCTCTGGAGACCAATAGATTTTATTGAAATCCCTGAGTCTCTGGGTAAAAACCTGGAGAGCTCCCAGGCACGTTCACGGGGAATGCAGGATCTGTCACACGAGTGCATATTTGAGTTATATTTCAGAAACTGGGGAGAATTCAGCAGACAGGCGGGTTAAAGCCCTGATTCATCAGAGGTTTTCACATAGGCAAGGAAAAGGAGGGAAGCTTTTATAAACTGGACCCTATGTGTGATGCCTGTATTTCATCCCCTGCCATGTACCTTGGAAAGTGTGCGTAAATGTTACACCAGCTTCCCATTCTGAGTTACCTGACACTCTTAATTTCCCTTCAGTTAGAATGAATTGCAGTAAGAAAACTCAAATGAACACAATGTGAAAGCAGTAAACGCAGGGAGCATATTTTTGTGCAGCATGGCACATTCAGATCAATATTAACATTAAAACAGGATGATGGCAAATACAGAGAGGTGACAGCAAAAACAGAGCCAGTGTAATTTCAAGGGTCAGCACATTTTGATAAAAAAGAGAACTTATTTGTCCAGCTTTTGTATGAAAGGTAGTGGAGAAGAGGTTAGGAGAGGATGCATTGAGGTTTGTTTGGGGATTGTTCTATTTATTTATTTATTCTGATTGTTTTTCAATTTCCCAGGATTACAGTAGATTTGGATCTCCAGACTTCGCTGCCACGTGGAAGCATGAAGCAGATTGTCACAGATTTCAACAGTGACAGATTTAGGACTTTTGGTGCCCCTAGGCACTGTTGATGCTGTCACCCCCTTGTCATCCCCCTCTTCCCCCCACCCCAGGGTGGTCAACAGGGGGCAGAAGGGTGTAAGGCACAGTCCCTCCTCCCCCTCCCCCCACCGTAGTTTCCTGTAGAAGCTCAGGGGTAGATCCTGTGGCAAAAAATTAAAAATTCTGAAGCAAATTGGCAAACATTTCCTTCATTTATATTCTATTCTGAAACTAACATAGTTTTACACTATATTTATTAGTATAATGTACATTATTTTTATTGGAAGGCAGCAAATCTTCAGCCAGCCTGCTGCCTCCACAGATTTCTGCTGCCCTAGACACAGGCCTAGTGTGCCTATTTGTAAATACAGGCCTGGGTTTCAAGCTTCCAACTTTCCTTTTCGTAGAGGTTGGGGGTGTGATAGGGTCCAGATCACCTGCTAAGTTGCAGAGCAAAATATATATTGTTGCTTGTTAGAATAAGGGTGTCTCAGGGATGCCTCAGCTAAGGGCTGGCACGGAGAGGTCTAGACAAACTCTGCTGCTTTTATTATCTTGGGAAGTTTTGACATGAGGGATATTTTGAGTAAGGCAGGCTACATCAGTTTTGTTTCCAGAAATGATATGCTCCGTGTTTAAGAATTTGATTACAATGATTGCTCTTTATAATGACCCTTCTATAACAAACAGAAGCCATGTCACCTAAAAGATATAGGGGTAGATTTTAAAAGGAGTGCGCGCAGCCTATATGTGCGCGCGCTACCTGGAGCGTGCACATATGCGCCCAAATTTATAACATGCGTGTACAGGCGCGCGCATGTTATTAAATCCGGGGTTGGCACGCGCAAGGAGGTGCACAATTCTGCATCTTGCATGCGCTGAGCCGCACTGGCTTCCTCCGTTCCCTCCCCCCTAGCCTGACCTTCCCACCCCCTCCCTAACCTTTCCCGCCCCCAGCCCTACTCTAACCCCCCCGATCTTTATTTTACCTTTTGCGCCTGCGCCGGCCGATTGCCGGCACATGATCTCTGACACAGCGGCAAATGGCCACTGTGCCTGGAGCCGCTGACCCTGCCCCACCCCACCCCCCCGCCCCGCCCCTTTTTTCAAGCCCTGGGACTTACATGTGTCCCGGGGCTTTATGCGTGCCCCCAGGCCTTTTGAAAATAGGCCTGGCACGCGTAACCCCTCTACGCGTATAAATCTTTGAAAATCTGCCCCATATTGTACAATAAATTAAAATACTAGCCATTCAAGGTAGTATTGTAACCTTGTCAACTTTGAGTCAACTAAGCTTATTCTATTCTTCAAATGTAAGAAAAGGTCTTTTGCATCTTTAGCTATATTGTTTTTGAACTTGTAACCTGACACACATGCCTTTGGGTTATTTGTGTACACACAGTGCAGTGAAGAGATGGAGCAATTTTCATGAATGCCTCCTGACATGGAAATATAAAATTTGCCATACTGGGTCAGACCAAAGGTCCATCAAGCTCAGTATCCTGTTTCCAACAGTGGCCAATCCAGGTAACAATTACCTGGCAGGATCCCAAGGGGTAAATAGATTCCAAGTTGCTTATCCCAGAATACGTAGTGGATTTCCGCACCTCCACCTAATAATGGCTAATGGACTTTTCCTCCAGGAACTTGTCCAAACCGTTTTTAAATGCAGCTACACTAATAGCTTTCACCATATCCTCTGGCAATGAATTTCAGAGCTTAATTATGCGTTGAGTAAAAATGTATTTCTCTTATTAGTTTTAAATGTACAACTTAGTAAGTTTGTAGTGTGGCCTCTAGTCTTAGTACTTTTTTTGAAAGAGTTAACAACCAAGTCACGTTTACTCATTCCACACTACTCTTTATTTTATAGACCTCTATCATGTCTCTTATCCAAACTGAAGAGTCCTAAACTTTAGCCTTTCCCCACAGGGGAATTGATCTTTATCATTTTGGTTGCCCTTCTCTGTACATTTTATAATTCTGCTATATCTTTTTTGAGATGACACTTTTCCCCTTAAAATAAGGTTGCACCCTCTCTTCAGTGGAATATTTCAAAAGTACATCCAGCAAGTAGGGATACTTACCATCCATGAATTGCAAATTTTGCAGCCAAGTCATTGTTTTCAAATTCCAAGGCCAACACCCTAAATCCCCTGGGAACGGGATCTGCCATGCTTGAAATAACTCCCAGGGAGTAGGATCTGATTAGATTATAGAGGATAGTGCAGATTTCTCATAGCTGTATGGGCAATGGAAGAAACCTGGATTCTTTTTTTGGACCAATGCCTTTTTTTGGACCAATGCAAGAATTATCCAAATAAGTTGTTCATCATGAACTTTCAGGACCAACTTTGGCCCCATCTTCAGATCTAAAATTTAGGCCTGCATGGTCTTGAAATCTTGCGTGGAACATCACCATTATATAATTCGTACATTGGTTCAATAAAAGGAATTACTGCTTCTGGAGAATCCCTGATTGCTCTGCTGTGTGTGATACTGGCTGTGAAATCATTGAAAGACTCTTGCTAACAGGACTTCTCCCAAAGAAGCACAAATTGTATCTGGATTTAAATTAAGAGATCATATTACCCCAGTTCTTTTGCCATTACATTGGTTACTAAGTTGTTTTTTTTTGTTTTTTATTAAATTTAAAATCTCAGAGGTAGATCTTCAAAACATATGTGCGCGCCAACGGCGCGAACAAAAGTACACCAGATTTTATAAGATACGCGCGTAGCCGCGCGTATCTTATAAAATCTAGGGTCGGCGCGTGCAAGGCTGTGCAAAATCGGCAGCCTATGCGCGCCGAGCCACGCAGCCTGCCTCCGTTCCCTCCGAGGCCGCTCCGAAATCACAGCGGCCTCGGAGGGAACTTTCCTTCCGCATCCCCCCACCTTCCCCTCCCTTCCCCTATCTACCCCACCCCCAGCCCTACCTAAATCCTCCCCCCCTACCTTTGTTGGGCAAGTTACGCCTGCTTCAAGCAGGCGTAACTTGCGCGCGCTGCCCCAGCATCCCCCGGCACAGGCCGCAGTGCCAGGGGACTCGGGACCGCCCTCCCGGCCCGCCCCCGAACCGTCGCCATGCCCCCGGACCTGCCCCGGACCACCCCCTGCCCCCGGACCCGCCCCTTTTACGAAGCCCTGGGACTTAAGCGCGTCCCGGGGCTTTGCGCGCACCGGCGGCCTATGCAAAATAGGCACGCCGGTTTTAAAATCTACCCCAATAGGCGCGCCGGCGCGCAAGTGCCCTGCGCGTGTAAATCCGGGAGGATTTACGCACGCAGGGGTTTTAAAATCTACCCCTCAGTGTTAATTTATAAAGCACTTACACATAGATTCATCAAGCTGCGATGTGTTTTTGCAAGAGGTGTCCCATTATCGCAGAGGGGAGTGTTGCTGCAATAGTGGAGCCCTTCTCCTGAAAACACATTGCGGCTGTATGGTGCATTCTTTTGCGTCGTGGCCAAACACCGCGTCACAAAAGAATGCAGCAAGTGGTCCTTTAACGCAATGGTGGCCCCAGTCTCACAGGACTGCCGTTGTCTTAAAGGGCTGCTTGCCTCCCCAAAAAAACCATGGCCAAACAGGGAGGTTGAGTGGGAGTCAGTGCTGACCCCCTGTTTCAATCTGAGGCCACTGGTCAAAGTGGCCCTGCATCCCCCCAAAATTAAAAAAACGTTTCAGTAATGCATGTGGTGGCAGCCCCCGCAAATCCCCACTCCTGGCCTCCCTAAAGTGTCACATGGCTGGGGCAGGGTGAGGTTGGTGCCATTTTGGAAAATGGCGCCAACTATGACGGGCTGTGAAAGCTTTCACCAGTCTGACGCAGGATCCAGATTAAGGTAAGGTGGGCTCTGGCGGGGTAGCAGGGAGTGAGGATTTGTATACTTTGGGGCAGGGGGTGGGGAGCTTAGATTTTGGGGGGTCACCACTGTGTGCATTATTGAAACTTTTAAAATTTTTTGGGGGAGTTGGGGGCCACCTTGACCGGGACTCCTACTTAACCTTCCCATTTGGCCCCTTTTTTTTTTTAGCAATAGGGTTCTGGGCTTCCTGCTGCACTTCTAATGCTCCTCTAGGAGGTGTTATTTTATTGCGGCTGACCACCTTGCTTATTAATGACCTTCCTTGCATGGATTTGCATTATTCATGCATGAAGATCACATGCAAAGAAGGTAATTGTAAATAGGGGAGGGTATCTGGGCAGGGAGATGCAAAATATCATGTATATCACATGATATCGCTGTGATATAACATGTGTTAAGAGCCCTAATGCAGCTTGATGAATGATCCAGTTAGTTCAGAAGCATCAGGATATTTTAAACTCTTTACTCAAAATTTATAGACAGACTTGTAGTTTGAGATCAGTTGGCTAGACTCTACTAGATATTCCATCAGTAAAATTAGCACAATTGGCTGAAACCTGTGACCAAACCTTTTCTTTTGCTGGTCTTTAATTTGGGACTATTTGTTATTTTTCTGATGTTTTATTTGTTGTTTTTGTTTGTAAATTTTGTCTGTTGCTCCTTTATGTGCTAAGATGTTATGTGTACTTAATTTAATGGGTTTAATAATATTTTTATTATTATGTATGTTTTTAAATTGTACTCCTCATAGAGCATTGGATATTGCAGTCTATAAGTGTATAAATAAATAAGAGAGAGATTTGGGGAGGAGCAGTGTAAACAGAACTGAAGAAGAACTAAACGGTGACTTCACCGTACATTCTGAAGTGACATTGGTTCAAGTGCAGTTTTGAAATACTGCAGGGATGCAGAGTGAATGGCTTTCTTTTGAAGGACCAGCATTCATCATATATTCTTGTGCCCCATTTTCACATCAACAGTATGAACTGATTGATGCTTTGAAAAAAAAAATTAAAAAGAGATGCCAGAATGTAGTGTTGAAAATAATGGCGGTAAAAAAATACGAATGGACTAAGTGGAATGTCTTGTGATTATTTGCATTTTGAAGGATGAATAGGTTATTAAAGGGGACACATCATCTAGATTCTCATACAAATAAAAACAAGTACATTTTAGTAATGAGGGCTATATTGGCTAATTGATGGCCGTGGTATATGCTTTAGCAGCATGTCCAAAATTGTTGCTAACGTATCTGTATTTAACCCAAGATATTTTGTGTTTACCATATCTGTTTTCTTAAGTATTCATCCTGCCTGAACTTTCGCTTCATTTCCCATCAGAGTAAAGGGTGGCAATGCTGCATTCTCTGTTTTTGGCTGTATACATATATAACATTTTAGTGTCTCCTTTCTGCCATTTAACTAATAAAGGGACCTATGAAATACAACACGTGCTAATAATATTTGAATGTGCAAACATTTAGCTTGCCCATTAGAATGACACTTAACATGCTATTCAAAACTTAAAAAAAAATAATTGTCTCCGGAGTGTGTACACAGTCATAGTATGCACATAACTCAACAAAGTATAATGTGCACGCTACCTGGCTCAGGAAATCCTGAGTTAAATGACCTGACGCGAAAGGGCTGGTTAGGTTAGCATGGCGAGCTTCCTCTCCACCTGAACTCTCCGACCATAGTCTGTCCACCCTGATAGCCATCAAACATCCATCCCCCACCTTGCCAAGGAAGATCATGACCCCTCTCTCAATTCTCCAGAAGGAGGGCTTACCATTTCAGAAAGTCTTCCATCTTCATAGCAAGGTGGGATATGAGAGACCTCCTGCCTTCACTGCTGCAGCTGCCAAATTATGTTTGCTATGTGGCATTTCACTATCACATAGGGGCTGAGGCAGCGGCTAGCGTATGATTTAACACGTGACTGGACTTGCATTTTGGACGCGAGTCCATAGCCCCCAATCCAATACGGAGAGTAGCGCATTCAGAACATGCGGTCAAATCACCACGTAACTAGTAGCGCTCATCACATGTAAATTCCATGTAGATGAGGCTATTAGCTAATCCCCGCGATCCAAAAAATTCCCCGCGCAGCCAATGCACCCATTGCAATGCGGCAAATTTTACACCGCCCGGGGCTGGCATAAAGGTATGCCACACTCTAGGGTGCATTGAAAAAAAAAGAAAAATGCTGCTTTCTAATAGTATCGTAGTGATACTAAGTAGGAGGAATCAAAGCAGATTTTCTTAAAAAAAAAAGTTTTTGAAAATAAAAAAATTCTGGATACCCAATAGACACCCACAAGATACATGGTCCAGGCCGTGTATCTTGTGCGTGTCTATGCCAGTAGCGGGATAAAATGGACACTCATAGACTGAGCGTCCGTTTTCCCAACTCGCTTGACAGCCACCTCTCCTGTGTGCTTGAAGCTGAGGAGGCACTAGGGATGGCCACATTTTCCCTAGTGCCTCCTTTTTTTGCACGACCCCAGGAGAAGTGGCTGGGCACATGTTAGGAAAACGAGCATTCAACACCGAGTGCCCATTTTTGTGCACAAATATTGCATCGGCTCCGTAGTGAAGCACCACTTAGCAATGTCATTCATCAGGACTCTCACATCCCTCCTGCCAGTGAACATGGGGCACCCTCCAGAATGGTAAACGCTAATTCCAGAGAGGTTGGAGAGTCAGGGCTTCAAGTGCAGAGGGGCCTCAGAGGGATCTTTCTCATGAGGTTAGGGGAGTGGATATCTGATGATTATCAGGGGGGAGTCATGTTGCTGATGGGAGGGGAGAAATCAGATATTACTGAAGGGAACACTGGGGGGATGATTGTCACTGGGAGAGGGGGGTGTGTGTGTGTGTGAGGGGAGAGCATAATCCCCCATGCTAACTGGCCCTTTCTCTTTGGGCTCTAGAAGCAGGCTGGCAGCTGGTCAGTTTTAGCCCTTAGCATGCACGGTACAGATTTACCTCCTTAATAGCCTCTGAGGCAGGTATTACATTTTTTGGCATTAGTGAACACATGTCCCACACTTTTTCCCCATACACAGGCTAAAGCCCTTTTGCACTGAAAGGGCGGTGGATGATTAATGCAAAATCACTGTGGCAGTTGCAAAAAATAGTAATGGAATTCAAGAAAGCACAGAGCATTTTTAGAGTGGGGAAGAGAGGATAAAGCCAGAAACAAGGAGAGGGAATGGTTAATGTAATGGACTGGAACAACCAAGCATGCTTTCTGATCCAGGTAAGCTGCTTGATTCCTCCTTGCCTCAGGTACCCACTTAAAAGCCCAGCGCATTACTTAGGGGATGTGCTAATAATTTGGGCTCACGTATGCTGAGTGGATTTTAAAAGCCTCTCGGATATGCACATATCTCCCACAGCGCGCACATCTCCAAAGTTTTCAAAAAAGAGCGGGACATAGGCATTTTGGAGCGTGAGCCAGAGATGTGCGTGTAAATCTTACGTCCCTTGGTCCTTGGCCCGAATCCCCTGCCGTGTAAGTTTGTCTGCTACGGAGGAGGTGTTAGTTCTAAAATAAAGAAAAATAGGCAGATTTGTGGGTTTTTAAGAACTGGGGCTAACTGGGGAGAGTGGAGGCTCTTAAACTAGATGGGTTTGGAGGAGCTGCTTCTTAACTGGGGACGAACTGGTTCAACTGGCAATGGCATTGGCACACGCCACTTTTAAAATCTCCCGACTTATGTGGTAGAAGAGAGATTTGCGCGCACACGTGCATGCATAGCCGGACTATTTTATAACGTGAGCATATGTCATAAAATGGCCATGTCCTTGGGCAAATGTACACCCTCGTGCCGGTTTGAAAGTTACCTTCCCTGACTATAAGCTCTTTGTGGAAGGGACTTGCACTTGCATGTAACTTATTATATGGTGCTCTGGGGTACGGCTTTACGAAACTGCCAAATAAAATAAATAAATAAATCAGGTCACATCTGGATTGTTGCAGAAGGCGAGGAAATAGACTAGCTAGGCAGTGTGGTCTTCAGTGACCCTCATTTTTAGGTTTAAATCAGCAGCGATTGCTACAGCGTGATGAAATCTATGGCTCCTCCATCCTTCCAGGTGATTCTCTTTCCACAGCCCCCGAAATGGGGTTGAGCTCGGGTCTGAAAGCCAGACCACCCGCATGCATGCCATAGGCCCCTGAGCCATGGAACCAGCTTCTTGAAATTTAGCCTTGCAAAATGCTTTATTCTACTGTGTCTGAAAGCTAGACGGTGACAGAATCATTTGGGTTTACTTAGCTAGAAGGCTGCAAGATTAGAGTTAAGTCTCATTAGAGCAAAAATAGGGCAATGCTGCTTTTAAATATTCCATCCTTCTCCCCATTTCATTCTGCATAAAACTTTTAGAGTGCTGGTCCCAAATGCCCTTAAAGATAGAGGGAACCACCACATGTGCACAGATAAACTGCACAAAAATAAGTAAAAAGGCAAAATGAGAAACTGGGATAAGAGCCAGGAAGGGAGGAAGTGAAACTACCTATAGGAAGGAAGCCAGAGAAACTGCAGGAGTGTGAAGAAGAGCGGGAACAGGGCCGAGATGGGAAAACTGCAAAGAATGCAAACCTAGCAATCCAGATAAATTAAATCTTTTATTCATAAAATGGATCTCGGAGCTGTTTAGCTAGTTCCTTTTTTCACTACATTGCTTAACAAAGGCAGCCCCCTTCCCCCACACCTAATTTGCTAAAACCTTTGTTATAAAGCTGGGCACTCCATTTTTTTTTTTATGTCTGATTTACTAAGCTGACCTGTGATATTTTTTTTTCCAGTGACTAATAGCGTTTATCCCCTTCGCATTTTACAGTTAACTTGATTTCTCTTGGAGTCTGGACAGGACTGACATCTACGTCTGAAGGTTATTTTTAAAGAGCCCATCCTTTAAAAGGTTGTAAAACACTTGGCACTGGGTCTTGGTGAATGTGATGAATATTTTAATAGTTAAAAGTCTAGCCAGAGAGCATGAAAAGGTTTTAATGTTGCAATTAAATCTCTTTGTGGGATTTAATGTGCAAAAAAAAAAAAGGCCAGCAGTGGCTTCAAAACCTTTCCATGAATGCCCAGATCTATACAATAACACACTTTACATGCAGTATCTTATCTGATATAAAAATCATGACGTATGTTTACCTTTCCAAAAGCTGAACGGTGTTGGGCAGATTTTCTGGGCAATATTAAGCAATACATCTAAAGTACATTTACCAGCCAACTCTAGTAGTAGATAATGGTTTCAAAGTGTAGGGAGCTTCCTTCTATCCATTGCCAAATGAAAGGCTTGCTTCTAAAAATCTATAGTTGCTTTTCTGCTGGAGAGACCCAGAGTATTCTCTCATAAGCAAGTTTCATAAATGGCGAAGTTCAGCAAAATGTGAACGATCCAGGTTATCTTTCTGGTACAGTAGCTGCTTGTATTAATGACTTTTCAAATAGTACTTTAGTTGTTTTAAATTAATTACCGGTGATGTTTGCCCTCTGTGTTAGGTTTGGAAACTCAAGTATTTCATTTATATAGAAAACAAACATTTTAATTGCTTTGTATTCTGGAAAAAAAAACAAAACTGCAAGCAATAAAACAGCAATTAACAAAATCAGCCAACAGACTAATCAAAAATAAATGACCAGTATGTTTCAGCACTTTGTGGAAAGCTGGGTAACAAATGAAATGTTATGTTAACGTTAGATTTGAATGGCCTTCTTAAAGTAACAGATATATGGCAAACCTAGAGCTGAATAAATCTACAACTCTTTGGGTTGGATCAGGAAATAGGCCTGAGAGTTTTCATGTGGGGGTGGTGAGTGGTCAGAAATTGGATTTTGCTCTGGTGGTACGGAATCTGGGACTTATCATTTCAACCATGTATTTCATCTGTGCTGAAGGGGTTTTTTTTTTGGGAACCTTCAGCTGATTTGCCAATTAAAAGCTTTTTTGTCTGTTGAGAACCTAGCCACTGTGATCAATGCCCTAATTACATCTCGACTGGACTCTTGCAATGCAGTCTATGTGGGCTTACCTCAGGTAGCTCTCAAAAGGCTACAATTAGACCAGAATACAGAGCTAACATTTGTGGGGTGTGCGTGGGTGCAGATAGCATGTTGTCTCATTATTACTTACTTTTCAGGGCTGGAACTAGGGTGGTGAGGGGGAGGGCAGGGGGCAAGGTGGGTGGCTGCCCTGGGGATCAAGCTCAAGGTGGGGGCGTCGTCGTCAGCAGGTTGTTTTTACCTATGGGCAGAAGTATACAAGGCCCTGCTCTGATGACTCTCTTGGCCAGTGCCCTGTCTCTCAGACAGCAGAGAGCAGCCCAGCCCCACCCCTCCTAAGCAACATGCAAGGAACAGAGGTGGTGGAGGGGATGAGCCTGGAGCAGGCAGAGTACAGTGCAAAGCACAGAAGAGCGATCTGCTCTCTAATCCACCTCTTCTCTTGTTCCCTCCTCTCCTCCTGTCTGCAGGGAGGGGGGAGGGGGCAGTGAAAGGTTACACTGGAGTGGATGACAGAATAAAGAAGAATTCAGTTTTTGTCTGCATATTTCTATTTCTAATTCATGATCTCATATTCTGTATTTGGTGAGGGTCTGTGTTCTGTATGTGCGACAGAGGTGAAAGTATTCTGCTAGCGTGCAAGCTCTGTGTAGGGATTTGTAGCAGTCCAGCTTCTTCTGTTTTTGCACTAGAGAGTGTATTGGTGTTTTAGTGCCAGGGGGAATATTTGCAGTGTTGCCTTTTCATGCAGGGTTATTGCTGTTTGAATTCTGGGATATTGTGCTGTTTTGCTGTATAGGTTCTGAGTGACTTTTGGGTTATGTCACAAAGTGCCTGGCAATGTTACTAAATTGACAACATAATTTTAATGCTTTTCCTATGGTGAGTAGCAAGGGGAGAAAATTCCAGTTCAGCCCAGCAAGCCATTTTAGAGATTAGTTTCAAATAATGTAGTGTGAATGTCTTGTACTTGATAAATGTAGGTTGGGATGGCCAACTCCGGTCCTCGAGAGCCACAAATAGGCCAGGTTTTCAGGATATCCACAAGGAATATGCCTGAGTTAGATTTGCATACAAATGCAGTGCCAGAGCAGCCATTAGTAAGATGGGGGAGGGGGGAAATACAAGCATTGTATGCAAATCTAACTCAGGCATATTCCTTGTGGATATCCTGAAAACCTGGCCTGTTGTGGCTTTTGAGGACCGGAGTTGGCCACCCCTGATGTAGATATTTCTTGGCAAGTAAAATAATTTTTTTGGGAGGCCCTAGAATAGGGATAGGGGATGGGTTGGGAAGGGGAAGAGAGGTTAGGGTAGGGGGTTGGGAAGTTCCCTCCCAGGCCTCTCTGAAATCGGAGCGGCCTGGGAGGGAATAGGTGAAGGCCGCGGGCGTCGCCGCATGCAGGGTGCACAATGGTGCACCCCCTTGCGCGCGCGGACCCTCGATTTTATAACATGCACACAAAAGGGGGGGGGGGAGAAAGAAGGGAAGTGAGAGCAAGTGGTGGGGGATGCGGGGGACGAGGGGGATGCAGGAAAAGAGAGAGGGGGTGCTGGGTAGGAGAGGGGAGAGAGAAGGAGGTGCTTTGCTGGAGCTGCTGACACCAGGGAGAGCTGTTCCTTTGCCACCGAAGGACACAGGGCAGTGCCAGAGCAGCCATTAGTAAGTTGGGGGGGTGGGGGGAATAATTCAGAATATCTGCTCCTAGCACAGAAAAGGTTGGTCCCAACAGCGTTTACTGTATATTGGCTTCCAGCTGAATATGGAGCGCAATTTAAAATGCTTATATCAGTCTTTAAATCCTTCATGGACTGAGCCCTGAATATTTACAGATCTGCTTATTCATTTATGCTCCCACCTGGACGTTCGCTCCTCCCTTCAGCAAGAGATACTTGTCTGCAAAGAAAAAGAGGGTTGGCCTTTTCAGTTATAGCATCAGTTCTCTGGAATAAACTTCCAAAGGCCTACCTTTTGATCAGAAAATTAGCCAAAGCATGGTTATTTCATGTGCCTTTTTCAGCAGGGTAAATCATTATGGTTGAGTGATATTGGCTGAGAAGAGTTGTTTTGCTGATTGGGTAGGGGTTTTTAAAAAATGTTTTTTCTGATTTTAGGAGTTGGAGGACATGATTAAGAAATGTGAATAAATACACAATTTATGTGTCATATATTAATGATAATTTAATGATAATTTAATACTGAAATAAAAATAGAATACAAATAAATAAATAAATAAAAAAAATTATCCAAAGCTGATTATGTACCTGAGCTTTCCAGGGTTCATTGTTTATAGGAGGAACTCTGTTGTATTGCCTCCAAATTATTTGCACAAAAATTTGAGTTTCACTCAAACATGTGTAGAGACCCCTAGGTCTCCACTAGATGGCTCTAGCTTAAGCCCTGGGTTAGGAAGATAGCAGAGGGCCATTTCATTAGTAACATCATCTCCTCCGAAGCTTGCTGGAATGATGAACGCTTGATTGCATAAGGGTATGCGAGTCTAGAAAGTAGTGTGGCATTTTGGTTTGATTTTGGAAGGAGTAGGAGCTGTTTCTTTTGGTGTCTTCTGTCTCCAGTTTTAAGCCCCATGGTCATAGTACACAACCTGTCTGGAAGGGTTTGTCTTAGGTTTTGGAGTAAGTGAATTGTTTTTGCTGGAAGTAATACTTGCAGTGTATTTTTTTCTTTTGTGAATTTCTGGTCCTGGCTCAGGGAGGGAAAAGCCTTTCCTTGGGGAGGACAGGGGTAGAGAGAACCTGCTGTGTCCATCTTACTACCTGTGGAAGAACAGTGATGACTCATTGCAAGAGAGTTTCATTTGCTGGAATTTGAGAATACTTTTGCCTTTTGAGTTGGGAGAAATTTTCTGCTGCCACCCTTCCTGGGGAAAGGAGAAGAGCTGACCTTTCCTGGACACAGGACCTTTCAGTCAGAAAGATCCAACTGTACTGTTTTGAGAGATAAGGAGTAAGAAGTTTTATGACAGCTGGAGGCCCCTACCAGAGTCTTCACCCTGGGACACAGGACAAGCAATCATTTTTAGAGATCTGGAAGTTCACCTGGACCTCAGGTACTGTTGGGGAAAGGGTCCCACTACACCTAGGATACCCTACTCATCTGGGACACATATTCCAAACTGTCAGGCCGATACAGTACAGTGCGCTCCGATGGAGCGCATTGTTAACCCTCGATTGGACATGCGTTTTTGATGCGCTAGCGTTACCCCTTATTCAGTAAGGGGCCAAAAACGCACGTCCAACCGCCCCCGAACCTAATAGCGCCCGCAACATGCAAATGCATGTTGATGGTCCTATTAGTTATTCCCGCGCAATTCAGAAAGGAAAATGTGCAGCCAAGCCGCACATTTTACTTTCAGAAATTAGCGCCTACACAAAGGTAGGCGCTAATTTCTTCGGGCACTGGGAAAGTGCACAGAAAAGCAGTAAAAACTGCTTTTCTGTGCACCCTCCGACTTAATATCATAGCGATATTAAGTTGGAGGTCCCGAAAGTTACCAAAAGTAAAAAAAAAATATAAAAAATTTGAAGTCGGCCCGCAGCTCACGGGTCGAAAACTGGACGCTCAATTTTGCCGGCGTCCGGTTTCCGAACTCGTGGCTGTCAGCGGACTCGAAAACCGACGCTGGCGAAATTGAGCGTCGGCTGTCAAACCCGCTGACAGCCGCTGCTCCGGTCCAAAAGGAGGTGCTAGGGATGCGCTAGTGTCCCTAGCGCCTCCTTTTACCGCCGGGCCTAATTTGCATACCGAATCGCACGCACAGGAGCGTGGCCTGTGTGCGTGCCGCTCTCCCACGGACCTTACTGTATCAGCTCATGTGGAAGGTAAGCACATTTCAGGCCCCTGTGCTAAGGGACATGCTCTCAGAGAGAAGTGTGATGAAATGCACCTGCCTGGGGCATGGCTGCAACTGGGAACAATTTTGTTGATGTAAATTGATTAAATTGAACATCTTTCAGTAAAGTTTTAATTTGGAGCACCCAAATTCTTTGCATCTACATTTAAGTATCAGCAGGTGCATGCAGTGAAGAAGTTTCCACTTTTGTACCTTGGGCCCTGGAGGTTCAGCCTCCCCCATTTGAAGAATCCGCGCCTGAAGTGTTTTGGGATTTCAGAGGCAGTGTGAAAATTTAGCCCTAGGACTGAGTGTAACTGCTACATGTTTTAGACCACATCTTGAAGTAGGGGCTACATATGACAAGCTAGAAACAGATGCAAAAATAAAGCATTCTGTAAATAAAATGCAGAGTTTGTAGAATTAGGTCCCTGGGGGCCAATTAGGCTCTTCAGATGTGTGGTCTCTGGCTCTGCCATCGGGCTCCATGCCAGCTCCCTTCATCTATTTCAGCCTCACAGCCTACCTCAGTGCTCTCTGGAGGTTCATCTGCCCTGCCCCCCCCCCCCTCCCCCAGATCAAGACCAAGTGGTGACCAGACCTGACATTCATCTAATAATGTTTGCTAATAAAAATCAGATGTCCCTGGGTGAGTCTGTCTTACTCCAAGCAGAAAGAAAGTTCATGGTTTAAGTAGCATTCAGAGGACTCCTCAGGACCCCTCTCCACCCACATCACAGTGATACGTCTTCTTGGATGAACATAAGAATAACCCAAAATATTTTAGTAGATTGAGTTTCGAGATCGCATCTAAAGAAGATGGTACCAGAAGCTCATATTCTGCAACATGTTTGACTCATCCTTATATTGCTCCAAAGTATTTAGCTTTTTCTGTGACAGATATGGCCACCAGAACTCTGCTCACTTTATTTTAAACATTGCTAGGTCTAAAAGTACTTGCTTCTAGTGGCTAACCACTAAAACATATATAATATTGCAAAGAAAACAGACATCAAATATAAAACCAAAATAGACAAGGCAATATGCAGCAACATAAAACAAGTTGCACACAAGGTGTTCTTCAGCGCATCACAAACCCCCAAAACTGACAAAAGAAGAACTCGCCCACAGTCATGTTTGACTCTCTAGGGCTATACCTCTCAGTCTAAATTTCAACCCAGTTTTTCTGCTCATACTAGGTCACAGACAGACACTCGACATACCCATAGGGTGTTCTTTTTATTGTTTTATAAAAGAATGCCTAAAAAACTAAAGAAGGAAAGGATGAAGAAAAACCAAGAAAGAAAACAAGAAGCTGGTAATTACCATACTCCTCAGTTAAAGGGCAGGTTGGAAGTGTTCTGTAATTATCACTTCTAATTCATTAAGTCTCATCATACCCCATGCTGTGGTCCTCCGTTTAGACCTGTCTTACTTGATTAGTACCCGTTCTTCTTTGGGCTCTGCTGTAGGAACAATGGTATGAATGCCTAGAAAACTCAGAGAGCCCTTTATGTCTCACTTTAAACTTATTTTCCTCCAGCTAGAATGAATATGTTAAGAAATTAAATAAGAGCAGACTAAGTCAATGGAAGACTTTTAATAAATGTCAGGCCGTACAAAAGCGGGGAGAGAAACGATTGTGATTTTAAAGTATGTAAAAAATTGAAGAAGAAATGTCTATTCTTATTTTATTTGAATACGTTCCACTTTCCTGATAGAAAAATTAAAGATCAGAGATATTGCTTCTTTCATCACATCTTGTCTTACAGAAAGGAAGATTGGAAACCATACTGAAAGTAAGCAGCTTTAATCAAAGACCAGCTGAACTGTGTACACACACACACACACAAAAAAAAGGTTTGAAAGAGAGGGAGGTGAATCCCATAATCCCTGGTTTAGTTGTAATGAAATTGTCCAGGATGAGATGAGAACAGATGGATTCTGATTAATTTCTCACTGAGATCAAGCAACTCCAGCATTCATAGCTAACGTCCGGTAGATGTTGCTGAGACCTCAGGAGTAAAGAGACTATTACTGTTTGACTTAGATTTGTTTCATTTACATATTGGTTGGGTAATTTTAACCCAGGCCCATTCTGTGCCTTCAGTATCTAAAACGTCTATGCTGTATTTAGCCATGATTTAAGTACATCCAGGTAATCACTGATGTAATCTGGTATGTCAAGATGTTTATCAGATTTTAAGTGAGAAGGCAGACTTGCATAATAGTGCAATGTTGTTTGGTTAGATTAGCTGTTGTGAAAAGACTATCAAAATAGTCACATTGTCCTTTAAATGATATACTAATTTGAGACAAAATCAATTGTTGAAAAAAATATCTAACTTGATTTCACAATATATTGGGTTGCTGTCTTGTTTTGTAATATCCATCTATGAAAAACCCTTCTGTTTGCAGGGCAGATTATAAGAATATACTGAAACCATGTAAAACCAAAGAAGACAAAACTAGTGAATTATAATTGATTCATACTATTTAGCTTCTACATTTGACTGGTTTAAGTACTGACATGGGAGATACTTACAGCCATGTCAGCCTGACATTTAGCAGTGAGAGACACAAGTGGGCTGGGAACAAGACATCAAAATAAAGGTGGGCAAAAAATTGAGTGAGGCTTACTTTAAAGAGGTCGGATCATCAATTACACAGGAAACAACAACAACAACAACAACAACAAAAGACAATTCTTGCCCTCTCTTTTAGGCATTTTTATAATTTTCTGATGTCTCATTTGCCAAAATGTTAACATTGAAAGAGCAATAAGTTGGTGACAGGCGTGCAGCCAACTTAGTTTCCCAGAGTCCAAAACTCCCATGGTGTGCTGCAGGTGATGATGTCACAATGCTCAGAGATTCCGGAGGGATCCATGACTTTGAGGCAGAGACCATTGTCCATGCTTATTATTTCGATACAATAATTGATATTGAAAAGACTGAAATTATGGGAAAGAATGTCAAAAGCTGCATACTGAGAAAAGAAATCTTTTGCAAAGCTAAAAAATATTGTGATATCGTACAGGATTCCTTTATTCTGTGTATCCAACTAAGCTCAGTGATGAATTTTGGCTTTTGCCAACCCTAGGAACTGTTGGTGCCATGCCATCCCCCATCTCTGATCTTGGATCCAATCCATTAATCCCCATTATTCCCCACCAGTGGACCTCTAGTTTCCATTATTTGCACCCTCCTTCTTATAGACCTTCAATGTTCATTTCCTTCCTTGCCCTTGACAGCCAATGTCCATTTCTTTTCCCCCACTTCAGACCTGTGATGATCATTTCCCACCTCCCCTATGGATCTCAGATGTCCAATTTCCAATCCTCTCCAATTTAATGGACATCAGAGTTCTGGGCATGCAGTGAACAGAAGGCAGTGAACACAGGGGCTGAGTCAAATCATGATCCTGTGCTAACAGGCTCCACAGTGTTTGCCTCAATCCAGACTTCTATGTGGGAGATGGGGCATATGAGTGCAGAGCCAGGGGCTGATTCAGTCCCTGTACTCATTCTTTTTGTTCACAGCACACCTGGAGCCCTGATGTCTGTGGGGTCAGTGAGGAGAGTATTGGAGATCAGACATCCAAGTAGCGAGGAGAGAATGAATATCAGAGGTTGGCAGGGTGGCAGGAACTTCACCATCTCAAGATTTTTGCCTACTGAAGCCCAGGCCTAATAGGCCTGTGCGTATAAAAGTAAGTTTTACTCTATATCATCATGAAACATGAAAATTGGTTTGCACTGGCAGTACTTCAAACTTCTCAAGTACTATGATCTCATCAAAGTGAATCCATTACCAACAATGTCCTGAGGGAGAGTGGAAGCACTTCCTGAAATGGAGGAAAGCCTAATTTTAGACGACTGTTGAAAACATGTCGATAGATGAAAATGTAGGAAATTCCAGGAAAAATAAGAGTTATATTTCAGAGGCTATACAATTTATGCAATATGAAAGAAAAACATTTTTGATACTTCCCATTTTATGGTTAATAATACAATCCAGCAATAGCAGTAACACTTCTATAGTACTCCCATAAATAGCACTCTGTAGGCAGTTACTATTATACAATTATCATTGATTCTGGTTTTGGTTACCCTGTGGATAGGACGAAGTTGACTGTGCCAGGATTTAAACTGATGAACCCCAGATATATACAGATGTTAGTGGATGATAACTCAGATACCTTTAGTCATGTGTTAGACAACAGTACCTGTTCAGTTTAAATCACCATTAGTCTATCTTTTCCTAGGACTGCCTGGATCTTTCTTTCCTGTAGGTCGATAATGTGCTTCTTTCAGGAATCTTTCATGTTCCATTCTTTCTATATGTTGTTGATATTATTCTTTATAATACTATAATTTCTTATTCATGGAATACATATTTAGATCTTTTCTTATATCTTCATTCCTAATCCTATAAGACTGTGCACAAACATTTTTTCTTTTGCTATTTTTGTGTTTCTTGCTGTTTTCATGTCAAGCAAAAGAACCCCCAAAGTTAAAACAAAACAAAACAAAAAACACTGAGCCCCCTCCTTCCATGTGATACCAACACAAAAAAAACCCTTCTGCATGCTCGCTGGATAGCACCTGGGGAGCTCCTCCCACCCCAGCCTTAGGCTTTGTTCGGGGCAGGAGCGATCCTTGGTGAGTGATTGTAGAAAGTGGCTCCCATCGAGGCCGGCACCATTATGGATAATTGCCTTACACCAAAATGGCACCGGCTGACCTGAGGCCACTGAGTGGCAATCAACCGTATTGGTGATGGCCTCGGATCAACCGGTGCCATTTTCTGCAGCTGCAGCGGCAGAGCAGGAATGACTGGGAATGAGAGAAAATAAAACTTCCATGAACTTTCCTCTTTTCTGATCTTTTTTTTTCCAATGCTAGCACATCCCTATAAGCCTCTCTTGTCTTTACACCCTTAAACTGTAGCTATGAATATCCAAACAGATATCTGGCGGTTATGTGGCCCTGCATTTGGAAATACTTTTTTGTTCTTTTAAGCAGAAATATCTCTGGGTGCTAATTGGTTTTAATTAATATAATGAAACTCATTAAGTGAAACAAGACGTCAAATGGTCTTCAGTTTCATTTCCCCCATTTTTTTTTCTTTACCTTTCTTGTCTCCGCTGAGCAAATAGTCTCTTCTCTAGAGGTCTGAGTGAGGAGCCTCCCCTAAAACTGATCTCCACAGATCTGCTCTGTAACCACCCATGGCTTCTCAAACCGACTGCAGGTACCTGCTCCCTGTACTACCACTTCGCAGTCATTAGGGTTATACTGCTACCATTTCTTTCACTGGAAGAAAGCTTTTAGAATTGATTGAAAATAGGGGCCAGTCCTGGTGGCTTAGGTGATAAGTTCTGGGCACTGCCATGCGAAAGGTCTCTGGGTTTAATCCATGAGTCAGGTCTGGTGCTCCCTGTGACAGCTGGGCCTGGCGATGCTGTAGAGACAGGGTTCACAGCCCCATGGGAGTGGGGGGAGGTTATGTTCATTGCTTAGGGTCAGGAAGGACCCCCAGTGAATGGCCAAGTATTGTTACTGCAGTGCTACACTATGGACCTTACGGGATTTGGGGGTGGAGGGGGTAGGGAGTAGTATATAAAATAGGCAAAAAAAATCCCTGAGTAATTACGAATGAAGGTTAATGACACCAGAACCCAGCCCTGGTTCTGACTGCACTGGAAGTACAAAGGAACAAGAGGAAACTGCTGGGTCATGAAAAAAAGAAATAGCTGAAAATGACCGTGAATCTTAGTGATCCTAATTGGTTCAATGAAATAAATTTGGTTAGACTTATTTGCCCATGGGCCAACTTTGTTCAAAGCTGCCAGCCCATGGAGCTTTTTCCAGTTACATCAAAGCTTCCAATGTACCAATCAATAATAATAAATATCCTCTACTTTGCAAGAGGCTAAAGTCAAGTGGAATAATGCTTCGGTTTCTTATTATCCTGAACCGCTCATTCTTTGTTACCCTACCTTTTGAACACATATCTTGAGGCTTTCTGGCTCCTGCAGTTCGTAGTATTGACTTGACACCTTCAAAGCTGGCTCTCATTGCTGACCTGGTCTTGCTATTGGGTCTTGAAAGCACATGGTTCTCTTTTTATGATTATTTTTAATAACAAAATTCCTGGACAGCCTTTGATAACTTCTCTGAACTTACTTCTTAACTTATCCTTTAAAGACAGTAACTGTGTCCTCTTAAGTGAAGAGCTGAAGTCTCTGATCCTTGTAGATGATGAGGACAACTTTCAAACGACTATACATGGCAGCATATACCTGCATATATGGCCGCACATAGATCTACAGTAGTATTTTATAACCGGAACCCCCGCTGAACGACCTCCTGCAGTCGATCTCCTGCCGGCGCCATTTTCCGTATGAAAACGATTCGCGGCAAGAAATCGCTCCCGGAACCCCGCTGGACTCCCAGGAAACTTTTGGCCAGCTTGGGGGGGCCTCCTGACCCCCACAAGACTTGCCAAAAGTCCAGCGGGGGTCCGGAACGACCTCCTCCGTCGAATCGTTTTTGTCTATGGCCGCCGCCATTTTGCGGCGGCCATTTTGAAAAATGGCGCCGGCTGAAGACAACACGATTCTATTGAGGGGGTCGTTCCGGACCGCCGCCGTTCTGGACCACCGCTGGATCCCCAGGTAATTTAAAGCATTTGGGGGGGGGGGGGGGGGAGGGTGGGGGATTTAATTTAAAGGGTCGGGGTGGGTTTTAGGGGGATTTAGTGTGCCGGCTCACGATTTTAACGATTTTTCACGATAGTTTACACACCCAAACGGCAACAATACGATTCCCTCCCCCTCCCAGCCGAAATCGATCGTTAAGACGATCGAGGATACGATTCACATCTCTACTGCATACATTCTTTAAAAGGTGGACCCCATCTCTTCTCAGCATCCTTGAAACATCATCCCATGGTCCAGGAAGCCAAAGCACTCTTGTTGATACCAATTATTCAGCCATTTATTTATCACCAGAATGTGATAGAATGTGAGATTCTATTGAGGGGGCCGTTCCGGACCGCCGCTGTTCTGGACCACCGCCGGATCCCCAGGTAATTTAAAGCATTGGGGGGGGGGGGGGTTCGGGAGGGTGGGGGATTTAATTTAAAGGGTCGGGGGTGGGTTTTAGGGGTTTTAGTGTGCCGGTTTTCCTGCCCTCCCCCTTCCCCCGATTTACGATTTTTTAACGATAAATCGGGGGAATTGGTATTGTATCGTGGCCCTAACGATTTTTTGACGATTTAAAATATATCGGACGATATTTTAAATCGTCAAAAATCGATTCACATCCCTAGTGTGCAGTGTTTTTCAACACAGAATGGCAAACCTACTGAGGAGGGCTTTAAACTAGAATCATCAGGGATGGGTGAACAAAACCCTAAAATAAGTAAAACAAATACTTGCATAGAAATGGGAAAAAGAGCCATATCTGGAAAGCTATGTTCACTAATGCTCATAGTGTGGGAAATACAATTCCGGAGCTAGAGGCAGTCATAGAAGATGTAGTAGATGTCACAGACACTTGGTACACAGAAAAGCAAGATTGGGATATAGTTATACTGGGTTACAATCTATTCAGGAAGGACCAGGTAGGAAGAAAGGAAGGGAGGAGGCATGGGATTATATAAAAAAAAAATATATTAAAGCAAGAGAACTGCAGGGCTTATGAGGTAATCAGGAGGCACTATGGGTTAATTTGGAAACATCTGTTTATAGTGGTGTAATATTCAGACCTCCATCACAGATAGGAGAGATGGATAGAGATTTAATGTAGAATATTCACGAAATTGCTATGAAAATGGAAATGCTATTGTTAGATGATTTCAACCTGCCAGATGTTGATTGGGACATCCCAGCTGCAGTGCCTTCTAGAAACAAGGAGCTCCTGGATTCTCTGCAAGGAGAATTTTTCTGTCAACCTGTAACGGAACTGGACCTGGTGCTTACCAACAGGAACAGTAGCTCTGATGTAGTTGATCATCCGGGAATCCAGTGTGCGCAAGAGAGTGGGGGTGATTCATTATTAAAGCACAAGAAATGAAAAGCAAGGGTGCTAGACTTCATGGAAACAAATTTTGTCAAAATGGGGGAGTACCTCAAGGAGTTGTTGACTGGGAAAACTAGGGGAAGTAGAAGAGCAGTGGGCAAAACTAAAAGGAGATAAAGGGCAACTGACCTTTTTTATTAAGAAAGTAAATAAAGGAAAGCGGAAAAAGAGGCCATTATGGTTTTCTAAGGAAGGAGCTGAAAAGATTCATAAACTACAAGAGGTCACAGAAAGTGGAAATCAGGCAACAATATCTGGAAAAGCTAAGCTAATCTGGGAAAGTAGTCAGGAATGCAAAAATTCAAGTGGCAATAAAAATAGCAAATACAGTAAAGTGGGGGGAACAGAACTTTTTTAGATATGTTAGTGATAGAAGGACGTGCAAAATGGCATTGTGAGATTCATGAGTGAAGGGGAGGAATATGTAGAGGCTGATGAGGAAAATAGAAAAATTGCTTAACAGATATATTTGTTTGGTATTCACCGTGGAAGAGCCTGGAGCAGGACCACATAGAATAAACAAAACAAAATTAGAAACGAGGTAACTTTCAATTGGTTCCCAGAACACTGTATTTGTTTGGAGCTAACTAAACGTAAAGTAGACGAGGCTATATGGCCAGATGGGATAGATCCGAGAGTGTTGAGAGAGCTTAGGAAGTCCTGGCAGCTCCACTTGCTGACTATTTTCAATGCTTCTTTAGAACTGGAGGTTGTTCTGGAGGACTGGAGAAGCCAGATGTGGTTTCTATTCATAAAAGTGGAAGTAAGGAGGAGTCTGGGAACTATAGGCTGATTAATCTGACCTCTGTGGTGAGAAAAGTTTTGGAATTGCTGCTAAAGCAGAGGATAGTGAAGTTTCTGGAATCAAACGGATTGTATGCTCTGAGGCAGCATGGTTTTCCTAGAAGTAAATTCTGTTAGACAAATCTGAATAATTTCTTTGATCGGATGTCCAGAGATTTGGATCAAGGGAGCTTACTAGACGTAAAGTACTTGGATTTCAGTAAGGCCTTGGCCAAGGGTCAGCACAGGAGACATAAATACATTTAGCTCCCTTGGTATGGATGCTAGAGTGACTGTATTAGAAACTGGCTGGGGATGGGGGTGACAAAGAGTAGTGGTTAATGGCGTTTACTCTGAGGGGGGGGGGGGGGGAGTGTTACCAGTGGTGTGCTTCAGGGATCAGACCTGGGACTGGTTCTTCTCAACATTTTCATGAGTGACATAACGGAAGGATGGTCGAGAAAGATTTGTCGTTTGCTGATGATACCAAAGTCTGCAACAGGGTAGACAGCCAGGAAAGTGTGGAAAGCATGAGGAGGGATCTAGAGAAGCTTGAGGAATGAGCTACAGATTGATAGCTACGATTTAATGCTAAAAATTGCAGTGCAATGCATGTAGGCTGCACCAACCCAAGAAAGAGGTACAGTATTGGAGATGAAATTCTTCTAAGCATAAAAAAAACCCCGAGATATGGGAATGATTGTATCTGATGGATAAAGTGATGGCAAAAAACCGGAAAGATGCTTGACTGCATAGGGAAAGGAATGGGCAGCAGAAAAAGGGAGGAGATGTTGCCCCTGTACAAGTCCCTGGTGTGACCTTTTTTAGAATACTGTGTACAGTTCTGGAAACTGCACCTTCAAAAGGATATAAACCGGTTGGAGTCAATCCAGAGGGTGGCTACTGAAATGATCATCAGTGGTCTTTGTTCTAAAGCATATGGGAGATAGACTTAAAGATCTAAATATTGTATACCCTAGAAGAAAGGGGAGATATGATAGAGACTTTTAAATATCTTAAAGGTTTCCATGCACAGGAGCCTAGCTTCATTCAATGGAAAGGAGGCTCTAGAATGAGGGGGCCATGGAATGAGGGTGAAAGGGGGTTGACTCAGGAGTTATCTTAGGAACTATTTCTTTACAGAGAGCGTAGTGGATGCATGGAACAGCCAACTACTGGAGATGGTGGAGGCAAAACCTGTATTTGAATTCAAGACAACATGGGATAAATACAGGGGATCTCTGAGGGAATGATGGGAATTGTAAAGGCGAGATATATTGGACTATTGGGCAGACAAGATGGGCCATTTGATCTTTTTCTGCCATTAGGTTTCTATGCAAGTAAGTTGCCAAATGTGTCTTTTAAAATATCAATTTATGTACATAACTGTTGGCTCTGCCCTGGATCTCTTCTTTTTTATGTGTGTATATGTGCGAGTATGTGGGTACTTTTGACTTTTATATGAGTACAGGCTACTTATGTATGTATACACTAATTTTTATGCACATAACTCTTTGAACATTCTTCTTGTATATGAACTTCCAGAAAGGATTTTTGTATATTGTAGTAGAATGGACAATCTTGATTTAATAAAGTTGTTGGACAGGGCATTGAACTTATAACTTCCTGAATGTGTAAGTGTATTTTTGTAAAAGTGTATTCCAAATAGAAAGCCTAAATACTGGCATCTTAATTATAAACAATTAATTAGCTGCTTTTGTACTAGAAATTATTATCACTGATGAAACTCTATTACATTTATATTGGTGGTTACAATAACAATAGGCAGGCATATTTTTTACAGATTTTTATTTACTGATATTTTTTATACCACCTACATCAGAAAAGCTGTGCTAAGCAGTTTACAACAAAATATAAAATAAAAAGCAAATAATATAAAACAAATCAATGTCCAGGGGATATGCCAAAATAGTTATCAGCACTAAACTTGGATGCGAACATCAAGTCATGAGTGGAAACTGACAGATATGCCAGATAATTAACAGGTGTAAAATTATGCAAGTAAGTTGCTAAAACTATGTGTATGTCTCTTAAAATAGCAACTTACATGCACAAATGTTGAACGTGCTAGATGGCCCCTTTTTTATGCATGTATATATGCAGGCAAAACTGAAAATACGGGTGTATTTTCTACTTATAAAATATAAAAATGTTCTTTGAAAAATGTAGATGTAAATGCACAAATGTAATATTTGATAGAATAAAGAGAAGGGGTGCAGACATACTTTACAGGGAAGATGGCAGATTGTGGGGATTTGTGTTCAAAAGATGAAACTGAAAATGTAACTATCAACAAACTAACTAATTTGCCATAAACCAACACAGATATCTGCTGTATACAAAAGGATGATTTATTATATATATTTTTTGGATTCATAAGAAAGGGAATCTATAATGTGTTTTTTTTGTCAATCCTTAAAAAGGTGGGCCAAGCAATATTTTTACAGGCACAGAAAGCTCTTGCTCTAATAAGCATCCGCCAGTCCAATCGGTTCTCAGGTGTGTGAATGAAAACAAAATTGAACGTGTTAATGTGAGTCCCATAGGGAGCCCCATCCGGTCAAACGCAAAACTTCTAGTTTCCAAACGAGGGCCTGGTGCAGCACAAGTAAATAAAAAAAAATAAAATAAAACACCAAGACGGGGTAGCGCACAGCTGCTTCCTAGCCCAAGCCTTGTCCACATGTCAGATCTGTATGCAGCCTGGCAGGGCAGGGGGATGCGCTGGAGCTGCTGACCTGCTCCTAGGGGACTGCTGCCGGCAGAGGAGCGCCGGGTCTCGAGTAGGCGGGCCGATCGCGCGCTCTCCGGACCAATGGCAGGCGACGGGTTCTGGGGACTGGCTCCGGTTCCAGGTTGATGCCTGACCCCGCTCCCCGCGGGATCCCCCTGGGTCCTGGTGCAGGCTCGGTAAAAGGAGCAGCAGCAGTAGCTTGCTAGCCAAGGGACAGAGAGGCCGCCGGGCGCAGCGGTGCAAGGCACTGGCAGCACTCGCCCTTTACCCTCGCTGGGCCTTTTCTCCCTCCCTCCCCCATACAAAGAAAAAGTACTGGCCAACTTTTTTTTCTTGCTGAAAATACTCGAAGCAAACTGGGACTGGAGTCGAGGAGCCAGAAAGGTGTTTCTCTCTCTTTTTTTTTTTTTCTTCAGCTCGCCGACACTTAAAGTGGACGAGGGATATGCATTTCTCTTTTTTTTTTTTTCTTTTCTCAGCGCTGCTTCATGGATGACAGAGAGAAATGAACTAATATGCCGCTGAGCTGAGAAGAACCCGTCGCTGGCTCTCTTTCCAGCCCCTGCCTGCAGAGGCGGGATGGCCCCGGAGGAGGACTCGCCACTCAATTTGCCGGCCGCCTGTTTGGCTCCTCTGACCTCGGTCGCTCTCGCTAAAGTAATGTAAGAAGAGGCCGGAGAGAGCCGGGCGAAGGCAGAGGACACCTAAGGAGCCCCTCTCCGACCCTAGGTTAAGACCCAGGCTGCATCCTCTTCTTCCTACGGTCAGTGCCTTCCCTCCCTTTCACTCAATCGTACTCCCCCCCCACCATCTGATGGCGTTACTGAGATTTGTCCTTCTCTCTTAGTAGCAAGTGTTTTGATTTTATTACTATTGACTGCAGTTTCAATAACTTTCTTCCCCGACCATTCGTTCTTTCGCTCTCTTTTTAATTAGCCGCGACGTTTTTAAGTGCTGGGTTTGGTGTGAGGCGGAGGAGAAGAAGTGGTGCTTCCTCGGAGTTTTAGCCTGCAATCCCGAGATGTTATTTTTTGCCTTGGGTTCGCAGTGCATTCTAATGAATTGCTTCTAAGCGATCGCGGCTGCCCCACCCCCTGCTCTGTGTAGACAAATCAATCTCCCCGAACAGCTGCAAGCCAGCGATGCTCCCCCTCGGTCCTGCACGCCAGCCCGCGGCTCCCGGGCTCTTTCGCTCCCCCTCCGTCCGGGCCGCCGAAAGAGGAGACGACCTGCTCAGCCGGACCGCCTGGTAAGAGGACCGGGAGCGACTGCAGCTGGGCTGCCCGATGGGAACTTTTAGTGCCGGCGACCTGGTGGCGCGGGAACTTGTCTCGCGGGCGGGCGAAAGGCGCAGGCGT
This sequence comes from Rhinatrema bivittatum, assembly GCF_901001135.1. Taxonomy (NCBI): domain Eukaryota; kingdom Metazoa; phylum Chordata; class Amphibia; order Gymnophiona; family Rhinatrematidae; genus Rhinatrema; species Rhinatrema bivittatum. Next base: position 401,602,918 of record NC_042618.1, on the reverse strand, counting down.
TCTGCTAGGCAAACCTGCCCGGATCGTAAGGGGGGGGGGGGGGAAGCAGAACAAGCTAGGGAGGACCGGAGAGCGGGTGGCGGGGCTCTTGTGGACAGGGCAGGCAGGAGGAAGCCGAGAGAGGACCGGAAAGGTGCAGGCTGCCCGGGCGATGGGAAGGGCTCCGTTGAAAGCGCGGCGGGAGCAGTTTCCAGCAGGATGGGGGAGGGCGGCAGGGGGGGGGCTGGTGGGAGCCGATGGTGGCCGTGTGGGTGGGGTGCGATCGCCCGAGGCTGGCGGAGGCAATGGAAGTTCCTGAGCCCGGCTGGAAGCGGCTGATGCAGTTTTTTTTTTTGTTTTTTTTTTATGCTGGGTAGGGTTGGTGGGATCCGCCGAAGCTGCTGGTTTCCAAGCGATGTGTTTGATGGAGGCGAAGGAAGGAGCTTGTCCGCAGCCCCCTGTTTCGCATTTCTGAGACAACCCCCCCCACTCCCCCCCCCATTAGGCGTCTCCGGCTCCAGGACTCCTTGGAAGCGGTTCTGTCCCTAGCCTTACTTTTCGCTATTCCTCTCGAGATGATCAATAAGTCCCGAAATCTTGACCGAGGTACTAAATGCGAATGGTTCCCCTGTCTATAGAGAGAAAGCGCGTCTGTCGGTCAGGGTCGAAGACCTCCCCCTCCACACGCGATCTTGATCACTTTGACGGAAACCTTTGAGAGTAGAGTGCCAAAGTTTTGATCGCGCTTTCGGTGGCAGGAGGTACGTTGTGGGAGTTCGCGGGATTTATTGCTGGATGCGTAAAGCAGCGGTGAAGAACGGCTGGCAGATATCTCTCCAGTCAGATGCCTGGCACTGGCGGCAATAAATGTAACGCCGGAGTAAGGCAAGGATGAGGAGAGGTGGGCTCCTGAACAAAGAAGACATGGCCTTTCATTAAAAACGGAGAGAGCCGTCCAAATGGTCCTCCGGGTGAAAGCCGGGCTGCCAGCACTGTCCTGGTCCTCCTCTGACTTCTAGGTATTGCTTTGGTTTTAACGCCCTGGGGGAAAAAAAGCCTAAAGCCATCGTAAAATCCCCAAATGTCTCTTTTCTGGGATCTTTGCCTCCTGAAGTGATCTTTCCTTTCACCTCGCAAAGGCAGCAGTATTCCTGATTAAGGTCCCAAATGCATCATAGGTATAGTGTGTCCTTTCACTCAATCTCTCATACATCGTTGGCAGATTTTGCCGCAATAGGGGTTTTATTTTCTTAATAAGAAGGTCTATACTGGCCTCAGATACTTTAAATCTTTTGTCTCTCTCAAATTTATCAATAATCTTGAGAGGATAGGTGTAGAATGCCATTGAAAATGTGTCGAAGTTTAACCCAATTAGGAAAAAAGTGTAATTTAATGTACAACTTATTGTAGCTCAATAATATTTAAATGCATATCTTTTGAAAATTGTATTTCATGTATGATAGATTTTTTTTTCTGCATCAAAACAACTACAGGAAAGCTATACACATGTAATGTAAACTTATGCAGTTTGGAAACTTGGCATCTATCCATTTAGGTTTAATGCTTTCTGAAAGTGTGCTCATTGAGGTAATTATTTAATATGATAGGTGTAGAGGTATATTAATGACCCCAATTAACAGAGGCATTAAGAGCAATTAATAAGACATTTTATCTGTTCAAAAGTGGAAACCAGGATCTACTTTAGCCAACTCTGTAGTTCTTTAAAAGCATTTTTTCTACCACTGCAGTACCATAGCAGTCTGGCTCCTGAGCACTTGGCATCTCTGTCCAATGTTGACTTTTTTTCTTATCAGTTACATTTGAGTTATAATACTTTTGCCCACAGTAGTATATCACTCACTAAAAATGTTTGGTAAATTGCACTATACCCAAACCCATTCATTATTAGTAGCAATTTTTGGGGTCCATTTCTGGTAAATTCAAAAGGAAAATTAAGTAGGAACTGCACATTTATTTATTTAATCATTTTTTTTATAGACCTGTATTCGTCAAAACATCATATCGGTTTACATGGAACTAAAAGTAGAAAATATATACTTTGCATGACTAAGATTTATAAAGTTTAAACAAATTCTCTTATCTTCAAATGCTACTTCAAGTATTAAATATGTTATTAAATATTACTGGCAACTTAATGTGGTGATGAAGGGTAAAACTGAATGATTTATGCACATGAAAGATAGAAGTATGATTTTTTTTTGTGACATAATACCATATTGACCAGAGTAATGGCTGTGAATGACACTGAAGAGTTTTTTCTCCTGACAGTGTTTAGCAAAACTTAGGGTTTATGGGCCTTTAGCGATAGTGTGTTGTAGCTAAAAAGCCATACCTATCTAGATTTCTAAATTTGTGATTGCTGTGTCTTTTTATTAACCCATAGAATAAAGAAAACCAACAAACCCTTTTCATCTTACTCAGGTTACAATGCATTACAGCTAAAGAAATATCATCACAAAATCTCTACAGCAAAATAGGTTGTGGAATCTGCATCTGCATGCACGAATATATATATATATATTAGCTGTTGTCCCGATTCAGTAACAATATATATTAATTGAAGCAGCAGAATATCAAGTTCTGAGTTCCCATAGACCTTCATGCTAAGACAAAAGACTGCGGAACATCCAGTTATGATTGCCGGTTTGTATGGTTTACTCTGCCCTTTGGGTCGTTTCTCCCCCCCCCCTGCCCCCTCCCCTCCCCAGAATTCCATTAGTTATCCTGTTTGTGTTCCTATCCCTCTGATGGGAGTTCCATTGTGTGTACACCGATGCAGCACAGAGCACAAGTTGGACTGAGTAACTTACATGTTCCTTCCTAAGCTTTCAGTCAACCAGTTTATATATAAAGAAAAATAAAAGTACGACTGTGCCCTTGATGCACCAGATTAGGAGCTGTCACATCAGAGCTGAAGAGGGAGCTTGGATACACGAGCCTCATTAACTGTTTGTGGCTGTGCTTATCAGGTTGCCAGAACCATATTAAGCAGGTCACGTTACTGTTATATTTGGTAATATTTGAAGCAGCTTTTTACAGCCCTCACTGCGCGTGAATTTCTTTAGGCTATAAACCACAGGGTAGGTGTGACAAAGAAGGAAAGTGGGGTGGTGCGTGACAGAATTTGAAATGTTCCTGCATGGTGAAATCTTGACTTGCTGCTTCATCGCTTCCTACATGAAGGAGCATTAGGTTAGAAATGACAGGAGACTGGAATGCTCAAGGGAATTGTCACAGTATTTCACCTCTAGTTCACCAGTGCAGTCAGCTCAGGTCAGTAGAGTTGTTTAAAAAAAAGTGGCCTATCTGAAGTGAATGGTGGTCTCAGTCCCTATCCAGAGGATATAGCTAGGGCTGTTGCAAGAGGTGGGCAAGATGGGTGACAGCCCTAGGTGCCGAGGCAGGGATAGGGCCTGTCTGCGAGCACACAAGCCCGAAAGTGAAGCATGGTGCCAGAAACGCCCCTTGCATGAGGCACAGTTTTGTTCAGCTGCTGCCCTGGCTATAGCAGCCCCTGTCAGATTCCTACTTGGTCTGTGAATTCTGCTGCACACTGATTCATGACAAGGACACCAGGAGGTTAGAGCTCATGTAAACTTACAAAATATGACCATAACAGAGAGGGCCTTTTCCTTCAGCTGATAATTCCAGACTTATTGCTTTTTGGGGGTTAATGAAAATCCACTACAAAGATTATTATTTCAGGGTTATAACTTTCTTGGGGTATGCAAATTTATGCATTGTTGGAAACAAAAGAACATTTCAGAAACGAATTAAATTCAGCAGAAGGTATGAGTCTGAACCCTTGCCAATAAAGGGCACCTAACTGCCATGTTCATGCATCAGGTGAATCACATCTTTTACGTTCCTCTGGCTGGTCACATGATCTATCAACAGCGAGCATCTGTGAATTGCAGATTAAGATCACCCACAGTGGAGCAATGTCACAGTAATCTTAATGTTAATTCACCTGTTAATTAAATCTATGGAACATGACTCCTGCTTCGAAGATTATTTGCTGCCATAATAAAAGTGATTGATAGGATTCGGGCAGCAGTGTTTGCATGTCCAAGAAGAAAAAAAAAGACATTGAAAACCTTTTGTAGAAAAATGAAATAGATGAGATGCAAATTAATTACATTTAGTAAATGCATTTAATATTGCAGTATTATAGAGAGCTAAATGCCATTAATGTATTTTTTTTTTTAATTTGAGACACTATGGTCATATTTTCTAATAACAAATATGGCACATTACTTACTTTGAAGCACAGGGACATTCAGTGAATTAAATTATGTAATTGGCAGAATATGGCTGACCCCTTATCACAGTTGTGTTGCTTCAAGATAGATAATCCATTGGCTTCCTACTATCATGCCCCACTAAATGGTAAGCTTTTTGTTCTGGAATGTTTAATTCTGGAAAACATAGGAACATAGAAACATAGAAATGATGGCAGAAAAGGACCAAATGATCCACTCAGTCTGCCCAGCAAGCTTATGCCAATATCTGCTGCACTTTACAGGTTATCCTCATGCTTATCAGTTTGCCAGACCATAAAAATCAGGGCCATTGGTTGCTGTCTGAATCCCATTCCCCTTTTCCCCACTGCCGTTGAAGCAGAGAGCAATGATGGCGTTGCATTAACAGTATGAAAGCTTATGTGTTGAGGGTAGCAACTACCACACCAGCAAGTTACACCCAGTTACCTCCATGCACTCTTTTTTTTCTTTATTTCCATCCTCTAACCTTTAGGGATCCACAGTGTTTATCCCATGCCTCTTTGAATTCCTTCACCGTTTTCGTCTTCACCACCTCCTCCGGAAGGGCATTCCAGGCATTCACCACCCTTTCCGTGAAAAAATATTTCCTGACATTGGCTCTGAGTCGTCCTCCCTGGAGTTTCATTTCGCACAAGGGTACACAAATTTTATATGCTCGCTTACTAGCTGAGGTAATAGCAACCAAACAATGGAAAGAGCACGAGAGGGAGATGACCTGTGATGGACTAGGGCCTGCGGTGACACAATGCACAGGGACAAGTGGGTAGACAACGACTACATTATGATATTATAAGTTATTATGCTTCTTTGGAAGTTAACTCTTTTGTGGGGCCCATTTCCTTCATTGTCAGCAGGACAGTGCTTGTGCTGTACCTTGCATAAGGCACTGTTAAACACATAAATTACTCCTGAGAATACATGTTGCCCTATACAGGAAATCTGTGTAATAAAACATCTTGTCTATACAAATCAGAAATCCATAGTCCCAGTGTTAGTTTTAATTAATAGATTTCACTGTATTGACAATTTTCTTGCTTAGTACTGTATTCTGCAGTCTAGCAATGCTTTATTTCGTGGAAAAGGTTTAGTGATCTGTGAAGACAGTCTGCATATGCACTTTAGCTGGACTACTTGTGGCAGAGGTCTTGTTGTCGTTTTAGGATCCATATGGTTTTCATTAACCAAAGAGAGAGATCCTGACCATTTGCTGGTATCTTTCAATCTGTCCACCTTTGGTATTCTTGGAAGGTGCTTACTGGACCATGACGAATGGGTCTGAATTCTTTTGTAATGGGGTGAACAATAGCAGGGATTGAAGTAGCTGATGCTGTTCATGCTTACCACAGAGATCTTCTTGCCTATTACGTGAGCTATGCCTTCACTTTTCACAGGTCCAATGAAGATTTATTGAGAGTTATCATATAAGGAAAGTATTTTTCAGATATTCTGATTATGTAAGTGCCAGAATATAAATCAGAGAAGAGTTAAGAAAGATACTGTGCCCATAGACTTTGTTTAACTATAAGAAAACATCTTCCTACTTCGTCCTTGGATAGTCTGGTGCATGACATATTTTGGATCTAATAAATAAAACGGATGTAACAGCTGTACAGATTTTCTGTAACTAGAATACCATATTGTACTTCCTAACAGATGTTTTTTTTTTTTTTGAGGATGGTTATTGTCATCAGTAGACAATTATGGACTATATAAATGGGAGGAATGGAGTGGCATGAAGATTTTATAGCCGGGAGTTAGGAAACTTTGCAATGTTCATAAAAGGATGAACCCATAAATGAGAGAGTCAGGATTAATTCAAATAGATCACAAAAAGGCCCTAAACTCTATTATACATTCTGATAATGACACATGCCTACTAAAAAGTCAATATTCTAGGGTTTTTTTACTCTAGACTCACACAAACTCTGATTGTTGTAATAGTAGTATGTGATATGAGGCTATACAGTATAAATTAATTGTATTTCATGGTTGGAGGAACTACAAGCATTAATATATTGCTTTGATTGATTATATAAATAATATATATTTTTTTCTTTTTACAAATCATGCAAGACAGTGAGGGAGAAACTGAATCATCAAAATGATCAATAAGTTGCACAAAAGCTGATTTGGTTACCATTCTTTTATTAATAGATGGCCAGTTATGTTTAGATGACTTCCTACTGCTAATCTACTAGCTATGTGATCCTAGTTCGTTCCATCCTATTCCACCTGGGGGTCCCAAAATATCTTTCTGTGCTGGAGACGTCTAAATTCAATACCTGGTTAAAATGGCAATTATTAGAAGACACACCCTTCTATATTGTAGATACAAAACATACTTCATGGAGGATACAAACATAGCAAGATAAGTGGAAATGACCGTCTCTTTTCAGATTCATATGGCCTTCTCATCAACAGGGGTATGTCCATTAAAACAATTCTTCCGTACATTGGCAAAAACTGTAATTTGCTCTGAGTAAGAGGACAGGCCTTAATAAATCAAAGGTGAAGAACATTTCCCTAACACATTGCTGTTTAGAAAAAGCTAAGTTGACTAGGAACTGGGAAAAAAATGGCCTGCTTGGGCTCTCTGCCTCCCGTTCCTCTTATTTTGTTGGTGCTTTATTCCCCCGGAGCCACTAATCAGACACTGTGCAAGTGGCCTTTGATTTGTGGTTGGTGCATGATAAAAAGAAGAGGATGGAGACCATCGCCTTTGCTGGCTAATATCTTGATTCCTCTGCAATTTGGGACACTATTTTTATTTTCTGATCCTGGGCCATTTTTGAAAGAAAAAAAAAAAGATCGATCAGGTCTTTCATTCTTACCACAATGAGTTCTCCTCTTACTTGCAGTAAATGTGAATTTTGCCACAAGTAGGAGTCATAGTTGCTGTAAATGCCAGAGATATTTTGCTGCCCTGATGCTGTTTCATTACTTGTAAGAAGTCATTGTGAGTTTGGAATATTATTTATTCAGCATGCAAATTAAAGAGGTTTTACAATAGACTGTTACAGTATTTCTAAAGAAAATACTCTGGGGTCCACATTCAAGCTGCCCACATTGATGCAAAGTCCGTACTTGCTTTTTATCCACTGTCCTTGTACCTGTTTTCAAAGGGAAATTATGCAAGGACTTTTGCTTTCTAACTTGCCACGGGTAGAAAGTACGCATGTTCACTTTGCACCTTCTTTTTTTCTGTGGATTGAATTTTGCTGGAAAAATAGATGCAGAGATGTGAAAATGAAATCTGGGTGTGCACACCTTTCCTTTCATGATTTAAAAGCGCCCCCTAAGAATGCTTCCTCATGATGCAGCTAACAATACGCGGGTCCCTCAGCACACAGCCTCGTGGAGGGCGGGTCATTTTTCGGACAGCTGATTTACATAGCTAAAAAGCTTTGAAAATTGCCCTCTATATTAGTGGCTCTCAACCCGGTCCTCGGGACACTCCTGGCCAGACGGGTTTTGGGATATCCACAATGAGTATGCATGAGTGTGATTTGTATACAATGGGGGCAGCACATGCAAATCTGTCATGCGTATTCATTGTGGATATCCTGAAAATCTGGCTGCCTGGATATGCCCTGAGGACTGGGTTGAGAAGCACTGACCTATATCATCAGGAAAAACACCATAATAGGTGAGCTTATATCTGAGAAAACAAAAAAACATACTATATGGCATTCAGAACATTCCACCTTATAAATAAAAACATAAAAACCATTATACAAGATGAAAAATTTAAAAAGTATTTAAAGAGGTGGAATAAAATGGAAATATTTCACATTTTGGGAATGTTTTGCTTGAATTTTCTTGAACTGATAAAGTGACAGGAAAAGGATTTATGAACTGCCATATCCATTCTTCACTTATTAGATATTTATTTATTCTAGACTTGTGTCTTTTTTTTTTTTTTTTTTTTTTTTTTTTTTTTAAATGTGGCCCTGTAGAATCCCTAACAGGTCCGATTTTCGGTGTAACGAAAATGGAAAATCTTTTTGATTCTTAGATCAAAGTTTTGCAAGTAGTTCCCAAGTATAAACTTTACTGATATGCTGAAAACCAGACCCAGCTGAGCATTGTGAAGAACCGGATTTGACATACGCGGTCCTTTTTAGTTACCTGCAAATAAACTCTCCCTAGCTCTGCTATTGGTCACTGGATGGGTTTACTTCTTTGTTTCAGAAATGTTTTCTGAGGGGTTGCTGTACTGAAGTGGGAAGAGTTTCAGCATTGTGCTCTGGCTTCTGAACTGATGCATGCTGTATGGTATTGGATTTAACCCAAAAGTGCCACTATCGGGATTTTCAGAGGGACACGAGTGCCCTTAGTGCAGGTCAAAAGTATCTTGTCTTGTTTGACTTTCACATCCCATATGAAGCCTCCTAAGGGTGAAGAAGAGGGAGTGGTTCCATTCCTCAGTGAAGCACTTTCCTATGGGATGAGAGACTAGAACTAAGTTACACTAATGTTTGCTGCTGAAATTCACATGAGCTGGACACTTACACTGAATGCATTTTTGATATTCACTTTTTGTCAGTGGTTTTTTTTTTTTTTATTTTAAGGCAATATAGTTATAAATGAGATTTGCTATCATTTTGAACACTGGACAGTGTCTGCCACGGAGATGACAGGATGGACCATTTGGTTCTTTTCTGCCATCATTACTATGTTACTATGTCCCGCCCCACCAATTTGTTTTTCACTGTTTTAGAATCAGACTCATTTTTTCTATATTGTTTTGGTTCTTGTAAGAGGTCCTCAAGGTGGCTTCATTTCTGGTTGGGCTCAGTATATGATTATTAAGGGGTTCATCACTAGTCAAATACTTCTATCAAAGGAAAGGGAGGGTTTTTTCCTGAGCCTGATGACAGCCTTATTTGGTGGCGAGCAAAGCAAATGAGATACGAAGATTTGCATACTACTTAATTCTATTGTATTTGGATCTTTAATTTAGTGCATTTTGGAAGGTCTGGAATTAAGATTATGTACTTTGGGTAGTTGCACTGCAAAACAGGAAAAGGCTTCGATTATAAATGTATCCTCATTTATTTATTTATTTATTTAAAGGCTTTTATATACCGGAGTTCATGCACTAGTGCATACCACTTCGGTTTACACGGAACACGGAACATCAAACAGATTGAACAATTAAACAAATATACAATTACATCCAACAATTGGGTATAAATAACATGGCTAACTTAGTAGGAACCTATTGTGTTAAAGGGATACTGCCAAGGTTGGTTTTGATGGAATCTTTGAATGATGCTGTCAAAGAAATTAGCCTGTTCTGACCATCCAGTTCCTGTTGCATTAATTTGTGTACCTTTGCTGTTGCATCATGGCTATACACAAATGTCTGTCATTGTCCTGGGGCACACCACAACAAAACAATTTTTATTAGAAAAGTAACATTAAAATAAAAAGCAAAAAGACTCAAAGAAATGCAAGTTGTATTTAACTAGAGGGCAACAAATAACCTTGGGATAATAAGCTTTATATTTTTGGGGTTTCACATTCTCATTTTACCAGAGTCCATTCTTTTGTGGGCCCAGAGAAACATCTGAAGTCTCTCAGACTTTGATAGAAGACAGGAATTGCAAACTTGAAAATGCTTGATGATACAGAGCTGGGTTTGGGAAGAACAGTGCATAATAAGTTGATCCTTTTCACTGATCACCTTTCCTTTATACTTAATTGTACTGCTACTGGCAAGACTCTATCTATCAACTAATAAGCAAACGCATTTCTTAAAAATGTCAATACAATAGTTTCTGTAAAAACAAAATTGAAGGGAATAATCATATTCATGGTGGCTTCTAATATAACCGAAGAGATAATTACTTTATAATCGAGAAATACAAGATAGCTGGAGGGTAAAGGTGCAGTGGCATCACAGAATGGCAGGAGAATTAAGGTGCACGTGGAACACAAATAAAAGTTGATTTCATTATTGGCAGGATGAGCACGTCCTGCTCACATCATGGAATTAACAATTGATCATCGTTGCAGGGGCTTTAGTCCTTCATAAGCATGGCATGTTTATTCATTATTGTGACTGTATCACTGAGGCATCAGAGATCATTAGCAGAACACAATGCTAAATAATCAAGATGTTAAGTTATTCAAATGTTGAATATTTGCCTTGTACATAGATAAGCCGGTCTTTGCATCTTATGTGCTGATTGGCATTAACTGGAAACAAATATCAGTTGTCTAGTTCATTTCTGTTTTATATATTCTTTAATATTAAAAGGCTTATGTATGCTAAATACTCTAACAATGTTATGGTAATACAGATTATGGGGGGAGGAATTCATTAAATTTGTATCCCTTCTTCTCTTCTCACAACCTCACCTTGTGTCTGAAATCCCCTTGTTGGAGAGGTGTTGCCAGAGACCGAACCCCTAAATATCGCCCTTCTGCCAGTGGAGGATGCCACAGTAGTGCCAGTTGCCTTCCTGTCATTCCCAGAACTCGAGCACATCCAGGGCCTGCTTTTCCACACAGGCCTCCTAGACCCAATTCTGTAAAGTGTGCTCGGCCGTGCGCACTGTTTAACACGAGTTTGGCTGCGTGTTTTCGACAGGCATCTATTATCCCTTTATACTGTAAGGGGTTTAGCGCCTCAAAAACACGAGTCCAAACCCCCTGAAATCTAAGAGCGCTCATCACATGCAAATACTGTTGATGAGGCTATTAGTCACCCGGGATTCAGAAAGTACAATGTGCGACCAATCTGCACATTTTACGCGCATTAATTTATGAGCAGCCCGAAAAAGTATACAGAAAAGCAGAAAATATTGCTTTTCTGTACAACCTCCGACTTAATATCCTCAGCGATATTAAGTCGGAGGAACCAAAAATGTAAAAAAAAAAAAAAGTGCCGGCCAGTCCAGTTAGGAGAACGGACGCTCAATATTACGAGTGTCGGTTTTCTGAACCCGCTCTGATCTCTGTCAGCGGGTTTAGAAAACTGACACTTGTAAAACTGAGCGTCGATTTCCTGAACCTGCTGACCGAGCGATCTCTCCTGGGCCAAGGAGGTGCTAGGGCCACGAAATCATCCCTGGTGCCTCCTTTTAGCATGACCCCTCATTTACATATAGGATCGCGCACCCAGGAGAGGTGGCTGGGCGCACGTTGGGAAAGCGGGCACACAACACAGAGTGCCCATTCTCCCGTGATCCTTTCTGTATCGGGCTGAATGTTAGGGTGGCTAAGTTCTAGGGGGGGAGTTGAGGGGACAGCAATCTCCTATTGCCTCTGCTACTAAGCATCACCTTTGCTGCCAGGAGCCACACTGGCCGCCACTACTTTCAGAGCCAGCGTGAGTCACTGCCATTAGAGCCCCCAGGGGCCTTGAGGTCTGAAAGGGGAGAGGAAAAGGAGGTCGAGGAGGGGAGATCTGGGAAGGGATGGCAAAACAGGTCTAGGGGAAGAAGAAAGAGGGGTCAACATTGACAGTGCCTATGCATGGCATGTTGGGTTATCTGACTGGGACTGTGGGTCATCTTACCGGGACTCTTTATTGTGTATGAGAGTTTGAAAGTAGATAACTGCATATCTTGGAATGAATCAGGAATCCTGTATGTTTCATTTCTCACAGTCCCCAACTGCATTAGATTATACTTTTACATGCAGGTAAAAAAAACCCCCAAAATACACAAATAATAGACATTTGTCCTCAGGTGAATGATTGAGAGGTCTGGTGGTGGTCATTTGTGAGACCTTACAACTGGCTTGCTGACACCTGTTAAAAAATTCTTATTGGAGATTCTTATAAAATCTATTTGGGGCATTGTTGCATTTTCATTTATGCGATCTCTATCTCTTTGTGTTTTGACAAAATTAAATGCTACACTGAGCCTATTGCTTCTATAGCACACCTCAATCTTACCTCGGGCAGGAGACCTGAACCCTAGAGTCTTGCATTGCAGCATGAGGTTTGCTTGTAAAGATGAAGTATTTATACATAATGGGCTAGATTTTCAAAGGGTTATGCGCGCTGGGCCTATTTTCAAAAGGCCTGACGACGTGCGTTAAGTCCCGGGGTGTGGGCAGGGTGGTCCGGGGGGTAGGGCGGGGCGGTGTCAGAGGCTCCTGGCATAGCGTCCATTTGCCGCTGTGCAGGGGATTGCGCGCCGGCCAACTGCCGGTGCGCGCAACTTACTTCAGCCCCAGGGTTGAAGTAAGTTTTAAAACAAGAAAAAGGTAGGGGGGGAAAGGTCGGGGGAGGTAAGGGTAGGGAATGGGGGAAGGCAGCGGGGCTCGGTGTGCACAAGATGCACAATTGTGCACCCCCTTGCGCACGCCGAACCCCGATTTTATAACTTGTGAGGCGCAAGTTATAAAATCGGGCATACAAGCCCGTGCACCTTTTAAAATCTACCCCAATATATTCAAGAGCACCATACAAATAGGACATAGAAAGTTGCTATGAATTTCAGAGACGCATAATGGTTAACAATTCTGAAATTCACAGATCTTGGATTTTCCTTTCACGGGCAGTAGGCATTTGTGGTTGTGGTGCCTTCTATATCTGTTTAAACAAACATCTGCACAAGTTTCTGTTGCTATGCTTTTCAACTGACTTTTCACCCTCACAGATGTCCTAAGAAACCCTCCCCCCCCCCCCCCAAAAAAAAAAAGTCAAATCCAAGAATTCTCCAAAAATAACATGTTTTAAATTAATACATTTCACGAAAAGTCATGGCTGCCTGGGCCACAGTAGCTCTTTTGACCACGTTGACTTCCTATGTGTCGGACATATTACATATTTTAAAGATAGTCACAAGAGCAAAGATACTGAATCTGGAATTAAGGCGGCATTTAAAAAAAACAACCCCATGTGAACCTTGAGAACGGCTAGATGACTTAGTAGTAGCACTGACATTTGCAAGCTCATGGTTGATTTATGTCCGGTGCTGCGCAATCTTCACAGACACTGCAAGTAGCCAAGGTTTCCGTGCCACACCAGTCCCATGTGGTTACCTGGGGGGGGGGGGGGGTAGTCTGGTGATCTTGGGTCCAAGGGTGAGGGGAGGATCACTTCAGTGTATCCTGGGCCAGCCCCATTCCTGTAAGGGACATGATCCCATTGGATCAAGGATCAGTGGTACAGACAGCTGAGGTGGAGGATAACAATGTGGACAGAAACTGGCTTGGTTCTTTTTTTTTTTTCTTCTTCCTGGGCCATGTGCTATAGGTCAAGCTGTAGAAAGAAGAGCCAAACCCAAGAATGCTCCAAAAATAGGCATGTTGTAAATTTCATGAAAAGTTATGGCTTCCTGGGCCACAATATCTCTTTTGAACACATTGACTTCCTATGTGTCAGACATTTTACATATTTATATGAGCAAAGTTAATGAATGTAGAATTAAGGTGAACAATGACAATGCAGATATCCCTCTATTGAAATTCAAGAAAAAAAAATAAAAAAACAGGATATAAAAATGTTTTAATTCAAAATAAAAAAATGTTGGAGAAAAAGGTGAAAAAATAAACTTATAAGTTTATAACAGACACGGCATTAGAAATATGAGGTGTTAATAAGTGTGCATCCACCACTCATTACGCAATGGGCTACAGTGGTATCAGTTCAAACACCTTAAATATCCTTCATTTGCTGGTTCTGATCTCATAAATATATTTAAAGATTAAACTAACAACTCCTATTATAACCATTAACCAAAAAGTTAATAACAAAGTATGTCTCTCCTGCCATTACAAACAAACTCAGACCACTCTATATTCCCAAAATAAGCATGGAACACTTATCTTGCACTTTCGAAAAAGAAGCACGAGCCTTCTTAGGCCGTTGCAAAGGGATTTTTGCGGGTTGATTCCTGTTGATGGGGCTGGCTAGGATTAGGGATGCTGAGAGATTTCTTCACAACCCCTGTGCAACAGAGTCACCTATGATTGTGATGCTGGATTCACACGATCCAGGTTTTCCAAGGGATCTTTGCTCTGAGAGTCTCCTCCCAAGGACTCTTGCTGTGGTTGCTGGGGACTGTGAATGAAATAACTTGGCCCCTGAGTTTTGAAACCTGGCTGCCCTTTTGCCTCTTGGTAGAATCTGTCTTGGTTCTTCTGCTGGAACTCAGGGTCCAGCGGGGATCAGGGCATTACCAGTGTCAGGGCAAATATCCTTGTTCCTCACAAAGAAAACCTCACTTGATTTAAAAGTTCATTTGAAAGTGCATAATACTATATTCCTCTTCCTAACTGAGTTTTCGACTAGCTTCAAATGCTTCTTTAAGATAACAACATAAAAACCCCAACCTACTATTCCAAAAATGGCATTTTCCTCTGTTTATTTGTCAGAGCTGATTTCAGTTAAACAAACTATTTCAGCAGTTTGGTAACATGAAAGTGAAAACATGAAAAAAACCCCCCAAACCCCCAATAGCTTTTTACCCTCCAGTGTAAGTCACTAATTTATTAAAGCAGATACAGTCCTTTTTATAAGTTCATTATACAGTAGAGTTTTATACAAAGAGAACATTTTGGAAGTCTGAGAGTTAAGGTCACCCTGAGAAAAAAAGAGAACAGCAGAGATGACTCAGAAAACTTTGCTTCCCAGAGAAACAGCAATTCAAAGTTTACTCTTTTCAGAGTGCTCCTTGTACAAAGAATTGATATCCCCAGTGTAAAGACCCAGACGGTGCTCTGAAGTGCAAATATTTCAGAGCTGTACAGTACACAGGAACTTAACAGCTTTCGAGCAGAGATATAGCACAGATCAGCTTTTAGAATCTGTAAAAAAAAAAATAAATAAAATAAATCTACCACTGGACTCGGGGAAGAAGGAGGTGTTTTTAGAGCAAGGATGGGAAAAGCAAGAGGGTTTTTTTTTTTTTTAACCTGGGAAGTGGAAAGAGTCAAAAAGGAAGTCGCATTTCACAGATGGGGAAGAGAGAGGGTGTTGCTTTACCACTGAAAATGGCTGGACCATCATGTATACTTTTCTTCCAAGTATCAGGGATGTGCATTCATTTGAAATGAAACAGGAAATTTTAATGACGTTTCCCCCTTCGTTTCAATTCACTTTTGAAACGAAAGAAAAATTAGCGAAATAGTGTTTGTTTTTGTTTTGTTTTAAGCTATTTGACTGTCAAAGCAACGCTGGATGTCCGCCAGGCGCACTACAATTGTGGCATGCTTCAGGCAGCCTGCAAGGTTTCTGGGGAGTGCCGGGTGGGGGTGGGGGGATGGCCAGAGGCCACAGTTAATTTCACAGCTCAGGTATGGAGAGGCCCCTTGGCCCGATAGACCCACAACATTTTAAAACGTGGCAGAATTGTGGATTTGAGCATTATGATCCACGGTAGTTTTACCTTTTGTTTAGCAGGGTGGGGGTGGAGGATCAAGTTAGCAGACCCCCAAGGGTATTTCTCCCTCCCCCCCCCCCCCCCCCATTTGCAGTCACTTAACTGGATATCTTTCAATATATCTGGTTAAGGTGAAAGTTATCTGGATACATGTATCTAGATAACTTTAAACCTAAGCGGGTATATTCAAACACAGCTGATTATATTAACCCAGATAACTGTGGGTGAGGATATTCAACAGGACTTGTGTTTCACTGAATATCCTTGACAATTTATCCGGCCATCTTTAGCCAGATAAGTTGTCCGTTCTCTGCTTTTCTGAATATTGTCCATTAACTATATGATGATAAAATAATAATAAAAAAAAAGAGATCTAGGAATAAAGGCTGAGTGGACAGCAAGAAAATCAGAGAACAGGGAAGTTGGTATTTTAAAAATCTACTTACTCCCCTGACTTTAGGGGTGTTGAGGGAGAGAGGGCGTGCAATTTTTAAACCAAGCATTTTGTGACAAAGTTCAGGGGTACTTTTTACCTGCAGCTTCTCACGTTTTACCTGCAATACTTTCACCTTGAAACAGACATTTGCACCTGCTTCACGGAAAATGACACGCGCAGAATTGAAAATACGCTCCGCTCGCATTATGTTCTTCCTCCGTCTGAAACATGCCCCGAGGATGTGCGCTGCACTTTTAGCCATGCTGAGGAAGGGTCAGTTTCAGACGGCCGATTTATGCAGGTAAAACCCTTTTTCTCCCTACAAATGGCTTTGAAAATTTCCCTGCTAAAAATAAATTCATTCTCAGCCAGTTTTAACCCCTGCCCCCTCCACCCCTCTTTGACTATCCTGACCAGTTCTTCACATAAATCTCAAGCCCTGAGATATTTAAGTCATGAGTAACGGTGGATTTAGAATCTTAGCTACATTGACAGAGTTATGTGCTGACAATAAAAATGATAAATCATCTAATCACAATCAAGAGTCCCAGCCACTTGTACATCGTTAGTTGAACAAGGAAAATGACTGCATTGGTTTATTGGCAACAGCAGTCTTTTTCAAATGGCATCCAGTGGCGCAGCCTCTCATAAGAAAACAATGCATGAAATCAGTGAATGTGGATCATCGGAAGCAGTGTCCTATTTTAATTTAAGGTGGTCATTGCTGTTAGCTATTGCTTTCTCTCATTGGCACATGACCAAAAAAGGGCAAGATACCCATTAGACAGTGCCCGCTGCTAAAAACTCCAGCTATGGCTGTGGGGTGGTAATATTCCTTTTCACTCTGATAAACTGGAGATCTTAGTCTAGTTTCCAGCAGGCGTGTGCCCACATTGTATGAACCGCCATCACTACTGTCATGCACTGGTGTTAAGATCGGCAGTGTTAGATTAATGGGGCCAGTGACTGAACAGGCAAGCAAATTGAACAAACTCTGCGTTCACCTCTGTGGCAGAAGAGAGGTTGGGATACATGGCACAGACACTATGGGGCTGAGTGCAGCATAGCTGCCTACAATGTTTGGTACCTATGGTAAACAAACCAAAGTGACTCCTGGTGTTATTTATAGTCTGTGTAGAATAGAGATTGCATCACAGACCTTTGTTTTGAATAAGAATTGTATAAACCTGTCTGTGTTTAGATGTTTCCATTGTGCCCCGATACCGTGATGCACTAAATGAAATGTAATGCTCACACTCCAAATTGCAGGTCATGACACAAACCCCTTAAAAGCCGCAGATCTCTGTGGGAATCTGCAAGTAATCTCTGGGTGATGCAGTTGTTTATGGAGATCCATGAATTATTCATGGGGATCCATTCATACATGCAGTTTTTGTGCTAAATATTTTTGGTACTTTTGTTGTTGTTCATTCTTCTGCATAACTCGCTGTTGTATGAATTTGGATTTGGAATGCGCTATGAGGAAGAGAATCCGTCTCATTAAAAGGCAGATTTTAAAAGCCTCGCGTGCGCAAAAAACAGCCAGATTTGTAAGTTGGCCGCACAGGAGCTACGTGAATATTAAATAGCCAGGAAGGGCGCACGTATATCGATGCATGCGTGCCCAGAAAAAGTGGTGTTCCAGAGGCAGCACATAGCCTCTAATTTTCCTCAGCTGTAATGTGTCACTTCTCCTCTGGGTGGAGAGAGAGAGAGACTGACTCTTTATAAGGCTCAGTCTGATACTCTATATGTGGACAATTGTAAGGGGGCACTTTCATTCAGAGTAATCCATTGTAAATCTGACCTCATTAAAGAATTTTTGACCTTATAAGTGATGAAAAAGAGTTGATTTGTACAATGCCGACTCTCTCTCTTTCTCCCTCCCTTTCTGTGCCTAACAAAGTTTACGGACGCATGGCCCTTTTTAAAATCTACCTTTAAGGAGTTACTTTAACAAATAAATAGTCCTTCCTGCTGAAGGTGGTGTTTTGTGAATTTCCTGTTTTGTTTTTGTTTTTCTGTTTAATACCATTGCTCCATTTGTGCTGTTCTCCACCATTACAGCATTTATACCCCATTTATAGTTTGTTTTACTTTTTGCCTTTGGCAGTATTAGACTTGCTTCCCAGCCCATTCAGTCATTTTGAGCATTTCTCTGTATTAACCTACTTGTTTTGTGTTCTTGGCTATTTTCCATAAAATCCATTTAATGAAAATGCAATGCAGCATAAAGATCCTTATCAAAATCTATTAAAACTGGCCAGGGACCATGCTAAGTAGCTAATCTTTAGGCTTCAGTACCTCAGTTGTTTAAAGGTATGTGTCTAAACTTACTGAAAGTGCAGCGTACTAGTAGCTGTATTGTCCCTGGAGGAAACTAGGGATGTGTCTTGTTTATAAATGACAGTGAAATCATGTTTGTTGGTTCATTTTGTGTCATTTCCTATCCAAAATGACACAATAGACAAAACTTTATTTCATTTTGTTTCTGTGTTTAGAGCACGCTGAAACATGGAAACATAAACAATAAAAAAAAAATAGTAAATTAAAGTTTTTCCCATGCACATCTGCAGGTTATGAGACCTTTAATGGGGCAAACTTAAGAATTATCTAAAGATGTTTTTATATATGAGATTTCAAGGTTACATAGTCCCCTTCTTCAGATGTGATAAGTAAACTGACCAGTCAGAAGAAATGCTATCTGGTCTCAGGTTATGCATAGTATCTATGGATAATTCTTATTTTGCTCTAATAAAAAGTATTACAATGTATTTAAAATAATTATTATATAAGGGAGGGTAATTTTCAACAGCCCATATATACCTAAAATTTAGTTCAGTTTAATTTAATAGATTTTGACGTACTGCCTTTGTATAAAAATGAAAGCAATTAAAATATAATATATAAAATAAAGCATAACTCTAATAATAATAATAAGATAGCTACAACAAATCACTGTGATACTGAAGTATGTAATAAATCATATTGACAAACTGAAGAATAGTGGATCGCTGGAACCAGATGGTGTTCACCTCAGAGTTCTGAATGAAATCAGATGTGAAATTGCAGACCTGTTTATGGTGATTTGCAAGCTATCATTTACAACATCCACAGTACCTGAAGACTAAAGGGTGGTCAACGTGATGCCAATTTTCAACTGAAAAGTAAGAGGTAGATATTCGAAAGCCATTTAGATGGATAAACTAAAGTTATCCATCTAAATGGCAAGGTTTGGTATATTCAGCCCCATACACGTGTATGTAGGCCGCGCACAAGCAACTTGAATTTTAAGAAGCCGTGAAGTATGCGTGTCAAGAATAAGGAGGCAGAAAAGGGGTGGCGCATGGGCTTTCAAAGCTGGTCCTAGTCTCGAGATTTCAGACGAGTCTATATAATCTCCCACTGTAAGAGGGGCACTTTCAATTCAGGGTGGGTTTTGGGGGGAGGGGGCGATGTTACATCGGTCTGCCTAGGGTGCAAGGGTCTGTAGACCCTTGTAACACAGCCCCCCACCAAAACCCACCCTGAGTTGAAAGTGCCCCTTTTATATTGGGAGGTGTGTCATATTATGTGTGTGTGTGTGTCTCTCTTTCTCCTTCCATCCCTCTCGCCCCCCCCCCCCCCAGTATGGTCACTTGTGCATTAAAATCCGCGGGTAAAGGCTGTACACGTATGTGCGGCAGGGATATTTTAAATGATACTTGCACGATATAAAATTAAACGTATTTCTGCTCGCATGCCAATATGGGCGCACACACATTCCTTTTAAAATTTACCTGTTATATTTTATCGATTATAAGTCATTATCTGGCTAAAATCTAGCCAGATAAAAAAAAAAAAAGAGATGTTCTGGGAGCACAACTGGAAGGAGCTACTTATCCGTCTAACCTAGGGGGTCATTTACTAAGCATTTTTCCCATAGACACAGAATGGGAGAAAATCCTTAGTAAATCTTGTCCTTAGCCAGATAAGTAACAATATTCAAACTTATCTGGCTAATTTTAGATCTGCTATTGAGCAGGATTAAACTTAGCCGGTTATGTTATCTGGTTAGCTTTAAACTTATCTGGGTATATTTAGTGGCATGGCCACACCACTTAATATCCCTGCTAAGTTAGCCAGATAAGTCTTATCTGGCTAGCTAACTTAGGCCTGGATTCATCATTCCTCGCAAAATGAATGATGAATCCTGCGAAAACGGGGGGCGGGCCTGTGAAAGCCCACAGCCTTCGCACCATGGCGGTGTGCCGGCTACCGGTTTCCTGCTGAATAGTGCCACCGTGAAAGGTGGTGCTATTCGGCGCACTACTGCCAACGATAATGTTAGTATCATTATCGCCGGCAGCGAAGACACTGCGGACTCCGTTCCTCCCCGCCCCGACTCCTCCCCTCCCCCTAATTTGCATTCTATCACATGCGAAAAGGCCCTTTTCGCATTCGATAGAGGCTTATTGTATGCGATATGGCCGTATCGCATGCGATAAGCCTTTGATAAAAGACCCCCTTAGCTGGCTATATTAGAATAAGGACCTCTTAGGGCCCTACGTTAGGATGAATATAGTATCAAATCTAAGAACCTAATTTAGGAGCTCAGCTTTTTTTTTTTTTTTGTTTTGAAGATTGGCCCCTCTATGAAGCTGGCAGCCAGCAGATTCAAAACAAATTGTAGTAAGTATTTTTTCAGCGCACAATAAAACTATGGAATCTGTTGCCAGAGGATGTGATCAAGAAAACTAACACGTGAAGTTCGAAAGAGGGCTGGACAAGTTCCTGGAAGAAAATTCCATAAATAGATATCAGACTTGGGTGCTTAATCCTGAGAGTGAGATACAAGAAATAGATCAACTATTGGGGATCTCCCAGGTACTTGTAACCCAGACTGGCCTGACTTAGAATGGCACTTCTTCTGTTCTTATGTACAAAATAAATAAAAATGTTAACAAAAAATGAGTAACGAAATTACAACTCCAAATGCAACTTAAAATAATAACAAATATAGTAAACATAAAAACTGCTATACTGAATATCAAAACAAAGTAAAAACCTCCAAAAATGAATTAAAAACCTGTTTAAAAAGACAATCTTTAACTGCTTTCCTGAATTTAGGATAGTTGGTCTTAATACGAATTTCGTACAAAGTACCCGTAGACTTTAGCTCGAATTTTCCAGTTAGCGTTGTGTGCATAAACCCATTTTGAAAATTTGTGGTGTTTTTAGTATTCGCGTACACCTGCTCCCAAGGAGGCATAACTTTCCACATGTACATCTGTGCGCATACTTTTGAAAATAAAAATTATGCATATAAATCTGTACCAACTCTGACCCTTGGAATGCTTACTGCGAGTCTGGGGGAGAATGCGCACAAAATTGTGTTTTGCTCATATTTTTCCCTGCACAACCCCTGGATAAGTTTCAAAAATCAATTTTCAGGCATAACTCCTTTTACAATTGCCCCCATAATGACTATATCATTGCCAAATTGGATGCAAGGGAGAAATGTGTTTGTCTTTTGCCTACCTATTAAGTAGTAGTGTAAATTCCACCCAACCAGCCCCTACAAGAAAGGGGCCTAGCAGACCTGCCCCACTGGAACCGCTGATGATCCTCAAGCAGTGATGCAGCAAGAGGAGGAAAAATCAGTGCGAGGCTTGTTGGAGCACGTGCTCATAGGTCCTCTAGCAGCCCTGTCAATTTCCTCTTGCATGGACTTCCTGTTATCAAGAAACTCATGTGAAGGGCAGAGCTTCTGGAGGGCTTTTCTGAGTCACAGGCACCATGCCGCTGCTGCTGCCACTATGACCTGTTGCTCCCTGCTACTGCTGGGCCCCAGGATCACTGCAATGAGGGGAACCAAGGTGAGGGTAGAGCTGGAGATGGGGAGGGATGGTATGGCAAGTGACCATGAGAGGAGGAGGGGAGAGACCTAGGAAGGGACCATGGGAGAGGGGGTGGTGGTGAAGGGTAAGAGGAAGGTAGCCTTGGGGATTAAGAGTAGGAAGGAGAAGACCCACGATGTGGCCATGTGAGGGGAGGGCAGGAGAGGAGATGCCAAGCGAGGGGGTGGGTAGGAGAGACAGGAGTCTAGATGGGGCCATAGGGATGGGTAAGATGGAGAGGACCTGAGAGGAGGGCATGGGGGAGGAGCAAGGTAGGAGCAGGACAGTCGCTAGGTACTTGCACACAAATGTCATTATCCTTGCACTAGTCCACCAGCCCTGAACCTTCGAGAGGGTAGGATGACATTCTCCCACCCTTTCAAGCACAGAAACTTGTGGACTGGCTCTGAACTTTGAGAAGAGCTGGCTCATTGAAGGGGGATCCCCATTATTATCTTGATGGGGATGATTTCACCCTCTGCTCCCCAGGAATGAGTTATGAGGGGGCCTGTCTTTGACATTTTTGCTTGGGGGGCCTGGTATAGACACTTACACCACTGTTATTAATCCAAATAGGTACATACATTCTGTTCACCTCCAGCAACCCCCAGGCCCAAGCATAACCAGTCTCTAGAGGGGGATGAACTGGGGCAACCATCCAGAGTTCTGCACTTTGATCACCTTTTCCTCCTTCCCTCCCAATGGCAGGAGGAGAGCAGCACTTGTGTCTGTCTCCTCTTCTGCCAGCATCAGTCTGAAGCCTGAACCTTGCAGAGCTGGCAGGTGCTGCGAGTCTGCAGGTCCTGCATCTCTCAGACTTCAGAGTGAAGCCAGTGCTGCTCTCCTCCTGCTGATAGAAGAGGGGAGGTTCGAACCGGATGGCTTGGAGGATGGATAAGATCATACTGGGGTGGGGGTGGGTGGGAGGGAGATGTTTTGATGCACAAGCTCACTTGTGCAGGACTCTTATCCCTCTTGGATCAGCCCTGCACGTGACATTTTATGCTTTAGCAGATATTGTAACACTTGTAGTTCTTTTCAAAATAATGGAAGTCATGCTCCACTTCAGTACTTATTTGCTGTACGCAAAACAGAAGTCTCTCAATATCTGTGGCTGTCCAGAGATTTTTTTCCCTTTTCTAATGTCTACAATCGCATCTGTCTGATGCTATCATCCCATTAGGATAGCATCACATGATCAATTTTTCATTGTCTTACGTCAAAGCAGTATATCAAGCATCCAGCTCACTACATGCAGCACATAGGAAAGAACCCAAACCCTTACAGTGACAAATAAAATCCACTCCCTCTCTCCTCAAGCATGTTCTAAAATAGCGAGTTCCAACTTCCCTCCAACTATAGACAACCTTAGAACTCTGGACAACAAATATTTTCTTAGGCTCCATCTTTACCATCCGCTTTTGTAGAAAGCATTCAAGATATGAGATCTGTATTTAAATACATTTAGCCGGATAAGTGAGGGGCGTTTCAGGGGTGGTCCAGATGCATTCCAGATAAGTTATCTGGCTAACTCCAATATTTGATATTTAGCTGGATGGCTTATCTGGCTAGCTCTGGTCGACCCATAGAGCTGTCCTAAAGTTAGCCGGATAAACTTATCTGGCTAACTTTAAGATAGCTGCTTATATTCAGCGGTGAAGTTGAATATACAGCACTAATTAGCCAGACAAGTTTATCTGGCTAAGTGCCACGCAGTGGCTAAATTAGAGCCATGCAGTGGTTGAATATGGACCTCAACATCTTTCTCAAGAAATAGACTAAAGGGACCATGCAATAAAACTTGTGTTAAAAATGTTTACCATGTGAGTTGGTAAAATTGTAACATGCACATTAAAACATCAGTTAACTAATAATGCTATAACATTTAGGGCCAGATTTTCTAACCTACGCGCGGGTGTAAATTTGTGCGCGCAACCCGGTGCACACAAATCTACGCCCGATTTTATAACGTGTGCGCGCGCAGCCACGCGCATGTTATAAAATCCGGGGTCGGTGCGCGCAAGGGGATGCACACTTGTGCACCTTATGTGCGCCGAGCCCTAGGGGAGCCCCGATGGCTTTCCCCATTCCGAAATCGGAGCGGCCTCGGTGGGAACTTTGCTTTCACCCCCCCCCACACCTTCCCCACACCTTCCCCTATCTAACCCATCCCCCCTACATTTATTATTTAAGTTGCGCCTGCCTCTGGGCAGGTGTAGGTTGCGGCCGGCGCACGATTCCCCGCCCTAGCAGGCCTTCAGAGGCCTCTGGCCATGCCCCTCCCTTTTTTCAAGCCTCGGGACATATGCGCGTCCCGGGGTTTGCGCCTGTCGCCGAGCCTATGCAAAATAGGCTCGGCGTGCGCAGGAGCAGGCTTTCGGGGTTACGCGCATAACCCTTTGAAAATCCGCCCCTTAGTGTGTAAATGGTAAAGAATATCTCCAATAGCATGGTCATGCTATTATTGTGCATGAGAACCTGAAAATGCATTACCTAAATATCATAACCACTTTACTTACCAACCAAAAGGTAAAAACTGTGATCCCGCAAAACTGAAAAAGCTCAGTTTTTCTTCTTCTTTGGGTTTCTGCTTGTTTCCAAAGGGTATACAATAAGTGGATTTAGTTCTAAAGTACACAGATGTCAACCTTCTTCTTTCTCTCCAATATTGTCTCTCTCATCTCTATATCTTCCCTGTTCCGATGGTGCCCTACGAAAGCTTTCTTTTTATACTTGGAGAGGAAGGACTGGGGGATCCACTGACAAGTCACTTGTCACTGGAGGGAGCCCCCCCCCTGAAAGACAGCCCCCTGCTTTAGTGACATGAGGGGATGAAGCTTGGCTCTCCGCAAAAACTGCTGTTCATAATCAAGTATCTGAACACCTGCAGTGTTTATTAGCCAGATTAGCCAAAGCAGTGATATCTATGATCCTGACAATCATGACAATACCTTGAAAAATATCTCTTTACACACCAATATGAAACCTCTGTGCCTTGTATACTGTGAGGTGTGGAGCAATGCTAGAAGACCCTTTGTGATGTGTAAGTGTCCTCTCTGAGAAGACAAATATTTGTGGTGTGAATATGTGTATGTGACTAAGAATTCTTGAAAAAATGTGTTGACTGTGGTTTGGTTTGACAGAGGCAGATGTTAAATTAGTAAATAGCAAGGAAGCAAACCATACCACTGTTTACTAAGTGCATGATAAACCCTTATTTACATATGGCATTCCTTCATTTGTATTCACAGAGAGGCTAGTTTTAGTCTTTCTGGACTGCTTTAACATGTACAATAAGGCCTTCCAGCATAGCAAACTATTTTTAGTATGCTCAAAAGGTTCTTAATATGCACATTAAAAGCTTTTAGCAAAGGATGCTAAATATGAAGATATTATTCAGGCAAATCCAGACCTTTTGGAAAAACACTTCAGCATAGAACATTGTACAAGCATTTACTGCATGCATGTGTCCATACCAGTTATGCACAACCAGGTCTAGATTTAGGAATAGACAACATAGACATCTGCCTAGGGCCCCAGATTTTGAAGGCACCAAATATCCAGACCAAAGAAGAGTCTATTTCTGCTTGCTTTAGAGCCATGTGCCATCACAGCTTCAAAGAGGTGCTGCTGTGGCACTCTGCCTATGGGCGCCCAAATCTTAAATCTGGCCTTGTGCACTACTATTTGCAAATAATGGAAAACAAAATAGTCTTGGAGAGGGCACAGGACAGAGAGGAGGAGAAGAACCTCTAGTGTAAAAGTAGAAAAAGTGAGAGAAAAGGATTGGGGACTTAGTAGGTCTGTCCAAAACAAGGGATTCAAATGCAAGAGAAAGTGAATGGCTTATGGATGAGGTTGCCCTGTCCCTTCTCTACTCACAGTTTTTGAAGCTCTATCTGAACCCCTGGTTCTTGAAACTGACTAGTCAGGAGTAGGTGATCTAAAGGGCAGATTTGGACCCTGTAGGAAAAAGTACACAGAGGAGGACCTCTGCACAGCATACCTTTTGACCATGAAAGGTTTGAAAGGCAGAAGCTCCTCCTAAGTAGCCTACACTTTCTCTTTCAGATAGCAAGAAATAAAACATTTAAACTTGAGTGAAAAGAGGGAGCCTGTTTCTCATCAGAGGCTTGTAGAGTGTCTGGTTTCTCCTACTCCCACAGTGGCAGTGTTGGGGTCTACTCTCGGCATGTGAAGACTATGCCAAGTTATAGGGATTGTGCAGCAATGAAGTCTGCGCAGCGAGAGAGAGAAATGATTGAAAAAGTACAGAAAAGGGTGAGCTACAACAACCATAGTGGAACTTGACTACTGGCATTAAAATTTAAAAAAGAGAGAGATCAACTTTTAAACTAGAACAATATACAGGAATCTAAAGACATACTCCAAATGCATATTCCTATCATTCATCCTTAATGCACAATCAATAGTTAAAAAAATGCCTATCATCTCAGGCTTACTCTTCGATAACAAACCAGATTTCATAGCTATCACTGAAACCTGGATAAAAGACTCTGACAACGTCTTAATTAACCAAATAGAAGACCCTTCATACAAATTATTCACAATCCCCAGACCAAGAAAAAAAGGTGGTGGTCTAATGCTAATCATCAAGAAAAGCTTACAAATGAAACTTACCACAGTTAAGTCATGCTCCCCTTTCGAAATAGCCCTATTTGACTCTTCAAAACTACAAATCTGTCTAGTATACTGTCCTCCTGCCAACCTAACCTCAATAAACCAATTATTATCCTTGGTGACTTTAACTTACACATGGACACACGTCCCCTATCAAACACATGCAAAACAATCACAGATGCTCTTGCAACAATAGGAGTAGAACAAATAGTCAACGGATCAACACACAAAGCAGGACACACTTGACCTAATTTTCATTAACACCAACATCTGGAACTCACACCACATAAAAATCACCGAAATCCCATGGTCAGGCCACTACCTCATCCATACCACCCTTACTCATAACAGTATACCCACCACAACAGAAAACTACAAAAAAACCCATTTCATATCACCCTCCCTTTGATAGCGAAACACTGCAACAAAATCTCCAAGATGAACTCAAGAATATTGATCTTACAAACACTGAAACAGCAACAACATCATGGATAAACATTACCAAATCCATAGCTGATAGATCATACCTAATCATCACAAAAACATTAAAGAATCCTAAATATAATAATCAATGGTACAACGACACCATGAAATCAGCTAAACGAGAACTCAGGAAAAAAGAGAGATTCTGGAGCAAGAATAAAACCTCTCCATCACTCAATGCATACTGATCCAATTTAGCAAATTACAAAAAACTTATCCATAATACAAAGAATTCTACTCGACCAAAATAATCAAATACCAACAGAACCCCAGAATGCTTTTCACCATAGTAAAAAACCTCATCAAATCACCTAATGAAACAAGAACACCTCCAAACACAAGCAAAAGCAACGACTTTGCAGAATACTTTACTGAAAAAATCAGAAAACTAATAAACAACTCTAATATCAACAACACTTCACACTCCCAATCTCCTATACCACCTCTGGAAATAACAACCTGGAATGAATTAGATTTTGCCTCATCACTTGAAATCCAAAAAATAATCAGAAAAATGAATCCAGCAAATCACCCCATTGACAGCATCCCCATGCAAACTACTTGACAACTCAATAATAAAATCATTAACGGACATAGTCAACCTCTCCCTCACTGAAGGGATATATCCTGAATGCTTAAAATCTGCAAAAATCAAACCATTAAATAAAAAAGAACAACCTAGATCCGGAAAACATCCAAAACTACAGACCCACATCTAATCTACCTTTCTTTGCAAAAATCATAGAAAAAATCGTTCACTCCCAACTATCAGAATACTTAGAAATGAACAACATACTTCACCCCGCACAATTTGGTTTCAGAAAAAACGTAAGCAGGGAAACATTACTCCTTTCACTTAATGAGACAGTTCTTCGAGGATTTGACAAAGGACTAAGTTACATTTTAATACTCCTGGATTTGTCAGCTGCCTTCAACACAGTCAACCATTCCATTTTACTCGACAGACTTTTTGAAATAGGAATATCAGGCACTATTCTAAAATGGTTCACCTCCTATTTATCTCAAAGAAATTTCCAAGTAATATTCAACAACAACCTATCAAATAAAGTGAACCTAAATACAGGAGACCCACAAGGATCTGCACTGTCAGCAACATTTTATAACATCTATCTCCTACCTATCTGTCACACACTGGATCGCCTGGGTTTGACCCATTTCCTTTATGCTGATGACATTCAAATATTAGTCCCAATTCAAAATACGCTCGAAGAAACCTACAAGAAAATAACCTCCTATCTCTCAAAAATCAAGCAATGTCTCTCCAACCTAAAACTCATAATTAACATTGAGAAAACTGAATTAATCATCCTTGACAAAAAAAATCAATGATTCACCCAGACAACAACTCAAAACAGAAAACCCAGAAACAATAATCTCTACTGTTGACCATGATAGAAACCTCTGAATTACAATTGACAAAGAATTATCTTTCAAAACCCATATTAACAAATAAAGAAGGTTATTACAAATTACTGACACTCGGACGTCTCAAACCCTTCCTCACACAAAATGATTTTAGAACAGTCCTGCAACTATTACTATTTACAAACCTAGACTACTGCAACGCCCTACTCCTTGGCCTCCCTTTTACCACCATCCATCCACTACAAATACTGCAGAACGCAGCCGCCAGGATTCTTACAGGAACCAAGAAACAAGAACACATTACACCTACTCTCATATCCTTGCACTGGCTCCCAATTAAATACAGAATAGAATACAAAGTTTTATCAATCCTCCACAAATTAATCACAGTACAACAAAAGTACTGGCTAACTGAACAAATTGAACTACATGCTCCAAAAAGGAACCTTCACTCAATGAATAAAGGCTTCCTTAAAATTCCTCACACAAAAATCATACATCTAGTATCAACCCAAGAGAGAGCTATATCCTTCGCCAGCCCACCTCTATGGAACTCCTTACCCCACAATCTAAGAACTCAATTTGACACCAAAACATTCAAAAAAGACTTAAAAACCTGGCTTTTTACCAGAGCCTTCTCAGATGAATTTAACCACCAACACCAACAGACTCCCAACCAGACAACTCCAAGAAAACAGAGACACAACCCTATCAACCCATGAAAGATCAATACAACCATGAAATCTACAATAGTCATCTAAGAACTTTTTTTTCCTATATAGAACTAACCCCACTATTACCTCCCCAATGTTACCCAACTTTATCTATGGAATTCTTTGTTAAAACTCTGTTACTCTCCTAATATTTCTTGTCCTGTAAACTGTTATGATGGCAAAACCGAATATACGGTATACAAAACATGTTAAATAAAAAAAACCCCCCAAAACTAAAAAAACATGGGGGAAGCCAGCAATTGCTTAGCAGTGCATAGTTCGGAGGGAGATATTTTCAAAGGATACTGGCAAACCAAGTAAATTGAATGTCCCGATAGAGAGGTGATTGTAAAAGCTGAAAAAAACAAGATATTATTTTCTGTGTGCTCTGTATATAAATATGACGCCAAACTTCCGTCTCATCTGATAATAAGCATGTTGTGTCTAATTATATAAAAATAGAAATACAAACAAATACAAAGTGTCTGTATGTGAATGCCAGAAGTCTATAAAATATAACTGAAGAATTAAAATATATGGCATCAAAGCAAAATACAGACATATAGGCATCTCTGAGACCTGGTAGAAGGAGGAAAATGAAAGACACATTGTGATACCAGGGTGCAAGTTATAGCAACACAGCAAGACAGATTAAATTGGTTGAGGGTTGGTACTATTTGTTAAGAATGACTGACATAGAATCAAGCAAGATAAATGTTTTCCAGGAATCCTTATGGGTAGAAATTCCAAAGGTAAAAGGGAAGAGTATAGTAGTGGGGATATTCTCCCATCCACCTGAGCAGCATGAGGAAACAGACTTTAAAATGCTAGCAGAGATTAGACTGGCTAGTAAAATGGTCAACACAATAATAATGGGAGACTTCAATTATCTCAAATATTGATTGGATAAATGTCACATCAGAACATGCAAGGAAGGAAAGCTCCTAGATGTCATTAATGACTGCTTCATGCATCAGTTGGTCATGGAATCAATGAGAGGGGGA
The DNA here is from genome assembly GCF_901001135.1 of Rhinatrema bivittatum. Taxonomy (NCBI): domain Eukaryota; kingdom Metazoa; phylum Chordata; class Amphibia; order Gymnophiona; family Rhinatrematidae; genus Rhinatrema; species Rhinatrema bivittatum. The sequence continues at coordinate 401,572,748 of NC_042618.1, read as the reverse complement.
ATTTATTGTTATTCACCTTGAGACCAACTTTTGGAAAAGACAGAATATCAAATTTTTGTATATAAATAAATAATTCTTAGTGCATCACTAGAGTTGGTGGATACACTTGGCAACATTGTAATCAAATTTGACATAATCACTGGAGGGCAAAAGGTAAGGAAAACTACTGCAGTAGCATTTTAACAACAAAAAAGGAGATTCTCATAAAGTGAGGACATTTTATTATAAACAAAAGACCGAAAAGGAACCACAAGGTTAAAAACTTGCAGGAAGTGTGTACCTTCTTTAAAAATACCAGACAAAATGCAGCAAGAAAGGTTGAAGGAAAACCAAATGACTGCTGGCATGGTTTAATAAAGATGTGAAAAAGGCAATTAAAGCCAAAAGGATAGCTTTCAAAATATAGAAAACAGACTCAAATGAGGAAAATAGGGATGAGTATAAGCACTGGCAAGTTAAATGTAAAAAAAAAAGATAATCAAGCATGCTTAGAGAGAATTTGAAATGAAGCTTGCTATAGAGGTAAAAACGAATAATGTTTTTCAAGTACATTTGAAGCAAAAAGCCTATGAGAGAGTCAGTTGGGCTGCTATTTATTTATTTAAAATAATTTATAACCATTGTGCATTCCAAAAAAGATGTTTGTGGTGGGGAACATAATAAAACATACAGTACAGGACAAATACTATCATGCTAGATGACCAAGAGGAAGACAAGGAAATAGCAGAAAAATGTAATTAATTCTTTGTCTCTGTCTTTACTGAGAAGGATGTTGAGGTCATATCCACATCATACCAGAAGGATTTTTTGATAATGATGTGACCAAACAAAATCATTGGATAATTGAAAGATGTAATAAATATGATTGACAAACTGAAGAATAACAAATCACCAGGACTGGATGATATTCACCTCAGACTACTAAAGGAACCCAAACATAATATTGCAGACCTGTTTCTGATGTTCTGTGACCAAAAAAGGCACAGCAGCTGAAGACTGGAGGTTGCCTAATCTGATGGCAATTTTTAAAAAAGGTCTGCGGGGGTGATCTGGGAAACTACAGACCAGTGAGCTTGATGTCTGTGCCAGGCAAAATAGTGGAAGCTACCCTTAAAAACAAATTCTTGATCACATAGACAGACATGGTTTAATGGGGGAGAATCAACATGGTTTTAGCAAAGGGAAGTCTTGCCTTACCAATTTACTAGATTTTTTTGAAGGTGTAAATAAACATAAGGACAATGGTGAGCTGGTTGATATAGTGTAAGTGGATTTTCAGAAAGCATTTGTCAAAGTCCCTCAGAGACTTCTCAGGAAATTAGGAGGTCATGAGATGGATACAGTGTCTTATTATGGATTGGTAACTGGATAAAAGACAGGAAACAGAGGGTTGGACTAAATGGTCAGTTTTTCAAATGGAGAAAAGTCATTAATGGAGTAACTCAGGACTCTGTACTAGGACCTGTGCTATTTAGCATGTTCATAAATGATCTAGAGAAAGGAACAGTGAGTGAGGTGACCAAATTTTCAGATGACATTAAATTGTTTTGAGTTATTAAAACCTCAGCAGATTGTGAGGAACTGCAGAAAATCATTATGAGACTAGGAGACTGGGTATCTAAATGGCAGATGCAATTTAATGTGGACAAGTGCAAAATAATGCATGTAAGGAAAAACATCCCAGCTACAGGTACATGATGATGGGTTCTGTGTAGTAATCTCCATCCCATACCTTGAAATCTATGGCTCAGTGTACACCTGCTGTCAAAAAGCAATAGAATGTTAGGAATTATTTGGAAGCAACAGAGAACAAAACTGAGAATATCATAATGCAGTTGTATAGATCCATGGTGTGACCACACCTTGAGTATTGTGTGCAATTCTGGTTGTCTCCATAGCGGACATAGAGAAGGGACAGACATAAGCATCAGACTGGGGGAGGGGGGCAGGGCAGGGGCCACAGCTCTCTCCCAAAATTTGGTCTGGCAAGCTAGGTTGAGAGAACATTGTATAAATCTCATCTTTGGGTAAGATTCCTCACTCCGAAGGATATTGAATCTTCACAAGAGTGTACTGTTCTGTTCATATGACTCACTCTGAATGTCAAAGTGGCCCCTAACCCCTACACTCCTACCTAAACCTCACCTTGAGTAACTAGGTGGGCCTCATATAGAGGTATAAATACCTAACTACTATGAGGGCTTTATAGCTAGGTTTGTTCTCTCTCTCTCTCTCTCTCTCTCTATATGGCTTTGCAATTTGCAAAGTCAGCCCTCTTGGCTAGAAATCCTGCCCCAAACTCCTCCCCTTTTCCTTATTTGCATCGCACCATGCGTTATGGCATTTTTGCATGTGGTAAAGGCGTTTTTCGCATGCGAAAATGCCATATAGCACTTTGATAAATGACCCCCTTAGCTATTTTTGGACAATTTAGTTACAGCCATAAAATTTCCATTGGGTTCCCTACATGGAAGCAGAAATGTGCAAGAAAGTGAGACCTCCTCTGGCTACAGAAGTGGTTCTCAACCTTTTTTCTATCAGGACACACCTGAGAGATGATGCTTACATGCGTGACACACTGAACACATGACCATCATAGGAGTAAATATAAACATATGCTCTGCATTCACAGGAGTCCCCCGCTTCCTAAGAATGAATGCAGAGCAGAACTAAGGCATTTCCCTGTACATCTCACCATACAAAAAAGATATTCTGGTGTCGTCTTAATAACAGCATCACAAACTCCCTCTACTACCAGGTGAATTGTAAAATAATACAAACAACCCCCACTCTTTATGTCTATCAAACCTGCCATACCTCAGCAGCACTAACTCCAAGAAATGAAACAGCAATAGCCCTACCCATGGAAAGGCAGCACATTCACCACCAGTGCAATGTAATATTGAGGAAGTACAAGTAAGACTGATACAAACCCCTACATGCTACATCTCAGTCATACACAGACAGACCTGCCTTCACCTAATATAGAATAAAAGACCACACATTACAAATGTGGAAACAGAACCTGGAATGGAAACCCCAGGAAGACCTTCTGCATGCAGTACAAAACTGGAGACTAGAAACATATTTCTATTTCACTAAGCAAAGTTCAAAGAGAGAAGAAATGCATATTCTCAAAACTGACATATTAAGCTCTTGTACCCCATCACTCCCCTCCATGCCCCATCACCCCTCACTTGTCCCAACTATTTAATCATCCCTTCACATAATATTCCTGTCCAACACCCCCAACCCACATCCTCTTCCCCATGCTCCCACTCTCCCCTGCTTAAGTCTCCCTGCCCTTCCCTACCCAGCATACATCTGACCATCTTTCCCATCCCTTCCTGCTCAGCAGCCCCCACACCTCCATCTCTGCCTCCACTTCCATCTCACATCCCTGCCCAGCAACCTCACCCTCCTCTCCCTCACCCCTTCTTCCCATGCCTTCCTGCCCAGCACATTCCCCCCCTTCTCCTAGCTCCCAGCCAGCAGAAAAGCCTTCAGTCCAATCCACAGTCTCCCTCCCTCTTTACCAGCAGCAGATGAGGGCAAGAAGCACTGAGGAGAGGAAGAAGATGAGGAGGCAGTGGAGGTCGGCAGTAGATTTATATAGCATGCACCTCTCTCCCTCATGCTCCTGTTTTCACATCCAGGCTCCCATGGGGTAAAGAGAGCATTGGCAGCCTCACTGCCAGGTCAGGCAGGGGAAAATAAAGTTGGTGTCCTGCTGGGCCCATATGAACAGGAGCTGGTGGTATCTCGCTCTGATCTGGGTGAAGGAGGAGGAAGGAACAACCTGCCACCGGGACAGGAAGAGAAGGAAGCACAAGCAGCTTCCTGTCACACCCAATAAAGGAGAAGTTAGCCAACTCCTGCCCAGACTGATGAGAAAAGAGCAGCCTTCTGCTGGCTCTGCGACACGCCTTACAGGACTGTGTGACACACTAGTGTGTCCCGGCGCACCTGTTGAGAACCAATGGGCTAGAGATCTGGCCTTGCTGGTCCTGTCCCCTCTCCCCCGCCCACATCACCTCCCTCCTCAGAACAGAATATACTAGTTCAGTCCCTCCCGACTCCCCGTCTGCGCAGAATCTGATGGTGTTACGGCTGAACTCTCACTGCTGGAAGGAGGAAGAACAAATCACAGCCGGCAAAAATTTTGAAAAGCAGGGGTTGCACCTTTATTATCACTTTATGACAGACAGCAGCAGAAGAACAGATGATGTTCTTTATCATCAGTAATATTTTTTTATTTTGCTTTGCTGATGGGCGTCAGGGAACTTTGTCTGCCTTGCTAATAAGGCCTCTGTGTGAACTGGCTGAACCAAGCTCAGGGAAGGGCAGTGGGCCTACCAACCATGGACAGCGTGAATGGAGACGTGAGTGTCCTGAAGAGAGGGAAGGGGGGAGAGAATAGTGTAAAAGGGGCTGCTGCAGGCTGCAGGAAATGCAAGAATTTAACAAGGTGATTCTATAGTGCCCTTGGTAAGCCAGGCTAGGGGATGGAACGCTTGCTAAGTGAGCACATGAGCAGCAATAGAAGCATTTGAGGGTGTGGGTGTGTCAGAAACAAGAGAGAGAGTATTGTGTGTGTGTCAGAGAAAGTGCAAGAGTGTGTCGGTGTCTGAGAATGTGAGTGTCAATTTCTGAGAGACCAAGAGAGTGTATGTGAGTATGAGCCACTCCCTTCAGTCTGCCCCCATCTTAGGGTGACCGGCTATGCTGACACCACCGTGCAACAGCATTGGTTCCAGCTGCTTTTATACCCAGTCCGGAAACCTCTCACAGTGGCTTTCTTCAAGTAGGAGTTGGCAACACTGCTCCTGTTCCCTGAGCGAACCGTCTGATCCTCCCCCTTCTGTTCAGCTTGCTTGCAGTGGAAGTTACATCTTAAAGACATCACTTCTACCACAAGCAAGCTTACAAGGGAGCATCTGCCCATTTAGGCCTTCTTTGCTACTATCTTGGACTCACGTCTTCAGTTATTTGCTGCCATATCTGCTTTACCCTTCTTGTCTTGTAGATCTGACTTGTCTTGTGGCCACTGGGCCTGTCCTCCTTTGCTACCACTGCTCACCGCTGCCGGACCTGCCTTCCTGTTTCTTTGTTCCCTGCTCTGCAGTCCTGCTCTGTTTTGCCGCTGCGACCATCCAAACTGCCTTTCCTTGCCCCCACCGCTGTTGACACCGGACCTGCCTTTTGCGGCTGCCGTTGCTTGGACCTGTATTGCATCGATTCTGCTGCTGAGTGCTTCTAAGAGATCCGGGGGGGGGGGTGTCATAAGGAAGGTTTATGGGGAGGTCTTGACATGTTTAGCTCCAGGGGGAAAAGATGCACCTGTAGGCATGTATAGTACAGGCCACGGAAGTAAAACAGCGCTCGTAATGATCAGTTTTCAAATTTATACATGCTATTTTCTCTTCCGTCCTCCTCCTTCCTTTGCCTGTGTCACCCGCACAAATAGCTGCAAAGTAAATGGATGCTTTTAGTACTCACCAATTTTCAAAGGCAAAACAACACATGTAGTTTCTCTTTTCTGAAAATGTGCGTTTAAAGTACACGCGTGCTAAAACTCGCCAGCTGTGTGGCACTAGAGGGGTTTTAATTAGTCTGAAAAATGTCTGGAGAAAGGAGTAATCTAACTCTCCTTTAGGAACCATTTAACCTGATCAATAAACCCCTAAAACTCTGACTTTAAAACAATAACGCTAATAAAAAGTTTACTCTAATGATTACTTGCTTTCATATTACTTGGGGGACGGCAATCAGACCAGGTTCTCAGGAAGCACTATCCTTTGGTGAAGGTTTTACCTAATCAGAAAGATAATAGCTTTGTGACTGCAGTTAAGGTCGTGACTCAAGCTATGTAACTCCTTTCTCTTGAGAGGTTAGTTCCCAGATTGTTGTCTCCTCTTAGGGCAGGCTCCTGTCATATTATGGATTTCTCTGTGGCTGAGGTGGCAAAAGCATCAACAGGTATATTCCCAGAGCAGGGAGGAAAATTGCACGGACTAAACAAGTGGCTAGCCACCTCAGAAAACTAATTGCAAACCTGTCAGAGGCTCTTTCCGTTTCACGGCCGGTGTTGGGGTAAGCCAGACAGGGTGCTGCACAGCTCCAGTTAAATGTGCAAACACAGCTGATTTGCTTTAGCTGCTAGGAAAATCCTTGCGTGATTTGCATTTTCTTGTTCTTACTATTCGGTTTATTCAGCCTCCTCTTTCTTACTAAGCTTGCTGTGTACCAAATACTATTTTGGCTTTCTGTACCACACTTGAAGAAGGTTTGAAGTGTTCTTCTCTGCAAATGCTTGTGCTACTGTAGGCTTTCTTCAAATCAATGGGACAATCAGAACTACAACTCCATGCATGCAACAAAGCAAAACCAGGCCTGGATAAGCCTGATTGGTTGACCTTGGATGAGTTGCCAGCAATGTTCCCTATAAGGATTAGGTTGCTGTGTGCAAACATTTATGGTTTCATTAACCTGTGAGCACTACTTTCTTTGATGAAAAAAAGCCTATTAATTTTATGCTCACAGCAACTCAGTCCTTAGAGGGAAAATTGGTAGCAGCATATACACAAACTTTCTTACATGCGCGCACACACACACACACTAATACACTTGCATATTCACTCTCATATGCTCTCTCTCATATACATGCTCTTTCTCACAAACACACACATATACTCACTCTTATTCCTTTCATTAACTCCGCAGTCTAACAAAATGAGTTGATTTGAACACTGCAGTACTAGTTGCATTGTACAAATCTACTCCTTTTCATCATAAGGACTATAATTCTTTACTGATGTCAATTTCACTATGAATACCTCTGAATGTGTTTGAAACAACACCTCCTCCCCCCACCCCAATTCAAAGTTCCCCTCTAGTGTGGTACCTATAGAGCAGTGATGGCGAACTCCAGTCCTCGAGTGCCACAAACAGGCCAGGTTTTCAGGATATCCACAATGAATATGCATGAGAGAGATTTGCACATTGCATCTTCCTCCTTATTCTGAACATGCATACATGTATATACGCACGCTAGGGGGTGTGCATTCATTTTCGACGTATTGTGAATCCGCAACGTACATGCCATATTCGTTATGGTTCCGAAATGTATGGTGAACCCCCACGAATACAGCGGATCACCAAAGAAAAGGCCCCCTCCACCCTCCTGACCCCCCCAAGACTTGCCAAAAGTACCTGGTGGTCCAGTGGGATTCCTGGAGTGATCTCCTGCACTCGGGCTGTCTGTATTCAAAATGGCACCAATAGCCTCTGTGACATAGTAAGGGCAAAGGCTATTGGCGCCATTTTGAATACTGGCAGCTGACGACCTGCATGCAGGAGATCACTCCAGGACCCCCACAGACTTTTGGCAAGTCAGGAGTCCCCCCCCCCCCCAAGACTTGCCAATTGGTCGGTTGCTCCTACCATGTGACAGGGGCCAACCAATGGCACTGGTAGCCCCTGTGACATAGTAAGGGCAAAGGCTATCGGCCCTAGGAAGGAGCATTATTTATTTATTATTTTTATATACCAACATTCATCTGAGATATCACATCAGTTTACATTCAGGTTCTGTAGGTATTTCCCTATCCCCAGAGGGCTTACAATTTAAGTTTTGTACTTGAGGCAATGTAGGGTAAAGTGACTTGCCCAAGGTCACAAGGAGTGATAGCGGGACTTGAAACCTTGTCTCTTGGTCATAGCCCACTGCTCTAACCACTAGGCTATTCCTCCTCCCTGTAGTTAAATCAGAGTAGTTAAATCACAAGCAGATTGTGATAAATTGCAGGAAGACCTTGTGAGACTGGAAAATTGGGCATCAAAATGGCAGATGAAATGTAATGTGGATAAGTGCAAGGTGATGCATATAGGGAAAAATAACCCATGCCATAGTTACACAATGTTAGGTTCCATATTAGGTGCTACTACCAAAGAAAGAGATCTAGGCGTCATAGTGGATAACACATTGAAATCGTCGGTTCAGTGTGCTGCGGCAGTCAAAACAGCAAACAGAATGTTGGGAATTATTAGAAAAGGAATGGTGAATAAAACGGAAAATGTCATAATGCCTCTGTATCACTCCATGGTGAGACTGCACCTTGAATACTGTGTAGAATTCTGGTCACTGCATCTCAAAAAAGATATAATTGCGATGGAGAAGGTACTGAGAAGGGCTACCAAAATGATAAGGGGAATGGAACAGCTCCCTTATGAGGAAAGACTAAAGAGGTTAGGCCTTTTCAGCTTGGAGAAGAGACTGCTGAGGGGGGATATGATAGAGGTGTTTAAAATCATGAGAGGTCTAGAACGGGTAGATGTGAATCGGTTATTTATGCTTTCGGATAATAGAAAGACTAGGGGGCACTCCATGAAGTTAGCATGTGGCACATTTAAAACTAATCGGAGAAAGTTCTTTTTCATTCAATGCACAATTAAACTCTGGAATTTGTTGCCAGAGGATGTGGTCAGTGCAGTTAGTATAGCTGTGTTTAAAAAAGGATTGGATAAGTTCTTGGAGAAGTCCATTACCTGCTATTAAGTTGACTTAGAAATTAGCCACTGCTGTTACTAGCAACGGTAACATGGAATAGATTTAGTTTTTGGGTACTTGCCAGGTTCTTATGGCCTGGATTGGCCACTGTTGGAAACAGGATGCTGGGCTTGATGGACCCTTGGTCTGACCTAGTATGGCATGTTCTTATATATCACCTACTGGTGTTAACAGAACAAGCTGTACTGCCTAAAAGCCCTACAGAAAAACTACATGCCAGCAGAAATACTGCACCTCAGTTACACACACAGAACACAGACAGACCCTTTATATAGAATAAGGGACTACAAATTAGAAACAGAAAGATGTAGACAAAAATAAAATGGAAAGCCCGAGAAACCAGACTCTGAACAGTGGAATACTGAAGAAAGAACATAATGCACAAAGATAACATATGTCAATCACTAAAAATTCAAAATAATATTTTTTTTACCTTTGTTGTCTGATCTTATTTTTCTAATTGGTTGGTTCCAGGCTTTTTTTTTCTACGTACCCTTTCTAAGTTTTTACAAGTTCCTTTTACAGGGTCTCTTTTTTTTTTTTTTCTGGCTGCTTCTCTCTCCACCTTTCTTCTTCCCTTCTTCTCTCAAACACATACTCAGGCTCTCATTCTCACACCCTGTCACTCTCTCATTTTCTCTCTCTCTCACACTCTCACATGCCACACAGGCTCCCACTCTCACATACTGTCTGACAAACACATGCTCTTGCATGCTCTCTCTCACACGTACACATACTGGCTCCCATTCTCATGTGCTTTCTCTCTCTCTCAGACACACACACACACACACGGCTCTCACTTTCACATGCTGCTTTTCTCTCTCTCATACATACATACACACTGGCTTTTTCTCACATGCTGTCTCACACACACAGGCTCTCATTCTTACATGCTGTCTCACACACACACAGGCTCTCACTCTCACACACACATGCTCTCTCACACACACATACAGCTCTCACTTTCATATGCTGTCTCTCACATACACATTCTCTCAACTCTCTCTCTCCCCTTTGGGCCTTCTCTTCTTGGGCCAAGAAAGCACATGAGAATTGGAGCCAGTATGTGTACGTGTGAGAGAGAGCATGCAAGAGCATGTGTTTGTGAGACAGTATGTGAGAGTGGGAGCCTGTGTGGCATGTGAGAGTGTGAGAGAGAGAGATGGGATCCATGATGGCCCTGCCACAGACACTGCTCCTTTTCTGTATGTGGACCGATGCTCCTCCTTGTTCCTGCCTGCATGGCTCTCATAAATTTTTTCTTCCAGGCAGCGTGGGCAAGAAGGAGGAGGAGCATCCAGAGTTTTGGGGCCTCTTCTTTTCTTTGTCCTGTGGTGGGATGAGCGCCACCATGGCCTCGCTGGTCTTCTCACTTTGGGCTATGGTGGGATGGGCTCCACCATGGCCCTACTGGTCTTCCTGTGCAGGGGGTATAAGTTGTGCGCAGCAGCACACAGGGAACAGTGATTGCTAACCCTATTCTTTAGATGTGTTGAAGGTGAGCAACCAGCTCCAGTTTTTTAGGAGAGGATGATCATGTCCTGTTTTTAAGCTATTGCCTGCACTCACTTGATTTCCCTAAGAAAAGCCAGTCTGTTTTAAATTGGATTGGTCTGCTTCCACCTAGTGGTGACGCTAGTCATGAACACAAATTTGGTTTCCTTCAAAAGAAAACCAATAAGATCAGTCTGACTAAATATCATGAAAACCAGCACCACAAGTCCTTGAATGCAGTGGGCTAAAACCAAGACTGCATCTGCCTGTACTGAAAAAGAAAAATGGAGCCAGTAGGCAAACCTAGTGAGCTGATCCTGTCCTGGTTTTACTTCCTTTGGAATATTGGACTTGTAGCTGTGCCTTAAGGGAAATCAGAAGTACAGATCCATGTTTTACAATGGGAGGAAAAACCAAGACTGGATCAGTTTGTCCTGCAAAAATGGAGCCATGCTAGCCAAGACCAGAAGTCTGGAAAATGTTAGTACATGTGGCAATGCCATTGGGTCATTTACATTGCTGCAGCTTTTTTAGTTTCTTAGTTCTGCATTCTTGGTTCAAGTGCACTGATGATTTCAATGATTGGTGTGTAGGGTTGCCACCTCCCCCTTTTCAACCAGGTTTTGCCCCATTGCATGCATGGAGAAGAAATCCCTAATTTTATTTTATTTTTTTAGCATCTCTAGGAATACTTGGATGAGTTAGCAGCTTGATTCTGTAGCTAACATGTGAGTGCCGATGTCCTTATGACTATAATTCATTCTCGATTTTTTTTTCTCTTCACTTTTACACAAGTAATGAAGTAGTAACCTGGATGTTTTTGGTTTTTTTTTAAATTGATCACCCACTGGTTTTCTTTGCTTGATTATTCCACCCTCTTGGTTCCATTCCTCATTTTCTCTTTGATTTTTTTTCGGTGATAATTACGGCTTCCTAATAGGGTAGCACAGTAATTGCTTGTAATCTCACTTAGATGGTAAAGGGAAGTGTTGTGTCCTTGCAGAAGCCATCAAAGTTTCATTTCATTACTTTGTGTAAGAATGTACATTCATTATGAAGCAGAGCTTTCCAGCCCTGTTCTGAGGACCCCACAGCCTGTTGGGTTTTCAGGATATTTGCAATGAATATGCATGAGGTAAATTTGCATATACGGAGTCTCCAATTCATGCATATTTATCTCTTGTATGTTCATTGTGGCTATCTTGAAAATTCGACCGGCTGTGTGGTCCCCAGGGCAGGTTTGGGATGCCCTGGTCTACTTTGTGTCTTTTTTTGTGGCCAAGAGAACCAAAGGGCAAAAAGCAAACCAAGCCATTGAAAACAAATATATGAATGCAATCTATAAACCATTCCCAGATAGGATTGCTATCGTACAAAGGTCATTCTGAAGAAGAATGATTCAGTATTGGTTTTGTCGCTTGTCATGCATGGAGTAGAAGTTCTTGCCAGCTTGGCTGGTTTTGCTGAAGGGAGGCTGGCAGCAAGCAGAATCTTAACCCCATCAGATTAAGTGCGGGCAATCCGTTGACTGCCATCTTCCCCAGGAGTAGACATTTCCCACCAATGTCCTCTGTCTGTTTCCATTCCCTTCTCTGGAGGGCCCCTCCCCCCCACTCAAACTCCACTCCTCACCATCTGAGTTCTCTTGAACGCCACTGCTTGCTCCTCCACCCCTCGATCCAGTCAACTTTTTTTCTATTGCGACTCCAGCTGCTTGGAGACAGTGGCTTCAGGATCTGAGTGCGTGTGGGGCCTGTGAGCCCAGCATGCAGCGTAGTCACAGGATCAGCAGTGGATCCACCCTCACCCTCACAAGGGCTTCCTTTGGAGACAGGAAGCCTCTATAAGAGCAGTAAGCGGAGCCACTGCAGAAACTGTGACTGTGCACTCACTCAGGGTTCACACTTCCAAAGCTATTATAGGGCGTGAACTGAGGTGAATGGTGATGTGGCAAGATCCAAGGTCCTAGAGGGCAAACAAAAGATGGGGTATTTTGAAAGAGCCAAGTTCTAGACAGGCTGAGGTCCAAGGGAGAATTGGGTTTTAGCCATTTTTTTCCTCCCCCATAGCCTGGTTTGGCAAACCTAATCCCCTCCCTGTGCCCCTGGAGGAGATGGGCAGGGACAGTTCTATAATGAGGCAGGGTGAGGCGGCTGCTTCAGGTGGCAAAAACTCCTCCCCCCCCCCCCCCAACTCCTCTAGTGGCCGCCTCACCCTGCTGCCAAAATGGCAAAGACAGAGGAGACCCCCAGCGTGCAAAGATAAAGGCCCCGGTGAGAGTGAGTGTGTCTGTGTGGTGGTGAGAGAGCATGTGGAAAAGGAAGAGAGGGGGTGCAGAGGGGGAGGGCAGGGGCATGAGGGAGGGGGCTCCATCTTATCCCTCACCTCAGGCAGCAGATTGCCTTGATCTGCCCCAGGGGGCAAGAGTTGGGGAAGGCCTGGTATCCCTTACCTGGGCCATAGGAGGAGAAAGAGATACTGATCGTAAGGCTAGGACACCCTTTCCCCTAGCAGAGACCGAGTACAGGCAAAGTTGTACAAAATAAAATCACTTTAATTTTTTGTGGATTTCTATTTGCATATAATAACACCATATAATATTATGAAATAATAACACTGTAACAGCACTATATAGTTGTCTAATACACCTGTATGGATTTGGTTGACCCATTTTCAGTCAAGGCTTTCATTACTTGCTGCTTTAACACGAAGGGATAGTTCTGTATTTTTTGGGGGGAATGTGATATTGGAAATCATAAAAATAAGCGAAGTATTACTGAAGACCAGGTCCAAATGGATGTCTGGCATCTTGCTGGAATAAATAAATAAACTGCTAATATATGCTTGCTAAAGTTCACTAATGTATTCATCTAGTCTGGAATCACATCAGATGTAGCAGTATAAACATTCTGGTAGTCTCGCTGACATTTGAAGGCTGCTCACTTTCAGTGAATGAATTACAGAGTGTGACTTTCTTAAAATGAACAGCGATGCCAAAGAGAGAGAAATCCTACAGGAGTATGAAATCCAAATACTCATCCCACATCCGTCCTTAAGCAAAGGCCTAGTCCTTTGCTAACTTGCCATCGACATGATAAAAGGTGGAGGAGAGGGCATACAACTCCAGGACAGCTAATTTAGCCAGTGCTCCAACTTATTCCTGCACTATGTCTTGTTGAATTTTCCTTCTCTGAAAATAATAGTTAAGCTGCTGAAGTGGAAGAGTTGTTTTTCTCAAGTTTCTATCTGTCCTTTTCAGTGCACTAACAGTTTTGCTGTTTTAAAGACAGACAGACCGATACAATACCATGGACTGGCCGCAGAGCACGGCTCAACATGCGACTGGACACGCGTCCATAATCCCCGATGCAAAACAGGGGTTAGCGCGTCCAAAACGTGTGTCCAACCTTGTACAAGGCTAATGGCGCTCATCACATGTAAATTCATGTTGATGAGGCTATTAGCTATTTCCCTCCCAATGCAAAAAAGAAATGTGCACCCGACGCGCACATTTTTATCCTCAAAAATTAACGCCTGCCCCGGAAGGCGTTAATTCTTGAGGAGCCAAAAAACGTTTACAGAAAAGCAAAAAATACTGCTTTTCTGGAGAACCCTAAAAAAAAAAAAAAAAATTAAATAAAGAAAAAAGTGTGCCGGCAGTCAGGTTAGGAAAAGGGACGCTGAATTAACGAGCACAGGTTAGGGAAAGTGGACGCTCATAAAACTGAGCGTCCGTTTTCCTAACCCGCTGCCACCCTCCTCTCCTGGGCGCCTACTGCCGAGGAGATGCTAGGGGTGCACAATCTCCCCTAGCGCCTCCTTTTTACTGCGGCAGCCCATTTAAATATTACATTGGGTGCCCCGGAGAGGTGCATCGATGCGCGTTGGGAGAACAGTGATTAGCGCCCATTTTCTGTGCGCCGATATTGCATTGGCCTGAATGGGACAAAACATTTGCATCCTGTATTACCGTCGTGATTTTGATTTGCTTGGGAGTAATCTGACTTTTTTTTTTTTTTAACATGCCTGCTCCTGCCTTTATCAGTAGAATCAGTTTTCACTGTTTATTGCCCTTACTATATTGATGGCTTGCCTGCCCGCCCGCCCGTCTCCTCCCCACAGAAGCAGAAGTAAATGAAGTGATCCTGGGGGATGGGAAACAGACTGTGGTTAAGATAGAGAAGACTGGAGCAGACAAGAATCCAGAATAACCTCCAATGGGACCAAAGCAATATTGGGAAGGTTTTTTCCTATCGGTTTTCCTATTACTATGAAAAGGTCTGAGAGTTCGACTCCATTCACCATGCCGAGGAGCTGCTCCAAGACAGATCAGCAGAACTGTGACAGCGTTGATGTGTTGCTCTGAGGCTTGGTGCTAGTGAATGCCAGCATGACTGAATTGTGTGGAAGACAAGGATTGCATCTTTGAAAATCTCTGTGTCTAGGGACAGCTGGCACCCGGGAATGGTAAGAGTGAAAGATATTTTAGTACAAATTCACAGAAGTTGGACACCTAAGATGCATGTGATGAAGTGGACTCTGTCCTCGAAAGCTCACGCCTCAATAAATCGATCAGCCTGTCAGGTGCCACCCACCTCGTCTCACCTTTAGTTCTTGGGATCTTTTTCTTTTCTGACTATTAGTTCTTTGCCCTCATTCGCTTTCTAGGATTAGATCTCAGAAGTTGTTCATATGTCAACTCTGTTTTGCTGCTGCAAAGGAGTGGACAGCAAAAAGATTATCACCTTATACCAGAGGTGAAGCAAATCTCAGTTATTGTGATGTAGCTCACTGCGATCCTAAAACTTTCAAACTTCTCTTAAAATTTGTGAAAGTCTTAAAAGGAACGAGAATCCTATTTTAACGGGCATCGTGAGAACTGCGCTGGGAAAAGATTTATCTGTGAAGAGATTTTCAAATCCCCAGGCTAACAACCCAAACAGGGACTTCTTAAAAATTAAAGAAGAAGGTAACGTAAGCAATTTGTCCTGCCAGGCGGCAGTACTGAGAGATGAATCAGTTATTCTCTTACATGACCTTATCTGCAGGGGTGGATCTTACATCAAGCTGCTGCTCCTTTGAAGGTGAATGCACGTACAGGGGCATTTGCTTGCCCCAACTCCTCAGTGGAACGAGCCAGCATCACTCAGCAGGGAAAACGACTTTTCTACTTTATCACAAAGCTGTAGGCACATAACACTGTAAAGCACAGGAAACAGTCTATGGAAGCAACTTCTCAGTTATTTAACTGTAAGTGGAAATGGCAATGTTATGGGTGATGTGCATGCAAATCATGGAATATGAGCACATGAAAGTAAAGGAGGCAATGATCAAACTGCCAGCATTTTGGCAAACCCCCCCCCCCCCCCCCCCCGGGAGGTTTTTACCCCCACAGGGTTTTCCCAAAATAATCCAAGCAAAACTACAGAGGCGATTTTTGCTTTGCTTACTGAACCATGAAAAGGGTCTGCATGAATTTGCACCTGCTCTTTGCATGGTTGCTAATTTCATGCAAACCTATGCAGGCAGTTTTTTTTTTTTTTTTTCATTATTCGAAACTACCCATGCAGGCGCCTTTCCGGACTAAGGCCTGCCCTGGGAATGCCTCCAAAGATAATACCGGTAAAAGCAGCCAGGTGGCTGACCTAGGCGGGTCCCTTTACCAGTCTACAGGGTGGGCAATAAATAATCAAAAGCTCACGGACATGGGTAAACCTGTTTTACCTGTGGAAATTGCTTTGATTTCTTGCCCCAGCTCACATTTATCTCTTGTTAGGTTCTGTGGTAAATCACAGGCACTGCTGGCTCATGAGGACAAAGGCCATCATAACTCTTTCTCCCCCTTCCCAGCAGTTTTTACTTATATGCAGGGAATTTTGTTTTCACTTTTTATTTTATCTTTTCTGGGAATTTAACAGTGGAAAAATGATTTTGTTATAATCAGGAGAAAAATATATTTTTTTTGGTTGTGAAATTGAAATTCTCAGGGAAAATAAATTTACATAGAAACAATGAGAGAGAGAGAGAGAGAGAGAGAGAGACTGACTAGCTCTAAGGCCCTTATACCCTTATACTAGGTAGGTATTTATACCTCTATATGAACTCACCTAGTTACTCGAGGTGAGGTTTAGGTATTAGTGTAGGGGTTAGGGGCCACTTTGACATTCAGAGTGAGACGTACGAACAGAACAGTGCACTCTTGTGGTGATTTGATGTCCTTTGGAGTGAGAAAACTCACCCAATGATGAGATTTGTACAATGTTCTCTCAACCTAGCTTGATGTGAGAGTCCATCAAGCTAGGTTGAGAGGACATTGTACAAATCTCATCTTTGGGTGAGTTTTCTCACTCCAAAGGACATCAAATCACCACAGGAGTGCACTGTTCTGTTCGTATGTCTCACTCTGAATGTCAAAGTGGCCCCTAACCCCTACACTAATACCTAAACCTCACCTCGAGTAACTAGGTGGGCCTCATATAGAGGTATAAAAAACTACCTAGTATGAGGGCCTTATAGCTAGTCTCTCGCTCTCGCTCTCGCTCTCTCTCTCTCTCTCTCTCCCCCCCCCCAGTGGTTATAGGTAGGAATTATAGCAGTTGTGGCACTTACTTGTCTGAATCCAGTTCCCCTTTTGCCACTGCTGTTGAAGCAGAGACCAATGATGGAGTTGCATTAACAGTATCAAAGCTTATGTGTTAAGGGTAGCAACTGCCACACCAGCAAGTTACCCCCATTTCCTTTTTTCTTCATTTCCATCCTCTAGCCTTTAGGGATCCACAGTGTTTATCCCATGCCCCTTTGAATTCCTTCCCTGTTTTCATCTTCACTACCTCCTCTGGAAGGTAATTCCAGTCATTCACCACCCTTTCCATGAAGAAATATTTCCTGATATTGGTTCAGAGTCTTCCTCCCTGGAGTTTCATTTCATGACCTCTAGTTCTATTGATTTCTTTTCAGCGGAAAAGGTTTGTGCATCATTAAAAACTTTCAGGTATCTGAAGGTCTGTATCATATCTCCCCACACCTCCTCTCTTCTAAGGTACACATATTCATATCCTTTAGTCTCTTCTCCTAAGTTTTCCAGTGCTCACCTTTATCCAATCTGGTCGCTCTTCTTTGGACCACCTCTATCCTGACTTTATCCTTTTTGAGATACGGGCACCAGTACTGAGGGTAGTAAGTAAGGCCTTACCAAGAACATTATCACCTCTTTTTTTTCTTACTGGTTATTCCTCTTTCTATGCAGCCCAGTATTCTTCTGGTTTTAGCTATCACCTTGTCATATTGCTTTGCCGCCTTCAGATCACCAGACACTATCACCCCAAGGTGCCTCTCCCAGTCTGTGCACATTAGTCTTTCACCGCCCATCACATACAGCTCTTTTGGATTGCTGCATCCCAGATGCATGATTCTGCATTTCTTGGCATTGAATTCCAGCTACCAAATCTTCGACCATTCTTCAAGCTTTCTTAAATCACTTTTTATTCTCTCTACTTCTTCAGGGATGTCCACTCTGTTATAGATCTTAGTATCAGCCACAAATAGACAAACTTTACCTTCTATCCCTTCTGCCAGGTTGTTCACAAAGATACTGAACAGAACCGGTCCCAAAACCAATCCCTGTGGCACTCGACTTAACACCATTCTTTCTTCAGAGTAGGTTCCATTTACCATTACACACTGTCTCTTGTCAGTCAACCAGTTTACAATCCACGCTACTACCTTGGCACCCACTCCCAAGCTTCTCATTTTGCTCACGAGTCTCCTGTGTGGGACCACATTAAAAGCTTTACTAAAATCTGTTGTGTTTGTGCCTGCTCTTCGCCCTCGCTCCACCCTCTCTACCTCTGTGGCGACTCCCTCTGGGCCTGATGGACGGCTTGCTGCCACGGCGTCTCCTTGCCGTTTCTCTCCGGCATCCCCGGACCGGCTTGACGCTGCGGATCCGCCATGTTCCTGATGATGTAGGGTGTGCGCGCGCTCCGAAGTATGTACCAGCTAGGGCGCGAACCTCAGGGACGTCCCCCTGTATTGACGTCATCCGTTTCCAACATAAAAGGTCTTCACTTACGCTTATGATTTGAGTTAGCAAGGACACGGACTCGGACTTTGAATCGAACTCGGACAAGGATACGAATTCATCCAAGCTACTCTGCCTCCTCGGACTTACCAGAGGTACCCGCTCCTCGGGGCTTCGCTCTCTTTTCTCTATTTCAGATTGCAGATAGGAACCGGTACTCGCTCCTCAAGGGCCCATGTTCCTGAATACTCTGAAGATTCTTTACTGCCTGGAAGCTATCGCAGATACAGACATTTGTGAGTTACCACCGCTCTCTCAGAGTTTTCTCGCTCCTCGAGGGCCTAACTCTTTCCAGCTACTGAGCCTCCTTAAGAATCTATGTGAGATTGTCATCTACTACTGGTTATGTATACAGCATACCATGTCTACTCACTATCTATAGTCTCTCTACTGCTCAGCAACCCTGGGATCGCAGTTCCAGTATCTGAGGGACTTCAGCCCTGCTGGGCACATCAGCTCACTACTGCCACCTCTGGTGGTTCTGCTAGCCTGTCTAATAAAAGTACTGTCTGTGTCTGTCTCCATACCCAAGCCTAGCCGGTGGTCCCTCTCAGGATATCCTCTTGGGGGCGCTGTCATCTGCCATCGGCCCAAAGATTCACCTATTTACATTCTTTTCCAGCTGCAGATCTACATCAGAGTGCTCATTCCTCCCACTTCAGGAGCTGAGCACAACAGATTGCTCCTCCCATCAGCATAGCAGATTCTAACAGATTGCTAACTCCTCCCCTCTGGAGGAGTAGATCCTAGCAGATCACAACAAAATCCAAGTAAATCACATCCAGTGTTCCTCCCTGATCCAGTTCTCTAGTCACCCAATCAAAAAAATCAATCAGATTTATCTGACAGGACCTTCCCCTGGTAAATCCATGCTGCCTCAGGTCGAGCAACCCACTGGATTTTAAAAAGATCACTATCCTTTCCTTCAGCAGCTTCTCCATTGATTTTCCCACCACCGAGGTGAGGCTAACCGGCCTGTAGTTTCCACCCTCCTCTCTGCTTCCACTCTTGTGAAGCGGGACCACCACTGCTCTTCTCCAATCTTGCAGCACCACTCCTGTTACCAGGAATCTATTGAACAGGTCCTTCAGCAGACCCACCAGCACATCTCTGAGCTCTCTCAGTATCCTGAGGTGTATCTTATCTGTCCCCATGGCCTTGACCACTTTCAGTTTTCCTAGCTCCTCCCATACATTCTCTTCTGTAAATGGAGTATCGTCTACTCCACCCCCCATCCACAGTCTTGTCAACTTTCGATGGTCCTTCTCCAGGGTCTTACTTATTACTACTGTTTCTTTCTCTGTACTGAGGCCAAAGCATGTGGTTATTCAATACTATTTACTAAGTATTGTGTACTATTTTGAAGGACACCATGGGCCTCATTTTCCAAAGCTATCGCAGGCTTGCGCTGTTAGCTCAAGCCTGCGATAGCTAGCGAAAGTAGTGCAGGCCTGCGCTACTGAAATCGGGGTGGAGTCGGCCCCGGAAGAGGAGGAGTCGGGGGAGTCACCGGGGCCGACTCCGCGAGGACAGCACGCCGAGCGGAAAGGTAAGGCCCTTTTTGCTCTCTATTTCGCACCCAATAACTACACCTTCTATGGTGTAGTCTCTGCCGGACCACCCCCGCGATTTTCTAAAGTATCGCAGGCCTGCGATACTTTAGAAAATGAGGCCCAATATGAAGATAAGCTTAGTAGCAAAATATTATGCATAGTTTTTCTGCAGACTTTATTGCAAAAAGTGTTACTATGCGTCTCTGAGGTGTAAAGTTTTGCAAAATTGGGTTTGTGAAGCATTTTTAATAGATTAACTATGTATTCATAGCTAATGAGCTGTTTTGTATAATATTGTATCAGTCACTCAGTGTTGAATTTGTGAAAAAACATGCAAATGAAAGTGTTTGCATGCTAAAATAGCTATTTGTGAAAACAAATTGTGCACTAAATGGGACAATGGTGTGTGTTATCACATTTAATGCACACTAATAACAGTGATTTTGGTATACACTGTTGTCTTTGTGAATTTAGGTGCATTTTAGTGTATTGCCCTTTAGTAAATAAAGCAACATTTTACATGCAGGCCTATGGTAGGAATATATGCCCTCAATAAAGACTTGAATTGGCTGTAGTAATAATTCTTAGCAATCAGAACTCATGGTTTATGCATCAAGATATAAAATGCAAAAAGTAAGCATGTGACAGACACTATAATCAACCCTGCTCAGAAATGAGAAATCACTAATGAGGTATTACTCCTGGGAAAGGTAGGGTAAACCAGCCAGCTCCTGATTTTGATTAACATGAGTCACTACTGGTTTTTCAAGTCCTGTTAACCGCATTCTTAGCAGGTTATGATACATTTAGGATTTATCCAAAGATGATATTGTGCACAGTCTTTCAAGATGTATAGGCCCATTCTTCAGGTGAACCTCATCTTGGCCCAAAGAGAAGAACATACAGCTTGCAAAAAGTCTAGTTTTTCTCCAGTCTACCTTTTTCTCTTGGACTAAATACATCTGTGACTGTTTTTCAGGGGTGAGTTATCATCTCTTCAGCAGGTCACTTTTATGTCTGAAATCTGGCACATGTATAAAAGATGGCATGACACCGAGTTCAAATAAAATGTTTTGGAATAATTCTGTACCAGGATCCAACAGCAATAATTTAAAGTGGTAAGGATTGCTATAATGTTATGCAAAAATAACTCACATCCATATTATCATTTAGAAAACATGTCTGTCTTTTTTATAGGCTATATGGTAAACAAAAAAAAAATGTTTCAAGCTGTCTTGGGAGGTGTTAGAAATTATTTCAGTAAGGAAAAGAAGAAACATAATTATAATTTGTAACTAATATTTGGTGCCTGCGAGTTAGACGAGTCAAGACTGTTTTAGCCGAAGAGATTCTTAGTTTGGTGTGACAAGGCCATCTAAGCTATTTATATTCTCAGCTCATGTTACAAGTTATTCCTTCAGTTTCCTTATGTGAAAAAAAACAAGAAATGGAAAACCAGGAAAGACTCACCTGTTCCTTTAGACCTGGAGCCAAGTGACCCACACTATTTACAATTAATGAGAATAGGTAGTAATCAACTTTCCCCAATGACTGACAACATCAATAAACCCTACAGCACTACAACTAGAACAGAGTATCTTGCAAAACTGAGCCACATTTTTCTGGCTGTGTGGGTTTTTTTTTTTAATGCATTTTATTGCAACTATAAACTTAATTCACAAATCTTCTTTCTCTGTCCTGCTCCATATTGTTATCACAATCACATATAATTATTTTCTTGACAATCCTAATTTACATGAACGCTCCACCCAGAGATGAAAAATGTTATTTAAAAATGTAGTGTCACTGTAGTAGCTGAGCAACCAATAGGAATTATTTATCATATGGACAGCGACCTTTGTTTTCAGCTTTTATTTAATTTTTTTCTGGGACTTTCAATGTTATAACAACAACAACAAAAAAATCAGCGGAAAAAATGCTTTCTACTGATTCTTCTCTCATTTCTTATAATAAAGTCATTTTTCCACTATTTTTTTTAATAACTTTGAAATTCCCAGGAAAAATAAAATAAGTTCTGAATAATGATTGTGGTACACAGAAAATGCTTTCTGGAGATTAGCCTGAGCCTTAGAAGAACAAGGACATTGAGTATTTAAAGTCTTAGTTGACTGTGCGCTTGCAAATGAAATAAAATCAGCCAGTGAGGTGTAATGTAATCAGATTTAGGGCCAAATACACTCAGCTTTGTTCCCATAAACACAGAAAGGGAGTAAAGCCTTACAAGCTGATACAGTACAGTGTGCTCCAGTGCAGCGCACTGTTAACCTGTGATTGGACGCGCGTTTTCGACGCGCTAGCTTTACCCCTTATTCAGTAATGCCTGTTGATGGCCCTTTTAGGTATTCCCACACGATACAGTAAGTAAAATGTGCAGCCAAGCCGCACATTTTACTTTAAGAAATTAGCGCCTACCCAAAGGTAGGCATTTAATTTCTGCCAGCGCCGGGGAAATGCTTTTCTGTGCATCCTCTGACTTAATATTATGGCGATATTAAGTAGGAGGCCCCCAAAACCGGATGCTCAATTTTGCCGGCGTCCGGTTTCCGAAACCGAGGCTGTCAGCAGGCTCGAGAACCGACGCAGGCAAAATTGAGCGTCGGCTGTCAAACCCATTGACAGCCGCCGCTCCTGTCCAAAAAGAGGCGCTAGGGACGCGCTAGTATCCCTAGCGCCTCTTTTTGCCGCGAGCCCTAATTTAAATAAATTAATTTAGTGAATCGCACGCACAGGAGAGTGGCCTGGGCACGCGCCGGGAGAGTGGGCGTTTGCCCGCTCTCCCGCGACTTTTACTGTATCGGTCCGACTGTGAATCAGGTCCTTAGTCTTGCTTCCAGAATGCATGGTCAATTTATTTGACCTTACATTCTTATATCTAACAGTGAAGTCGAGACTTCCTGGCTCATCCAGACACCATTCCTTTACAAACTCATAATAAAACACTGATAACATTTCATGGGTAAATAAAGGCTGCAGCTTTATTGTGTAAACATCTGACGTGAGCCATAACAATGAACACCAGTTCCACCCATACACCCGGAGCCTGGGTGACCCACCGCCGCATCTCAGCAGGGGCCACCAATGACCCATACGGGCCTCGGACTCCTTCCCAGCGATCCACCGCCATCAGTTGACGCCCTCCCCAGCCACGACCTAACAAGGAAGGTTCCTTGGGGAAGTAGCTGCCACTGGCCATCCCCTGGCCACATATCCCGCGTGCAGGCCCCAGCATGCCATAGTCATTCGCCAACCCTATAATCACCAGATTAACCTCTGGTTTAACCATTGCCATCGCACCAACCAGTAAAATTGGCTCGGGTCTCCCGCCCCAAGCTATGATGAAACCATAAAAAACATGATATAGCAAGCAAGGTGCCTAAACAAACTGAAGGGAGGGAGGGTGGGTTGCCTTGAGCCAGTGGTCCAAGCAAAGAGGACAAATGCCAACAGGTCGCTTGTTTTATATCCATAGTATTCAAACCTGAACCACTCCTCCCAGTGCTCCTTGACCAACCAGCAGTGCCCACAGATTTCTTGGCTGTATCACAACTCTTTGATGCAAGCATCTCTACCCTTCTTTCCCACCCCTTTCCCGCCATCCTCAGGTTCTGGTTGAGTGTTGTACGGGCTGGCTCGGTGCCATGTTATCCACGGCTGCTGAGTCCAATTTCAGCTGCCTCACAATTATAGTTAATATGTAGAGAATGTTGTACATTAAAAATTAAATATTGTAAGAAATTTTAACTGGTCACATTGTAATCTAAAGTTAGGCATGACCTGAGACAGGGATCATAGCATTTAAAAGCTTGACACAAAACACATTTTTAAATCCAATAAAACTTCTTTGTGGACCTTAATTTTTATCTATCCAAGTGGACTATCACAGCAGCCCCACCACTTATGCAAGGTTGAAAAAGTGCCCCTTTGTCCAAGGATTTATGTTTTTGCATCTTCTGTAAAGCAAACACATTCACAGAAAAAGTCATGCAAGTCAAAACTTTGGCAGAGACTGCTGTGAGACCTTTGCCCAACAGTGGCATAATCAAGAAATGGGAAATCCTTTCACAGCTCAAGCATTTTCCTGGCACAAATGTTTTTTCTGTGGCTTCTTTTTCCCTTCCTGAAGTGGCAGGAGATTGAGTCTTTGGACAAAAAGATGCACTATTTCAAAGTTGTACAAGCAAATTGACTTGCAGGCTCTTTGGACCTTTTTTTTTTTTTTTGCCATATTTTTGCTTGGCACTTAAATCTGGCCCCAAGAGTTTTGTCCCATGGTCATAGAACAAGGGAGATGTTTGCTAAATCAAGCCCAGTGTTTCTGGATCCCACAAGGTGGCAGCCTTGTCACACCAAACTGAGAATTTCTACGGCTAAAACAGTCTTGACTTGTCTTACTCGCAGGCACCAAATATTAGTTACAAATTATAATTATGTTTCTTCTTTTCCTTACTGAAATAATTTTTAACATCTCCCATGGCAGCTTGAAACATTTTTTTGTTTACCAGATATTCTGTAAAAAAAACCAGACATGTTTTCTAAATGATAATATGGATGTGAATTATTTTTGCATTACATTATAGCAATTCTTACGACTTTAAATTATTGCTGTTGGATTCCAAAACATTTTATTTGAGTTCGGTGTCATGCCATCTTTTACACATGTGCCAGATTTCAGACATAAAGTGACCTGAAGAAGAGATGGTAACTCACTCCTGAAAACCAGTCACAGCTGTATTTAGTCCAAGAAAATGGTAATCACCTAAAACTTGCTTGTTGACCCTTAATTCTACATACCCAAGTGGACTATCATGGCAACCACAATTCTTTGTTGGAGACAGAAACAGTAAATGTGTACTGATTCCTATAATTATATTATACATTTAAGCACAATGTCATAAGATTAGAATGTTACCTTTTGTTTAAAGATAACACGTATGGGATGCATACAGAGATATGGCTTTGGGAATGCTTTCCAACATAGATTAGTAGAAGGGCTATGTGTGTTAGGGAGCAAAGGGGACAGATTGTGTTAAAAGATAAAAAGAAAAATACTGAAGCATGAATGAAGGCCAGCTAATTATTGAAAATGTATTTTTGGCATTCTGGTTTCATTATTGGAAAATTTGAAATGAGACATGTCCAATTAAAAAAGGTCTAATTAAGAAAAAAAACTCAGCAGTAACAGTAATTGGGCCTTTAGAGACTTACAGCTAATATCCCTTATAGTTTTCTTTTCTGTAACCCAAGCGCTGGGCATGATCCTTCGGACAGTTTGCTGGAGATTGGTTGATATTCTTATGTAAGGGTGAGTATTGCAGACTTTTAAGTGTCTTTGTGTGAAATAGGCATTTTCTTTTATTTCCAGTTTAATACTCAGTGCTAATAGCTTTAAAAAGTGTCTATCCATTTCTATTTCAATAAAATAATAAAAATATCCATTTGCATCCAGCAGCTTTTTATTTTTTATTTTTATTAATTTCTAAACTTTTTACAAAGAAACAATAAATCTTTGCATTATGCAATACACAGAATTTGATGTGCAAACACTAAGGCAAAATAATATATTTTATTTATTTATTTAAGGCTTTTCTATACCGAATTTCTTGATACAGATCAAATCAACTCTGTTTACATCGAACAAAGTTTTAAACCATAACTTAGCCAATAAACATATAAATACGAGGCAGATAGTGGCAGAATCAAAAGTTACATAATAACAAGGGCGAGCAACTGGGGATAGAAAAAAGAAAAGGGGGAAAACAAAAGTATATAAACAATAGGATACTTTATACAGAGAGTAAGGGTGGCTAGAATAGCCAATCACTAAGGCAACTTCTGAAAATTATGACATTTATGTGAATTAATGTGAAGCATAACGAGATAATACATTAAAGTTCAATGATGCAAATATGAACTAGGCGCACGGAAAGGCTTGGCCGAACAACCATGTTTTGAGTTTCTTTTTAAAGGTCAGAAGGCAGGTTTCCATATATGATGAAAACATTCTCAGTAATTATTCCTAATATATATTTTTTTGCTCAATCCTATTCCAAACATCAAAGGGGCAAATTTGCAGGATTTAGGAATTAGGCATATGAGGATCCCTTCAAGAAAAAAGATAAAAAATAAACTTAACAAATTAACAAATGAGATTGTTCCCAATTTCTTTCTAATCGTCTACGTGTGCACTAACATGCATCAATTCTTGCCTTTTTGCAGCCAGGAAGTCCTTAAATTGATTAATTTCAAAGAAAATATAAGTTGTTCCATGATACTTCAGTGTACATTTACAAGGATATTTCACTATTCATTGTAGCACCAATTGCTAAGACTTCTGACTTTAACACCAGAAAAGCCTTACGACGAATTTGTGTGTTCCTGGCGAGGTCGGGGTAGATCCTCACCATGGAACCCAGAAATAAGGTTTTCATATTCCTGAAATATGCACGCATCACATAATTCTTGTCTTGTTCGGATTGAAAAGTAATCAATAAAGTAATACGTTCTGTAATTTCCATCTGAGATTCTTCAAGAAATCTAGTCAAATTTTGGAAATCTATAGAATTCTTAGCTAAGTTTTCTCTCATAGAGCCCTGCTTAAAAGGTAATTGAACCACTTTATTAATATTTGGAATTTTATCTGTAGGGACCTTTAGGCTTCCTTCCAGATATTTTTTTAAAGGTAACTAAGAGGAGCTCATCTTTAACTTTAGGAAAATTTAATATACGTATATTTAAATTTTTAATGGTATTTTCTAAGAATTCAGTTTTCCTAGAGGTGGCTAACTTCTCACGGGACATTACAGCAGTTTATATCTTTAATACCCCTAACATCTTCCTCCAGGACATGAATCTGTGTGCATTCCAGCAGCTTTTAAACATTTTTCTTCAGTAATATGTAATGTTTTAGCCCTGCCTTAAAGGTATTCAGCGATGACAGGTTGTTTCTCATGTCTTACATATTGTTTACACCTTTAAATCACAGAACTTTTTAAAAATTTTCACAAGAAGCG
The DNA here is from genome assembly GCF_901001135.1 of Rhinatrema bivittatum. Taxonomy (NCBI): domain Eukaryota; kingdom Metazoa; phylum Chordata; class Amphibia; order Gymnophiona; family Rhinatrematidae; genus Rhinatrema; species Rhinatrema bivittatum. Next base: position 401,546,021 of record NC_042618.1, on the reverse strand, counting down.
TTTGGAAGAGACACATTTTTTTGAGTTAGTACATGAGGTGCATGCATTTGTAAGGAAAACCCAGTCTTTCTGAGTGCCCTTCTTCCCGTGATAACTAAGGAAGTGTTTAGCAAAGTCAGAGATGTCGTTGGTCAGGTTTATTCGGTTCATGAACTGGATTGACCATAAAGAAAGTAAACAGTCTGTAAACTAATCATAGATGCTGTTTGGATAATGTCGTTTTTTTTTTTTTTTTTAAACCGACGCTATTTTGCTGCTCTATTTACCAGAGACCTGAACCAAAGCAGATGGTCAAAGAGCTAAGGAGGACAATTTAATGGAGGTTCATGAAAAACTGCGGAAGAGCGCTTCTTAAGTAGCAAAAAAATAATGTTATTACCTTTTAGTTTTATATATGCCATTTTTATTTTAATAATCAACAATAAAGAAGCAAAAACCCTCTCCAATTTATATTCAATAAAGAAAAAGTAGAGGAAAAAAGGATATAAATCCAATATATAACTTATGAAACAAAAATAATATATATTAACAACTTATATAACAGCAGATGACAATATCATCAATGATTGCCTCAAGATCTCTCTCTGCAGCCTCTCGCCACTCAATGGGCCGCAAGCCGCAATCGGTCAGTGAAACATTTAGTTATTCATAATCATTTATTGTCATCATGCTGTAAAGTTATAACAAATTTTTATAAAGAAAATTATTTTGATAGTATTTTAATTAGGAATTAGGAATTTTTATTTTAATAACATTTGAAATGCAAAATATTATTGATACTTAACTTGCTGATGCAATTTCTAAGACAGCACCTACTTTCCAAGAAAAGTTTATGACTAGGGAACAGTATATGATCTGTCCTTTAATTTCAATCAAAGTATGACTATATTATACCATCGTTTATCACGGATTAGGCAACAATGTCTCTTACAGCTTCATTATAAATCATCAGTTCATCTTTTCCTAGGTCTGCTTGAATCTGCTTACCTGTAACCTATGCTATATATTAGGGTAAAACATTTCAGCTGATAGTTAAAGTTGGGCACAAATATGACCTTTATGGATTGGCTACACGCTGCTGGAGTGGACCAACATAGCAATCACACTCCTTACACAAAGCTGAAATCCTTGGGCAAATCCTTTGCTCAAGGATTTATATTTTTGCTGCTTCCATGAAGCAAAAAAAAAATCATAGAAAAGGTTTGCAAGCCAAAACGTCTGCTGAAAGTGCTGGGAGACTTTTGCTCAAAAGTGCTCTAGTGAAGAACTGGGCAGGCCTTGCACGTCATGTTTTGCACACATATTTTTTTTTCTTGTGGCTTCTTTTCCCCTTCTTGAAGTTGCAGGAGAATCTTTGGACAAAAGGTAGCTCTGTTTCAAAGTTGCACATTTTCTTGCAGTTGATTTTTAGAGGTGTGCACGGGAACATTTTTTTCCGTTTGGTTCATTTCTTTCATTCTGGGTGCGTTTTAGGTCTGAATTTCATTTTTTTTTTTTAACTCTTCGGATTTCTCAGGTTATTCATTTTCGGCAACTTGCGCAAGCAAGTTTCAATTTGCGGAAACAGGTTGCCAAAACAAATTAAAACAAAAAAAATGTTCCACATTTTTGGAATGAGTTGCGTTTTGGTTTGTTTCATTCATAACAAACTGAAAATGAACTCATTGGTCACATTTAATTTAAAATGAAGGCACATCCCTTTTCTTTTATTTATATTTCTTATATACCGGCATTCGCGATGGGAGTCGCATCATGCCGGTTTACAAATAACAAGGTGTGACAACAGAATAAATACTTAATAACTTAAAAACATTAACAAGTGATAGAAGAATAAGGTAGCAGTTACAATAAAACAGGGATAAAATGCAACTTGGAATGAAGAGAAGGCAAAAGAGAGATTAACACTGAGATAACAAAAGAATGACCAAGGTAAATAAAACCAAGGTAAATAAAACCTGCCTCATTAAAAAAGAGAGAACATTATTGAGTTGTCAAAGGTTGTTGATTACCCTGACGGGAGTTCTTAGTTGCTTGAGTTGAGTTGAGAGTTGAGTTGAGTTGAGTTGAGAGTTTCTTCGTCCTACTCTTGCATAAGACTTAAATTTGGCCTCAGTTGTTTAGTTCCATAGTCACTGAATGGCAGAGAAGTCTTCAGCATTTCACAATGATTCAAGGGAAGGTGAGCTTAGCCATCATCTGAATATTAGGAAAAGGAGTCAAGAAAGTAATTGTTAGTAACATCACACTATAGAATAGAAAGAAATGTACACTGTATTTGGGATGCAGTTCTATATAGGATAATTTAAATTGGTTTTCTTATTGTTTCTTCAGTTTAAAATGAAATTAAGTTTAGATGCTATCTCCTTTCGTAATACAGAAAACCAAGAAAAAAATTGAACAGATACAGAGATTGTTCAAAGACATGAAAATAAGGGGGAAAAAAATTCCTTTTGATTGCTAATTTATTCTTAGGTAAAGTTGTGCTGTTGCCACATTAGTCCACATGAATGCATGGAGATTAAGGTCAATAAACAAAAAAATGGTAAAATTCATCCCTCTCACGCCTTCATGGTAATATAATCTATGATTCACTTGTATGTTCAGGTGATGTCATCTTTGGTTTGACCTGAAGAATGGAGTGTCAAGAAATGTATTGCTACTTCAAGAAAAAGGTATCACCTTATATATTTTTGTGTTTCTTGACCTTTATTTTTAAGAATTTCATCTTGAAACCCTGCCAGGTTATGATGCCTCTTACTAAGAAACACTCTGCGCCAATGTGTGTTTTGAGTAGACATCGATGTGAATAGGTCTGTTGTAATATGCATCCGTAGACCCTTGTGAAAGTGTAACATGACATGCTTTCAGCATAAGGTATATGTTCCACTGTGAACATATGGCTATGCATTCATTCAATTTATCTTCAAAAGTTTATGCATGCAACCTTTTTACGTGCATAAAATCTGATTTGTACTTTATGTACAGACGCATATAAAATTGAATTTTATCCACATAAAACTGCATTTCTGAGCATAAGTTCTGAAAACAGATTGAATGATCACACGTTCCTGTGCTCACAGTGGAACATATGCCCTCCTCCTGAAAGCATGCCATGTTACACTACACAACGAAAGCCCCGTAAAATGGCCAAAATCAAAACAAAGCTAACCACATGTTTTTTTGGCTGCACATCATTATGAACAAGATCTTGTGGTTTTAGAATTGTAAATACTCTATGAGTAAATAGGCATATTTTATGTTTTCATGTCCATGAACAATCCTTGCCTGTGAACAATCTTTCTTCTTTCCAGAGAGGGGCAATGGGTTTTTCTTTCACTGACTGTACCTTAGGTTTGTAGCACTGGAAGGTGATGAACTTAGTGTAGTGCATCTCCTGCTGAAATCATTTCATAGCACACAATTAAGTTGAACAATCTGCTATTCAATTAACCTTAGCAGTACAGTAAATTTGTTTGCTATTGGGCTATCATAAAAAGTATAGGAGTAGATTTTAAAAGGAGCCCGCGCGACCTATATGTACACTTTGTGCGCGCCGAGCCGCGCTGGCTTCCTCCGTTCCCTTCCCCCTAGCCTGACCTTCCCATCCCTTCTCCTAACCTTTCCCCCCCCCAGCCCTACTCTAACCCCCTGATCTTTATTTTACCTTTTGCGCCTGCCTCCAGGCAGACATAAGTTGTGCCCGCTGGCCGATTGCCGGCACATGATCTCTGACAAAGTGGCAAATGGCTCTGTGCCAGGAGCCACTGACCCTGCCCCGCACATTTTTTCAAGCCTTGGGACTTACACGCGTCCTGGGGCTTTATGCGTGCTGCTGGGCCTTTTGAAAATAGGCCTGGCGCACGTAACCCGCCGAAAATCTGCCCCATAATTAGAGGCAATTTTGAATAGCCCATTTAATTGCAAGAATAAGCTAAGAAAGAATTTGAAAAGAAGTTGGCCACAGAGGCAAAAACTCATAATAACTTTTAAAAATATATCCGAAGCAGAAAGCCTGCGAGGGAGTTGGTTGAACCGTTAGATGATCGAGGGGTTAAAGGCGCACTTAGGGAAAATAAGGCCATTGTGGAAAGACTAAACAAATCCTGCTTTGGTGTTTAATGTTCTAGAGACAGTTTTCAAGGGTGATGATTCAGATGAACTTAACCAAATTATGGTGAACCTGTAAGATGTAGTAGGCCAGATTGACAAACTGAAGAGTAGTAAATCGCCTGGACCAGACTGTATATACTCCAGGATTCTGAAAGAACTCAAAAATGAAATTTCAGACCTATTAGTAAAGATTTGTAACCTATTATTAAAATTGTCCATTGTACCTGAAGACTGGAGGGTGACCTCAGGAATATGTACTAGGACTGATGCTTTTTAATATATTTATAAATGATCTGGAAAGGGGTACGACGAGTGAGGTGCTTAAATTTGAAGATGACACAAAATTATGCAGAGTAGTTAAAGCTCAAGCGGATTGTGATAAATTGCAGGAGAACTTTGTGAGACTGTAAGACTGGGCATTCAAATGGCAGATGAAATTTAATGTGGACAAGTGCAAGGTGATCCATATAGGGAAAAATAACCCTTGCTGTGGTTACACGATGTTAGGTTCCACACTAGGAGTTACCACCCAGGAAAGAGATCTAGGCGTCATAGTGGATAACACATTGAAATCATTGTCTCTTTGTGCTGTGGCAGTCAAAAAAGCAAATAGAATGTTAAGAATTAATAGGAAGGGAATGGCGAATAAAATGGTGGATGTCATAATGCCTCTGTATCGCTCCATGGTGAGACCGCACCTTGAATACTGTGTGCAGTTCTGGTCGCCGCATCTCAAAACAGATATAATTGCACCAGAGAAAGAACAGAGAAGGGCGACCAACATGATAAAGGGGATGGAACGGCTCCCCTATGAGGAAAGGCTAAAGAGGTTAGGGCTGTTCAGCTTGGAGAAGAGAAGGCTGAGGGAGGATAAGATAGAGGTCTACAAAATAATGAAAAGACTTGACTGAGGAAGTGTTAATTGGTTGTTTACTCTTTCGGATAATACAAGGACTAGGGGGCACACCATGAAGTTAGCAAGTAGCTCATTTAAAACAAATCGGAGAAAATTCTTTTTCACTCAACCCATAATTAAGCTCTGGAATTCATTGCCAGAGGATGTGGTTACAGCAGTTAGTGTAACTGAATTTAAAAAAGATTTGGATAAGTTCCTAGAGTAGAAGTCCATAAATTGCTATTAATCAATAAGGATTAGTAGCTTGGGATCTATTCATTTAATGTTTGGGTAATTGCTGAGTATTTGCCAGGTACTTGTGACTTGGCCACTGTTGGAGACAGGATTCTGGGCTTTATGGACCCTTGGTCTGATCCAGTATGACATATCATATGTTCTTATAAATATGAACTTTTATCTGTGCATACTTGCAGCTAACTTGCAAAGAAAATCGACCCGGCATGTGTACTTTACACCTGCTATTTGTGTGGATAGCCAATCAGGGGCAAAATAGTGTGCATATGATTGAAAATTGGGAGTAATTTTCAAAAGAACATATGTGCTAAAACTGGGTTTTACATATGTAAATGGACTTTTGAAAATTGCCACGCTATATGCTATTGAATTGTCAATAGGTTTTACATGTATAAGTGCACTTTAAGGGGTAATTTTCAAAAGGATTTATATGTGAAAATGTAACTACAATTGTAGCACTTTTCAAAAGCCATTTACTCTTGAAAATTGCGCTTACATGGATAAATTGTATGGACAATTCAATGGCATATATTGTAGCAATTTTCAAAAGCACATTTACACACGTAAAACCCATTTTTAGGCATATAAATGCTTTTGAAAATCAGGCCATAAATGCGTAACTGGGCTTTTGAAAATTGGTATGATACTTTTCCATGCATAAATCATTTTGAAAATTACCTCCATTGCATACTTCTCTGACCTAAACACTCATCCCTCCCTTCCTCAGAATATCTTTTTTTTAAAATCCAGCTAAAAGTACAAATTCCATGGAATCTCAAACTTTTAGCTGAACTTTGGGGTGGGCACTTTCAGCTAAGCCAGTTTACGTTCCCATGTATGCCTCGCTATTGAACTGACCTGAATAATACAGTGTGTATATTCCTTTGTTGTCAGAGATATTGGATGCTAGCTGTGAATATACAGAGCACATCCCTAATGTGTGGAAGTATCCTAGTGTAAGTTTTACTGTGTTCTTAGATCTGGAATTATCTATGGAAGTACACATGGATGAGGGTCTATAGTTTCCTGCTTACTCAATATTTTGCATATGAAAACATGAGCCAAGGCTGTTTGTAGTTATTATTACTCCATACATTACTAACTGAAAAGAAGAGCAGATGCAACAGGTCACTTCCTATAATGAATGAATGTGCTTTATACTTGACATTAACCTCTTTCTGATCATCACCACGAAGTGCCCTTAATTACAAATATATCAATGCAGGAATTCTGGTGGTAGAAAAAAAATGCTTTTGTTACTTCAGCAAATCTCTTGTGGCTGTGTACAATGGTGTTTGGAATGAGAAAGCCAGGAGAGAGGTTTGTCTTGAGAATACTGTAGACTGCTGATTGATTTGATTTGCTTTTGGTGTGTAGAACTTGGGCCAAGAGATTCCTTAAAGCATCTGCCTTCTGATGAAAGTGCCTTAACGATTCTGGGGGTCCTCATAGTTCCTGTGCATGCTTTTGTTCATTAGTGATGTCAAAACCATCTCTCCTATTTTTGCTAGACAGAAATCTCTTTTGTTTTGTATGTGTAAGCTGATTCATCAGGGCTTCTTTTCTTCTATGTCTGAGTCATGGTCTTGTTTATACTACAGTGAACATGGTTACTGCAGGTTCCATAATAATTAAACAGATTAAAGTGGATCCCCCTCTTTGCTGGTAGGTTCTTTGATGCAGAAACTGTGTTTTATGACTGTTCCTCATCTACCATCCAGGAGGAATCTTTTCCACTTGATTCTGATTACCCCACTCATACACAATTCCTAGCAGAACACTAGAATTGTTTCTGTTTCAGTTCTCATTTAAGGTTCAATTCAGGGCCTAAAGATAAAGGACCAAGAAAAGCCTCTGGCACCTTGAGATCAATATAAAATCACACGTGCATCCACCCTCAAAGAAAAAAGTAGCTACAAGAAACATCACAAGCCACTATTCTTAAAAACTCTTTCATAAGAAACATTTTGTAGCTGAAGTTAGTAATGGAGTCTTGGACTGTGGAACTATTGAAGTACACATTTTGCAAAAGTGCTTCCTCTGGATCACCCTCATTTGTAGGATAAATGAGGCTCCACTTTCAGTTCTTCCACCCTTGCACTGGGTTGCTCTGTAAAACACTGTTGAGAGCTGTCAGAGCATCCAAGCTATGTAAGATACAGGCATTCTTTGCCATTTGAACAGGCAGCATTGCACCTTTGAGGAAAGGGCGGCTGTTAGATCAGGGCCTCCTAAGCCTGTCCTAGTGTTCCCACAGCCACATGGATTTTCAGTTTATTCACAACCAATATGCTTGAAATTAAATTTGCATACATTGGAGATGCAGGATATGCAAATTTATCTCAGGCATGTTCTTTGGGGCATGGATATCCAGAAGTTCTGACTGGCTGTGGGGGATCACCAGGATGGATCTGTGCTAAATAATCCACAATTTGATATGTAGCAACCTTTCATTACTGCAGTTCATCATGCTGAAAGCTAGTTCTCATCTCTGTTGGATCTGGTTTTCAAAATAATCACAATGACTATGCATGAGCTAGAATTCCATACCTTATATACTGAGTGCATGCAAATCTGTCTCATGCAGAATCACTGTGCCCATCAGTTAGATGTGCATCCAAGACTAGGCTGGGAACGGTAGATGATTTTCTGATGGGAGATGAGAGGTTTTCTACGTGGTTTTCATGGTGCTCTTTTCCCTATTATTTCCTATGGAGCAGTGGTGTATCAGTGTTTGACATCATATTTAAACAAGCTTCTTGCCCTTAGGGCTCACTGGTGTTGTGTTGGAGCCATGCTTAATATGCTTTCTCTGCCCTATTGCAGATGTTGAAGAAGTTAGCAGAGTGAATTTGAATATCTGAAAAATGGATTATGAGACTCAACATATTGAAATAGAGCTGATATTGTATTATGTGCTGGAGAGTAAGGGCTGATATGGAGTTTATTTGTCTCTTCTGAGATTCATGGGACCTCTTGGCAGCCTTTTTCAAATGTAGGATAGGAATATTTTTATTCTCTGCTCTGAAGAAGGGGCAAATGATTCATCCACCTGGTTAAGTACGCAAATTTGAGTATATGAACCAAACAGGAATGTATGTTCTATGCACAAAAATTTGCTACAAGTACCTACAATCAGACTTGCCAGACTAGACATTACAAGAAGATGCGCCTTTTCCGTCGTTGGCCTCCAACTCTGGAATGCAGTCCCTGACAATCTGAGACAGATTACAAATCTGAAAGATTTTAAAAGAATCTGAAAACTTTTCTTTTCAGGAGTGCCTTTGATGCGGTAACGACTTCTTAAATACCCCTCCTATCGCAATCAAAAATAAATAAAAAATTAATCACTGCACTAGCATCTCATTTGGCACAAGATTTTTCTTTCCTTTGTTCTTCCTGTTTGCTTGTTACTGTGATGCATTTTTATATCTATTTTAATTTACTTCTTACCTTTAATGTGATTTTTTTTCATCTTTTAATATGTATGTGTCCAACCATGTAAACTTGACAACCAATGAGTGTAAAAAAGGTATATAAATAATTTTAAATAAATAAGCCCCATACTAATTGCAGACTCCTCAGGAAATGATTGCACTTTGCTCTACATGTGCTTTCACATCTGGGTCATTTGTAATTCTTTTCTACTTTCTGTAGTCAAGCTCCAAGATTCACCATATTTGCATATTACTTCCTAGAGAAATTCTTTAAATAAATCAGTTTTGGAGACCTCATTCTACAAATTCTCCTTTTTTTTTTTCTTTCCAAATCTGATAATCTTAGTATATGAAGTACAGAAAATTGTTTTTAACAATACAATATGAAATGAGCCTACAATTTCTATGAATAGCACAAAAACCTTTTTTTTTTTTAAATTTTATAATTTCTCTAATAGAACCTGAATGAAAATAAGAAACTGAGTTTTATATGTTACATGCTTTAATTCTTCAAGGGCAAGAGAAGGACATTTGCTGATGTGCTTTCTTGACCTAGAGTGTTGCTATGGACACCAGATGGAAAGCCATTCTTGTTTCACAAGGCAGGATATCTAATTGTTGTGACAGAGAAATAGAGGCACAAGTATCAGAAAAGGTTATGTTGATCATTCAGCAGGCGAAGATGACACACAAGTTCTAAGAAATTACACTGTGTCATATTTCTGATAATAACACATGACCATGGATGGAGCCATGAGTGAGCATAAACATTAACAACAATAACTGCAGATTTTGTTGCTGTGCTAGGGAAAATCAAATTTGCTACCTACAGCATAGCAGTAAAGGCTTTCTTTACAAGATAACATCTGATCAAGGTGGTTTCTGAAAATCATAAATCCTGGATAACATGAGAAACTGGTGATAATAGCATGGAACACTATAGAAATGGTTCCCAGAATTATTTTTTTCCCCTATGGTTGCCTTTGAAATCTTTGCTTGCATTAAGATCTTATTGGTTGTATTAAGGTATTACTTGGCCTGGACTAGTGCCTTTGAACTGGGTGCTTGACTGTTTCAGTTTATTACAGTAGACTTTGGTTATGTTGTTTCCTGTTCTTTGGATCAGATGATGGGATAGGTATGGAGGGTAGTGACAGGAAAAAGGGTTCAGAGGCCTGATGAAAGACATTGGGGGAAGAGGGAGTTGGTGCTAAATTGCATATTTTGGAATTTATATGCGCATCTATCCAAAGTGGACGAAACTCAGCTGAGCAGACTGAATGGACCATTCTGCCATCATTACTGAGCTGCTGTAAGTCACTAGGACCTAATGGGCAATGACTTGCACTCTAATCTATAGTAAAATGTTATCTTCATCTAATCACAACAAAAGATATTAATCCATTATAGCTTTACATTATAATAATTTCTTACATTTACTAAAAGATAAGTTTCAGGAGTAAACATTTGTGTTTCCATAAATCATTATTTGGGGAGTGGTCTGTTGGTGATTTAAAAACATAAGAAAATGGGAAATGCCATGCTGGATCAGACCCAGGTCCATGAAGCTCAGCATCCTTTCTTCGAAGTGGACAATCTGGATCTCTAGGAAGTACCTGGCAGAAGCCAAAGAGTAGGATCCATTTCTTGTTGCGCATTCCCAGAGATAAGTGGTGGCTTTCCTCATTTCACCTGGCTAATAATTGTTTATGGATTTTTCTTGCAGGAATTTGTCCATATCCTTTTTAAATGCAAATATGCTATTTGCCTTGATCATATTCTTTGGCAACAAAATCCACAGCTTAATTGTGCTTTGAGTGAAAAATAATTTCTCCAATTTGTTTAAAATGTGCTACTTGTTAATTTCATAAGAATGCCCTCTAGCCTTTATATTACCTGAAAGAGTAAATAGTTTCCTATTTACATGATCCTCCCCACTCATAAATTTTATAAACCTCAGCTAAAGAGCCCTAAACTGTTTAGCCTTTCTTCATAAGAGAGCCGTTCTATCCCTTTATCATTTTTGTCGCCCTTATATGTACTGTTTCTAGCTCTGCTATATTAAGATGGGGTGACTAGACCATACATTTATACCGAGGCAGCATTATATTCTCAGTTTGTTCTCCATTCTTTTCCAAATAATTTGTAACATACTGTTTGCTGTTTTAACTGCTGCAGCACACAGATCTGAAGATTTCAATGTTTAATCCACGATGACACCAAGATCCTTTTCCTGGATGCTGTATGGAATCCAGCATTGTGTACCTATAGTTAGGATTATTTTTCCTCATGAGCATCACTTTGCACTTGTATATGTTAAATTTCATCTGTCATGCAGATGCCCGGTTGTCTAGTCTGGCAAGGTTCTCTTGCAGTTCCTCACAGCCTGATTGTGTTTTAATTACTTTGAATATTTTTGTGTCATTTGCACATAGGAACAGTAACTTTCAAAGTGGCGCTCAGGTGCACATTTGCGTTTGCGCATCGGCCCGCACTCAGGGACACGGCTATTTTATAACTTATGCAAATACATGCGCACATGTTACAAAACAGCTTGGCTGCATACACATGTGCACCTAATTTTAAGTGGGAATGTGCATGGACACGCAAATCCCGCTTCTGCCGCATACATTGTGGATTGTAAAAAAGGCGTGCCCCCACGCCATTCCCATTTTACCAGTACGTCCACCAGTTCACCCAGTTAACAGCTAGGTCCTCCAAACCTCCTTGGTTTGACAGCCTATAATCCCCCCAGTTACCCCCAGATCTTTAAACGATCCTCAGAAATGGCTCGATCCTTTTATTTTATTACTTACATGTAAATCAAAACAGAGGTAAAGTTATATGGCAGGGGACCTCTACATGTGCCAGAGCGCATAGGTATTTATGTGCACATTTCTTGGCCAGGCCCTGAAACGCCCGCACCCCGCCCCTTTCTGGAAACATTTGAGACGTGCGCATCACAGCATTTAAGCACGAATATGGGTTCTTTTTAAAATACACTTGGATCTTCAAAAAATATGCGCGTGCGTACTTTTGTTTGCGCCACCGCGCGTATCTTATAAAATCCGTGCTCGGCGCACGCAAGGCTGCGCAGAATCGGCAGCCTGCGCGCGCCGATCCGCACAGCCTGCCTCCGTTCCCCCACCCCCCAGCCCTACCTAAATCCCCCCCCCTACCTTTGTTGGGCAAGTTACGCCTGCTTGAAGCAGGCGTAACTTGTGCGCCCCACCCTGGCATCCCCCAGCACAGGCCGCAGTGCCGGGGGACTCGGGACCGCCCTCCCGGCACGCCCCCTCCCGCCCCTTTTAGGAAGCCCCAGAACTTACGCGCGTCCCGGGGCTTTGCGCGCGCCGGCGGCCTATGCAAAATAGGCACGCCGGCGCGCGAGTGCCCTGCGCGCGTAAATCCTCCTGCAGGGGTTTTAAAATCTACCCCTTGGCGTGCACAAGCCCAACTTCTTCACACATCTCCTAATTTTGGTACACGACAGGCCTGGTGCACACATTAATTAGGGGATGCATGAATATGTTGGGCTTATGCGCGCCAAGTGGATTTTAAAAGCCACCTGAATGCATGCGTAAATACCGCTATGCACACGTCTCAGAACTCCTCAGGGATGGTAACTTTTAAATTAGTGTGGGGCACACATGTGCCCAAGGACATGGATGTTTTATAACATACATGCGTATAAGCGCACATGTTATAAAATAGCCTGGCCACACGCCCAAGTGCACCTAATTTTAAGCATGCATGCAAATCCCACTTCTACCGCATAAGTGGGGGAATTTTAAAAGGGATGCATGCCGATGCATTAGCCAGTTTTTCCAGTTCGTTACCAGTTTGTCCAGTTAACAAGTAGGTCCTCCCACCCTCCCTGATTTGATAACCGGTACGCCCCCCACTTACTCCAGACCCTTTAAACCCCTCTGAAATGGCTTGTTGTTTTATTTTTTTTACTCAGATACCGTCCATAGCAGAAGTAAAGTTACGCAGAGGGGGCCTTGGCGTGCACCGGATCGCATAAATATTTATGAGCCCATGTACCGCCCCTTTTTGAGAAGTTCCGAGATGAATGCACAGCGGCATTTACGTGCATATCTTGGCGACTTTTAAAATCTGCTCGGCATGCGCAAACCTGACATAGTCACGCATCCCCTAATTAATGCGTACGTCAGGATTTTAAAATCACCTTAAAAAGGGGGCTGCAGATTTCCACATGGTGAGAATACTCTTCTTCCCCACAAGATAAGCTTTTTGTATTAACAGTTTAGTCCCTTTTGGCCCGCACTTGAAAGGATGAAATCTCGTCAAATAAGATCTCCCAGTGGAAAAAAGAATTGTTTGCGCTTTAATCAATTGAAGGAAGTCATTTATTTATTTATTTTATTTAATTTCTTTTCCTATACCGATGCTCAAGACTAGGTCTTATCGTACCGGTTTACAATATAACTGAGGGGAAACCAATTAACATCAAGGTAGAAAGTAAAGTTACATTAAACAGGGAGCATAAAACCTGGGCAATGGAAGACATAAAACAATGGAAGACATAAAACCTGGGCAATGGAAGTCATAAATCCCAGCCCAAAATTTACCTATAACTATGCAAGACCAAAAACTATGTCCCAATGCACTCAGTGAGAATGCACACAGGGGATTAAATCTGTATCCCTAAATCCAGAGATAAGCCCGAGCTGGAGAAATATATGCCCATGTTAAAAATGTATATTGCGTTTCCCATAAGACAGAATTAGCAATAAAGGCTGGAATTCTCTTGAAGCTGGAGTGTAGTTGTAGATCTATAACATTAAGGGTTAGATCTTTCTTCCACTTTTTCCAAGTAATGAACCAAAATCACACAGTGGGCAAATAGGCAGCAAGGCTTTGTATTACCTGGAGATTGTTACCCCATCAAACTCCTCGATTCTAAATAGTCCGTCTAATTTATCACAGAAGAAATATAACAATTGGGAGGGCATTAGCCCAAAATATGTCTTAATTGTAGATAAGCAAAAATAATCTTTAGCAGAAAGTTCAAGTTTGTTTGAGAGTCTGAAATGGTAACACGGAGCCATTTTTATCAACCACTTGCCGAAACTGAAAGATCCCTTTAGTCTTCCATGATCTAAATACTTCATACTGGGAATCTGATGAGAAATGTGGGTTACCTTGTGTTATAATTAGTGAGGTTTGGGTGGACCCTTGGACACTGTGGCAGCTGACCACGCTCACGGGGGGAAGTCCCTTGAGGGGCCACAGGTCAGGCTCAGCTCTGGACACACAAACACAGATATTTATTTAGACAGTTTGAGAAGCCACCAGATGTGGTAGTAGTGAGTAGAAGATGTAGCCCGGCTGGGCTAGTATTCCCCAGGGCGCTGGAACAGCAGTTACTCCAGTAGCAGTGCTGTAGTGGAGAGAACTGAGAAAATGAGTACAATAGAACATTCACAGAGTCCCAAGTATGGAGAAGCCTCGAGATAGGGAGAGCTGGCCCTCGAGGAGCGAGTACCAGATCCCTGGGAACTGAGAGACTCGTTGGCAAAGTACTCACACAGTGGTTCCATGTAGGAGATGGCACTGGTGCTGGAACGGAGGCAGGCCCTCGAGGAGCGAGTATCTGGTTCCAGGGAGACAGCTCTGAGGACTGGATGATAGTAGTACTCACTGATGGTGTCTGTAGCGAATTCTTCCAAGTAGAAGAGGAGATAGATGCAGGCAGCGGGTCAGGGAACATGAGCCCTCGAGGACCGAGTACCGGTTACCTAATAGCGACCTGAAAGAAGCAAAAGAGGCCCCCGAGGAGTGGGTACCCCGTTAGCAGAAAGAGTCCAATAGAAGTTGGAAAGGCAGAGTAGTTGGGTACGGAGAGCGAATCCCATCCGTAAGAATTCCCCTTGCTAACTCAATGGCTAGCAATAAACTGTAGGCTTAAATATTTGGGCAGGGGGACGCCCCTGAGGAACGCGCCAATGAGGAAATAAGAATGAGGGCTGAGCAGCGCACACGCCCTAAGGTACCTGAAGAGCATGGCAGGAGGCAGTGCCCAAGCCGGTCCGGGGACGCTGGAGAGGACGGCAGGCGGATGCCGCGGCAGCCAGGCATCTGTGAAGAGCAGGAGGAGCTGCAAAAAAGGAAAGATAGGCGGAGTGAAGCCATCGGGAAGTGAAGGTCGCAACACCTTGCATAGGTAATGTTGGGTTTGTGGCATAATGTGGACTCTTGGTCGAAATGGCCATGACTCCTCCCTCGGGGAGGGGCCCCATGGGGAACACAGCGATAGGCTAGATTCAATAGCAAGCGGACACAGAGGAAAGAAAGCTTTATTATATTGCTGTGATGAAGATGATTCTTGTCCAAGGTACAGACAGTGCTGTAGTCCAGCGATATCACAGTAAGGCTCCAGATAGTCTCAGTAGTAATGTAGTTGCTGATCTCACCCAGATGTAGCGAAGGTCCGGTAGTGTTCCGCAGTGCGGGATAGATAGGCCATGAACCTGAAGGGTGGAGCGAGGAGAGCTTGGAGTGTAGCAGTACTCACAGGGTAGCAGCGATGATAGCTTTCTTCGGTATCGAGTGAAGAGAAGGACCCATGGTCCAAAGTGCAGGATAGGCCCCCGAGGAGCACCGAAGGTACCTGGAATAAAGCAGACAAGACCCCTGAGAGGTGGGTGTCCTGAAGGTTAGTCTGAATAACCCTGGAGGGCGAGTAGAAGCTAGGGGCTCCTGAGCAGCGGGTACCCAGAGCTTCAGTAGGTAGT
The DNA here is from genome assembly GCF_901001135.1 of Rhinatrema bivittatum. Taxonomy (NCBI): domain Eukaryota; kingdom Metazoa; phylum Chordata; class Amphibia; order Gymnophiona; family Rhinatrematidae; genus Rhinatrema; species Rhinatrema bivittatum. The sequence goes on along the minus strand of NC_042618.1, from coordinate 401,530,563 downwards.
GAAATACCCTGGAGGGTAGTGAGGAATCCAAGCGAGCAGCTTAGAAGCGGTCAGAGTAGCAAAACCGAAGCCCTTGCTAACTCGTTGTATTGGAGCGGAGTGGAGGTTTAAATACCCAGAGGTACTGATGTCATGCGGTGGGGCCACCCCCGAGGTTCTCGCCATGACATGCTTAAGAACGTGGGCAGCATGCGCGCGTGTGCCCTAGGAGGCCTCAGGAAGAAGCATGGCAGACGGGGACGCCCATGCTGGCTTGGAGACGCCGAGGGGTTCGGCAAACAGCAGTGGAGGTGGCCATCTTCCCGAAGGAGGAGGAGAAAGGTAGGTGAGGCAGAGCGATGGATGCAGCAGGTAAATAGGGAGAAGTATGTCAGGAATGACCTATTAACTCCCAATTGACTTTTAATTGATCCATCTACTTCAAAATGGAGTTCTTTTTTTCACTGCTTATTCTAGACAATTCATTGCCAGAGGATGTGGTTAGTGCAGTTAGTGTAGCTGGGTTCAGGAAGGGTTTGGATAAGTTCTTGGAGGAGAAGTACATTAACTGCTATTAATCAAGTTTATTTAGGGAATAGACACTGCTATTAATTGCATCAGTAGCATGGGATCTTCTTAGTGTTTGGATAATTCCCAGGTTCTTGTGGCCTGGTTTGGCCTCTATTGAAAACAGGATGCTGGGCTTGATGGACCCTTGGTCTGACCCAGCATGGAAATTTCTTATATTCTTATGTAAATAGTTAGCTTTGGTTTTTGGTTACAAATCAGTGATAATAATGTTTAAAGTATTTTTTAAGGTCAATGCATGATTAAGCTGTGGAATTTGGTGCTGGAGAATGTAATCAAGGCTAGTAGAATAGATGGATTTAAGAAAGGCTTGAATAAGATTTCCACGGGTCAGATCCATTAACAGTTATTAGCTGGATAGACTTGGGGCTTGATACTGCTTCCTTCTGGGAGTGAGCTGTAGGGAAAGGATGTTCCTGTTGGGATCTAACGGGTACTTCCAAGTGACTCGGACTAACCACTGTCTGATACAAACCACTAGTCTGATGCAGCATGGTGCTTCTTAAATTGTTCATTCATAAAAGTGTATTTGAGAAAATTTATTTGAACTTGCATCATAATACATACAGATAAAATATTGCATGGATTAACTCATTTCACTCAGCATATAGCTAAAGGGAACTAAAAAGTGGGTCTAGATATAAGCACAGCCTTGAGCACCAAATTCTGAAGGCGCCATGCTACCACGGTGTCATCCATGCCCACCTCAAGCCATGATGTTCAGCTGATGCCCTTATCTGTAGCAACAGAACAAGAAGGTCAACAGAGGGCCTGTGATTTGGCACACAATCATAGGCTCTATGATGGCTCACCCTTTGTACTAGGTTCATAAAAAATGCATTGAGGGCTATGTGCTCCAGTCTAAGGTAGAACCTCTGGAGAAACGCATTGAGAATCATGCTCGAAATCCTCCTTTGAGATCGAATTGCTCCGATGAAGCCTGTCGGCGAAACGCTGGCCAACGTTGGCATTTTATTCACAGGAAATGAAATGTGAGGAATTGAGACTAACATCGGAGCATTCTGAGAGCGGTGAAGCAGCTAAGTTGATTTTTAAGAAATAATTATATTTCATTATTTGTCTGTGGAGAAATGCTTCGGTGATTTTGAAAAATTGACTGCTTTAGATGCACTGCAGGGCGTCTTGTGCATGACTTTTTTGCATATATATACTTGAGAATTAAAAAATAATAAGGGCATAAAATGGAACAATACAATATAAATTTATAGAAATAAAGGAAGGCTGGAAGTTTTTCAGACCAATGATTGGAATAGAGCGAGTCCTTTAAATGGATGGTACTCGCCGGTATTCTGAGGTCTTTTCCTCCATTAGCTCATATTAGAGCTGCACTCTGGTGGTTGATATTTAATTGTGGATTTAAAATTTTTTTTTAGGGAGAACACCTTGGTGTTTTTGTCTGTACTAATGTTTTTGGTAACAGGAAACCCATGTGGAAGGAGTGGGCAGAGTTGATTTGCATGTCAGATTACAGGCCCTACGTTGACATTTTCTTTTTCATTGCTGGCTGAGATGAGGAGAGAGGACCAGGGTGGGTGCAATGGGAGAGGGGATAATCTGGGCAAAGAAACTCTGGGGGAACTCTTTCCCCCCCCCCTCCCCACACATTGCAATCTCCTGGGGAATCACAGTACCTATGGGTGAAGATGGTTTAAATCCGGCCCTGCTAACAAGTCTAGGTTTTTTGGGGTCAGGTTTAAAGGAATATTCCACCCAGCTGACATAAAAAGCACTCTCTTTTTTTGAAATGCTATGTAATGCCATAATATCCATTTAACACTCTCACAAATATGTTCATTTTCAGTGTATTTTAGTGAGAAACAGAACCATGGCTAATAACTTTAATGTGGTAACCTCATCCCCATTTCCTTCTAACAGCAGTCCAAAGAGTTGCCTGGCCACCAGTTACTTCATGAGTGGTCAGGCCATAGTTTTAGTATGGCACTTTTTCATGAGCTTCTTACAAAGAATGAACAAGCAGATTAGAGCAGTCCACATGTTATTTAAATTAATTATAATGTAAGAAATCTATTTCCTCTGCTTTTAGTTTTGTGTCCAAAGTATTGTTATCCTTGGGATGATCATGCATGATGATCTTAGTACTGAAACAGTGTGATATGACAACAGACAGAGCCAGAGGGATGTTGGGGTGCATAGGGAGAGGCAGAACCAATAGTGAAGGTGATAGTGCCTGTGTACGGGTCACTGGTGAGACCTTACCTAGAACATGCTATCGAGTTCTGGAGGCTCTTCTTTCAAAAGGACATTGAAAAGGTGGAGGCGGTCCAGAAAAGAACTACCATAGTATTGCACAGTCTGCACAAAAATCCCTCAATATTTATACCCTTAAGGAAAGGACAGACTGGGGTGGGGGATATGAGAGACATTAAAATAATCTCAAAGATATGAATAATGCCAAAGAAGCAGACCTTTTTCAGGGGAAGCAATGCGTGAGAACAGTTTAGTTAAGTTTAGCTTATTTCCTTCTTATCTCACATTTTCAACATAAAATCAAAGTGATTTACAAAAAAAAAAAAAAAAAAATTTACATCCAATGGTTCTTAAGCTTTTTTGGGTCCTGGACCCATTTGAGAATCTGATAAAAGCTATGGATCCCCTCCCCAGAAAAATGCACAAAATCTTTTTTTTTTTGTGCATGGTACACAGATCCCATGAAGCCCATTCTTGGATGCCCTAGGGATCTCTAGACCCTGGGTTAAGAACCCCTGTTCTAGAACAAGAAGTTATAGTATGAGGCTCCAAGGGAGTGAAACTTAAGAGCAATATCAGGGAATATTTTTTCATGGAAAAAGTGGTGCATCCATGGAATGGGCTGCCAGAAGATGCAGTAGAAAAACAAATGGTAATGGAATTCAAGAAATCATGGGCTAGGCAGAAAATTTCCCTAGTTGTAAAGAAGTGAGGGGAAGCCAGAGATAAACTGGATTTTATGGTTATTGCACCAGGAATGAAATTGGGCAGTCTAGATGGGCTTCATGATCCTTATCTGGCATCATATTCTATTTTTCTCTTTTTCTGTACTTGGGAAGGATATTTATTTAAAATCTTTTCTATACTGTCATTAAGTTATTTACCATCATAATGGTTTACAGGCTGGCACAAATAGGCGAAACAAGAACATAAGAACATGCCATACTGGGTCAGACCAAGGGTCCATCAAGCCAGCATCCTGTTTCCAACAGTGGCCAATCCAGGCCATAAGAACCTGGCAAGTACCCAAAAACTAAGTCTATTCCATGTTACCATTGCTAGTAATAGCAGTGGCTATTTTCTAAGTCAACTCAATTAATAGCAGGTAATGGACTTCTCCTCCAAGAACTTATCCATTCCTTTTTTAAACACAGCTATACTAACTGCACTAACCACATCCTCTGGCAACAAATTCCAGAGTTTAATTGTGCGTTGAGTGAAAAAGAACTTTCTCCGATTAGTTTTAAATGTGCCACCTGCTAACTTCATGGAGTGCCCCCTAGTCTTTCTATTATCTGAAAGAGTAAATAACTGATTCACATCTACCCATTCTAGACCTCTCATGATTTTAAACACCTCTATCATATCCCCCCTCAGCTGTCTCTTCTCCAAGCTAAAAAGTCCTAACCTCTTTAGTCTTTCCTCATAGGGGAGCTGTTCCATTCCCCTTATCATTTTGGTAGCCCTTCTCTGTACCTTCTCCATCGCATTTATATCTTTTTTGAGATTCGGCGACCAGAATTGTACACAGTATTCAAAGTACGGTCTCACCATGGAGCGATACAGAGGCATTATGACATTTTCTGTTTTCCTAGCGTGTAGCAGATGGACTCAAAAGAAGTGGGTATAGCGTGCTCGTGCTAGCAGTTGGAGACGGATCTGACATCAGCACGGGTACATATACCCCCACAGGAAGTGAAGCAGTTCAGTAATTTCTGAAGTTTGGAGCTCCTTCACGCTCGCTGAGCGTTCTTCCAAATTCTAGAGAACCTAGGCTGGGTAGTAAACTTAAACAAGAGTTCCCTACAGCCGTCTCAGTCGAAGGAATACCTAGGAGTCCTATTCGACACTCAGGCAGACAGAGTCAGCTTGACTCCCAAAAGAAGAGAAAAGCTCAAGAGTTGTCTGCAGGCGCTGCTGCGCGCCGTCCGGCCCACAGCTTGGGATTACCTACAAGTCCTCGGCCTGATGGCATCCACTCTGGAGGTGATACCATGGGCACGGGCGCATATGAGGCCATTACAACGCGCACTCCTATCCAGGTGGAGCCCGCAATCACAAACTTACACCGTACATCTCCCTCTGCCAGCCAGGGTACGGAATCAGCTGCGATGGTGGCTGCAGCAATGCCACAGGAGCCGGGGGTCCAGGATGTCCTCCAGACTCTTCTCTGCTCCATCGCCCAAGGGCGATGGAGCAGAGAAGAGTCTGGATGGAACATCAACCGACTAGAGGCACGGGCAGTCAGGCTAGCGTGCCTGCGACTTGCCCACAGACTACGACACAGAGCAGTCAGAGTGATGTCAGACATCGCCACCACGGTGGCATACATCAACCGACAGGGCGGAACCAAAAGCCAACAAGTATCACTGGAAATAGCTCCCCTGATGACTTGGGCAGAAGCGAATCTCCAGGACATCTCCGCCGTCCACATCGCCGGGAAGGGCAATGCCACGGCGGACTTCCTCAGCAGAGAAAGTCTACATCCCGGGGATTGGCAACTGTCACCCACGGCATTCCAGATGATTGTGAATCAGTGGGGGACTCCGGGCATGGACCTACTAGCGGACAGGTCCAACGCTCAAGTACCCAGATATTTCAGCCGCAGGCGGGATCCTCTGTCTCAGGGGATCAATGCACTGGTGCAACCATGGCCCCAGGGGATTCTGCTGTACGCTTTTCCGCCATGGCCCCTGCTGGGTGCCATTATACACAGGATTCGGCGGCACAGAGGCCTAGTTCTTCTAGTGGCCCTGGACTGGCCAAGAAGACCCTGGTACGCAGACATGAGAAGATTGCTGGCAGGGACTCCACTACCCCTGCCCGCCGCACAGGGGCCTGCTGCGCCAAGGTCCCATATTTCACGAGAATCCGGCTCAATTCTCTCTTACGGTCTGGCCATTGAGAGGGCTAGACTGAAGACTCGAGGATATTCGGGACCGGTAATAGATACGCTCCTCAGAGCACGCAAGTTCTCCACATCGCTAACTTATATAAGGATCTGGAGAGTATTTGAAGCTTGGTGCGAAGCTCATAACACCAATCCTCATGCCGCTCAGATTCCTATCATTTTGGACTTCCTGCAAGATGGTCTTCAGAAGGGTCTGTCTCTCAGTTCCATCAAGGTCCAAGTGGCAGCACTTTCCTGCTACGGACCACGGAGTGACAGCAATAGCATCGCCACACACCCAGACGTTTCACGTTTCCTGAAAGGAGTCAAACACATTCGTCCGCCACTGAAGTGGCCCATACCTCTGTGGAACCTCAACCTAGTTTTGGACTTTCTAGCGGGACACGCCTTCCGTCCACTTCGAGGCCTGTCCCTCCGTTTGTTAACCTTGAAGATGGTGTTCCTGCTGGCTGTTTGCTCCGCACGCCGTGTCTCCGAGCTACAAGCACTGTCTTGCCGTGATCCGTTTCTCCGAATCACGCCAGAAGCCATCCATCTTCGCACAGTTCCTTCCTTCTTACCCAAAGTAGTATCGCACTTCCACCTCAACCAAACCATCTCTTTACCTACCACAGACGGTTTGAAGAAGTCAGAAGAAGGTCGAGTTCTACGCCATCTCGACATAGGCAGGCTACTGCCCAGATACCTGGAAGTGTCCGAAGCAATACGAAAGACGGACCATCTGTTCGTTCTACACAGCGGGAAGAAGCAAGGGGAAGCGGCCTCAAGGGCAACTATCGCCCGCTGGGTCAAAGAAGTTATCAAGGCAGCCTACGTAGACGCGGGTAAACCTCCGCCTCTACAGGTCAAGGCCCACTCTACCAGAGCGCAAGCGACCTCTTGGGCAGAAACGAGGATGCTGTCGCCTGCTGAGATATGTAAAGTGGCAACGTGGTCCTCCCTCCATACCTTCTCCAGATTCTACCGTCTGGATGTCCAGGCCAGGGAGGACACAGCATTTGCGAGGGCAATCCTACACGGACCTCGGGCAGCCTCCCGCCCAGTCCAGGAGTAGCTTTTGTACATCCCACTTGTTTTGAGTCCATCTGCTACACGCTAGAAAATGTAGAGATTACTTACCTGATAATCTCGTTTTCCTTAGTGTATGCAGATGGACTCAGCATCCCGCCCGGCTGCCAATATTCATGGGATTTCACAGGCTCAAGGTAAGCCATGTTTTATTACATAGGGCATCCACCCTGCCGGGTGTCTACGCCTTCCGGTTGAGAATCCTGGCGGTCTCCAGCTACTATCAACCGGTCAGGGTAATCCTGTTTAATTAATCGATCGGTCAGTACTCATATAGCTATGACAGCTTTGCAAGGAAGATTACTGAATTGCTTCACTTCCTGTGGGGGTATATGTACCCGTGCTGACATCAGATCCGTCTCCAACTGCTAGCACGAGCACGCTATACCCACTTGTTTTGAGTCCATCTACATACACTAAGGAAAACGAGATTATCAGGTAAGTAATCTCTACATTTATTCACCATTCCCTTTCTAATAATTCCCAACATTCTGTTTGCTTTTTTGACTGCCGCAGCACACTGAACCGACGATTTCAATGTGTTTTCCACTATGACGCCTAGATCTTTCTTGGGTTGTAGCACCTAATATGGAACCTAACATTGTGTAATTATAGCATGGATTATTTTTCCCTATATGCATCACCTTGCACTTATCCACATTAAATTTCATCTGCCATTTTGATGCCCAATTTTCCAGTCTTACAAGGTCTTCCTGCAATTTATCACAATCTGCTTGTGATTTAACTACTCTGAACAATTTTGTATCATCTGCAAATTTGATTATCTCACTCATTGTATTTCTTTCCAGATCATTTATAAATATATTGAAAAGTAAGGGTTCCAATACAGATCCCTGAGGCACTCCACTGCCCACTCTTTCCACTGAGAAAATTGTCCATTTAATCCTACTCTCTGTTTCCTGTCTTTTAGCCAGTTTGTAATCCACAAAAGGACATCGCCACCTATCCCATGACTTTTTACTTTTCCTAGAAGCCTCTCATGAGGAACTTTGTCAAACACCTTCTGAAAATCCAAATGTTAGTACTTTCACAGAGGTGCCAATAGATAACCGGTAACATATAATTTCATACAATATCTATTTGAAACATGTCATATAATGTCCATTGAATACATGTCTCGTGGTTGGCTTACATGTAATTCGTTCTTGTACTTTCAGGTTAAATCTACTTTTATCAGTGAGATAAATAATGAAAGCCCATTCCACAGGAAAAAATAGGATTTTACCCCAGAAATCAGAGCTTTGATTAGTGTCCACCATCAAGGCAAGAAAAAATATGCATATTTTCCTTTGCTTTATGAAGAGACAGGGAATCGAACAACACACTTAATTTTGCATAATGAAATCTACGGGCATTGTTTTACTTGAAAACAGTCACAGAGAAAACAGGTGCAAATGTTTGTGGAGATTTTTTGAGGGGGCATAATCACTTTTGCTTTAATTATTGGTTAACACCCCACAGCTAAAAAGTACCCATAGTGTTATCTGTGCCAACATGGGTGGTTTGGTTATTGCCTTCTATTAGGGACTTTCTATGATAGGCTGCTGACGATTTAGGAAGAATAAATAAGGTGCATGTATATGACAGACAAAAAAGACATGAACTCATCTTCCACATAATAACAAATCAAAGAGGCAGAAATTATTCATTTTACATTATATCTGAATATTTTAAGTGAAAATAAACATAATTCGGTGAGAGGATTTATTTTAATCTGTGATGACTCTATACTTCCAAAAATCATTTTTCTTACTGGGCAAGTCATGCAGAAGTAAATAAAGATAATATGCAATGCTGCAGTGAAATCTAATTATTTTGCTGTACATAGGGAGGGTAATTTTCAAAGGCGGTGTTTTATCTACAGAAATTACTTGTTACAAAACTGCCTGCCAGATATGTGGGTAAACCTACATGTCTAACATGGTTCCTTCCTATGAAATTCTCCAGATTTCCTGGGCTGGAGAATCTAGCGCTGTTGGCTTTGGGACTTGCCATAAACGGTAAATGGCATTGCAAAACAATTGTTTTGGAAGTAGGGCTGCATAGCACATCACCTTTTGAAACTTTAATTGCTGTCTCTTCTGCTTTTCTTGGTAGGTACCTGACAGGGAAGAAATTTTCTGAAATGCAGAAATGGTTGTTTGTAGTTGCAAATGGGAATTTGGAGTAACTCTGAAGCACATACTGAAATAATTGTGTTTGACTGGAACAAAATTCATGTAAAGTCCCCAAGGTAAGACAACTCTTTTACGATAAATGTATAGACAAAGAGGATTCTGGGTTTTGGCTGGACAGATTGCACATTTTAGTCTGGAAGAGGAAAGAGTACTCTACTTATTGCAAAAAAAACTATTTATTTTTTTTTTTACTCCTAATCTGTTGTATATTTGAAATGATATTTGTGACCCAAACGATTGAAATATATAGGTGTTGGTGACTAACTGCCCTTTTAATTCAAATCATTTAAGGAAAATTACCAATATATAAGAATCTGCAATGCTAAGCAATGAACTCCATTAGACTCTTGAGTGACAAGATAGGTCAATTGGACATCACAAAAAAGTCACTTAACTTGGAGTTTAAAATAAAATTATTATTATTTTTAATTTGGGTAGCAAACTCTTCCTTTGCTATCTAGGTGGCTTGACTTTTGCTTGAAGCATCTACTGGTCAGTGATCTGTTGTGGTGCCCACTAACAAAAAAAGGACAATTGCTTTAACACAAAGTCTTTCAGTCAATCAATGGTTGATTGAAATTCCAGGCCACCTTTTTGCAAATAGGTTTGTGCTTGCAAAAGATCCATCACTTCACATTGAGGAATTGGAAAGGAGAGTTCCACTGGGAAGCTTGGAAAGGGAGCAAGGTACAGCATTTTTCTTACCAAAAAAAAAAAAGAGCAGAATTTTCCAAATTACAATGTCTTATATATTTCTTTTTTATAGAGAAGATAAAAAAAGCAAGACTTACCAACTACCCATGCTCCAGTAATTTGTATTAGTTTACCTGCCTGTGTTTTATGGCATGACATCAGTAATTTACTTAAAAAAACCAAAACATCCCAACAGCTGGACAGAAACAGAACATACTGGATGACCAGTTATTTAATGAGGAGAAATAGGAAACAGGCTAAAAAAAAGACACATATTCTGCTAGATCTGCATCCACTACATTTCATGCTCACCACGGGGCGTGAGCGTTTTCACTCTGTATTCTGTGTTTTGGTACATGCTGGTGAAACTAGAAAGTAAACTTTTCCCAAGTATGGAATGGATCACTCCTGTTTAAATCTGTTTTACCTTGCTTGGAGGTTAGCTAACAATCCGGCGAGTTCTGCATTTTAAATAATGAGATGAAATGATAAATTTAAAACACCTGATACATTTTTAAGCAGTGGAGCTGCTGGTTTTACCTGCCCAGAGCCTCTGCTGTCCCACACGCTTCTTTGTCCTGTAGCCATATGAGTGAGCACTGGTCATTAAGTGCTGGCTTCTTAAGACTAGCAACTCTAATGTTTCTGCGAGGGTTTCATGAATTATTCAGTTGCTTTCCTTAAAGGAGTGCAGAGAACTTTCAATGGTCAATCTTTCATGTCCAATTGTTTTAAATATAAATAAGGTTGAATCTATAGAAAACGTGCTGCTTTTAAACATTAACGTTAAAAAAAAAAAAAAAGAAGCAATGTAAAATACTCAAACATAAAATATCTATATGCAGCTAACTTTTCCTCAGAACCCTACAGCCAGTTGGGTTTTCAGGATACTTACAATGAATAAGCTGCAGATTAAGTCTGCAAACATTAGAGTCAGTGTATGCTAGTTTATCTCAGGCATGTTCATTGTGGATATCCTAAAAAAAACTTTACTGTGCGTCACCAGGACAGTGCTGGGAAGCCCTGATATATCTATCTATCTGTATCAATATATTAAAAGCATGGGATGCACTGCTTGTGGAAATCTTTTATTATCTGCTAGCTCACTGTCAATGTAAGTAGATTGAACCATTTAAAAGCACCATATTGGCATTGGCTGATGGTATTATGCGAGTTGCTGAACCAGCTTTAGGTTCTATAAAAGGACAAGAGTCACTGATTTTGCACGTTATTGTGTGTACCAGAATTGCTTACCATTTTACCCGAGACCAGGTTTTGTACAGTTCCTTCCAGACTGCATAGTAAAATTGACTAGGGAAATACCTTTTGACAAACCTGCCTTTCTTCTGAGATTGTAAGCAGGCACGATTGTTACAGGGCCTCCTAAATCTTGCCACTTGGCTGAGCTGTAGCTTAAATTTGTCTTTTTAATAGCTGCATAACTCAGCTTCCCGAATTCATTCAAATGGAGAACATATGTGCAGTGGAAATTCTGCATGGCACAAGTGGAAAGCTACGAGGCTTAGGCAACTGTTCACACATGAAAAAGGAAAAGCAAGAATTCTTCCCTTGAGAACAGGGCAAAGCCTTCCATGCTTTCAGTATATATTTTCCTATGCATGCGGTAAAAGAAACCTAAATCTTAATAGGCTTGTTGGGTTGTGGAAGATTATATTATTGTTACAAATGTGTGAATAATATAAGATTGGACTTGAACCTAGTTCAACTTTGACAGAATGTTTGGATTTTTAGCAAAAATATTTGAAAAACATTGACGTTTTCAGTATCTAGAGTGAGATGCATCAATTTGATGACTTCTGCTTCCCCCCCCCCCCAAAATCTGAAACAGGTTCGCCTAGGTATATTATTATTATGCAAGCCGCTTAGAACTGTAGACAAGGCGGCCTCGAAATGCTTCGATAAATAAATAAAGAAAGAAAAGAAAAATTCACCCCCAGAAGGTTTCTGGATCGAATGCAATGAACCTTCTGTCTTTTCCCGGGCTCTGATTGTTCAGTGAATTGAGTTTGAAGGAATTTCGTACATCTTTAATTATTAGGGTAAATCGAAACAGGACTTTCTGAAAGACTAAATTAAGGACGAGTTGTAGCGAAACTCTACCAAGATCTTGTGACAGCGGCACTGTGATGTTAACACTGTGGCCTCGCTTCCTCCAACATCCTGTTAGTATTTTTGCTGTCACAATTGAGCAAAATCATACCAAAATACAGCCTGAATCCAGTTTGCAATCCTGGTTACTTTGTCTTTTTTTTTTTTTTAAGTCCAGATAAAGTCTCTAACAACCATTCAGTAACGAACGTTGCATAAACCTTAAAAATAGAACCGGTTATGGCGTACCCAGTCCCATCTCTACACTACATGAAAAGCTAGAAGACTAAAGATCCATTTCTTAAAACATAGGCAAGTTGGTAATTGGCATTGCTGCAAATGTTCTAGTCACAATAAAGGGGAAACCGAAACTCACAGAAATTAAGAGTTCAGTTGATGTGTGAATTAAATTTCATCAATAGTCTTTTTTTTTTTTTTTTTAAATCAAAGCTTCAATTACTGTTTTGCATCTTTTCTGCTTTCTCCCTCACAGCACTGCTTCTTCATGATTCCCCCGTTCTGTTGTTCTAGCACTCATCTGCTTCCTCTTCTGCCCTCAGGATGAAACTTTATGCCAAATCAATGCTTCTGTCTCACTGGCTTTTTCTGGTCTATACCTTAATGCTGTGCTGCAAATTGTTGTCCGCTGCTAGCCCCAGTCCCCGGGGACACACAGGTAGGCGCTTTAAAGTCATTTACACACTACTGAGGCCAATTAATAACACTCACAGAACGCTACAGTCCAGTTTGCAACCCTTGATAATTGATGAAGCTGTTGACAACATGCCACATAGTGTGCAAAATGTTAAAAACACGTCAAAATAGAAGCCATGGTTAGGATGAAAGCTGGTCATCTCGCTTTGCTATGAAGTGACAGGAATCAGGATGACATTATTATTAGTAGAGAATTTCTGCAACAGACTGAATCTTGCTTTGGCCATTCATGACTGTTTATGTTTTAACTCCCTCATATTGTAAATGAGAGTAAAATTCAAGTGCGGTTCTGTAATCTAAGCATTTACTTTCCTATTGAGGCCAGTTTAGTTTCTATATAGTATTTGTGCCTTTGTTTTATTGCTTTTCATTTTGGTCTTAATTCTTGTTTTTCTTTATTCTTTGGTTTCATGCTTCGTACATTGGCTCAGATGTACTAAACATTTTTCCCATAGAGACAAAGGGGGCAATAATCAAAGTGACTGCAGAGAGGGCAGGCCTGTGGGTGCCTGCATGCTAATTTTCAAAGGGAAAGTCCCCATGGAGTTTCCCTTTGAAAATTCAAGCAGCCGCAGGAAAGCGGCATGTTTGTACTTGAGATGTGCAAGCAGGAAGTTATTGTTTCAATGTTTTTCATTTTGTTTTCTTTTTCAGTTTATTTTATTTTTGTCATCTTGTTTTATGTCACTAAATTTTGTGCATGCAATTTCATTTTTGTGACTACAAACAGAATCGTGCACAGAATTTCCTGTTTCTGTGCACCAAAAATGTTGTATGCATTAATTTTAGGGCACAATAATAAATGTTGTGTGCACTAAAACAAAATAACTTGAAATGACTCAAATCCCTACTTTGTAGCTGCATGCTTTGAAGCAGGTGCAAAAATACCCATGGGAAAGTAGGTACAGAACTTACAAAATGAAATCCCTGTGTTCACTATCCCTTCCCATTTTTCTAGGGGCACAATTACCAGCACGGGTACTTTTACCTACAGGGAGGGAGATGGGGCAGTTTTCAAAAACCCCATTTCTCTGGTGTGAAACACTGTTTTACCCATGAAAATAGCTTTGAAAATTATCCTTAAAATGGGAAAATCTCTTTAGTACATCTGACCGATTTATATTTATTTTTGCATTCTTTTTGAAATATGAGATGTGTACCTTCCATCATAGCCATGCCTGGTTTTAAATATATTCATCCCTGATTGCAGTTTTGAGTGGCTGGTGTAGTATATATATATATATATATATATATGTGTCAAAAAGAATCTGCTCATATATTTTGACAAATATATGAGCAGATAGCACTTGAGGAGACGATAGTGCCAAAAAGTTTTTTTGTTTGCTATATATATATATATATATATATATATATATATTTATTTATTTAGCATTTTTATATACCGGGATTCATGTAAAAAATTACATATCATCTTGGTTTACATCATAACGGTAACAAGCATGTAAGAATGCAATTACATTGAACAGGGCGTAGAAACTTGGATCAATTAAAAGGGGATAACTAAAAGTTATATTAAACGAAGAATAAATAAGACATTATTATTCTAGCTGAAGATCTAGGTACATACTGGAGTTAATGTAAGGTCCGGGTATGCTGAGAAAGCTTGGATTGATTGGCTGCAAAGTTTGGATGCTAAACTATATGGATAGCCTGATTCGATAGTCTGATATTTAACCTGCTGGCTAGTAGGTGAAGGAGGTACGTCATTGGTATAAATGAAACGCTTGTTTATTTACTTTTTATTTACTTGACTTTCATGCCCACTTATGAGTCCGTCAAGCATCAGCACATCAGGCTCCCAGATTTACCTGGATCCATGGCAGTGGGCGTCACCGATGAGCCAGTTTACTAAGCTGTATTACAATGGCATGCTCACAAGCTGTTTTACTGCAAGGAAATTCCCACGAGATTTACTGACTTGCAGTATCCGAGGGGCGCAGATTAGTAAATCTCAGGGTAAATTTCCTCATGTTGCTGCGGCCGAGAAGATGTTGCGTTCCGAGCTGTGGCAACGTGTGATGGCAGCCCCCCCCCCCCCCACTCCCTCCCATCGCTGCCATCTTTTTAAAGGGGCCACAAGGTCCCGTAAGATTCCCCCCATCCACTCAGGTAAAAATTACCTGGTGGATCATGGGGCAACCACCTGGACTCCTCCGCACCTCTCACTGGTGCATACATTTTTAAAAAGATTACTCATGCTTAAGCCTTGCTCCCTTTGAAAAAAAAAAAGTGCCTCTCTAGAACTCACAACCCCTGGACACTTCCAGGCTTACCCCCGAATCCTGGGGATCTTGAGGGGGCAGGAGACATTCCATCCCTAATTCCCCGCAGATGCCGGATGCTGGCTCACCCTAGGCATTTTAAAAGATGGCACCAGCGTGGCAGAAGCGAGTGGGGATCACTCCTGCCCCCTCCCCCCTCCCCGGATTTAAGAGTAAGCATGGTGAGGGTCCAGAGGGTAGGGGTAGGGGTGGGGTATGCTTTCTGAAAGGGTGGGAATTTTTTGCAAAGGGAGCAAGGCTTAAGCTTGGGTAACCTTTTAAAAAAATGTATGCAATTGGGCAAAGGACTTGATGACCAGTGGTTTAAGCGCAGGTAACTTTTCAAAAATGTATGCATTGGTTGGGGGAGTTTGTCTCTTGGACCACCATAGTATTTTTACAGGTGGACGCTTACAGGGCTTGCAGCCCCTTTAAGTCAGTGTCATCAGGCATCTTAACTTAGCAATAGTCTCCTGAGGAACTGAGCAAACTTTCTAGCAGTAGTGCAACTTGCAATGTTTTATCCGCCAGCTGCTCTACTGATTGCCATGGCAATGAGTTGCTTTGCATGTGTTTACATACAACGCAGCTCATTACCATGGCTGCGTGGCACCTGACCAAAAGGTTAGCGATAATCAGAAATGCCGCACGCTATGGGGTAGATTTTCAAATAGCGCGAATTGGCCTACTTTTGCTGGCGCATCAGGCGCAAGCAAAAGTAAGCTGGATTTTAGTAGATACGCGCGGAGCCGCGCGTATCTGCTAAAAACCTGGATTGGCGCTCGCAAGGCTATTGATTTTGTATAGCCGGTGCGCGCCGAGCCGCGCAGCCTACCCCCGTTCCCTCTGAGGCCGCTCCGAAATCGGAGCGGCCTCGGAGGGAACTTCCTTTTGCCCTCCCCTCACCTTTCCCTCCCTTCCCCTACCTAACCCACCCACCCGGCCCTGTCTAAGCCCCCCCTTACCTTTGTCGGGGGATTTACGCCTCCCTCTGGGAGGCGTAAATCCCCACGCGCCAGCGGGCCTCTTGCGCGCCGGGACGCGACCTGGGGGCGGGTACGGAGGGCGCGGCCATGCCCCCGGACCGCCCCGGGCCATAGCCACGCCCCCGTACCCGCCCCAAAACGCTGCCGGCACGCCCCCTAAACGCCGCGACGACCGGGCCCGCCCCCGACACGCCCCCCTCGGAGAACCCCGGGACTTACGCGAGTCCCGGGGCTCTGCGCGCGCCGGTAGGCCTATGTAAAATAGGCTCACCGGCGCGCAGGGCCCTGCTCGCCTAAATCCGCCCGGATTTGGGCGGATTTAGGCGAGCAGGGCTCTGAAAATCCGCCCCTATGTGTATTTATCGCAGGGTATCGCACTTTACTGAGTGGTAAATTCTGTTTACTGTGTGCAAACGTGGTGCCGCAGCCTGCTAAATAGGCCCCTCAGTTAGTGGCACTTTCAGAAACCTTCACAAAAAGATCCACTCAGGAATAAAATACTATTCAGAAGAAAATGGCTGGCCTAATTAGTAATTTTTTTTACATTTTAACTGCTAATTTACAGGACAATTTTCCAAGGGATTTCCTTGGGCAAAAGGCATAGCTTTGACTGACTGACATTCACCCGCCCTGTACATGAGTGGTGTACTGGAAGCAGTCCTGGGCTAGGGTTAGGTCGGGGGAGAAAGCCATGTACGTAGCTTGGGATTTTCAAAACTATATGCGTAGTTTTGGTCAGAAAAAGCATCTGCGGGAAAAGCAGGTGCAGTTCTCTGAGGGTACTTTACCCGTAGGCAATTTTCAAAGTAAAAACATGCGCATACTTTTCCTTTAAAAATTGGTGCAAAGACTAAAGATAAAAAGGTACCTGGGGCCGTTGCAGGAATGCAGGCAGTGTGAAATGCTCCCCCCTTAATTACCTATATATTTGCTGGTACTGCTTACTTAGGCTTAAAACATTTCTGAAAGACATTTTTTTTGGATTAGGCAGATCTGATGCAATAAAGAAATGTTTCTGTAGCCCCCCCCCTTAACAATATTAAGACTTTAAGGGAAGGCTGGGTTTGAAGGGCCGGCTCTCATCCACTGCCCTGCCAATCAGTCTGACCTGAAAGGGCAATTCACTTTCATGCATCATTCAGTCTTCTCTCTGCTGAAACAGCTGAGTAATTAATATGAATTTTGCAGTGGGTTTTGTGACATGAGACCTGCTCCTCGGGACAGAAACCACGGTTTTCTTTTCGCCACGTAATGAAACAGCCACAAGAGCCAGAACTGACTTTTGGTGAATGCGGAGTTTGGATGAGATGGAGCACGGTACCCACAGAATGAAGAAGGCGCAAGGTTCATTGCCGTGTCCAGATGGACAGAAGAGAGAGGGCTCTTTTGGATCATAAATGGCAGCACCTTTTAGCCTTTTTCCTACTTCATCTACAACATTTAATGAGGCAGAATCCATCGTCTTTATTTTTAATTGTGAAACATATGAAAAACAAAACGTTTCCCCTCCACCATCATAAAATGGTCTGTAGTCACTTAGCAAGCTTCTTGGCAACACCTAGTTAATATGCAATTGGATTAGGCAGACTATATAGCACCAAATTTCAGATCAAGGTCCAGTGATGCCATGGAGCACCAGGGCACCAAAGCAAAACTAGAAAAAAGCAGATGTGAACTGCAATGAGGAAAACTCTGGAGCACTCACCCAACAAACTGGCCTTACCAAGACAGAGAACTGTTAAAAAGAAAAGAAGCCTACAGAGACAAGCCGGGTGGCTCAGAATGGCCATGCTACACGCTCCTATGCTGAGGACCTGGGCTGATTTCTAGGGTTAGGTTTTCCCACACCCCTGCTCAGCAGCACCCACAGCCTCCAGGCAGAGGGAATTCCAGCCACCGCACAACAGCAACACCCAGTGGCCAGGTTTAGGTCCCGCGGTTCCCAAAGGAACGCTGTAAGACCACTCTCACAATCGGGCCGATTCAGTAAAAGTCGCGGGAGAGCGGGCAAGTGCACAGGCCACTCTCCTGTGCGCGTGATTCAGGGGGGAGAAGATGCAAATTAGAGCCCGTGGCAAAAAGAGGCACTAGGGATACTAGTGTGTCCCTAGCACCTCCTTATTGACAGGAGCGGCGGCTGTCAGTGGGTTTGACAGCCGACGCTCAATTTGTCCGGCGTCTGTTCTTGAGCCCGCTGATGGCTATGCGTTCGGAAAACGGACGCCAGCTACATTGAGCGTCCGTCTTCCGACCCACGGGCCGCCGGCCAATTTAACATTTTTTTTGTAAATTTTTGGGTTTTTTTTAATTTTGGGGCCTCCGACTTAATATCGCTATGATATTAAGTCAGAGGGTGTACAGAAAAGCATTTTTTTCTGCTTTTTCATACACTCCCGGTGCCGGCAGGCGTTAATTTCTGAAAGTAAAATGTGCGGCTTGGCTGCACATTTTACTTTCTGAATCACACGGGAATAACTAATAGGGCCATCAACATGCATTTGCATGTTGCGGGCGCTATTAGTTTCGAGGGGTTTGGACATGCGTTTTCGACGCGCTATTACCCCTTAGTGTATAAGGGGTAAAGCTAGCGCGTCAAACGCGCGTCCAAACCCGGGCTAACAGTGTGCTCCACCAGAGCGCACTGTACTGACTGTATTGGCCCGAATGTCTGAGCCAGTTAAGCTGGGAGGGAATTATACAATAAGGGAGAAATCCCACGGTAGTTGAAGATCCAAGGCACCAGATCCCCAGTCCTGATTCCAAACAAGCTGGAAGCCCGAAGGAACAGGCAGAAACTGCAGAGTCCTTCCTTGCATCCCAAAAAGGCAGACCCATGAAACATACTCACAACCTCGGTAAGATCTAATGCATTCAGGCTAAGCAAAAGTAAAGTGTGAAAGAACCCGTTCATATAAAAAGTTATTTTAAAATAGCCCTACTCAATCAGGAATGCCAGTCTCAAGAGCACAGGAACTTATCTTTCTTTTAAATCCATAGTCTACTTTTTAATCTTCCTGTGATGGGCCCACGTCTTATCACCAAACCGCCTAGCTGACTGTTTCATCAAGGAAGATCAATATGCTTGAAACAGTCAGCTGGGCAATATGATGATGAGACGTTGGTCCGTCACAAGAAGATTAAAAAGCAGGCTATGGATTTAAAAGAAAGATAAGTTATTATACTCTTGAGACAGGCATTCTTGTCTAACTCAATTGAGTCAGGCTGTTTTTAAAATTGTTCTATGTGAAATTATCTCTTCATACTTCCTTTGTTTTCCCTGATTGCAGTGGTTATTAATATCATGATTTGTACAGGGCATACCAGATGTATGCAGTACTGCACAGAGAGGAGTTGATTTTGAAAAGGATTTACATGCACAAAACCCCAGTTTAGGCATGCAAATCATCTCTTGAAGAGCAGCTTGGGTCCAGTGCATGTAGAAATATGTGCAGAACTCAATTCCATGTGTAGTTTTCCATGCATTCACAAGAAACATTCTGAGAGAGGGTGGAAGGATTTACACGCATACTTTTTGGTTTACAAAAGTACGATGGTAACTTTTTTGAACTGGTGTGAGGGTGCACATGGGCGCGCGTTCGTTGGCCCGAGCCCAAGGACGTGGCCATTTTATAACATACACAAGTATATGCACACATGTTATAATGTGCGTCGGCACATGTGCACACAATTTTAAGTGGTCGCACGCCTATGTGTGCAAAAGCCGCTTCTACTGTGTAAGTGGGGGGGATTTTAAAAGCCACATGTGCCGACGCCATTACCAGTTTTCCCAGTTCTTTCCCAGTTCGCCCATGTAAGGAATAGGAGTTCTAAAAAGCCTTCCTTCTCGCCTGTTAGCCCCGACCTTTAAAATCTTGCTGATCTTCCAAGAATTTTTTTGCTTACGTCATCCATAGCAGAAGTAAAGTTAGGCAGCAGGGAACCCCGGTGCGTGCCTGTGTGCGTAAGTATTTACGTACTAATTTCAGCTTAAATTCCAGGAATGCCCATGCCCGCACCCCGCCCCTTTTTTTGAACTTTTCATTTGTACGCACAGAGGCAAGTACGCGCGCATCCGGGTGTCTTTTAAAAATCCGCTTGGCGCGCGCCGGGCCAACTTGTGCACGTATCTCCCGGTTTTGGCACGTGCTGGGCTTTTAGAATTCACCTTTATGCATATAAATCTACATGCGCGAATTTGCACCTGTTCAAGAGCAGGCGTACATTCCTGCGCATATGTCTGCGTACTGGGGACACCCACAAATTTTCAAAACAAGCTTAGGAACATTTGTCCTGTTTTGAAAATCCAGGCGAAAGTTTGCATGTGCAAGGTGTGCTTTGGGGGCAGTTTGAAAATTGCCCTTATAATTCTCAGTTCCTCCTCCTTGGATCTTACACTCTAGGCACTCTGACAAACAAGTCACATAACAAAACATATCAGGGGGTTTGTGCTAAGACAGCAAGGCAATGCTTGAAAAGAATTAAAGCAGGTGTTCATAGTGCAGGATATATAGAGGAAAGGGTACGTTGAATAGAGAAAAGCTGAAGGAATGGGGTGATTCTTTTTAAATTTTTCCTGGGGTTTTGATTATGTTTGATCTGCTTCCTTTGTCACCAGTTCTCTCTCTCTCTTGGTAAAATCAGTTGTTGGGTGAGTGGTCCCCGATTTTTCACAGGCTTATGTCTGCCATGATACATCCTAGATTTTGTTTTTGTAGCTTTGTGTTGGGTAAATAAAAATTCACAACGGTGCAGGATTGGCCTAGTGGGCAGGGTGATGGCTCTGGAAACCGTAACAAGGACTCAAATCCAGCTCCTGACGCTTCTTGTAGCCTGAGGCCATTTATTTTCGAGGCAATTTTGTAGCAGCCCACAAAAATTTGACAGCAAAAACGCACGTAAGTTACTCCAATTTTCGAAGCAAACTTACAAATGTAAAGTTGCATAGAAAATTATCCCACCAAAACTACCAGCACACAATTACACAATCTGTTGTCTTGTGCGCAGAGATTCTTTGTGAAATTTTATGCACGTACGTTTGAAAATGAAATGGAAATCTTTCCCCAGCTCTACCCCCGGGAATACCTCTATATTCAGTTCGGGTAAACTTACGTGCATACAGGTTATACGCGGGGTTAAGTATGCTTACTTGTCAGGTGGGCAATTTTGTAAAATGTTGTTTTACCTGTGGAAATGCCTTTGAAAAGTAGACTTCCTGATTGTAAGCTCTTTGGGACAGGAACTTCTTGTACCTGTATATAATTTAATGTGAACTGCTCTGGAATAGAGTGCTATATCAGTGCTAAAGGGAATAATATCTATGCCATGATGTCTATTTGGTCTTGTACCTGTATATAATTTAATGTGAATTGCTCTGGAATAGAGTGCTATATCAGTGCTAAAGGGAATAATATCTATGCCATGATGTCTGTTTGGTCTGAGTGAATTTCTCAGTGAATATGAAGTCCTAAATCAGTTTCCCCGCCACCTTTGTCTTATGACCTAGAGCATGGATCATTGAAATTGTCTTTCGGTAAAAACGAAAGCACATCCCTAGTGCTATGTACATTACTAGATTCAGAAAAACACCAAATATTAATAGTAGAAATAATTAAGATAAAACATTTAATAAACTCCTTTTCCAAATGTATTTATGAATTAAGAGGCCCTTCAGAAACTTAACTGGCACATAACAGATGACATCATAGGTTGAGTCTGATGCATTATTATTGCAAATAGTGATGTTATCAGTAGCTCTCAGTTTGGTCACTATATTAGAAACCTGGGGGTAAAGGTGGGGTATGGGTGGAGTGGAGGATGTAAGATTTGTATTTCTATATTTAAAATTAACATAGGAATTTACAACCGTGTATGGCAAAACACATGTGACTTCTGCTATAATCAGGTCTGAGAGGGGTTCTCTTAAAAACATAGAAACACGATGGCAGAAAAAGACCATATGGCCCATCTTGTCTACCCATCTGCTATAACCCTTATCACTCTCTCAGAGATCTCCTGTGCTTGTTCCATGCTTTCTTGTATTCAGATACTATGCTTGTCTCCATGTCCACTTGGAGGCTGTTTCATGCATCCATCACCCTCTCTGTAAAGAAATATTTCCTTAGATTACTCCTGCATGTACCTCTATCATTTGTATCCCATGACCCCTTGTTCCATAGTCTCCTTTCTGTTGAAAGAGACCCACCTCCTGTACATTGATACTTTTTGGAGGTACAGGAAGTCCTCAGACTAAAGACACAATTGGTTTCTGAAAACTGTGTCTTATGTTGAAACGTAAATCGAAACAGATTGTTCTTATGGGACAATGTTATAAATGGGGGATCGATTCCAGTATCAGGGTCCTGTACCCTATTTTCACCAAAATAATCTGGAATTTAGTAATATTTAGTAATGTAAAAATCAGTGACACATTTTAAAGCATTGCACTTTTTTTTTTTGTCTGAAAAGGAACGTGCCAAAGCCTGCCTATAGGCATTGCACAGACACTGTTTTGAGGAGAGGAAGTCCCTGGTACTTTTCCTACTGATGTCATTTCGCTAGGCCTCATAGTCATCAGTACACCAATGTGTGTTACGAGTGCCGCCCGTGGCGCGGCCCTCTCACCTCTTCAGACTGACTCCAGCTGCTGGCTCCTCTTTGCTGGCAGCAGTGGGCCACCAGCTCCAACCTCGGGTTCCCTCTGGTGCCTCCGGCCCTTCCACATTGCCCAGTGTTGCCGACCAGGATGTCCCTGATCGTCTGGCCTCTCCACGTGTCCCATGGAGAGATGCCGCCACCAGCGCCGCGCCCCTTCCTAGGCGTGCACGCACATCATTGATTCTTTTAAAGGGCCCGCAGCGGGAACCTGGCCACGGACCTGGATGCTGATGTCAGATTCTTCAGCGTATAAAAGCTCAGGCCTCGCTCCATAACGTTGCCTTTGGAACAGGTCTCCTCGTACTCGTTGCTATTCCTTGGATCATCTCATCGTGTGTTCCTGTCTTCCTGTGGTTCCTGGTTCCTGTTCTCCTAGTTCCTGTTCGTCTATGTGTTGGATTGACTCCCTGGACTTGACCTTCGCTATGCCTGACTACTTTTCAGCTTCTCTCCAGCCCCAGACCTCCACTACGCCTGACTACTCTTCCGCTTCTCTCCAGCCCTGGACCTCATTGCCTGACCATGCCTGCCTTCTCTGCACCCTGACCACGGCCTTGCCTGACCATGTTTGCCTGCTCCATATCATGACTATTGCTTGGACTGACTTTCCCTGCCTTCTCCGTGCCCTGACCTTCGCTTTGTACGACTACACTACAGACTCTCCTTCGTCCAGAGTTCTTCGTTGCTTGCCACAACCACCATCCACAGCTGGCTCAGAATCCAGCCTGTCAGTGACGCCTCTCCTCGCTTATCCTCTGGACGTGGACTTTCAAGGCTTAGGCCTTCCTTTGCTTGGGTGCCTTCACTACCCTATTGTTCCTTTGGCACCTGAGCCCTTGTACCGAATCCAGACCAGGATAGAACTACTCCATCTACTGACCTCTGTCTCTGGGCTGTACAGCTACTCACCTCTCGCTAACCTCGAGGCCCACCTAAGTTCTGCTGGCCCTGGCACCCAAAGGTTCAACCCAAGGGGAACGAGGGCTGGTATAGGTGAAGCTCCAGTGGCCTCTAGCTTCAGCCCACTCCACCTGCTGACGGTGGGGACCCATAGGTCCTCTCCTACGAGTTGCGTCAACCCCACCTCAGCCCAAGGGTCCACCTCCGACGCAACAATGTGTTCCTGTTGGAGATGCTTGGGTGTTTTAAAGTCGAAACAAGTGTTGTGAGTTGGATAATAGATGTCAATTTAGAAACCTGTAACTGAATCATTATAACCTAAAATGTCTTAAATTGAAAACTTTAAATGTCTCTATCACATATCCTCTAGCTTGCCTTTCCTCTAGTATATATAGATATTTATATCTTTGACTGTCCCCATATGCTTTATTATGAGGACCACTGACTCAATTAACTGACTACTCTTATTGAAGAATGGTTGGTCAATTGAGTTATCTGAATGGCTGAATGTTTTAAGTGCTTTAGATATTTTAATGGTAGAAAGCCAAAAAGAAGATAAATATTTTGTAAATGTGTATTTACATATAAATCCAATTCCAGCATCTGAAGATAGTATACTTTCAGACAACACTTTATGGAGTTTTACAGCTTAGAACAGGAGCAGCTGCTGCAGTGGCCTGGGAATGAACTCTTCTTCTGACGCTCACACTAAAATAACACATTTGCTTCACTTTGGACCAAATTGATGCAGTAGGTAGCTCTTTCTTTGCAGGGCTTGGAGTTTGAGTCTTAACTAATCATTCAGGTTTCTCTCAAAAGTACACGCATGGGGAAAGGAGAAATGCCAACAGTGCCTGTATAATCAAGCAGTGAGCTTGATGCAAATAAATGAAGTAGATCCAGTGTCCAAATAGGTTACGGTCTCTCTTCCATAAACTAGTTCCCATTTAACAATATATATGTTCCATTATTAATCTAATTTGATTATGCGCAATCACCAATTATTACTGGCAAGGAGGAGAAAGATGCCTCTCCCTGCCATTGACCAAAGAAAGGACTGCAGCTACTGTCAATCAGTTGGCAGCTTCCCAGATTTCAGACTAGCTGGCACGAAGCATGCGCTCCTCGATGGGCAGAAATGTGAAACGGGGATTTCCGATTTCATCCTAGGACAGAATTCTGCACTCAAATTTTAGGTCAAGTACTGTAGAGCATGTCATTAATATGCAAGAATGGTGAGGACTTTGATTGGCCAGAGCAGCATGAGGCACAGCTGCCATCTCACAGATGGAGATTGTTTAATGTTCCCAGGAAGCTGGCCCTTGTTAATAATATAAAATAAATAATAATATAAAATAATAATATAAAAACTGTGCAAGGAAGATTCACTGTAAGCAGAGGATCCATACCCTACAGAAATATGCTTGTACTGTTTGGGACTGCTTTACCTTCAGCCATTCTCAAAGCCTTTCTCATTCATACAGGGTTGGTTCTTCCATTAGGCAAACAAGGTGGTCAGCTAGGGTGCCAAAATTAAAAAAAAAAAAAAAAAAAAAAAGAGGCAGCTGCCTCAGAGCTGGCCTGCATTATTTTGGATAAGACCTAGAAGGGCAAGAGCAACTGGATCTCTCCTGCCCCTTTTGGATTTGTAAAGACCCATGGCTGTAGTAAGTGGTCTGGAAGGGTGTGAGCTTGGGATGTCTGTGCAATTTTATTTGGTGGGCATTTTCATTACTTGATGTTTATTTCATTTCAAGCAAAAGAAAGAAAGACAACAAAAGGAAATTAAGTGCACATTCCTGTAAGACAGAAGCTTATGCTATAGTCTGCACTGAGCAGTGCGGCTCAGGAGATGGACACACAAGACTCTGTTCAGATGCAAACATCTTTAGGAAAGCATTTTAGGTAGCCCTCCAGAGAGACAGGATATTGCAAATAAAAGATTCCCTTTATTAAGAACAGCAGAGTTTATTGTATGTACAGGGTCATATGTACTAAGCATTTTCCTCATAGATACACAATTGGAGAAAACCTTCAGTACCTCTGCTTCACAGTTAGCTGATGGTTGGATAGATTCAGAAATCTCTTTATATACACATATTGGAATATCCATAAACACTGTTTTAGGTCATTCAGCGGAGATCTTTATAGTTGACATTTTTTTGTATAATACTGCACATTCACTCTCTAGGGAGAGGAGGGCTGTGATGTGTGTGTGTGTATGAATATGGCACACTCCTGAGTTTTGTCATTTTGGTAGCTGTTATAGGCCATGGTTCCAGCTTATATATCAGTGAGTCACAGCTCCAGTTCCCATGTTCTAAAATAGGGGAAGGTTTTCAACATTTTTTTTTTTTTGGCAGGAGCTGTTATCTGATAAGGTAAAATAGAAAAGTAGGTTGAAAATAGCTTTCCCGCTTTTGCACATACAAAATCAAAGTTTAAACATGTCACTTCCATTAGAAGTGGGGGGGGGGGGGGGGAGACAGTTTCTCCATATGGGTTTATTTTACACATACTTTGACAGAAATGAACCTAATTCATAAGCCTTGACATGTTGGGAACGATGCCCTTCTTAGTACTTGCATTGTACTGGAGTTCATAAGGTGTAATCTTAACAGACAACATATCAAGAGATGCTTGAAAATTCATCTTAATCAGACCAGTGGCATCCAATATGATTGGGACTATTTCTATATCTTTTTGCCACATTTTTTCTTGGTCTCTGATTGCATCTCTGGGTACCTAGGGATCTTTTCTTTCTCCATACAATCTACAGAATGATTGCTGGGTACTAAAACTTCTATCAACAATGCTGTTCTGCTACTCTTTTCCTTTACCACAATATCTGGTTTTCATGCATCGTTCTTCCTGTTGGTGGGAATGGGAATGTCCCAGGTGATCGCAGCTTTGTCGTTCTCTTCTGTTTTATTAGGGTTCTGCTCCCAATGTTATAATGTTTACA
Source organism: Rhinatrema bivittatum (assembly GCF_901001135.1). NCBI lineage: Eukaryota > Metazoa > Chordata > Amphibia > Gymnophiona > Rhinatrematidae > Rhinatrema > Rhinatrema bivittatum. Next base: position 401,504,287 of record NC_042618.1, on the reverse strand, counting down.
CAGCTTCCAAGGAATAAGCCGTGCTACTTTGTTGTTCCTCTCTGGTATACAGGCTTTCTGACATCAGCGCATCACATCCTACAACGAGATGTTTAACTGTTTCCAGTTCTGTTCCACAGAATCTGCATTTTTCCGTTTTAGCAGTCGTTTCTATGCTGGCTGTGAACCATCTCATCTGCAGTCCACTATCCTGTGTTGCAATCACAACTCTCTCAGCCATAGGTTTGAATTCCCTTCTGAACCATTGCTGTGTCAAATCTTGATCCATGTGGGGTTGCTGAAGTCTTTATTTTCCACTGCTTGTGCCAATTATCCTTCCTTGTTTGCTGATCTGATTCTTTAAAGAGTTCCTTCTTTTGTCTTGTTATTTCTGTAACTTCTTTACCTTCGGTTACTGGTGGATCTTCAGTCATTCCCTCTATTCGCTGGAATGATTAGACTCGTACTTCTGCATTATTTTAGCATTTGGGTCCGTGGATGCCATTAAGTAAGCCTGAAGACCTATTATGGTTGCTCAATAAGGGGTACATTTTAAAACGTTACGCGCGCACATGGACACACGATTTTATAACGTGTGCGCTGACGCACGCATGTTATAAAATGCTGGGTTGGTGCCCACAAGGGGGGGAACAGATCTGCAATTATGCATGGCGACGCATCGGGGGCCTTCCTCAGTTCCTTCCCAGTCCGCTCCAATTAAGGATATAAAAACAATAAAGCTCCCCCATGCCCAAAAGGTAATTTATAGGAACAAGTGTATGCATGGAGGAGCTTTATTGTTTTTCTGTCCGATTCTTCAAGATATTTATGAGGTCAATCTACTATTCCAAAACTGTATGATAATGCAGGAATTACAAGCTGGTTAATAGCTTGTATCCTTATTTTCTGCTGTTAAGGCACTCTTCAATATCAGCTTCACTCTTCTATAGTAATCTTTATTGAACTTTTCTCTCAATACTTTCAAGCTGATGCAATACCGTATGCTGCGGCCAGCGCATGGATGTGTGTTTTGGATGTGTGCCCATAACCCCTGATGAAATACAGGGATTAGCACGTCCAAAATGCAAGTCCAATCGAGCGCATAGCTAATAGCGCTCATCCCATGTAAATTCAATGTAGACGAGGCTATTAGCTAATCCCCATGATTCAAAAAATTTCCCGCGCAGCCAATGCATCCATTGTAATGGGGCAACGTTTATGCTAGCCCGGGTCTGGCGTAAAGGGTATGCCATGCTCAAGGGCTCACTGGAAAAAAACCACATTCCTGGTTTCTGAGATTCCTCTGCTTAGTATCGTCGCCAAGATTTTATTAGAACTGATGTAATGATATATTCTATCTGCATCTATTACAGTGAATAGCTTATAGATTGTAGGCAAGCAGGTTATTGGTAAATTGGTTTTGGGGGACATTATTTGGCAGGAGTAGAGTTCTTCCTATATTAGCTATTGTAGTGTTAATTCTGGCTTTCTGATCAATTGTTTTTTTTGTAGTTAGCCAAATCTTGATGGAGAGAGGTCAACTATTTGAGCCTAAAGTTGGGCACTCCATCAGGGCCAAATTTTGTTTTGTAGGAAATTATCCAAGTGAATGGGGTCAAATAAAATATAATTAACACCTTTGAAATTTAACTAGACATTTGCACTTGTAGAGACCCCTTGGTCTCCACTGATTGGCCGTAGCTCCTAGCCCTTAGCATTTATGTCAGCTTAGGTGGAGCATCATTTCTACATAGGCCTTCTCCCAGAGGCAGCCTGTGAGTGATGATCTCCTAATATACAGGGGGGGGGGTTAACCCTAGTTAGAGGGGACAGTGTGTTTTCAGTGAGGGAGGAAGTGTTTCTGTGTGCTCTCTAACAGGCCGATGGAATAATGACATGCTAAAAAGTGCATCCAAACTGGACCCTTTTTTATAACACACGCACAATCACTTCTCCTGGGAGCCTGATGCAATAGACAAATGAGCCGCTGCACTAAAAAGGATGTGTTAGGGATAAATTGTGCTCCCTAATGGGTCCAAGGCATCGGGCACCCAGGAGAAGTGGCTATGCATGGGTTAGGAAAATGGATGCTCAATTTTACGAGTGTCCATTTTCCTAATCTGTGCATAGCCATGGGTTAGGAAAATGGATACTCATTAAGTGAGTGTCCGTCTTCCTAATCTGACGGCTGGCAAGACATCTTTTTTTTTTTTGTTACTCCTTTTTTTGGTTCCTCCGACTTAATATTGCCACGATATTAAGTTGGAGGGACTACAGAAAAGCAGTATTTTCTGCTTTTCTATTGGGGCTCCTCAAGACTTAACGCCTGTTCCGGGGCTGGCGTTAATTTTTGAGAGTGAAAATGTGTGTGTCGGGCACACATTTATTTTTTACATATGGGGTAATAGCTAATAACCTCATCAACATTTCATTTACATGTGATGGGGTAGATTTTAAAAGGTACACGAGTGCGTCCATGTGCGCATGCTACCTGGCGCGCACATGTTATAAAATCGTGGGTCAGCGCGCGCAAGGGGGTGCACAATTGTGCACCTTGCTCGTGCCGAGCCCGCGCCGAGCCGCGCTGCCTTCCCCCGTTCCCTATCCCACCTTCCCTTCCCCTACCTTCCCTGCCCTTTCCCCCCTACCTTTTTCTTTTTGTTTCTTTTATTCCAAAACTTACTTTGGGGCTGAAGTAAGTTGCGCGTGCCAGCCGACTGCCAGCGTGCGATCCCCGATACAGCGGCAAATGGCCGCTGTGCCTGGAGCCTCTGACCTCGTCCCCTGCTCCGCCCCCGGACCGCCCCGCCCACACCGCACCTCTTCCCGCCCCTTTAGAAAAGCCTTGGGACTTACACGCATCCCGGGGCTTTACATGCTTCGCCGGGCCTTTTTAAAATAGGCCTGGTGTGTGTAACCCTTTGAAAATCCGGGAGGTTATGGATGCACATCCAAAACGCACGTCCAATCGTGGGTTAACCTGTGCGCTAGCCTGAGCACATGGTATTGCATTGGTCCCCTGATTAGGCCCCTGAGATCCACAGCCTGCCAGTGCTTTGTAATAAAGCCTGGAGGGAAGAAGGACCTGAGAAGAGTTTTTGTCTGTTTTTCCTACTTTTGTGATACTTTTGGGACTGCTCCTTCTAGAAGGCAGAAATCCCCTCTAGGAGTACAGGAGGGATCTACATACTTTTCTCGCCCAGCCAAGAGGAGGCTGCAGAGAGAGACCTCTACAAGAGTCCTGGTTTAAGTTAACATGCCATCTATTGGGAAGGAAGTGTTTTTCTGCCCCCTTCCTTGCCCAGGACTGGAAGTTAAGATCTGCTTCCAGAGTGGGCCTTTCTCCCTGAAAGATCCCATGAGAATCGGATTAGAGAGACGGAGAAAAGAGGAACACCTAGAGACCTCCAATCGGAGTCGCCATCCCGGGATGAAGGACCACAGACTGGCTGGAGTTCAGGACAGGCGACGTGGACCTCAGGTACTATGGGCACAGCTAGGACACTCCAGCCATGTTGGGATACTCACTCTTCCAAAATGGAGGGACCCAGTATCCCAACCCCCCCCACGCTGAGGGACACAGGAGAAGAACTGTAAATATCTTGCACTCTAAAGTTTCTACCAAACCTGGAAGTAAATGGACTTTAATTTTTCTATTCATCTTTATTGTATTATTATTATAATTCCCAGTAAAATATTATTTGAATACCCAGCCTGTGAGTCCCGTTCTGTTCAGGTAGCTGCACCGAAGAGCTATGGTAACACAGACACACGGGAGAACACTAAGACCTAGGCCAAGAAGGTTAGCCTTCACCCCCACAGAAAGGATCCACGCCTTGGGGGTAGAAGAGCTGGGGAAAAGGCAGAGCAGCTAGCTGCGGAGTATAAATTATTTTGTGTGCCCTGGGAAAAGTGACTTTTCTGAAAAAAAAAAGGGTTACATATGGAAATCCAAGTGAAAAGGAAGCTTCCAGAGCCAAAACGCTCGGTTTTTTAATAAGATACATTTTTCTATGAGCTTGTGTCTCCTTAACTACATCTGGAAATACATTTATCTTGGAACCAAGGAAAAAAGGAGTCTTTAAAACGAAAGAAAAGTTTTAAAGTCCACTTGCAAAAAGTACAATCCAACTCTGATTTCTTTAGCATTAGAGCTGTATTCTTCCAAAAATTGTGTAAGATTTAAAAACTTTTCTCTGTCTTAAATTTCTCTATCCATAGCCTCATCTTGAGCAGTGGATTTTTCATTAGGAAGATAATAAGGGGTAGATTTTCAAACGTGCGCGCGCGTCCATGTGCGCATGCTTCCCGGCGCACACACATGGATGCGCCGATTTTCTAACATGTGCCTACTGGTGTGTGCGTATTAGAAAATCCGTGGGCCGTGCGCACAAGCGGGGAGGGGATGCACTCGGGCCTGCCCCGGTTCACTATCCCCTTACCTAAATTCCCTTCCTCTTCCACTCTCCTCCCCCACCCCCTAAACTCTACTTTTTTTCTTTCTTTGTTTTAAAATTTACTTCGGCTCCTGAGCTGAAGTTGCGTGCGCTGGCCGGCTGCCAGGGCGCGTGTCTTTGGGATAGCAATCGGTGACTTTGTTCCGGCCCCCCCCCCCCCACCTGCCTCTTCAAAGAGGCCTGGCACTTATGTGCGTACCGGGGTTTATGTCTGTGGCCGGGCCCCTTCGAAAATTCACTCGGCATGCGCAAGGCCCAGCCACGCACGTAAAACACGGGATTTATGCGTGCGGGCCTTTTAAAATCTACCCGTAACCTTTTACAATCTCAGGAACAGCCCTTCTTTGAGATTTTCAAAAAATCTATATAAAACTTTCTGATGATCTCCAGTGGAGAAATCAAGGAACAACGAGGAAAATTAAGGCATCCCAAATTAAACCTCTTATAATGGTCACCCATACTTTCAGTCTTCCTATGCAAGGACTGATTATCTCTAATCCATTATACAGTAGTATTACGCAAATTATTACTATCAGTTATGACATTTGTAATTTGGTCCTCCAATTCTGCAATTTTCTGTGAATGTTCGTTTGTGTCCAAATAAATTCCCGAAAGATCCCAATTCATTATCTGTTCTCAGGGAAAGAGTTGACTCCAAAGTGAGTCCAATGTTATTTCAGCAGGTTTATCCATTAAATGAGGTGCTGCTGGGTAAGATATCTCGATCCTGCTGGGGCCTCACCTCCGAGGAAAGGATCCAGTGACTGATTGGAATCCACTATTCCATTTCCAGGACCCAGAGGAAATGGACTAGGCACCTGTGGTGGGACTGGGCCAGAGAGATGAAGAAAGAGAGGATACTCTATCAGAGTGGAGCCAAAAGAACCAGAGGCTCCAAGCTCATTTTGTCCCATACTTGAACTAGTAAAATTAAAAGTTTTTAAAGCTGGTTATGTGAGTTGAGGGGTAGATTGAGACTCAGGATAGAATAATATCAGAGAACTTTTTCTCTTGTTGCCCATATCAGATTTAGAAACCAAGAAATGTGAAGCAGGGGTTCTTCCAAAACAGTTAGAAGGGGTGTGCCTCTTTGGCATGTGGCTTTGGCACTCGCCGGTGGCTACGTGCTGCTACATGCAGCTGTCATATTGATTAGGCCCTGGGACTCATGGTGACATCAGCCAGCAGCGGCAGATAGATTCCCAGATGTTAGAAGGGGAACCAGGCAAGAAAGACCTCCTAACGCTCTCCCAATGATACTGTGTTTTCTTATCGACCAGGCCTTGGGACTCACAGTGATGCAAGCCGGCAGTGGCAGGTAGGTTCTCAGATGTTAAAAGGGGAACCAGGAAGGGAGGACCTCCTCACGCTCTCCCGATGATACTATAAGAACTTAAGAAATTGCCATGCTGGGTGAGACCAAGGGTCCATCAAGCCCAGCATCCTGTTTCCAACAGTGGCCAATCCAGGCCATAAGAACCTGGCAAGTACCCAAACACCAAGAAGATCCCATGTTACTGATGCAATTAATAGCAGTGGATATTCCCTAAGTAAACTTGATTAATAGCCGTTAATGGACTTCTTCTCCAAGAACTTATCCAAACCTTTTTTGAATCCAGCCACACCAACTGCACTAACCACATCCTCTGGCAACAAATTCCAGAGCTTTATTGTGCGTTGAGTGAAAAAGAATTTTCTCTTTGCTACTTTGCTACTTGCTACTTTGCTACTTGTGCTACTTGCTAACTTCATGGAATGCCCCCTAGTCCTTCTATTATTCGAAAGTGTAAATAACCGATTCACATCTACTCGTTCCTATTGACCAGGCCCTGGGTCTCATGGTGACGTTTCCGGATGTTAGAAGGGGAACCAGGCAGGGAAGACCTCCTCATGCTCTCCCCTAAATTTCTCTTCTGTATATTTTTTTTCCAAGGGGAGTTGTCATCTTTCTCCTTCTTGCCTTCGGTCCTTGTTGGCAAAATTCTCTCATTAATAATTTTTGCTATGCAATATTGTATCTAATTTATATCCGTAACATCAATAGATGGCTCCTTAATATGGATTATGGCCCTATTCATTTCACTTATCATGCTTCTAACTTTGGGTGTTAAATTTACTTTCATTAGTCTTTTCCTCTCCAAAACCCAGGCATACCTATCCTTCTCCATGTAAACCAGTTTTTGGACTACCGATTCTTCAGTCTCCTGTTTCTTTCCTTTACCTTGTCTCCTGGCCTGTTCCTCTCCCCACAAAACCCCCAGCCCCATGAATTCCTCACTAGTTACCTCCCCCTTCTCCTCCAGCCTATGGTCCTTACTTATTGGGGTGCCTCATTCTCCTCCTACTCACTCTTCTTCCTGGCTTGTTTTGTAATGGTCTTTAATATCGTTACTGTGGTATTCTTTAATCATCCTGACAGTTTAACCCCATTCCCCAGGGATACCACACCAGTTGTTTTCCCCACCCCTGCAGGTTGCTTGGGCACGTCTGCTCCGTGTTTGGCGCCTCTTTTTTTATCTTTTTTCCCTCTTCTTCTTAGCCTGTTTTGTACTTGTCTTTGGTACCTTTACTGTTGTGCTCTTTTCTCCTTTGGGTCCTATTTACATTCCTTCTTTTTCAGCTTTATCCTTCAATTGTTTTAAGATGTTGTCTCTTAAGTATTTCTGTAATATGATCTGGCCAAATAAAGATCTAAGATTTCTATTTGTTGCCTTTTTTTTTAACTTTGCCTTTGATATAATTGCTTCCATTTTTGTGGCAGGCTTTCTTTGTGTACCCCAGAGATGTGAAAATGGGGTTTCTAGCATAAAAATACCAGCACAACATAAGAACATAAGAAATTGCCATACTGGGTCAGACCAAGGGTCCATCAAGCCCAGCATCCTGTTTCCAACAGTGGCCTATCCAGGCTACAAGTACCTGGCAAGTACTCAAACTGATGCCAGTAATAGCAGTGGCTATTCCCTAAGTCAGCTTGATTAATAACAATTAATGGACTTCTCCAAGAACTTATCCAAACCTTTTTTAAACCCAGCTACACTAACTGCACTAACCACATCCTCTGGCAACAGATTCCAGAAATTAATTGTGCATTGAGTGAAAAAGGATTTTCTCCAATTAGTTTTAAATGTGCTACTTGCTAACTTCATGGAGTGCCCCCTGGTTCTATTATACAAAAGAGTAAATAACTAAGTCATACTTACCCATTCTAGACCTCTCATGATTTTAAACACTTCTATCATATCCTCTCTCAGCCATCTCTTCTCCAAACTGAATAGCCCTAACCTCTTTAGTCTTTCCTCATAGGGCATTATCATTTTGGTTGCCCTTCATTTCCTTTCTGACTACAGGGTCCACTTAGTAGTAGATAATTTGCTTAATTTTTTCATTAGCTTCTGTGGATTATCAAGCTGCTGCAGTGGGTCCATGAATAGCATCACCATGGGCTGCACCAGGGCTTTTCTCTTTGCCTAAAGAGTCAGCACTTTTGCTACCCCCATCATTAGTCCTAGTGCTTAAACTAAAGTTGGGCAATGTGCGGTAAGTGTGAATTTTTCTTTTTTGCTTCCTATCATGCTTTAGTAGTAGTAGTAGTAGTAGTAGTTACCTAGCTGAGATTGAGTTTAGGTGTTATGCAACAGGGTCATCAGCAAGACTTGATGAAAGGCCCTCCATTTGCTCCATCTGATTATTCTCTCTCCCCATTAGAAGTGATGGGAGCTGTATGACTTCATCAATGGTCTGGCCCCAAGTTTTGTTAGCCTTGAGCAGGAATAAATATATAATCCGATCTGTAAACTGCTGGGATGAATAAAAGATGTACATATAAATTTGAGGACCAGGCATTTGTGGGATGAACCTGTGGTTTGAGTGGAAGGCATTAATGGAGTGTCTATGGAGGCACCTCTTCCCACTCCAAATACCTTTCTTTCAGGCCATAATAAATATCTTTTTTGAGGGGCAAATTTCTCCCATATATTTTTTTTGTGTGCCCTCCACATCCAATATTTGTCCTTCGGGTGCCAAAAAGATTTAGGTTAATTGAGCCTCCTTGGTTCTTAGACCAAATGTGCATGTGTATATGTATATATGTCTCTCAATTCTTTTTTCATATCCCAAAAACCAGACCTGTTTGGCATACTCCATGGACTGGAGGTGATGTTCATGAAACTCTGAACCAGAAGGAAAAATCCTTAGTTTTTATAATGGTAAAAAGCAAAAGGCTCTTTCAATAACAGTTAATGTCGTGTGAACGTGTATAATGGGTTGGCATTAGGTTTTAGATCTGAGTACACATGTTACACCAGTTTTAGCAAGCACATATAGGCCATTTACAAAAAACAGCTGTGACATTTAAAAATACAGTCTAGGTCAATCAGTCCCACTGGATGCAGGAGGGACCTCATTTTACTGGAAACCTTGCAGCATTGTTTCACCTCAGTAGCTTCCTGTGCTTTGCAGAGACTGCAACTTATTCTCAATGGACAGATTGCAGTTCCCTACCGAATGGCATCTCCATAACCAACAATAAAACAGTTACAGCTCATGCAAACCACTGCAACCAGACTTTTGGTAGGTGGCAAAACACATAAGGCTCATTCTATATAAGCCACTCTGGCTCCCAGGAGAAGCCAGTATTAAATTCAAGATCCTCTGTTTCACCTACAAGTATGTGAACAAACTGGCCCTGGAGTATCTCTCACAGCTCTGGACACCTACAAATAGGCTTTTTTTGCTCCACCCCTCTCCATCCTGTCTACTGCTAAACTGTCCAGCACAAGGCAGAATGCCTATAGCTGCTACGCTGCCAAACTCTGGAACGAGGTGCCATGGCACATTTGCCTTGAAGCATGCTACTTCACCTTCCGGAAGAAAGCTAAAGCATGGCTGTTTAGCCCGACCTTCCATCAGTTTGAGCCAAAAAAATTACCTATCGACCACCTTGTGAAGAAATACAGTCAGAGTTCTGTCTGCACCGGTGGTTCCATTCACCCTGTATGAAATACACCCACCCAGGTTCTGCTTGTTGCACTGGCCTAACCTTCCATAATCTGTAATCCGTGTGAAGACTGGGGTAATGGATTATCGGATTATCAAATACGTATGATGGAATTATTGCCACACGAAACTGCAGTTCAAGCCTTTGTTTTTGGGTGTTCTTATGTTCAAGTTCCCTTTTATTTTATTCTATTACTTTATTATCTGCTATCAGAGTGTTTGTAAAATGTACATTGCTTTGGGTGATTTATTGTAATCTGCAAGCGATTCATAAATATTTCTAAGTAAATACATTAGAGGAGGGGTGGCGCATGACATCAGGCACTTCTGCTTTAGAGCTGACTGAACAGACGCTTGCGGTTTCTTCTTTGCAGTGTATTAACTAAGAATCATCAAGTGAACGTCTAGCTGGGAAATCTTAAATTTCTCAGTTTTGGTGGACTTACCTAAGGGTTTTCACTAATTTATTTACATAGCTAAAGGGATGGATTCACTATCTATCTGAATATGTGAAACATACAAGCAAAATAAAAACAAACCCAACTCAACATCTAAAATAAAAATATACTGTGGGATGACTGAGCAACTTTCCTAGGCTGGAGACACAGGCACTCAGGATGCCAGCCTTTCTTCATGCAGTTTAAACTTTATTTCTTCCATCCAATCAGCAAAAACAATATTAGACTGCTTGTCCTCTTCTAGCAGTGTACTCGTACCTAGACATTTAATAGACTGCCCACCTTCTTCTAGCAGTGTACCTCACAAACCTTAATGCTCCTCTCCTGGAGCTGCTGGGGCCCCCTGAACCTAGCTAAGCTCACTCTCTTATCCTGCACTACAGGGTCCCGCCCACAGACCTCTCCCCATAGGATTTAAGGTGGACCAGGCTAATTGCCTGATCCTGCACAGGTTAAGGAGGGAAAGTAGGGCCACATACTGAATACGTATATTTCTTTTATTACTCTTTTTCTGCACTGGCAAGATTCAATTATTCTACATTTTTAAAGAGTTAACTAGACTTAAGGTGTGTGTGTGTCTGTGTCTGGGTATACCGTTGGGCAGGTGTGTGTATGTGGAGGGTGGTGACGTGCTTGCTGGAGCAGAAGGAAGAGGCATAGCAAAGGAATGGTCACCGCAAATGGAATTGTTTAAATAAAATAATTGTGGTATTCCACTTTTTTTGTTATTGATTTGTCTTGCTACCTAGTCAATTGGTTCCTTTTTTTGAGCTACATTAAATTAGCTCCTACATATTGCACTTTCAGTTTACACTGTTGTTGCTAGTCGCTTAATTTATAATTTCTCAGTTTAGTGAGTGCCTGGAATGTGTCTCCCTTGATTTAAAAGTGCCTAGATATTTAAGACATTGACCTCTTTTTCTAAGCATGGTGGTAGTGCTGTATGGCATCTCCTAGTTCTTCAAACCACTCTAATCATATCCAGGCAGCAAGACAAATAGCAGACCAAACGTTGTAGAGCAGGAAATGAGCAAGGTTCATGTTCTTCGCAGGGTTACAGTCTTTCACTGAGTTTGGTTGATCATTTGGTGACTTGGAGAACGATCAACAGAAAGAAAGCTGTGCCTACTGAAAATCGAGGAAAGACAGAAAGAGAAAAGGGAGAGAGAATGAGAAAAAACGAATAAGAAAAGAGAAAGCAAAATAAAAAAGATGACTGAAAAAAGGATAAGAAAAAAAAAGAGAACAGAATAGAAAAAAAAGAGAAGCCAACTTATATTCTAAAAGGTGAATTTTAAAAGCCCTGTGCATGCCAAAACAGGAAATACGCATAGAAGTTGGGCCAGTGCACGCCAAATGGATTTTAAAAGCTGCTGGAGGGTGGAGCATGGGCATCTTGGTGGAGCATGGACGTGTCGGGGCCTGGCCAAGAGATGTGTGTGCAAATACGTGCACGTCCTTGTGTGTGCCAGGGTCCCCTGCCACATAAATTTACATCTGCTATGGATGGTGTGTAAGTAGCAAAACAAAAGAATATAGGACAGGTAGCAGGGTTTTAAGGGTCGGGCAAACTGGGAACGAACTTGGAAAATGGTGGATGGCGTTGGCGCGCATCCCTTTTAAAATTCTCCCACTTCCCTAGAGAATTTTCCCTGCTAGGGAAATGTTCAGGGAATATTTACAGCATATACCTAAAATACCATCTCAGTCTATTCCTGCCATTGCTAAAATTTATTATTTACCTAAGACATGCACCCAGAGTCTTCCATGAACGTTTCTGAAGTCTTAGAAACTACTTTAGATACTGATATTCCTGTAAGAGCATCGATATTGGTATTATTTATGTTCCCTACTGAAGGACATACCGTGTTACGCTTATTTCTGAGACATAGGATAGAAAAATTCCATGGGCAACAGATCTGGATTTATTCAGATCTGGCCAGAGAAACCCAAATTAGAAGGCAAGAATTTCTTAAATTAAAACCTGAAGTTCTTGCTAGAGGTGCCAGATTTTTGTTAAGGTACCCCTGTAAATGTCAGGTAAGGTTTAAGAAACATAAATATGTTTTCTTTGAAGTAAAGTTTCTCCAGGCATTCCTGGAATCTCACCCTATTGATGCAGAGGTTGGTTAGAGAGCATAAGTAAAATACTGCTGTTATCTCTGGTTGTAAGGGAGGAGATATTTCTCCTCTCTTTTCTTTTTCTTTTTATGTCGCTCATTAATACATATTATGTATCTCTTGGATTTCTTTTAAGAAAAAACTGATATAAAAAAGTGTAAACATGTAGAAACTAAGACATACGTATAGTTTTCATGTTGCTTGCCTATGTATCAGTATACATTATAATGTTTATGTACTAAACATATAAAATTAATAAATTATAAATTAAAAAAAAAATCTCCTACTTATTCTATAGAAGCGGTATTTGCACGCACCCATTTAAAATTGCGCGCCCATGTATGTGTGTCCCGGCTATTTTATAGCATACGTGCATATTCTCGCATATGGTATAAAATGGGCATTTCTCTGGGCGCGGGTTGACGAACGTGCGTACAAGTGTGACTGTGCGCCTGTTTAAAAGTTACCATTCCTGTGATTTAGCCTTTTAAGCTTGGCCTGTTTTTTTTCTCTTAAGCATTAATGGATGAATACATCATAGTGTGTAGGGTGCACTCGACTGGTCAGCATTGCACTACACATACATCCTCATATTGCATTAAAGAACTGGTTAATTTTGGAAGCATAAAGATAGACTAAGTGCCTGATTTGATTTAGTAAAGCTTTGATGAATCAGGCCCTAAGACATAAAGAAACAAACTCTCTGGATAATAATCATCAAAAAACCCCTTCAAACCAAAATTATGCCCACCTACTGTGCTATTCCCTTTTCACTTGTGTAGAGCAAAAAAGCAATAAACAGGATTAAAAGTTGGGAGGCAGTGGAAGGAATTGACACCATCTGCATTATGCAAGTAGAAAAAATTGAGGTATGCACTCTCATACTTTTAGAAATCAATAAATAAGACCTTTATTTTTTCAAAGAAACATATTTTCAAACATTTTTTGGACATAAAGATCTTTTGAGTTAGTAGAAGGCCTGTGTAGAGAAAGTATACTATGAATAGGTAAGCACAGTTTACAAGGGACTAGAGAATATGTGCAGTTATAAAATATTACACAAATCAGACTTGCAGTACTTGCTTATTTCACTAGAGGGCTCTGTAAGGTTATGAATCATAGCATAGGCTGCAAGACAGACACCCAGCTTCTACTGTACTCTAATGATCTAAGCCAGAATTCTGTTTCACTAATTAGAATTATGAGTCGCTTATATTTTTATGGTTCAGACATGGTTAGTGCACAATATGCTTTATCGCTTGATCCACTTAACTCCTCATATGTCTTGATGCTTTATTCAGTATATTACTTGCGTTATTTTATTACCCTTCTCGTAAAGGAAAGGAGCCACCATGCTCAGTGCTGGCTTTGAGCCCTTTAAATAAAGAGTGCCTAGCGAGGCAGAGCAGCTTAAGACAGGGTGTTTTTTTTAAGAGGTGTGGTCTAATGGTTAGTGCAATGGGCTAAGAACCAGGGAAACCAGGGTTCAACTCTCACTGCTACCATCAACACTCCTTGTGACCTTGGGCAAGTCACTCGCTTAGGGGTAGATTTTTAAAAAATATGCACGCGCGTCCATGTGCGCGTGCTATCCAGCGTGCGCACATGGACGCGCAATTTTATAACATGCGTGTGCCAGTGCGCGCATGTTATAAAATTGGCGGCAGCGCGCGCAAGGGGGGATCGATTTTGTCGACATTCATACGTCGATGCATCGGGGCCTTCCCCACTTCCCTCCCAGTCCGCTCCAATTTAGGAGCGGACTAGGAGGGAACTTTCCTACCCCCTACCCTAACCTCCCTTCCCCCTTCTCTTCTCCTCCCCACCCTCTAAAACCCTTTTTCTAAAACTTTTTCTACCTTTTATTTTGCAAGTTACTTCAGGGCCCGACCTGAAGTAACTTGCGGCACGCAAGGATCCGGGACACCGAGGAATGGAGCTGTCTCGGGCTGTCCAGTTCCGCCCCCCTCTCCGGACCGCCCCCTTTTGAGGCCTCGGCACTTACACGCATCCCGGGGTTTACGCGTGTGGCCGGGTCGGTTTGAAAATTGGCCAGGCGTGCGTAAGGCCCGGCCACGCGTGTAAACCCTGGGATTTACGCGCGCCGGGGTTGTAAAATCCAGCCTTTAGATTATAAGCTCTTTGGGGCAGGCATTTATTGTACTTGAATTTAATAATATTTTATTCTGCCTTAAGCAGCATCTGGAAAGGTAGGAAAAAACTCCACCGCCCCCAGAAATTATTAGTATTATTTACTGGCATGATGTACATTTAGTTGAGCAGGTTTTTGTTTCATCTATGTTCTCTGTTCATGAGAATCATTTGCATCCCACAGACACACTAAGGTCAGTTTTCACAAGCATGAAAGATACAGCCCATTTATGGTCCTTTGGTTGGAAATGCAAAATCTACTATGGTACAATAAATGACTTATGATATTTTTTCTCTCATGCTAGGATGCCTGTGCTTTGCAGCTTGCAGCTTGTCATTGGCTAGTTCTGTTCAAGAATGGACCAGTTCTCTCTTTGGTGCCCTTGGTAGTTATTTATTTATTTTATTTTTGGAGGTTTTGCGGAACAACTTTGTATTTAGGGCAATGCAATGTCTTTTTGACAGGAAAGGTCTCCAAAGGGGATACCGAAACTGAAAAATCCATTAGATGTTGCCTTAAGTTGTGGGGAGGATAATTTTCAAAGCAATCTAGCTGCATTAAGGTGGATTGGCATGTTTAGATTGCCCTATCAGAACATTGCTTTCCTCTGCCCAGCTAAAAGCAGGCTCAGTCTTCCGGGACACACCTGCTTTTTTGCTAGGCTGAGAGGAGGCGTTACCTGGGTGTGTTTAGGTTGGCAAGGAAAGTAAGAATTTATGAATAAAAGGCGAAAACGCTTGATCCAAGGCTTCATTTTTCTTGATCAATTCACCACAAGGATCCGTGAACTCTTTAGCGCTATACTACCTCCATATACGGTTATTCACCACTAGTCTATACCGCTCATTGTCTCCACTTCCTATTGACTGATGACATTTTTCAGACATACGTACGTACACTCTTTTATCTTTCTAGACTGCCAGCACAAAATAGCAGGTAGAAAGTGCCGAGGCAGACTCAGTGCATGCTTATGCCCACCCTTTGTCTTTGATCTTTCCTGCCTTCCCCAGGTGGCTCCAAGAGCCTTTGCCGGTCCAAAGGCTGGCAGGTTACCGCCTCCAAGGCTCACCCATGGTGGTGCTTGCGGGCCAAGTGGAAACCATTCTCCCTCCCATAGTCCTGAGAATATCATCTCTGCAGCATGTCCAGGACCAGTTGGCCCCCAACAGACAGGGAAGCTGAGACAGTTTCTGCCAATGCCACAATACACCACAGGGCCAAGGCCTGATATACAGCAATTTGACTGCTTTTCTGCAGAATATTTTTGGCAAAAAAAAAAGGGATTCAGTAATTTTTTCTTGCCAGGTATGACTGTAGGCTACAGCGCATGTTTATTATTTCATAGGCTGTGCTGAGCACATTAGTTAATCTAAAGCCCATAGGGCCTGAAGTACTCTGTATTTTTCCCATAAACTGAAAAGGAGGGGAAAAAAACCTCTTTAATAGATCATATAGGCTGAAAACAATTAACATGCAGTTCTTAATGATGCTTAAAATCTGAAAGAGTGACTATTCTTATCTTGGTTCACGGCAGTTATTTCGCATCCACTCAGCAGAGAGTCAACCAGGGTAGGGCAGTGAATTCCAAGTGAGGAGATGAAGGAATCGTTGTTGAATTCAGCACAGCACTCTCCTCCCATCAACTTGGCAACCACACACATGAGCAGGAGAATGGAAGCCAGATTTTCGTGATAGCAATCTCTGAGAATGCTTTCAGGCGTAAAAGAATTATGAGCACAGAACTTCAGAGAGGTTGGATATTTTTGTTGCTCAATTTCCATAAACTAAGAGTGGAAGCTGAGGAAACTTATTCTGAACCTGTTCTTGTTTTCATTACCTAAACTTAGAGGGGGGAGCCCTTTAATTAAGGGGGGGGGGGATGTCAAAATAATTTGGCCATGGCAGCAGGCTCACCCTCCCTTCCCACTACCTGCTATGGTTTATTTGTATTTTGCAAGTAGTTGTGGTTAAACGTTATAGGAAATTGTTTGCTAGTTATAGGAAATTGTTTGCTAGTTATAGCAGAGGTGATATTGGGAACTGCTGACCAGGAGAAGGATGAGGTAACACCGGCATGTCCTGAGTAATGGCAGGGGGGGAGAGGGAAGAAAGATAATGCGAGACTGCAGGGAGATCGGTGAAGGTGGGGAAGAGGTGGTTTGGGTCAGATCGCCACACAGAGGGGAGGAGAATGGCAAGTGCTGCTTTCTGGGTGATTTTCTTTATCCTTTTCTCTGCTTACGTCCACTCCTCAGCCTGCTCTCACCTTTCAGAACTTCAGGTGTCATTCTCTTAGGCATAGGAGAGAGCTCCAGCACTCATCTTTTATCTCCACAGCAGGCAGAAGAGATCCTGATGATCACCATGCCAGAGAAACATTTATTTTTTATTTATTTAAACATTTTTATATACCGGCATTAGTTGTGGACATCATGCCGGTTTACAATAAACGGGTTAAGCTTGGAAATTACATTTTAACAGGGAAAGTAAAACTGGGAAAGGGGGTAACAAGAAGTAGCTGAGAAGAGAAAGGATAACAAAAGCATTTTGGGACATATGGTTTGGAGAGCAATATTTCCTGTAATGTGGACAGCCCTTTGGGGTACATATATCATCCTGTGATGAGATTTTCCTGCTGAAGGGATAATTCAGTGCATCTGCCCGTACAGAATGGGTTAAAAATCCATAAGTATTTTTTTATTTATTTATACTGCTCTATGAGTTTTGTTAGCTAATTTGTTTACATTACAATGTTTATTTTGATCTAGTTTACCCTTTTCCAAGTTCCATAACCTTGTTCTATGTAATGCCTATTGGCAAAATTTATGTTTAGTTTCAATGTAAACCGATGTGATTTGTATTTCATACAGGAACACCGGTATATAAAAATCTAAAAATAAATAAATAAATAAGTAGTGTAGCAGTCATAAGTGTCCAATTAAGGAACTTACACAGTGTTGATTTGCCTGCTTACAAGAAAGCTGATCAAGACAGGAGATCAGCAATGGTGTGCCAGTGATAGCACCCGAGAAACTGAAAACAGAGAGACGCAATCCTTTCTTATGTTACTGTGCTACTATAGATATATTTAAACCATTTATGCTAGAAGTCAGGGAAGTCAGCGTACTCAAGAAATAACAATAGCAGGAGCTAAAAACCTGCAGCAACATTTCATTTTTTTGGAAAATGTGGAATTGGTTAGCTAAATCCTCAATTGGTACAGTCTCTTCTCTTTTTATAAGGCTTCCGTGATAGGTCTTCTCTGATATACAGTTGTACCTTGGACTTTCATTTCCACTGAAACCTAAATTGGCCTGTTCTAAAACTGCAGCACTTGGTTCTCTTTATGGCTTTACCTCACAGCACTTTATTTCTTTATTGTTCTACCACCTGGAGCCTTACCCTAATGTATAACTGTTTATGTATAATTTGATTTAATATACTGCCAATATAAAGATCTGGGCAGTTTACAATAAAAATAATACATAAATTCATAAAACAGGCACACATACTACAATTATTTCAATATAAAATAAATCATAATAAAACAGAACTTATAGTAGGACATAAAACCATAATATTAAGACTTCCTTCCTCATATAAAATTGCCAGAAGCCATAATTCTTAAAATAGAGATTATTAATAAAAAAAAAAAACCAGAACCCATCACTAAATAAAAATACTAAAATGTTCTTCCTACTATAAAATAGTAAATAAATTTCCTAGGTAGATCATCTAGCATTCATAATAATAAACGAACAACCTAATCACAAAATACCCAAGGGAGCACCCAAGACTTAACTAATTTCCTAAATTTCACGCAGTTTACTTCTGATGGAATATCTAAGGGTAAGGTGTTTCATATATGTTCCAGCCCAATTTCCACTGGTGAGGGTAACCTCAACATTTCTTATTGTGAAGAGCAAAATACTCTCTGAGTTTGATAGGGGACCAGTAGAACAGCCAAATAGTGAGGAAGACCTGAATGCAGGGCTCAAAGTCAAACATTGGAACCTGAACATGTTTGTTGGCACAATAGGCAACCAGTGAAGATCTTCCAATAACCTCATGATATGATCATACCTACGGCCCAAAAAATCAGCCTTGCAGCTGTATTCTGAAGGAGCTGCAGTGACAAGCCAGGGTACAAGCTATTACAATAGTCAAATCGGGAAGCGATTACAGCATGCACCAAAAGCTTTAGATTCTGCTTACAAAGCCAACAGTTGGAGTTTCCTACAGTAGAAGCAATGAGAGAGGGACCAAACTCAAATTTGAATCAATATGAACCCCTTTTGCTTGAGTGGAATAGCAGATGAGGCTATAGCAGATCCAAAAAGTAGCAAAGGGCCTTTCCTGAACATACACATTGCTCAGATTTCTCTAACTTTATTTTGGTATCCTTCTTATGATGTATCCCTGTAATGACCACTGTGCCTTCATTTACTTAAGATTTGAGCTCTCTAGTGGAAAAGGGTGAAATAAATAAAGATGATGATGATTATATTTCCTCTCAGTATTATCACCACTATTACAAATAGTTATTTGAATAGCGCTACCAATGGTTTTAGCCCAAAATATAGTGTGCAGCCCTTGGAAGGCACACTAACACAACATGTTGGGATTGCTTTTATAATATTTAACTTTTAATTCAGCAAATAACTGTATAAGACAGAAACCAATGTACTAAGCCACACTGCAGTTTGCAAACACGACAATGAGTGAAAAAAAAACAAAAAAAAATGCACATAATTGCTTATGCAAGAAACTTAGGGGTCGATTTTTAAACTTATGTGCGCACGTCCATGTATGTGTGCTTCCCGGGGCACGCACATGGATGCTCTGATTTTATAACATGCGTGCACTGGTGCGTGCATGTTATAAAATCCAGGGACTGCACGCACATGTGCGCTGGATTTTATAATCCACGCGTGCATGTGCGGATGGTGTGCACAAGGGGGGGGGGGGGAGCTGGGCTTATGCAGTTTTCGTGTGGTGACGCATCCCAGCCTTCCCCAGTTCCCTCCCAGTCTGCTCCAATTAAGGAGCGGACTGGGAGGGAACTTCCCTACCCCTCTACCTAACCTCCCTTCCCCTTCCCCTTCCCCTCTCCTCCCTAACCCCTATCCCTATCCTGTGTAACCCCTGATTTTTTGTTTTACCTTTTGCTCCTCATCAGTAGCAGTAGTAAGTTGTGCGCACCGGCAGGCTGCTGGCGCGCGCTTTCCTAGCACAGTGGCAAATGGCCGCTGTACCGGCCGCCTCCAGCCCCACCCTGCTCCGCCTCTTTATCTGGGCCCAGCACTTATTCATGTACCGGGGTTTACGCGTGTGGCTGGCCCCATTTGAAAATTCACCTGGCGTGTGTAAGGCCCGGCCACACGCGTAAACCCCGACATTTACTTGCGCTGGGTTTTTAAAATCCCCCCGTTAATGTGTTATTTGGCACCCTGCACTCATACGTTTGTGACTACAAAATTTATGGAAAATATGTTAATGAATTGAATAATCATGTTTTTTGAGTTAAAAATGTGTGAAATTTAATAGTTAAGTTTTTTGCATGGACTTTATTGTAAACAAAGCTATTTAAATATTATTTACATTAGCTGGCAGTAAAAGACAAAATGCATGCAATATTGGCTAATTCCCGTGAACTCACTCCTAGATTAGTACATCAGTCTCCTTGCTAGTAAACTGATGTTTTTGAGAATGAAAACATACCAAGATTTCATACATAACATCTCTAAACTCATTTTTGGTTCAGTATGCTGAAAATCAAATTGCCGATTAGTTATTCCTATTGTAGCAATGTTACAAGACTGGCAGACTGGTTAAGTTCCCTTTTTAAATTGTTTCCATTATTTTCTACACTTCAGCTCATTAGCTATCTTGGTCAAAAGGTTATGAAAAGAAAACAGTCCTGAAACCCTGTTAACATTTTGCCATGAATGCTAAATACTTTACATTTACAGTCAATTAAACTTGCTACTATGTCTTACTACAGATAGGCAGAAGACTCTGAGTCTGGACTTCTGTTAATTAATATATAGTATTAGCAAGGTCATCTTTTCACCTAACCAAGGAAACAGTAAAAAAAAAAAAAAAGAATTCCCAGGGAAGCTGGGCTTAATGAAAATGAATGCTTGTAACGCTGTTGTTACTGCTGCATGCAAAACCCCAGAGATATCATCCCCAGTACTATTAGGAGGCTCTTGCTTGTTTGTTTATGCATAAACCTCATAATCAAAATTCTAAGTAGATTTGCAAGGTTTTTAATCCTTACAATCATATTCGCGTCAAAGGTCTGATTGAGCCAGTCTCCATTCACGAGCCACATCCATTACATGAAGGATTTCATATGCTAAAACCACCTCCAACACAATCAGTTTGAAAATTCTACAATAATCAGCTGTTGCTAGTATTGTCAAATTTCCATATTTGTATCTTGAAAAGTAATTGATAAATCATATTTTCTTACCTGGAAAATATTAAACTTAGGGTGTTTCTGTAATTGAGAGATGAGAAAACAGTTTTAAATAAGAGGAATTCAGGTCAGCCTGGTGGCTCAGTAGCAACACTGTGCAGTCATGCAGAGAGCCCGGGGTTCAGTTCTTGGGTAAAGTGTTCAATTGCCTGGGCTGGTTGGGCCTGGGGATGCTGCAGAGGCAGCCCTCACAATCCTTGAAGGGAGGTGGGGAGGGAGCCTCAACAATCACTCAGTGGTGACACCTAGTAATTTTACTTATCAGCAATAAGGATCTGGAAGATCAATCAGTCCCCTAGCCCTTTAAATCCCATACTTCCCAAATTCATCTACAACCTGAGACAAGACCTAGTATCCTCAGTAACCACCTTAATCAATATAATTTTAACCCAAGGCTACCTCTCTGTCCCTCTTAAAAAGGCTGTGATCAAACCCATTTTGCAGAAACTAGGCATCAACACCAGAATAGCCTATTGTCATGGATGTGAGCCCATGGGCTGTGGCATGGCTGACACAGTTTAGTAGGCAAACCTACTAGTCCCACACTGACAGTTGTGAACATGCTCTTACTGGGACTGGAGCTGGGGCTTCACCTATACCAACCCCGTTCCCTGCAGGTTGAGCCTTTCGGTCCTAGGGGTCAGCAGGGTTAGGAGGCATTCATTAAGGAGTAGTCAGAGTCCAGGTATGGGCAGTGGTCAGGGCTGGCAGCGTGGAGACAGGGTCCAGATACAGGCAGTGGTCAGGGCTGGTAGTGAGGAGACTGGGTACAGGTACGGCAGTGCACAGGGAGAAGCCGGTGTTTGTAGCATAGGTCAGTACCAGGCAGCAGGCAAGAGAGTAGTCAGGATCCGAAGCAGAGGTCAGTACCAAGAGTTAGGCAGAGACAAACGGACAGGATGAGCCAAAGTACTGGGATGAGACACAAGCAGGACAACCAAGACAGGGCAGGCAGGGCAAGGTCAATGGAGAGGCAAGAAGCAGCAAGGAGACAAGGAAGCAAGGTAACAGTGTAGACACAAGGAAGCAAGGCATAGGACACGACTAGCAAAACGCACTGCAAGGCAGAGGGTCCTGCTGCTGAGGAGTAGACTAATTGCACAGCTGTTCCTTAAATCCCCCAGGCTGGCTGATGTCATCAGGGAGCGTCATAGGAGAGTTCCTGCCACGGGGCCATTAAGGAGCGCCATGCAGTGTGCATGCATGCTTAAAAACACTTGAACTTGGATCAGCGTGGCTGCATGCCAGTTGTACTGGAGTAGAGTGGCGCCGGGCAGGGGCCGTGGCATTCTGCGGTGAATGTAGCCAGTTGCAGGACTGCCCCATGACCGGCCAAACATTATGCTTATCACTATCACCCAGTCTCCAGTCTTTTCTTCCTCTCGAAGCTAGTGCGGAAAGTGGTCTACTTTCAGCTTCTAGACTTTATATAGGATGCCAGCATCCTCCATCTTTACCGATTCTGCTTCAGAAAAGGCCATGTAGTGGAATCCATCCTGTTAGCTTTAACCAACAGCATCCACTTACATGATGACCAAGGTGGCGACTCCCTCCTGGTTCTACTAGACTTTATTGCTGTATTTGACACTGCTGACAACCTATTCCTGCTGCAGTGCTTGGAGATATCAGTACTGAGGGCTTTTGAATGATTCAAATCATTCCTGATCAACCAATCACAGTCCATCTTATGGGCCAATGAACATCCACACCAAGGGATCTCACCTGTGGCATGCCCAGCATTTAGTGCTTTCTCCAGCCCTCTTTATAGTCTACGTCTACCCAGTCTGCAACCTCATCCAGTCTTTCAACATAGAATTTTGTTTGCTGATGGCATCTAGCTTTGCCTGTAAACATGTACTGACCAATCTGCTGCCATCATTAATCTCAAAGACTGTCTCTCAGCAGTGGCCCTATGGCTGAACAAACACAAATTGAAGTTAAACCTTTCCAAGACCGAATTCCTCTGGTTAAGCTGACAAAGGCATTCTCTATTAACTTCACCTTCTTTGTCAGGAACCCATGTACAACCTAAAGACTCTGTACATAGTCTAGGGGCACAACTCAACCAGCATCTCACAAAGGAAATCCTCCTTTATGCACCTATGCCAGATTCATCAACTGTCTAGCTACTTTGAGAAATGTGAGCTAGCATCTATCATTCATTCACAGATCACCAAATGCACTGACTACTGTCACCCTCTATTCCATGGCATTGCATAATAGTCTCAAATGTCTCTAATCTTTAGAGAGCATGGCAGCTAGACTTTTGGTAGGGGTCAAATCACTGACCTTATTATGTCATTACACTGACTCCTGGTTGAGAGGATAAAATTTAAAACACTTTATTTTGTCTTCAAATGTGTGAATCAACTAATCCCTGAATATCTTTTTCAATTTATGCTCTTCTACAACCTCGTGAGGGAATTTCAGTCCCCCCAACAGACCCTTTGGTGCTCTCCTCTACTGGTTTCAGTTAGACTAACTTGCATTAGACTTAATGCTTTCTGCTACTCTGCCCCTTAGTTAGTAAGGTCCAAGTCCTTAGTTTACTTACAAAAAGTATAGTAAAGTTTGCCCGCACGCAGACTTTACCCAAATCCGCACATTTATAAAATTATCCTCCCAAAATCATCTAAATTTAGATAAATAAATGCTGATTTGGTATTTGCTTCTTGCCATCTATTTCATAATAGAAATAATGCATTCCATTAACATTTACAAGTAATGTCACACTTCCTGGGGTTGTTGGAGGTGGTTGGCCAACCTTCCTCAAATTATCTAATAATTCCCTTTAAATGGATTGGCCCATTATGTCTGACTGATTGAACTGACTGCAAAAGTGATTCCACATTAGAGTCAAACATAGGGGTACACATGGGGGTGAGGATGATAAGCACTGAACTTGAGAAGAAATAACATGTAAGTACCAAGGACTATGGTATATAAAACTCTAAAGTGCGCCTTGGACCTCTGAGAACCACCTGTCCCATTTGCATAAATAGGATGACTTAAATGTGTTTGATCGGCGAGGCTGAGACAACCTCAGGCAGATTGATAAAGCAAGAGGAACATGACAGTGGGAGAAAGAAGGTAGAATCACTTTCACTTCTGACAGGATCTCACGATGTTGTTTAGTGCTTGATAAGAGGATTAGAAATCTGAAATCGGCTTTAAATTGCAGAGTGATGGAATGAGATGGAAATAAATAGAGCTGCTCTGGTGATTACATCCCCCCTTGAGTACAATCTGTTATTAAATAATATGTTGTGCTTCTGTGGTTAACAGCATTTTTCTCTTTTGAAACAAGCATTAAAGTTGAAGAACAATTTTAGGCAATAGCTGATTGGGAAAAAGTGATAGGACACTGATTTTTGCTGTGAGATTTTTTTGATCTTGGTAAACCTAGCTTAGAAATGTTTCTAGGTGATGTGTAATTGACAACCAATGCTTATGACAACTGCTGCTATGGGAATATGTCATTATAACTCAATACATAATCAGGTGGAAGGCAAAAATATAGCTCAGTTCTTAACAATAAGACATAAGGAGCATGTGATGTTGGGAGGCACAGCCACACCTACACGCAAGAGATTAACTCAGTACATTAATCACCTCTAGTGACAGTAAAAGCATCATAGAAGTGCCTTATTTAAACCAGCAAAATGCCACAGTATATATATTGCTGATGGATACCGACGTGCTTTTGATGCATTTTGAAGCACAAAATCAAAGGCTAAAGTGCCTGTAACCACCCTAAAAATTGCCCACACTCCTATGCACCATGGCGTGCCATACCCTGTCCAGAATGATGTATTTTTTTAAGTTATTATTCATAGTGTTTGGATCTAAATGTAAATGATACCATTTTCCAGTTCATATTGTGTTATACAAAACAACACACTAGATGGCAGGTGGAAACTAATTATTTACTTAAATGTTTTGTTTTAACTGGATTTATTTGTGTGTTTATTATTATATGTACCTAAGGATGACCGCACTCTGCTTACCAGGAGGTTTCTCTTTATAGCCGCAGTTTTCAGTTGGACCATTTTACCTGGGTAAAAACCTATGAAAATTGGCCTTATTATATAATGTGCTATTTTCTCATGCTAATCTCTGTAACCCTGGAAGTTCAGACAGATTTGGAGCAGTCTGTGAGGAGGTGCTTTTCTGCTCCCTTTCCTACCATGCGTAAATCTCCTCCTTTCCAGGAAAGCTAGACACTACCTCCTGGCTCACACAAATGTCCTGCTTCTGCTCTCAGTGCTCTGTTTGCGTTCTCCTTCCAGCACTTGCTCGCTTCCAGTGCCTTACTCTCCTTTCTTCACCTTGTTTAATTGTTTTATTTATAT
Organism: Rhinatrema bivittatum; assembly: GCF_901001135.1. Lineage (NCBI taxonomy): Eukaryota > Metazoa > Chordata > Amphibia > Gymnophiona > Rhinatrematidae > Rhinatrema > Rhinatrema bivittatum. Next base: position 401,479,286 of record NC_042618.1, on the reverse strand, counting down.
TTGTAGAGACCCCGCCACCCCCCCATGAGATTTCCAGTAGATGGCTGTCGCTTAAGCCCTGCGTTAGGGGATGGGAGCGGAACATGTTGTTGCGCTCCTGCTCGCAGGCCTAGCCGCGAGCAGGCGCTTACCTTCACGGCCCGGAGGCCACTGATGTCCGCCTGTCCTTCCCACGGCATGGAGCTGCCCCCGGACCTTTCCATGCGGCAGGAGGCCGCCTTCTGGTTTTCGGAGCGGCAAGAGCCGCTGACGTCATCTCCACTGCGGTCCAGAGGCCGCAGTCCTCGGTCTCCCTTGTGGCTGGAGCTGCCCCTCAGCCTGCCTCCTGCCGCAGGCAGAGCAGTCTCCTCCGTCGGGGCCTATTCTTCAGCCCAGCCCTGCTCCTCAGCGTCAGCGGCAGCATGGCCGTTGTCCATGGTCCTGCTTCCTGTTTCCTGCTTCTTAGGCGCTGGGCCACACCTCTCTCCTTGATTTAAAGGGCCCGCGGCCGGATATGCCGCGGGCCTCACCTGAACTCCTCCCAGGGTGTCTCCTCATCTTCAGCCCTATTTAAGGGCCCTGCTTCCACTTCTGCCTTGCCTTCGCAAGGGACTAGTCCTCCCAAGGACTTCTCATCTTTGCTCCTGCTTGGCTTCCTTGCTCTTTGTGGGGTCCCTCGTCATCTGTGTTCCTGGTCTCTCCTGATGTTCCGTGATCCAGTCCTGATGTTCCAAGTCCTGATGATCCAGTCCTGATGTTCTGTGATCCAAGTATTGATGTTCCGTGACCCAGCCCTGATGTTCCAGGTCCTGAGTAGCCTGTGCCTCCGGAGGATCCTTGTTTTTAAATTCCAGGTTCCAAGTCCCATGTTTTAATTCTGAGTCTGTATCCTGTTCCAACCGGAGGATCCAAGGGGTTGCCTCGTTCCTGGCCTGTGTTGCTGTCCAGAGCTTGCCCCACTCCCCTCGTGGTCTGCAACCAGCCGACTGGCTATGTAGGGCGCGTAGGGGACAGTGTGGTCCGTGACCAGCCCAGCTGGGCTGTGTAGGGCACCTGAGGGACCTTGCTCGTTCCTTGTCTGAGTCTCCACGTTCCAAGTTCCTCGTCTGAGTCTTCATGCTCCAGAGTCTTCGTCCGCCCTTGTCTCCTGTCTGGCCTCTGCCGTTACCCAGCGGCAGGGCCGAAAGGGCTTGGAGTGGTCGAAGGACTACTCAGAGACCAACCTAGCGTGATTGGCCTCACCGAGGCCGTGCAGGTCGGCAGGGGCTTGGGCTTCCAGTCTCCACCCAGAAAAGGATCCGTCTCACCTGCCTCGGCGCTTCCTTGGAGCTCTTCTCATGGTTCGCCGAGGTCCAAGGGCACACTTCTCCCCGGATCAGGAGCGCGCCCTAGAGCTCCCTCCTACGGATCCAGAACACATGTCGGTTGTAATAGTGAGGCTTGCAAGACTGACCAGCTCCATCCTGTATAAAAGTAGGCAGAACAGGAAAGCAGTGGGGGCTCTTTTAAATGCATTTTTGAAATTTATTTATTTATTTTCAGTTTTTATATACCGACATTTGTTTAGTAACCTCACATCGGTTCACAGTTAACAGAGACATAGGTCTTTGTTTTGGGTCCCCTGAATAGGTGGGAGACTTCCTTCCTTCCAGTATCCCACCAAGAGCCATAGCTAGCCTATGGCCAATGTGGCCTCGGACGTAGGCGCCATCCACTAGGGGCACCATCACGCTTTCACAATGTGGCTGAAAAGCCTCCTTTCCTCCCTCTAGAGCTTTGCTTCCTGGGGTATGAAGAGCTGCTGCACCTGCTCCTGGTGTCTGCTTTCCCCTCAGGGCCATCCTTGGAGGGGGCTCATAGTCAGCCTGCACAGGAACTTTTCTTCGCTCTGTTTTTCCCCACAGTTAGAAGCAGTGGGTCTGCGGGGCCGCAAGAATAATCATTGGCTTTTCTCCCTTCAGTTGGGAGCATCTGTTCCCCCTCCCCTCTGGCAGCCAGGTACAAGAGGTGAACTGTGCGGCCTGCAGTGCCATAAGAAGCGGCATCAGCCTCCCCCCAGTAGTCAAGAGCAGGAGAAGAAGCCTTCACTACCTCCCCCTCCCCTCCCCATACTCAGGAGCAGCATGCCAGAGGCTAGAAGAAAATGTGATGTGCTGAAAGAAGAGGCTTCTGTTGCTACTCCTTTTGCTTCCAGAGTGGGGAAATCAGTGAGAAAGCATATGTATGTGTGACTGAGCATGTGAGTAAGTGAGTGACTGAGCATGTGAACAGTGAGCGTTTGTGCGTGTGAGCGAGCTTGTGTGAGTGTGACTAATCATGTGAGAAAGTGAGCATAAAATTGTGTGTGATTGAGCATATAAGAGACAGCATGAAAGTGTGAATGAGCATGTGAAAGAGTTTGTGAATGTGTATGACAGAGAGAGAGAGAGAGAGTGTATGTGTCTGTGTATGTGTGTGAGAGAGAGAGAGTGTGTGCCGAAGAACCTCAGTCTCCCCTGCTAATCCAGTACAGCCTCAGGGCATCAAAATCAGAAGTTCCCAGGTATGGAAAGCCCAGGGATTTTTAAAAATCCTTATTTGTTTTAATTATTGTGTACCATTTGATGTATCTGCTATTTTGAAATATTTTATTGGCATTTGGAAATGTTTTATGAATTTTTAATTATTGGATGTTCTATTTGTCAGCTGTTTTGAAGTATTTATTCTTTGTTTCAGTATGGTTTTACTATTATGACTGATTGATTTATAGCTCATAACTTTATTGTTTTATGAGGACTGGCCATGTTTCTATTTTTCCACTGTTGCACTGCATACAGGGACTGGCTTATTAGGATTTCCAATTGCTTTTGTCTGCATGTTTCTATTTATACTTTATGGTCTGTTCTGTATTTGGTGGGCATCTATATACGTGTGACTGAGATGAGGTATTCTGCTACTGCATAATTTCGATGTAAGAGTTCTATAGCAGCCTGGCTTGTTCTCTTTTCCTAATAGGAAGCACATTGCTGTTTTAGGGCCTGGTGTAATATTTGTAGTGTTGCCTTTTCATAGGTAGGGTTGTTACTGTTTGAGTGTTGGCAGTTATTGCTGTTTTGGTATGGGAGTTTACTATATTATAATTCAGTTTACTCATAGCTTTTTTAGGGCCAAGCCCACATCCAACAAGCATAGGCTTAATACCATAAGGGTTCCAAATGTTTGTTTTTTAACATTTTATCAGGGTTTTCTGGTTGGCACCAAAAAAGTGCATGTAAATATAATATACATGTTGTAAGAGATTTTTAGTCTCAGAAGACTGTACTGTGAATGATTTAATATAAAATCTTATGTATAATTTTTAATTGTATGTGGGAAGGGTGTGACTTGGGGGGGGCAGATACAAGGCTGTAAGTAGGAGAGTGTTTTATCTATCTATCTATCTATTTATTTATTTATTTATTTATTTATTTATTTAAACTCTTTTCTATACCATCGTTAAGCCAGAAGCCGTCACAACGGTTAACAATAAGGCACTTAAAATAATGTTGTTTAACTGTTATTTTAACATCTAGACAGGTGCCTGTAAGGTACGGTACAGAGTTTCATAATAGCTATAAGATGCTAGGTGAGGTTGTGTGTTTAGGTTTATCAGGTCGGTTCAAAATTATTAATAATTTACATGTTATCTGTTACTGCTTAAAAGTAAAAGCACTCAATTATGAGTAGCAGTGTTGTGTCAAAGCACAAGCTCATCGCTTTCTACAATTCTTTGGATTCTATTCTCCATTCTTTTTGTGGTATGCTTGTTTAAATAGCCATGTTTTTAGGCTCTTTTTGAATAGTTTGATGTCTTTTTGCAGTCTGATTTCTGATGTCATGGTGTTCCATAATGTAGGCCCTGCTAATGATAGGGCTCTGTCCCTTACTTGAGTTAGTCTTGCAGTTTTAACGGAGGGAATAGTTAATAATGCCTTGTTTGCGGATCTCAGGTTCCTGTTGGGGACGTGTACTTTCAGTGCAGTGTTTAGCCATTCTGTTTTTTCGATATGGATTAATTTTGTGTATGGTACATAGTGATTTGTATTGTATTCTCTGTTCAATGGGTAGCCAGTGTAGTTCAATTAGGGTGTCAGTGATATGGTCCTACTTTTTCCAGTCAGAATTCTCGCCGCTGTGTTTTGCAGTATCTGGAGTGGTCTAATTGTTGTGTATGGTAAACCCAGGAGTAGGGCATTACAATAGTCAGTGCTTGCAAAGATTAATGCAACATGGTGGGACTTCATTTTGAAAATTCCTGCATGTGCTTTATGGTGCTGACTTTCAGGCCGATGCTATATCGGCACGTGTTAAAGGAGTGCTCGTGATTGAGCGCCCGCCCCCTTAATGCGTGCCGATCCACCTCTCTGGGGCACCCAATGCAAAATGCAGATGGGCTGCCATGGTACAAAAGAGGTGCTAGGGGAAACTGTATGCCCCTAGTGCCCCCTCGGCAGCAGGCGGCCGGGAGAGGTGGTTGTCAGCCACTTAGGGAAACGGACGCTCAATTTTAAAGTGTCCGTTTTCCTAAACTGTGCACAGCCATAGGATAGGAAAATGGATGCTCGTTAATTGAGCGTCCCTTTTCCTAACCTGACCGTCAGCACCCTGTAAAAAAAATTTTTTTTTCGGGATGTTATAATTTTGTTGTTCCCTCGACTTAATATCGCCACGATATTAAGTTGGAGGAAATTCAGAAAAGCAGTATTTTCTGCTTTTCTGTACACTTTTTGAGCTCCTCCAAAATTAATGCCTGCTCTGGGCAGGTGTTAATTTTTATGAGTAAAAATGTGCACCTTGGATGCACATTTTTTTCCATGGGGGGAATAGATAATAGCCTCATTGACATGCATTTGCATGTGCTGAGTGGTATTACCTACGTGCGCGATTGGACATGCTAACCCCCGTTTTGTATTGCACGATATGACTGATCATACTGAATCCTGTCATCTACCTAAAAGTTACAGATACAAATAATTTGCATGCTCAGTATTTCAACATTGGAAACCTAACTAATTTAAATATGCTGAGCAATATTTGATGCATGGATATATAAATATGTTTGTTTGTTTGAACTTTTTGATGGTTCTTTTTTAATATGTGTGCCATTTTGTACCCTGCCTACAAATGTAGACAGAGCAAGTTATACATTTTTATAAATAAATAAAGCTCATGGTTTCAGGATCCCTGTACTGGTTCCAATTGAGCTGGAAGCCCAACGGAGTAAGAAGAAACTCCTGGGTCAAAATAGAAATTAAAGCCCCTGCATGTAACAGAGTCTCCCAGCTGGTGGGGTTGTATGTGGTGCTCAAGATGAGGGCACATTTTTTTCATTTGGCTATAGATGCCAAATGGCCTGGGTACGGTTTGGTTGGGTTGTCTCCAGCTCTGAGTTGTTGTCCCTGTGAGTTTTGAGACTTTTAGAGTTACCTGTGAGATCCCTGGCTCAGGAAAGGACTTCAGGCAAAACCCTTCCTTGGGAGGGTCAGGAGAAGACCTGCTGGCACCTTTTCACAACCTGTGGCTGACAGTCCAGTGGTGACTCATTGCAGGAGAATCCCTTGGTGTTAGTTTTGTAGAAAAGCTTTGCTTTTTTTCCTGGTTTCAGGAGGGAGTTTTGCCCTGTCACCTTTCCTGGAGGGGAATAGAAGATCTGTAATTTCCCCTACTGTTTGGTCACACCTGTGGAGTGGAGAACTTATAATAAGAGCTTGGAATATATGGAGACCCCCCCCCCCCCACCAGAGACTCCTCCAGGCGAAAAGGAGAAGTTTGGAAGTTGGAAGAGGACTGTTACATCATTGGTCTTCGGATACTGTTGGAAGAGGGTTATTTTATGGTTAGGACCCTCTGCACATCTGTGATTCTTACCAGTCCAAGTCCTGCAGAGTAAATCTATCTCAGGAGCTAGTCTGAGGGACACAGGCATAGAGAGTAGGAACAGCTGTGGGATGTATTTATAGACATATATGTAACAAGAAATAAATGTGTATGGTGCCAGATGAGTAAATTTGAAGGCTTTCAATAAACTTATTTTTGGAACGCCCAGACACACGTCCAGCTAATTAGCCATCATCGCCCCCTGAGAAGAGATTTTCACTCCTGTGCCTTGGGCCCTGGAGATTCAGCCTCCCTCCCTCTTGGGGAATCCACCCCGGGACTGGTAAAGACTGTGAGAGGACTTAAGCCTACGACTGAGTGTGACCCCTGTACTTTTCGGCTAAAACCTCGAAGTAGGGGATAATACACATTGATAGCACATTCAGGTCAGGTCAGGATTTTAAGTTTTAATAGCTATTAGAAGCCATTCTTTTTTTTTTTTTTAACAGTTACTGAAGAAACACTTATCAAGTCAAAGAACGTAGTTGATCCCCCACCTCCACATGTCTTCTTTCAGTGCAACATAATGTTCCTTCCATTACAATGAGCTCAAAAACTGGTTATCACCGTAGGGGGGTTCATCTTACAGAAAAAAAGTCCCATATCTTGGATAATGTTTTCTGAAACACTGTTACTGAATTCATCATCTATTCCATGTCTCTTGTGTCTCTTTCCTTTCTTCCAATTTAGATTATAAGCTGTTTGAGAGCAGGGCCTACTGTATGCATGCATCTTGTATTAATCGTGTATCCTATATTAAGGTGTCCACATTTACCTTTTACAGAATTGCATGTAGTATCAGTAAAATATGAATCATTAAAATGCATATATTTTAATAAAATGTCTGGTTCTAAATGGACTCTGTAATAGTTGCTTGCTTTCCTTCTATTGGATGGTCCTACTGCATGCGTCATCAGCTGTGGGCAGATCCCTGCAGTGCCCAGCATTCAGTTTACCTAGGTCGAAGGTTGCAACAACAAGCTTCACCTTACAAAGTTCAGGATGTGCTATTGCTGATTTTTGGGAACCACTATTCTAAACTCTTGTATCTGCAGATCAGAGAGGGTAGGGAAATGACAGAATCAGTGCCTATTACAGCACTTTGTATCTAATCTATGGCTATTAATTGGTTCCGACAGCTGAGGCACACACACAAATGTGATTTCAGAAATACATGCCATGAATTCTTTTATACAGTGTATTCCACTGTCTTCACAGTGCAGTGACTGATTTTGCTAACTCGTGCTCACTGCACTGTATCAAGTAGATTTTAAAAGCGTTGCTCATGGTAAAACGGCCCCATACACGCGTATGTGGGCCACAAGCGAGCAATGCGAATTTTAAGAAGCCGGGAAATATGCGTGATATACTTGTGCGCGCGTCAAGAATAAGGAAGAAGCAAGGGGGAGGGGAATGGGCGTTCCAGGCTGGGGCCAAGACTTACATGCATAACCCCCCAAATTTTGCAAGGCTGAACGTGGCAACATGCACCATGTCACCTGAATAACATTACTACTGATCCTGATGAGGCACAATTCTGGAGATTTTAGGCCAGAGGGATCCTGAAGGCTGGGGGAAGGGAGAGAGAGAGAGACATAGGCCTGGATTTTCTAAAATCACAGGCCTTAGTGAATCGTGCGGTACTGGGGGGTGGGGGGGCGAAACGGGGGGCCGGCTTTCGCAAACCAATAGCACCACCATGAAAGGTGGTGCTATTGGGCGCGTTACTCGCGGTGATAAGGGGCCTTACCTTTTCGTCATTAGCGATGTCCTCGCCGCGTCTGCCCAGGTGCCGCCCTGACTCCTCCCCTTCCAGTGCAGACTCCGCCCCGACCTAGCTATCACGTGCAAAAGCTATAGAAAATGATTCCCTTAGACAGAGAAAGAGAGAACGAGAGAGATTCTGACACTCTATATATCTCTCACTGTAAGAGGGGAACTTTCAGCATAGTGGGTTTTGGGAGGGGGTGGTGTTACATCGGTTTGCCTAGGGCACAAAGGTCTGTAGACCCTTGTAATACCACCCCCCAAAAAAACCCACCCTGAGTTGAAAGTGCCCTCTTACAATGATAGATATATAGAGTGTCAGAATCAATCAATCAATCTCTCTCTCTCTCTCTCTCTCTCTCTCTCAAAATGGTCACTTATGAGTACGTGTGGTAGGGATATTTTAAATGATATGCGTATACACAAACATGATATAAAATTTATTCTCATGTGCTCAATATGCACATTTACGGGTGCATGCGCACTCTTTTATGTGGTAGAAATCAGACAAGGTAAGGGGAAGAAATAAACTAGAGATGTTTGCAGTTGATATAGAACATAAGAAATTGCCATGCTGGGTCAGACCATCAAGCCCAGCATGCTGTTTCCAACAGAGGCCAAACCAGGCCACAAGAACCTGGCAAGTACCCAATCACCAAGAAGATTCCATGCTACTGATGCAATTAATAGCAGTGGCTATTCCCTAAGTCAACTTGATTAATAGCAGTTAATGGACTTCTCCTCCAAGAACTTATCCAAATCTTTTTTAAACACAGCTATACTAACTGCACTAACCACATCCTCTGGCAACAAATTCCAGAGCTTAATTTTGCATCAATTGAAAAAGAATTTTCTCCAATTAGTCTTAAATGTGCTACTTGCTAACTTCATGGAGTGCCCCCTAGTCTTTCTATTATCCGAAAGTGTAAATAACCGATTCACATCTACTCGTTCAAGACCTCTTATGATTTTAAAGACCTCTATCATATCCTCCCTCAGCCGTCTCTTCTCCAAGCTGAACAGCCCTAACTTCTTCAGCCTTTCCTCATAGGGGAGCTGCTTCATCCCCTTTATCATTTTGGTTGCCCTTCACTGTACCTTCTCCATCGCAATTATATCTTTTTTGAGATGCGGCGACCAGAATTCTACACAGTATTCAAGGTGCGGACTCACCATGGAGCGATACAGAGGTATTATGACATTTTCCATTTTATTAACCATTCCTTGCAGAACTGTTCATAAACCATTTTCACAAGTAGAAATATACAATATTTCATTAATGAGCATTAAGACCATTCTGTGAACCAGCATTAAAACATAGTAATAAATAAATAAGCAAACAAGATGACAGATTCTTAAATGTGAGACCATAAATTATTAGGGGTGTGCTCACTAAGGGGCGGATTTTCATACTCCGCGAATAGGCCTACTTTTGTTTGCGCTCCAGGCGCAAACAAAAGTACGCTGGATTTTAGTAGATACGCGCGGAGCCGCGCGTATCTGCTAAAAACCTGGATCGGTGCGCGTAAGGCTATCTATTTTGTATAGCCGGCGCGCGCCGAGCCGCGCAGCCTACCCCCGTTCCCTCCGAGGCCGCTCCGAAATCGGAGCGGCCTCGGAGGGAACTTCCTTTTGCCCTCCCCTCACCTTCCCCTCCCTTCCCCTACCTAACCCACCCATCCGGCCCTGTCTAAGCCCCCCACCTTACCTTTGTCGGGGGATTTACGCCTCCCAGAGGGAGGCGTAAATCCCCGCGCGCCAGCGGGCCTCTTGCGCGCCGGGCCGCGACCTGGGGCGGGTATGGAGGGCGTGGCCATGCCCCCGTACCCACCCCCAAAAACGCTGCCGACACGCCCCCGAAAACGCCGCGACGACCGGGACCCGCCCCCCGACACTGGTCTCCAGAAATGAGACACAGTACTCCAGGTGAGGCCTCACCAAGGACCTGTACAAGGGGATAATCACTTGCCTTTTCTTACTCGATATTCCTCTGTCTATGCAGCCCAGCATTCTTCTGGCTTTAGCTATCGCCTTGTCACATTGTTTTGCCGACTTCAGATCGGTAGACACTATCACCCCAAGGTCTCTCTCCTGCTCCGTGCACATCAGCCCTTCACCTCCCATCGAATACAGTTCTTTCGGATTTCCACACCCCATATGCATGACTCTGCACTTCTTGGTATTGAATCTCAGCTGCCAGATCTTCAACCACTCTTCCAGCTTCCTTAAATCCCGTCTCATTCTCTCTACTCCTTCCGGCGTGTCCACTCTGTTACAGATCTTAGTGTCATCTGCAAAAAGACAAACCTTACCTTCTGTCCCATCCGCAATGTCGCTCACAAAGATATTGAACAGGACTGGTCCCAACACCGATCCTTGCGGCACTCCGCTTAACACCGCTCTCTCTTCAGAGCAAGTTCCATTTACCATCACACATTGTCTTCTGTCCGTCAACTAGTTTGCAATCCAGGCCACCACCTTGGCACTCACTCCTAAGCTTCTCATTTTATTCACCAGCCTCCTGTGTGGGACTGTATCAAAAGCTTTGCTGAAATCCAAGTAGAAGACATCGAAAGCTCTTCCTTGATCCAATTCCCTAGCACCCAGTCAAAAAAGTCAATCAGATTTGTCTGACAGGATCTTCCCCTGGTGAATCCATGCTGCCTCTGGTCCTGCAATTCTTCCGACTGTAGATAGTTCACTATTCTTTCTTTCAGCAGCAACTCCATTACTTTTCCCACCACCGAGCTGAGGCTAACTGGTCTATAGTTATCAGCCTCCTCTCTGCTCCCACTCTTGTGAAGTGGGACCACCACCCCGCTCTTCTCCAATCACTCTGCACCACTCCCCGTTTCTAGGGATCTATTGAACAGGTCACAGAGCAGACCTGCCAGCACATCTCTAAGCTCCCTCAGTATCCTGGGATGAACCTCATCAGGCCCCATGGCTTTGTTCACTTTCAATTTCCCTAGCTCTTCCCATACATTCTCCACTGTAAATGGAGTTACATCTACTCCACTCCCCTCCAGTTTCTTGTTAACTAGCGATGGTCCTTCTCCAGGGTCCTCTTTAGTGAAAATCGAACTGAAGTATTCGTTTAATATTTCTGCCATTTCTTCGTCTCTCTCCACACATTGATCCTTTTCACCTTTCAATTTCACTATACCACTTTGAACTTTTCTCCTTTCTCTGATGTATCTGAAAAATGTTTTGTCACCTCTCATTACCCTCTTTGGCAATCCTTTCTTGCCGCTTGACTTTGTGCTGTCTTGATTACTTTCTTTGTCTCCTCAGTTCTACCGATATTCTTCTTTGTGCTCCTCCTTTGGGATCCTTTATATTTCTTGAACGCTGGTTCTTTTAGCCTTTATTTGTGTCAGCCACCTCCTTTGAGAACCAGATAGGTTCATTTTTCTTTTTCTTTTTTTTACTTTTCTAACATATAGATTAGTTGCCTTGATAATTGCTTCCTTTTAGTTTTGTCCACTGTTGTTCCACATCTCTCTTGTTCCCCCAGCCTTCTAATTCTTCCTCCAGGTACTTCCCCATTTCATCAAAGTATGTGTTTTTGAACTGCAAAACTCGGGTCTTCATGCTTCTTCTCCTTATCCTTTTTGTGATATGAAACCATACCATTTGATGATCACTGGTGCTGGAGGTGGGCACCCACCTGGACATTAGAAAAAATTATCTCCATTAGTGAGCACTAAATCGATTATAGCTCCCTCCCTTGTGAGTTCCATTACCATTTGTTTGAACAGAGCCCCCTTGCAGGGCATCTGCTATTTCTCTACTACTGTTAGATTCTGCAGAAGGGATTCTCCAGTCTACATCCAGCAGATGAAAGTCTCCAAAGATCACCACTTCTCCTTTCTTTCCCATCTTTTGGATGTCTTCAACCAGATCTCTGTCAAGCTCTTCTGTTTGATTTGGAGGCCTGTAAACCACGCCAATAAAAATGGATGCCCCATCATCTTTTTTTACATTGGCCCATAGTGCTTCTTCATTGCCCCATCTTCCTTGCAGCTCAGATGCTTGGATATTGTTTCTGACATAAAGAGCCACTCTTCCCCCTTTCCTATCCTCTCTGTCCTTCCTTAACAAGTTATAGCCCGGTATTGCCGTATCCCCAGTCATGAGATTCCGTGAACCACGTCTCCATGACAGCAACAACGTCCAAGTCTGCCTCCACCATTAGGGCTTGCAGATCTGGGATTTTATTGCCCAAACTCCAAGCATTTGTGCTCATAGCTTTCCAGCTTTTCCTCGTTCAGATTCCTGTTTTTCCTGGACTCCTTTGTGACTTATTTATTTGAGTTTTGTTATCCACGTCACCCTTTCCCTTTGCATTTGTGCAAAGGAAAAGATTAGTGCCTCTGACAGTCACCCAGCACAATGAGCTTTTTCCTTGGTTACTGATCGTTTTATGGAATTTCCTATATGCATTGGGTTTCTTCTTTCTTTTCAGATAACACTCAATCTCTTTCTCAAGAACTTCAGTATTTAATACAGAGAAGGCTTTTTGTACTTGTTGCACTAGATACAGTGTTGTGTCTCCGCATCACAGGTCTAATTCTACCAGAGCCCCCTCTAATCCTGTTGTTTTTTGAGTTTCTTAATGCCCTGTGTGTGTGTGTGTGTGTGGGGGGGGGGCTAAATTTGTGGGCTGCACAGCTGTCAAGAACGGGTGTCTGTGGGTCACAGGTCTTATCAGATATGAGACAGAAAATTCACTGTTCAATCATAACTCAAAATGATATGGCATACAATACTCAGATGCGAGAAACAACTGGTTAACCACTAGGCTATGCTACTGCTTCACAGTAGAGGAATAGCCTAGTGGTTAGAGCAGCAGGCTGCAACCCAGGGAAGGCAGGGTTCAAATGCTGCTTCTCTCACAAAATGCTCCTTGTGACTTTGGGGAAATCACTTCAGCTTCCACTGTCTCAGATACAACTTAGACTTAGGGTTCGATTTTTCGAAAGTTCACGTGTGCGTCCATGTGTGCGGTTTCTGGCGCACACACATGAACGTGCCTATTTTATAACATGTTATAAAAATACGATTCCTGCACGTACATGCGCACCGGACTTTAATGTCTACGGGTGGCCTCTTCTGTGCGCAATGGGAGGATTTTCGAACACAACGTGCGGCGACGGGAGTAGGGTTTTCCCAGTTCCCTGACCACCTAACTACCCTTCCTACCTTTTCCCCTCTCCTGACCTCTCCTCTCCTGTCCTCTCCTCTTCTCTCCTCTCCTCCCCAATCCCTAACCTCTACCTAAGTTTTTTTTTGTTTTAATACTTACTGCTTCTTCAGAGCAGAAATAACCTTGGCGCAGCGGCCGGCTGTCCTGTTTGGCTCAAGCACCTCCCTGCCCCCAGGCCTTCCCCTTTTCATTGGCCCAGCACTTCTGCGCGTATCGGGGTTACACGCATGGCCAGGCCATTTCTAAAATGCGCACGCAGGCCTCTTAAAATTCGGCGTAGTCTTGCACAGGGAAAAAACTATAGTAGCTTAATTATAACTTGCCTTGAGCTTGGATCTGGAAAAGGCACGTAATTAAGTCTTAAAAAAAAATCACAATTTGCTTCTCACATGGATATGATGGTAAGCATCTGGAATATAGTTAAAATCTTTGTGTAGTGTCTCAAAGAGCAAAATTCTGCTATACACTCAGGGGATTTTGGATTGCACTGAGATGTAATTGTGGCCACTGACAGTTTTTGGCTTATCCTTTTGTTTCTTATTTTGGGTTGCCATGTGTCCATCATACATCAGGCTAGTTCATTTTTCTCTTGATTTTACAGGCTTTCATTTTAGCTGCATGCATTCAATCACACAGCTTTCCCATGCACTGCGCCAGAGACCATTTCTGTTTCTGACAACCACTTTGGGGAAGGGTCACAGGGTCACAGCATTCCCTAAACTTCTGGTCCTTATTTGTAAATTAAATCTTAACACTGGAAATGACCAGTGTATTAGACAGAGAAAGTACCTGGTTGCAGATAACAGATGAAAATCCTGTTCCAAAGCTTTAATTGAGGAGTTAAAAAGCAAGAAAGATTCACCATTTGCTAATGACAAAAGTCCATGCAACCATTCTACCTGCAGACATTTTAGTCTTATCTGATCACTTTGGCACACATCTGTCAGAGGAAGGCGAGCCAGCAACAGCATGAGAGGCAAAGGCCAGAGTCTTAGAGCTATCTGTCAAGTCAGAATCCTTAGAGTTATTTGGTGGGTCAGAAGCAAGTGAATCCAGGGATCAAAAAGGCTGAAAAGGGAACTTAAAAGCCAATTCTCCCCTGAGGACCTAGCTTTGCTAAGGCTTAGTTAAAATTCTGAGAACCAGAAAGATGTTCCTAGCAACCAGAAGGTTGCCTAGACTCTAGCTATGTGAACGCCCTGTTCATAGCTGAATCCCAAATCTTGTCTCACTCTACTTCCTGAACCATTTCCAGCAGCAAAGGGGCAAGTATCCTTCTGCATCCAAGCCACTGAGTCCAGCCTTGCCATTTTGTTCTAGCCCTGTACCTGGCCTCTGAAAATAGCTCTGCTATAACACTGCTGCAGTTAATGGGCCTTGCTTTGCTCCAGTCCTATACTCAGCCTCTGAATCTAGCTCTGTTGCAGCCCACTGCAGTTCTTGAACTCTATTCCACTCCAGCAGTTCCTGAGAACCTTGCACCTGCACCTGTGCCTGTGTTCCCGTCTTCTGTTCCTGATGCCAGGCACCACTTATGGGTACTTCTGTAACCCTTACTGGGGGCGTTTGTCCCAAGATCACACAAACATATTTGATTTCTTTGGGGCTGCTCCAGCTAGCATATAACCCTTGCTTGACTCTCTGTCCCATGACGGATTCTTTTTATGGGAGGAAGCTTTCGTTTATGGCCTAGACTAATGGTGTCTTGCTTTCAGTATGTGCAGATGGTAGTTGCATCCCAAGGGGTGAGATGCTGGAGCAAATCAGACAAGATCAGGCTCTGGATGTTAAAATAAAGTTTACTGATTTGGCAATGATTAAATAAGTCAATTTGTCAGACAAATGTTGACGTTACATCTGCTGCTGGTACATGTATTTCTCTGTGGATAGGTGTCCTTAATTCCAGGCATCTGGGTAGAGCTCCCATGGTAGTTTTTATTGTGCAAAGCTTACCCAGTGACTAACCGGGAATCCTATTGAAGGGGTCACCTCAGTCACAGCAAAAAAGGTCCTACCTACCTGAATCCATATCTTTCCTGGATACCCAGCCCATCCTGGTTCCATGGATAGAGATCTAATTGGGAGCTCCTGGTCTTACGCATTCTCCTTAGTTGTGGTTATTGAGGACGTCTCTTGCAGGAAAAGACAGAAGGGGATCAGGCTGCCTCAGCACTGCACCCCTGTGGGGAGGGGTGAATCAGAAAAAAACCTCCCCACACAGCCAGTGTCCAAAAAATACTTCTAAAAGGTAAAGCTGGATACATCTTCAGCCATCACTGTCTTTCTCAGAACGATCTGTCACTGGTTCTTGCCTCACCTAGGGTGTAGAGTGGGCTCACAGGTCTTCAGTCTTCTGGGTGAGAGCCCTTTTGCTCCAAAAGGGAATCTGACTTAAAATTTTCTCTCTCACTATGTAATTAATATAAGAAGGACCCTCTGGCAGGGAGTGCTTGATGAGGTATCACTTCAAACTGAAAGTGCAGAGTGAGGCTTGGAGGCCTCACCAGAGAATAAAACCAAAACATCCTCATTGTTCAGAGGCTCTCTAAAACTGATAACACTGAGTTAAAAAATGGCTGGGCTAAACAGGTTGAGGCATCCAATCACAGCCCTCCAGGCTGAGAGGGACTGAAGAGGGATGGAAGGCTCATTGATAGTGCGTTCTATATAGGGATCTAGTGACATCTAGTGGCCAACCCTTAAGGGTGCCACACTTCTATGGGAAAGAAGCAGACCACCATTACTGGAATAATTTTCTCTTTGTGTACAAGTGGAGAGCAGACACATTTTCATTGCTTATGTTATGTATCTGAGAGATATGTTACACATTTTTCTTTAGTGCTTAATACAGAAGCTTACCTACTTGTTTTTTTCTAATAAATTGGCTCAGAATATTCAGTAAAAAGGAAACAGCTTCCGCGAAAGTGAAACTTTATCTTAATTCTTTGTGTTTATCTTAACATATTCTGATGCCACCTGTTTCTCACTTTTTCTTTATGCAAATAAGATTGGTTGGCAACCCACGCTCCAGCTCTGTTTGAAATAATAATAATTTTTTTTTCATAGTGGTACTGGACGTATGCAGTGCTGTACAATGTGACAAGGTAAAATCTAAGATGGTAACTTTCAAACTGGCGTGTGGACGCCCAGGGATGCGGTCATTTTATGACATACACGTGTATATGTGTGCATGTTATAAAATAGCCTGACTGCATGCACATGTGCGCACAGTTTTAAATGGACATGCACCTGTGTGCGAAATACCACTTCTACTACATAAATGGGGGGATTTTAAAAGCCAAATGCGCTGACACCGTTGGCCGTTTTCCCAGTTTGTTCCCAGTTTGCCCAGTTAAGGTATATAGCTTCCAAACCCCCTAGTTTAATAGTCTCCCTTCTCCTCTGTTAGCCCCGACCTTTAAAACCCCGCTGATCTGGCTAGAAATTTTTGTTTTACAACTTACATGCCATCCATAGCCAGTGTGCGTAACTATTTAACGTGCAAATTTTATGGCAAAGTCCTGGAACGCCCATGCCCTGCGCAGACTATGCCCGCACCCCTCCCCCTTTTGGAAACGTTTTATTTGGGCGCACAGCAGCACATACATACATATCCCGGCGGCTTTTAAAATCCGCTCAGCGCCTGCCAGCCCAACATATTCACGCATCCCCTAAATTCAGCACGCGTCGGGCTTTTAAAATTCGCCTTCAAGTGGGTTACCTGAGGCAACAGCAGAAAAAAAGGAGTCTATTTACTAAAACATGCTTTTAACGTGCATTTTTATTATGTGCCCCCGTAAATGTGGGTTTGACTAAAGGGTGTTAAACCCTTAATAAAGTCCATGCCGGAAATGCACATTGCCATGGCAGAAACGACATACTCCCTGCAGTGGTATCGTGTTTCTGGCCCCACATGCCGCTATCCGTAAAGCAGCTGCGACCCCTGAGGGAAAACCTGCAGCAAACTCTGAAGCCACCTCCCCAAAGCAGATTTCCCCTCAAACCCTTCCTTGGCATATCACCTCTCCTACCTCCTGAGCCCACCCTCCACCCAATACTGCAAATTTCTGCTCCCCTCCCCCCCCCCCTGCATTGCCCCCCATGCTTTTTCTCCTGGATCCTTTTTCACCTGCTAAAGCCCTCGGATCCCTAACCAGGAAGGAAAGATCCCTAATTGCTCCTGTCTCACTGGCACTGAAATCTATAATGGCACCGATTGATCCTCTTTATCCTGCATGTGATGCTGTCCTGAGGAAAGACTGACTGCACTTCTTGAGATGTACTTAACTTTCAGAGGCTTGTCATGGATCACAAAGTTTGCTGTGATTCACATTAAACCTTCCTAATATTAATGAATTGCGACACAGGTCATTCATTTTTTTCCATGCATTTGTCCAAATCTTTCTGCAATGTCAGTTACTTGAGCATTATAGATCTTTATACATTAATGCATTTCTAAACACATGCTAACACCACTAAATAAATAGACCCCAAAGTGACTTGCCTGAGGTCACATGGAGTATCAGGCGGGAGAAGTGGGATTTGAACCCTGGTTTCCTGGCCGTTGCTCTATCCACTAGGCCACACTTCCTCAGATTGAACTCCTCCTCCTCTTTGTGAATTAGTTTCTCTGTTGTGGTTTGAATTCAGGTACTTCTTAAATGATGATAATGTTCTGTAGTTTTCTAGGACTATTTTAAATCTGTCTTCAATATAAGACTGATAATTCTTGTTTGTTGGGATCATTAAACTCCCTTATAATCTTCTTTACTGCAACAACTTCTCACTCCGAATCTAAAATTGCTCAGCTTCCAATTATAGTGAAGACGTTATGCAATGGCCAATGATAAGTAAACATAAGGATAAAAGCGGATTGGTTGTTTTTGGAAGGCAGACAGCAGCATGATCAGATTTGCAGAGGCAATAAAGAAAGAAGAGAGAAGCAAATGCTAAAGATGTGCAAACATAAACAGTATCACGGAGATAATAAATGACATCCAAATACATTTGATCAGTGTCACTGTCACGCTTGTAGCTCAGATTTCTAATAGCCAATTGAGTTCTGAAGAAAATGGATTCCCTGTAGGAATGTCATAACTTCATTGGACCAATATAAGGATAATGAAAAAAAAATGTGACCATACATGAGCATTCAAGACTATATTGGATCCTTTTGTAGGTGATTGTAATGGACATACTCTATTATTTTAATAAAGTCTTCATATATTTTCAATAGTGCAAAAGCAAATGTAGATCTTGGCATTCCTAAATTAAGAGTTTTTATAAATGTGTGATTTCTGTTCCTTGTAGAGATCAGTTTTCACTTTATTTGTGGCCAAATCAACAAAATGCATTTCCTGATATATAAATAGATATGTGTGCATACATCTATCTATCTGCCTATATATTAGGGTTAGGCAACTGTGGTCCTTGAGTACCACAAACAGGTCTGGTTTTCAGGATATCCACAATAAATATGCATGATATATATTTGCATGCACTGCCTCCATTGTATGCAAACATCTGTCATGCATATTCATTGTGGATATCCTGAAAACCAGACCTGTTTTCTGCACTCAAGGACTAGAGCTGCCTAACCCTTCTATCTATCTAGAATTAGTTCATTTATGACAGGATTCTACCAGGAGCCATGGCAGAGATCTAAAACCTTACACCCATGTACATTTACCAGTGTGGATCTGGTCCAGATCTGATGGCCTTTTCAGTGGCCTACATGAAATTAGTTGATGAATCCAGCCTGGTTCCCAATGGACAGTTGTTCAGAGTATTAACAATTTGCCTATTGGTACTAGCTGTTATGCAGATTAGTAGACGAACTGTAGACAGAGCTGAGTCAATTTGCAAGACATTGCCATTACCTGGGTTATCTTCTTCCTGTAGAATTCTTCTATTGCTAGGTGCGACTTATGTTTAGGTGCCTTGGATGGCTGGTTCCAGTTCTACTTTCCTGCACTTCTGAGGAGAGAGTAAATAATGAAAATACAACATACATAAAATCATGATTAATATTTTAGTTGAACTAGTATTATCAAAGGGTTGATGTTCCTTTGAAGGATTATTCTCTAGCCCTCTTGTATGCTTTCCTAGAGGTATATCTTGGGAATCAAATAGATTTTTTTTTTCAGAGAGGGAGCATTGCAGTTTTTGAAGAAACAAGTAATTTCTTTTCAAGGGTTCTGATTTTTCATATAGAAAGTCTTGCTGACAAGTTGCCTTTTGATGCACCATGTTGCTTTTTCCTCAGTCTAATTGAAGCAGATGATATGCTGGGATGAGGCTAAAACAATCCAACATGATAAATCACAGCATGTTCCCCACTAGCTGAAATTTCAGTCAAAGAACATTTGTTGAGAATCAAGGGAAAACTTTGAGAAAGTTTTATTCTCTTTATTTTTAATTGATCCACTGCCCACATAGTTTTCAAGTACTGCACAGTTATTATCTAACAGAAGCATAAGAGAGTAGCAAATTAAAGGTGACAATTTATATCATGGCATAGATTCCCTTGGATTTCAACTCTCCAAGCCTTATCATATTTGAGTAAAAAACTGTATGTTCCTCAGTTTTGAACTGACTTGCTAATAGCTCTTCTGAAATTTAAGGCACATGCCTTACTGCTATCAACTTCATTTAATGAATTATCATAAAAATCCTTCCAGCTGATTCAATTGACCACCATGTTGGGACTCTGAGGGCCAAGAACTGAAACTGCAAAGTAGCTGATGTGCCCTCTTATCCCACAGAGACAGGACTGCATCACATTGTAAGGGTGTCTTGAGGAATACACTGCTGTCTGTGATGTGTAACTGCACTGTGGATAAAAGGGGGGAGAGGAGGAGATTGTTTTCCAGGGTTGGCAACTTGGCACCTGCCACAAATACAAAATTTACTAGAAAGGAAAATTAAAAGTGAAAACAAAACAATTGTGTTAATGTTTCAAGATACGGGAGAGGAGTTGTGTATTTCCCTATGCTCCTATATGAGAGGGAGAGTAATTAAGTGCCACTGTACTTTAAATCAAAGCAAAGGAAAAAAGAAAATAGCACAGTGGGCTCACTATCGAGATAAAAAAAAAAAAAAACGTGGGAAGAAAACTATCGGTGGCTTATATATTTTTTCCATGATAGTTTCAAGCAATCTTAACTTTGGTGACCTAATTCTGTCTCCTCAAGCCACGTAACTTCATCCCTGAACAAGGAAGCCATAGGCCATGAGTGCTTTGTAGTAAAATGTTCTTTAAATTGCATTCTGTATCTTTCCTCACTATGAATTGCTGACTATACCACTTGACCTTAGGTTTGAAGGCGAAGTCACTTCTTAAGAAGGGTATTGACTCATTTGTCTTTTGTATTTTATCTTGGCTACAAGAACCTTATTTTCTATATTCTTTTACCTTTTTAGAATGGATCAGTTAAATTATTCTGTAGTCAACATTTATTGCATGAATTCTCTGTACTAATATCTTGGCTACTAAATGATGAATTATACACTATATTACACATATGATTAATTGAAAGGCACAACTTATGCCGGAGAACAATAAAAATGGGAGGAACCTGCAGACATGAAAGATTGGATTATTACTGTCTGTAGCTGTAAAAGCTCTGAGAAAGTATAGTCTACTTAAATATTATTTTATTGTGTAATTGCTGGCACCTCAATTTCAAGTTATTTGAGAAGCAGATACACATACACACACACACACACACCTCGATTTCAAGTTATTTGAGAAGCAGATACACACACACACACACACACCAAGCAACAAACCAATATTTTGCCACAACTTACACCTGGCTGTCAAGGGAGAATAACTTATATTTTCATAAACTTCAAAAGGAAATGACTGATTATTGCTGGGTACTTCTCACACCCATGAATGAAAATCTAATTTTGCATTGTATTCAGCACTGTGGCGGCTTTATGATAATGCACACCCACTCTTAGGTGGGCCCATCATGAGTCTATAAAGACAAGGACATTATGATTTCTATTCTGTTAAAATTCAGAGATAAGCAAGACATTGTATGCAGGAATAAATCTCTGTAGCATTCCTGAATATTTTTACTTGTAGCATGAGAAAAAATATGCCACTGGACAAATATTTCCAGGTATTTGGTCATTTCCTTAGCTCAGGATTTTTACATAACAGAGGCCTCTGTATAGGCCTTTGTATGTACCATTCCATCTTCCCAGTTGCCCTCTAACCTGATGACAGATTGAATCCCATATAGCTCTAAAGATTTGAAATGACTGGCCTGTTAGTAGTTTGTACTCTCTATGGGATTACTAAGGGACCTTTGCATTATGCAATAAAACTCGTACTAAAAGGTTTTTAGTTTGAGCTCACAAAACAGTTTAATATGCACATAAATCTCAATGTTTGTGCATGGTAATCCCTGAAGAAGTGTTGTGCACACTTCTAGTATCATCTGAATTACCCACTACTTAGCCCAAACTGAACAAGCCAGATAGCAGAGGGGACTTTTTCCCTCCTGCCTGCTTGTGGCAACATTCAGCACCCACTGGGGCATCCTTCTCCCATCTTCCCTCCTGCGAACAGTAAGAACAAGCTCTGTCTGGGACATCCCCAGCCCTCAACCAACCCCTCCCCTGTGCCGATCACCTCCCTGCCCATGAGAGTCAAATGTTGACTTCCCCTGAAGCATCTGACCACCCTCACTTCAAAAATCTCCCTTTCCCTTGAAGCACTAGATTCCTCCAGCCCAGGTCTGGATTTGCCCATAGGCACACTAGGCCTGTGCTTAGGGCAGCAAAAATCTGGGGTGCAGTAGACTTGCTGAAGATTTGCTGTCACCCAGGTGAGCTAAATTTCACTTGTGTTTCCTGCTCTAGTACCTCCCATTCCAGTGGGAGGGGAGTGGTGAGGCTGGAAGGTGTACCTGGGAACTTTAGAGTTGTGGCCATCCTGAGATTGCTGTTGATTTGTAGCAGGGAAGGGAAGAGGGGGAGAGGAAGGAATAATGCATGACATATGTACTCCAACCATCTTGTCGGTTACCATTAAGCCGTGGGAAAGACTAGCTAGAGTAGGTTAGTGGATGGGGGGGAGGACCCATTCAAATCCAGTCCCTCCCTTTGAGGGTCCTGGGAATTGCCATCCCCTTAGGAGGCTTTATAACAGCTCTCTCCTGAGAATCTGGAGGTAGTCTTGTATAATTTTTGGAGCGTTAGTAGGTGGTAGGTGCTTACCTTTTGTTGGATTTTCAGGCACAGTTGGAGGGAACAGGCTAACCCAGCCTGGGAATCCTGACCAGGGTCGGGAGGGTGGTCCTGTCAGTCTATACCCTAGCTGGTGTGGATACCCTTCTGGGTTGTTTTTGGGATTTTGACCTTTTCTTGGTAGAAGCTTTGCTGGACACCTGGGCCTTTCCTGGATTCAGGGAATGGGGAGCCCTGTGTTCGGGATGCCCAGGGATAGGGAAGGCCTGCTTATCTGAGATGGTGACCTGTTGCAAGGGATAACTCTGGTGTTATACTCAGTTAAGGGAAAAGACTATTATGTAGACATCCAGGAGGGGAGATTGTTTGACTGCCCCTTCCAACCTGCAGTAGAGCAGGGATTCTGGGGTCCCATTAGGGTCCTGAAGAGAGTCAGACTGAAATAAATCTAAAGAAATGGAAGAACCTGCCAACCATAAGCAACAGAACTGTAAAGATTCTAGAGGATGCCCATCAGGAGTCTTCAGGCCCTGGGGAGAGAGACAAGTTTACTCTCTGTGCAAGGACAGGATTTTTGGCTAATCGTAGAAGGGTTTTTTTTTAACCAGCTAAAAAGTTTCCCTGCCAAACAAGACCTCCATTTTACCTAATTCAGGAGGGTGGTGGGATCCCTTGCCTTTTGAAAGATTCCTGCATAGATAGAAATGAATACTGTAATCAAGACAAGAGAGACTGTGTTGCTGGTAACATATTTATTGTGCTATCTGCAACTATTTCATTCAATAAACTTAAGTTTGGACACTAATTCAGTGCATCCAGTGTATTCATTTAGCACACAGCACACAAGAAGGGAAGTGACCCCCTTCCCAGAGAATACCAAAAGGATGTCAGCCACCCCTGCACTGGAATCTGAAAGAAACCTTTTCCTCTCAAGCCAAAGGATCTATACCCTGGGGAAAGGGGAAACAGAAAAGAGCTAATCAGGGTTCCTGCTCCAAAGAACTTACAAATACTTTTATGGTCCTACCCATGTAGGACACGTACTCTGGGGTGGGGTTATACATAGAAACATAATGATATATCTAGACTCCCCATCCACAGACTCACTTAGCTTTAAAATCCCTACCACTCCTTCAGAGATCCCATGTGCTTATTCCATGCTTTTTGGAATTCATATACTTACCTTGTCTTCTCTGTAAAAAAGATTAGATTACCCCATTTCACCCTCATCCTGTAGGGAGAAGAGTTATGAGTTCCAACTCCACCTCCTTTTATGTATGTACCTACTATTTACCAGCAATTTTCTGTCTGTCTGCTTAGAGAATAACCCAAGCTGTTTGTATGAAGAAAATCTTATTTATTGCTAAGTTAAACAGAGTTAAGCTTAATACTTCATCAGAAAACACACAAGCAATTAGGGAAACAGAAAATAAGAAAAACAATAGTTACATTGACATCCGGTGCTTATCATATTACAATTAACTAAGCTCTAACTTCCTAACCCACTGGAGAGGGAATGGAGCTACAATTTCTCACCATATAGTACTGGCAGCAACACCCACTTTCTGGCTGATTGAGCGGTCTCTCCTTCGCAGGTCTTCAGCACAGAGGCAGAGAGGACAATCACAGTCACCGAAGCAATGGACTGTTCAGCTCTCCAGTTCCTTATACCTAGCTCTGCTGTGCCCTTGGTCTCTGCAAGTCATTTTTGCCCTGGGTGCCAGGAAGCAAAATGGGGGGGGGGGGGGGGGGGGGGGGGGGGGAGGGAAGAGGCGGCTCTCAGATGGGTTATACTCCTCTTAAAATAGATAGGCCACAATTGACAGTCATAAGAAGAGATACACTACCTAAGTTCTATAGAACCTGGACCCTAATGACAAACCTTTTATAATGAGGAGGGGCGGGTTCATAATTACTATTAATCTTGTCATTTCTTCAGGGCTTGGACCCTCATTGAGCCCAGGGGTCCAGGGTATTTGAATTACTTGAACAATTTCTTATAACTATCAAGATTATGTAATTGTTGTAACTGGTTCCGTATGATTAAGCTGGGGGTTTGGAGGGGGATTGGGGGGGGGGGGGAGAGGGTGGAACAATGGAGAGGGATGTGATCTTATTGGTTGGATTTCGGATCTTGTCAGTACCATAGTTTGTACTTTACCTTTTAGAGTATATTATGGCTGTATCTGAATGTGGATGTTTACTGATTGTACAGATTTATATTCCTCTCAAAAACAATTGTCAATAAAAAAAAAAATTGCCACGCTTGAATTAGAATGACAATGATGGTGAAACTGAGCACTTGCACCCCTGCTGCTTTTAAGGGCTTACCCATGCATAATTCAGCAGCTTCATGCATAGTCAGATAAATGCATAATTAAGACTTTAATAGCTGATTTTCCTGCTCTTTTACCAATTCCTTTGTCTCTTCTCCAGGTTCATCAAGTGGTCAGTTCTGATGACTGCCAGTTATTCATCTCTGACAGAGCAATGATAAACTCTGCTCTCAAATTGGGACATAGGACCATAAAAAGAGGCCCCTAATGTTTTTCTGGTACAGATTCACACACAGCACCATTTGTACTGGAGAAGGTACAGAGAAGGGCTACCAAAATGATAAGGGGAATGGAACAGCTCCCCTATGAGGAAAGGCTGAAGAGGTTAGGGCTGTTCAGCTTGGAGAAGAGACAGCTGAGGGGGGATATGATAGAGGTCTTTAAGATCATGAGAGGTCTTGAATGAGTAGATGTGACTCGGTTATTTACACTTTCGAATAATAGAAGGACTAGGGGGCATTCCATGAAGTTAGCAAGTAACACATTTAAGACTAATCGGAGAAAATTCTTTTTCACTCAACGCACAATAAAGCTCTGGAATTTGTTGCCAGAGGAGGTGGTTAATGCAGTTAGTGTAGCTGGGTTCAAAAAAGGTTTGGATAAGTTCTTGGAGGAGAAGTCCATTAATGGCTATTAATCAATTATACTTAGGGAATAGCCACTGTTATTAATTGCATCAGTAGCATGGGTTCTTCTTAGTGTTTGGGTAATTGCCAGGTTCTTGTGGCCTGCTTTTGGCCTGTGTTGGAAACAGGATGCTGGGCTTGATAGACCCTAGGTCTGACCCAGCATGGCAATTTCTTATGTTCTTATGCCTTAGACATTCTGCTTTGTTGTCCCTTCTATAGTGGGGAGGCAGAGGGATGAAAGGTGTCGATAGTACCAATAGTGAACAGGAAGGCAAAATGGTGCTGCTATCAGCATCATTCAACAAGGAAGGGGGTGTGTGTATGTGTGGTTACAAGGGTTACAGGCTGTTGTGCCCTAGGCAGACTAATGTAACACCATCCCCTCCAAAACCCATCCTGGGTTGAAAGTACCTCTTTTACAGTAGAGTGTCATATAGTCTCTCTCTTTCTCTCTCTCTCTCTCTCTCTCTCAGTGTTCAGGACTCCTCTGGTTCCTCGTCCTGTAAATCCCACACTGGAGCCGGAGCTTGAAACTGGCTTCTTAAAACTCGCACATATGTGATCATTTTTGCATGAGCAACGCTTTTAAAATCTACCTTTCTCATTTTTAAGCAATTATTATGGTTCTAGGATAATTTTTGAGTTTCTACTAGCACGGTTTGGTTGATCATTATTAGATTTTATTACATTGATATTGTCATTAGTTAATTTGTTAAGTGGTATAAATGTTTATGTTGTTTATTGGTCTTAGGTGGGATTGTTTTGTGGTTCAGTGTGTTTAATTTTTATTTTTTTGTTATATTAATAATTTTTTTATTGTATATTGTTTTGATTTTATGGGAAATCAGTGTACCAAAATAAATTTACATTTATGTCCTACATGTACACCCAAGCTCCCTTCCCACTTTTTACTACCAAGCTTTCAAATAATCTAAGTGGACCCACTGCTGTTCTGCTTACCATCTCTCTGCTCTTCCCTTTCTATTGCAATAACTGGCCCCAAGTTATTTCTGTTTTATTGAGTATATAAACACTCCCAATGTCATTTGACATCAGGGTACTGTGTAAAAACTGATAACAAAACAACCCATTAAGAGGCTGTGAAATGAAGACATCGTTAAGGCTCCTATTGTTTTTGTTCTTACTCTATAAATCAGCAAGAAAACAGAACGAACACAAAAATGTAACAATAAAGCTTAAAGAAAGGTAAGTATTATGTAAAAGCAATCAAATATAAAGAAAAATAATTTCCAAACAGCATCTATAACACTAGGTTTAATGTAATTTGAATTATTACAGAAAATAAAAAGAAGCAAACATGCAGAGAAAGCCATTATAAAGCAATCATTGTATAATTTTAGATTCTCAATCCAAACAAGCACCTCTTGTAATGTAGCAGTTACTTTAACCGTGGATTTAGATTATGGGAATTAGTGAACACATTTTAACATCTTCCTTCCTTATAAATAGTTTACCAACAAGGAAGTGTTAATTAAGCTGAGAAAGAAACCATTGCATTTTTTTTGACTGGATAGTATTTAATTAAGTAGTTCCATGGGTAGCCATACAATGAGCATCATATATTATTTAAAGTTATAGTGTATTATTAGATGATTTGTGTTTGTTGCTTTTTTGTTTGCTTGGCTGGTGCAAAAGTCATTGCTCACTGTGATTAATTGTGCAATTAACATGCAGAACAATAAACCTATGTTTCTAAAAGCACTCAGTTAGGGGCCTATGCAATAAATGTGCATGGTAAGACTCTCTTGTGCACACTAAAAACAGCATGCTGCGCTGGAAGGCCTTGACATGGATGTTAAAGTGATCCTAGAAGACATTATAGTGAGCATGCAAAGATTTGAGAGCTCGTGTATGTAAATTAAGGAATGTAATATGCAAATGAGTGGTTACTAAGTGCTTGGTATATAAAATGATATGATCATTCTCCATGCTATTTATAGAACACTCAGTAAATGGTTGCTTGTTAATTCCTACAATGACATGGTGTTAACTAACTACCGTGCACAGAACCATTCAGCATTCCCACTGCTAGTCAGCCTGAAGTGAATGGGCCAGTTAGCCACAGGGATTTCCTCCCTCACTTCTTCCCTTCCACAGTAATTTTCAGAACAAGCTGAGGCAAACTTCTTACTCCCACAGACAGCAAGAACAAACCTCATCTTGCGTATCCCTATCTTTCCACCACTCATTCTGAGGCAGATGATATTTCCCCATCAGCATAGGAATTCCCACACCCACCCAGCCATCTTGGGCCCCCCTCACAAGGCCCTTGAGCCCCTCTGAATCTCTCTAGGTAAACTCACCCTTTTTGGAAGGCCCCAGGGTTTTCATGTATTGGAGCCATCATTGTGCTAATTTTATGTTTGATTTTATTGTAAATGTGCTTTTATTGATAAAATATTACAAATTTAATATCATGCTTTTAAATATTTATTATTTTATTTTATTATCTATTTGTTTTTTGTGTACTACTCTTGTTGTTTTAATATTTATTGGTGTGGTTCACCTTCTTCTATTTGTTTTTCTTTTGATACTCAAAAACAAACATGTGGATAAAATAGATAACATCTTTACATATGGCAGGATGCTGTTACGATTCTGCTTGTGGGAACAAGCCCACAAGCAGCCTCTCACCTTTCTTCTCGGCCAGCCAGCTTCCCGACGCCGTCTCCTCGCGGCTGAGACTGCCCCGCCGTGCTCCACAGCAGGCCCGCCGCCGCTGCGGTCTGGAACCACTGTTGCTGCCTCCTTTCCTTTGTGGCAGAAGCCGCTGATGTCCTCTCTCCATCGCGGCCTGGAACCGCCGTTGCCATGCTCTCCTTTGCGGCCAGGGGGCCGCCGACGCTGCCTCTTTGCGGCTTGGAGACGCTGCCGTCATCCTACCTTCGTGGCAAGTGCTGCTCTCGCCGGAGCTCTCTTGTGGCAGGGAGTGCTGTCTCCAGCTTCCTCTTCACGGCTAGGCCGCCGCCGATGCCTCATGTGGCTGGAGCCACCCTCAGTCCTCCTTCTGTGTGGCAGGAAGCTGCTTTTACAGCTGGGCTTTGTTTCTCGGCCTAGTGCCGTTTCAGCTCCTTCCTCTGCAGCATGGCCGCTCTCCAGGGTCCTGCCTCCTACCTCCTTAGGTGCGAGGCCACGCCTCCTCTCTGGATTTAAAGGGCCACACCCTTAGCTCCTCCTAGTGATGTCATCCTGAGTGTTCCTCTTCAGCCCTACAAAAGGGCTCAGCCTTCAGTTCCTCTTTGCCTTCACAAGGAGTCAGTTCTGGAGTTGGACTGCTCCTGGATCCTCCGTTCCAGCTCTTTGGTCCAGGAGTCTCTGATGATGTCCTCCTCTGCTTCTTCAAGGCACTCTGTTCTTCGTGGGAATTCCTTTGTCTTCCTTTGTGGTTCCTGATCCTTCGTCTCATCTTCGTTCCATGTTTGGTCTCTCACCGGATCCTAAGTCCTTTTCTTCTGATGTCCTCTTCGTTCGACCCTCCTGATGCATTCACCTTCAGATCTTCCTGAAGTTCTCATCTTCCGATGTACTGTCCTTCCTGAGGTCCGTTATGCTATTGTTCTGCCTCTCAGAGCCTCCTCGATGCCCTTGGCTGGGTGACCTGGGGGTCCGAAGTCCAGATGTCTCAGATGTCTTGTTCTCAAGTTCACTTGACACCTCTGTGATGCTCTTGATTGAGTGCCCTGGGGTTAAAGTCCATTTGTCCTGACATGCCAGACGTCTTTGTGTCAAGTAGTCTTCATCTTCAGAATCCTTTTGACATCCTCGTCTTCAGTTTCTTTCGCTGCCAAGCGTTCAGACCCTTTT
The DNA here is from genome assembly GCF_901001135.1 of Rhinatrema bivittatum. Classification (NCBI taxonomy): domain Eukaryota; kingdom Metazoa; phylum Chordata; class Amphibia; order Gymnophiona; family Rhinatrematidae; genus Rhinatrema; species Rhinatrema bivittatum. The sequence continues at coordinate 401,450,442 of NC_042618.1, read as the reverse complement.
GGCTCCTACATCAAGGAGCCTTCAGACTCTTTGGCTCCCTCATCAGGGTAGCCTTCCTCTCGGTTCTGGATTTTACCCCCTAGTGGACTGTCCTCTTCATCTTCGGTTGACCTTCTGATTTGTTCTCCGCGTTGGGTCTGAAGCCATCGCTTCTTCAGGTTGGCCTGCGCCGATTATGCCAGGTCCCTGAAGCCTCAGTTCAGGATGGATGCTGCTAAGAGTCATGGCTGGATACCTTCATACTGAGTTTTAACTCTTCTGTCGTCTTTTCATTCAGCAAGTGTCTTCATCAGTGTCCCTGATGTTCTTCTCTTCAGTCTTGCCTCATCCTTATCAAGTCCTCGTCTGATCCTGTCTTCAAGAGTCTTCGTCTGATCCTCGTCTTCAAGTATCATCTGATCGTCTTCAGTCTTCATCTTGTTCCAGTTCCATTGTCTGCCCTCGACCTCTGTCCGTCCTGGTGCATTTCCCGTTCCCGTATGGCAGGTCCAAAAGGGCTATCGAGTGGCTGGAGGGCTACCCCAGAGACCAGCATTGCGTTGTTGTGTCTCTACTGATGCGTCAGGTTCGGTGGAGGTCCGAGTCCCTGGTCTTCTGCCTGTCCGCCTGTGCTGGGATACATCTCACCTGCCTCGGCGCTTGCACGGAGCTCCTCTCTGCGGTCACGTCATGGTCCAAGGGCACACCACTCTCCCTGAAAGTGGGATCGCTCCCTAGCGCTCCCTGTAACAGATGCAGAATTGTTTGACAGTATGAAAATGGAAATGTAATTTGATTTTTAGAAAGAAAACATTTTTAATGAGTGTGTTTTAAGTATGGAATTGGCTGCTTTGTGAGTTTACATATGCATCCTCCTTGGACATGCTTAAGAGAAAATTGGATAATATGTATGTAATTTTGTAACAAGCTGTATAATGGCAACTAAGTGCATCAGTTACAGAAAATTTCAAAGCGAACTTCTGCGCATGTTTGTTTTGAATATTATCTTATAAAATGTAGCACAGATTTTTTTTCCCCAAAAATGTATCTGCATGCTTTTGAAAATACAAATATGTGTGCAGAAATGCAAACCTATCTCCAACCCCACGAAAACATCACCATTCAGTGATGTGGGTGCATTTACATATGCACGTAAATGTACCCACAAATCGAGCAGGCAGTATAACAAGTCATTTCTGTGGATACAACCCTGTTTTACCCATGGAAATACCTTTTAATCTTGCTGTCTGGGAGGGTCATTTTAGAAGAGCCCACATAGGCCCAAGTCTGCATATAGAAAGTAGATGTTGACTTCAGGGCATAAGTCTGGAGTGAAAATTAGTGGGCGTTCATGGAACCATGCGTGGCATAAGCCTGCTTGGGAGCAGGCGTAAATGTGTATTTGTATATTTACACTCACACTTTCAAAAGTTGAAAGGATGCACGTAAATGACTTCCCTACTCTAACTCCGCCCCTAGTAACACTTCTTTTAACTATGTGTAAAAGTGCATGCAAAATCTCTTCCACGTGTACTTTTACATGCAGAGTCCCCAGAGTAATTTTCAAAAATTCCATTTATGTACATACAGCTGCATTTTATGCAGGTAAATGTTTTAAAAAATTATCCCCCTAATGAACGTGAGGTAAGATTGGTTGTATAGACAACCAGAACAGGGTTGGACTCAATGAATGCAAGCTTTTTGCAAAATAAATAATCTTCATGCAGTTTAATCTCAGTCTTGGGGGAAGTAGTGATTGAGAGTCAAAACTAACTTTTTCAGTAGAACATGGCTTGTCTATGGCAGCTGTTCCCTCTTCTGTTGAAAGTCATAAAATATTTATTCTCCTTTCATCAAAGGAATTCAATTCACAGTCAATCTTATGTCATAGCTGCAGACTGAAGGTGAAAGATGTAGTTTTGTTGTTTGACTTTGACTATTAAAATGGTTATTTTGTGGATTTGCCTAAAACTGAAACTATGGTCAGATTTTCTGAGCCCTTTATGAAGTTATGCAAATACAATTTTTCTTAAAAAACCACAGCTGTGTGGTTGTGCAAGAAAGCACTCAGCAGTCAGCACAGCATACGAGCAACTCATTAATTTCCAGTGCCAGGTTAGTTCATTGGTATGATACCTTGTGAGGCATCACCTGACCCTGAATATTGAGGAGCACATTTGTAATTTGAGATGCAGCAGATCAGGAGAAAAGGGTTCCATGGGGATTAAATAGAAGCACTAGGAATGAAGAGAGCTATGAAAAGATACCAAGAATACCAGGCAATCTGATTAGGTTGAAGACAAGCTACAAAAATTAGTTTTAGTGGGCATATGATGTGTCCAGTTGGGTGCAAGGCAACAGAGTATGTTCAATAATATACATTGCATGTAGTATCATTTATATCTATGTGCTTGAAGTACTGATTAGTTTTCCCATAGGTGCAATGGGAGAAATCCTTTAATACATTGGCCCACATATCTATAGAACATATCTAGAACATTGCCAGATGTGTTATTGGATGCTAATATTAGGATTACACCTTCTTTCTTTACCAGAGATTTGGGAGTTATATTAGACACTGAATTTTCCATGAAAAAACATATTGCTAACAAATTAAAAGATGGTTACTTCAAATTATTGATCTTAAGAAAACTAAAACCATTTCTTGATCATAATAATTTTAGAACAGTCCTACAAACATTGATTTTCGTAAATATAGACTACCACAATACTCTGCTTTTAGGACTTCCAGCGTCCTCAACAAGGCCGCTCCAGGTATTGCAAAATGCGGCAGCAAGGATTTTAACTGGTCAACGGAAATATGACCATATAACACCTACTTTGATCTCACTGCATTGGCTTCCGATATCTCATCGTATTCAATATAAAACTGCAGCTATAATCCGTAATATCATTTATGGAGAAGGTACCGAATGGCTGAATACAACTATGCACCTCCATATTCCTCAAAAGAACTTAAGATCAGCTAATAAAGGATTGCTAGCAGTATCGACCATTAAATCTGCTAAGCTCAGCCAAGTAAGAGAACAAATTATATCAATAGCAGCAACAAAAGTATGGAACTCATTTCCCGTTTCATTGAGATTACAGGCAGATAAGAACAAATTTAAAGAAGAACTAAAAACATGGTTATTTAAACAAGCTTACGCAGAAAATGTGCAATAGAAGCTCTCCAGCCTGCTTTTACTTTTTTCTTTTAATCTTTTAATATGTACAAGATTTGATGGTTGATTTAATTATATTGTTTTAGGAATTTTATTGTTTATTTTTTTTAAATATTTTACTATTTTGATGTAATTTTAACAGCTATTTTATTTCTGTGCTTCATCTTTTAGTATTTTTAGCTATCTTTTTATATATTTACTGTATTTCTTATGTTTAATTATAAACTGTACATTGTTGTGAAGGCTACGGCTGATGTGACGGTTTAGAAAATCAATAAACTATAAACTATATATCCATCTATCTTGAGTTCATAGGGAGAGGCATGGTCAGCAGAAAAAGGAGCCAATATTGCCTTATATATGTTCCTGTTGAGACGTCATTTGGAATACTGTGTACAGTTTTGAAGATTGCATTTTTAAAATGATTCAAACAGGATGGAGTCAGCCCAAAAGGTGGCTACTAAAATGGTGAATGGTCTTCGTTATAAAGCTTATGCAAACAGACTTAAAGATCTTAACATGTATACCTTAGAGGAACTGGTATTATTAGCATATTGGGATATTATGTTAAGTTGTATGCTTTTCTAAAGAGCCACATTTTCAGTTCCTTCTTGAAACTCTTTCTTTTCTCTTTATCTGATGTAGAGATTGTGGTAGAGAGTTCCACAACTTGGGACCCGCTATGGAAAACATACGGTCTCTTATCTGTGTTAGGTATGTGTTCTGAGTAGAAGGAACCATTAGGAATCCTTTGTTTTGTGATCTTAGGGCTCTCTGTGGAGTGTAGTGTTGAAGTGTCACTCCTAATAAACATGGGTTAATGTTGCTGATGATACTAAAAATTAGAGTTAATACTTTATAATGAAATCTGGATTGTGTAGGAAGTCAGTGCAGTGCTATTAGCGAGGGGGTGATGTGTTCGAATTTCCTTATTCCTAATAAGAGTCTAGTGGAGGCATTTTGAAGTAACTGTAGTGGTTTTAGAAGCCCTGATGGTATGGCCTAGTAAGAGGGAGTTACAGTAGTTTAGGTATGAGAATATTAGTGATTGTAAGACAGTGCGGAAGTCCTGTGTTGTTAGCAGTGTTTTCAGCCGATGTAATATTCTCAGCTTGGCGTATCCTGTATTGATTAGTTTGCTTATGTGATTTTTCATAGTGAAGTTCTCATCGATCTGCATTCCCAGGTCTTGTACTTGATCTGAGAGAGTAATATTAATAAATCCTAGGTCTAGGGTTGGCGGTTTGATTATCATGTTATCTCTCCTTAACCATACAATTTCAGTTTTTTTAGGGTTTATAGTTAGTTTCAGTTGGGAAAGTTTTTGTTTTATGTCCTTCATGTATGTTGACAGAGACGACGCGATTTTTTCAAATGTTTAAGAAATTGCCATGCTGGGTCAGACAAAAGGGTCCATCAAGCCCAGCATTCTGTTTTCAACAGAGGCCAAACCAGGCCACAATAACCTGGCAATTACCCAAACACTAAGAAGATCCCATGCTATTGATGCAATTAATAGCAGTGGCTATTCCCTAAGTAAACATGATTAGTAGCCGTTAATGGACTTCTCCAAGAACTTATTCAAACCTTTTTTGAACCCAGCTACACTAACTGCACTAACCACATCCTCTGGCAACAAATTCCAGAGCTTTATTGTGCGTTGAGTGAAAAAGAATTTTCTCCGATTAGTCTTAAATGTGCTACTTGCTAACTTCATGGAATGCCCCTAGTCCTTCTATTATTCGAAAGTGTAAATAACCAATTCACATCTACTCGTTCAAGACCTCTCATGATCTTAAAGACGTCTATCATATCACCCTTCAGCCGTCTCTTCTCCAAGCTGAACAGCCCTAACCTCTTCAGCCTTTCCTCATAGGAGAGCTGTTCCATCCCCTTTATCATTTTGTTGCCCTTCTCTGTACCTTCTTCATCGCAACTATATCTTTTTTGAGATGTGGTGACCAGAATTGTACACAGTATTCAAGGTACGGTCTCACCATGGAGCGATTATAGAGGCATTATGACATTTTCTGTTTTATTAACCATTCCCTTCCTAATAATTCCTAACATTCTGTTTGCTTTTTTTGACTGCTGCAGCACACTGAGCCGACGATTTTAAAGTATTATCCACTATGATGCCTAGATCTTTTTCTTGGGTGGTAGCTCCTAATATGGAACCTAACATCGTGTAACTACAGCAAGGGTTATTTTTCCCTATATGCAACACCTTGCACTTGTCCACATTAAATTTCATCTGCCATATTCTCCTATGTTTCATCACTCACAAAACCTTCTCCTCCCACCATCCCAGATCACCTAGCGCAAAACAAAGCCACAGAGCTGGCCATCTTTTTCGAGAAAAAGATTGCCACCCTCATAAAACCACTCTCCACATCTCATTTAGTAACTCCTCCGTCTCTCAACTTAGCTCCTAACCGAAGCGCCACTCTAGAATCCTTCGAGACCTCATCTTCTCTGGAAATCGAACACATCCTCAAGAAACTAAAACCCTCCTCACACCCGTTGGACCCAATACCCTCCAACCTCCTCTTCTCCATCCCAAACATTATTTCTAAATCTTTAGCAGATACATTAACTGTTCCTTGACACAAGGTCGGGTACCTGACCAACTAAAACTAGCTACTCTTAAACCACTTCTAAAAAAACCTAACCTTACGACTACTGACCCTGCAAACTTCCGTCCCATAGCTAACCTACCTCTTATCTCCAAAATCATGGAAAGAATAGTAAATAAACAACTTTCAGAATACCTGGAGGAGAATAATATTCTTTCCCCATCCCAGTTTGGATTTTGAAAACCCAAAATACTGAAGCCCTTCTATCCTCTCTGTCGGACACCGTCCTCCTAAACTTGGAAAGGAAACAGCCCTACCTCCTAGCACTTCTTGACCTCTCAGCGGCGTTTGACACAGTGAACCATTCCATTCTTCTAGAGCGTCTGTCAGATATAGGCATCCAAGGAGTGGCATTCAGCTGGTTTAAATCTTTCCTAGACAACAGATTTTATAAGGTCAGGATCAACAATAAGGAATCACACCCCATCAAATCAAACCTGGGAGTCCCACAAAGATCATCTTTCTCCCACACTCTTTAATATTTACCTTCTCCCACTTTGCCAACTACTTTCTAACCTAAAATTAACTTATTACCTATACGCAGACGATGTCCAGATTCTTCTCCCAATCACAGATTCCCTGCAAAAAACCTGGTCTCACTGGAATAGTTGTCTGCAATCGATTAACAACCTCCTCGCCAGCCTTAACCTGATCCTCAATACAAAAAAGACCGAGTTCCTTATCATTTCACCGATGAAAACCAAGCTCTCCTCAACTCCCCGAACGATTCTAAACTCACCAAAACAGCTATCAACCACTCCCCAGTTGTCAGAGATCTAGGGGTTCGGCTTGACAAACAATTCAACTTTAAATCATTTGTCCATAATACCACCAAAGAATGTTTCTTTAAATTACAAGTACTCAAAAAATTGAAACCTCTCCTGCATTTTCGAGACTTCTGTCTGGTGCTTCAAGCTATTATTCTTTCTAAATTAGACTACTGCAATTCCCTCCTGCTAGGTCTCCCCGCAATAACTATTAAACCTCTGCAGATGGTCCAGAATACCGCCGCCAGGATACTCACCAACTCAAATAAAAGAGAACACATCACTCCCATCCTTCAGTCACTTCACTGGCTACCTGTCAAATTTAGGATCTCCTTTAAGGTTCTCATGATGATTCACAAGGACATCCACAACATTGCCCCTCTCAAGCTCAGCAATCAATTCCGTCCACACACATCAGACAGACCAGTCAGGAGAGCTTACAAAGGCTCCCTATATGCCCCCCCCCTGCCAAATCCTCCCTAAGAAAATGAGCATTATCTACAGCAGGGCCTACTCTATGGAACTCTCTTCCTCCAGATCTACGGCAAGAACCCAGTCACCCTACCTTCAAGAAAGATCTAAAGACGTGGCTTTTCATGCAAGCCTTCCCGGAAACCCAAGCTCACTCTGATGCTGTTCGAAGGACATGGTCTAAGGCTCGAGGATAATTTGGGCACGCATCACTCTCGACCAAGTCCCTCAGGACTAATCGGGGTGCCTTTTTTCCTCAGCTAAACCTTATGTACATCACCTCCATTTTGTATAACCATCTTGCTCCTCTCCGCCCGTCTCACCCTCCCTCCCCCCTCCCCACTTTCTTCCCCGAATCCTAACATCAAGCCTCATGTCTTTTATGCAACTTTGCTGCATTGATGTTGTATAGTTATCTCACATTAAGCTATAAGATTTACATTTGTCTGGATGTCTCATAGTTTTCCCTCATTCAGTTTATAAGGTTTTACATTTGTTCCTGTTACCCCAATGTTTCCCAATGTTCTCATGCTCCAATGTGTTATGTTCTATGTAATCGCCCTCCTTGCGATAGTTCTGTTACACTGTAAACTGGTATGATCTGTATATTTTCAGGAATGTCGGTATATAAGAATTCAAAATAAATAAATAAATACATTTGGATGCCCAATCTTCCAGTCTTGCAAGGTCCTCCTGTAATGTATCACAATCCGCTTGTGATTTAACTAGTCTGAATAATTTTGTATCATCCGCAAATTTGATAACCTCACTTGTCCTATTCCTTTCCAGATCATTTATATATATATTGAAAAGCACCAGTCCAAGTACAGATCCCTGAGGCACTCCACTGTTTACCCTTTTCCACTGAGAAAATTGACCATTTAATCATACTCTCTGGTTCCTGTCTTTTAACAAGTTTATAATCCACGAAAAGACATCGCCTCCTATCCCATGACTTTTTAGTTTTCTTAGAAGCCTCTCATAAGGGACTTTGTCAAACGCCTTCTAAAAATCCAAATACACTACATCTACTGGTTCACCTTTATCCACATGTTTATTAACCCCTTCAAAAAAATGAAGCAGATTTGTTAGGCAAGACTTCCCTTGGGTAAATCCATGTTGACTGTGTTCCATTAAACCATGCCTTTCTATATGCTCTACGATTTTGATCTTGAGAATAGTTTCCACTATTTTTCCCGGCACTGAAGTCAGGCTTACTGGTCTTTAGTTACCCGGATCGCCCCTGGAGCCTTTTTTAAATGTTGGGGTTACATTAGCCACCCTCCAGTCTTCAGGTACAATGGATGATTTTAATGATAGGTTACAAATTTTAACTAATAGATCAGAAATTTCATTTTTGAGTTCTTTCAGTACCCTAGGATGCATACCATCTGGTCCGGGTGATTTTCTACTCTTTAGTTTGTCAATCTGGCCTACTACATCTTCCAGGTTCACAGTGATTTCATTCAGTTCGTCTGACTCATTACCCCTGAAAACCATCTCCAGAACTGTTATCTCCCCAACATCCTCATTAGTAAACACAGAAGCAAAGAATTAATTTAGTCTGTGTGCAATGGCCTTATCTTCCCTAAGAGCCCCTTTAACCCCTCGATCATCTAATGGTCCAACCTGTTGAACACTTTTAACCTTTGCAGCTGCATCTTTCAGTTTTTTTCTAACTATTTTCCTCATTTTATCAAAGTTTCCCTTTTGAAAGTTTAGTGTTAGAACTGCAGATTTACTTATTGTCCCCCTTCCAGTTATTAGTTTAAATTTGATCATGTTATGATCACTGTTGCCAAGTGGCCCCACCACCGTTACCTCTCTCACCAAATCCTGCGTTCCACTAAGAATTAAATCTAAAATAGCTCCCTCTCTTGTTGGTTCCTGAACCAATTGCTCCATGAAGCAATCATTTATTACATCCAGGAACTTTATGTCTCTAGCAAGTCCTGATGTTACATTTACCCAGTCAATATTGGGGTAATTGAAATCTCGCAAACAGGTGGGAACACCTTCATAGAGGCAATGTAAAAATATGGTATTGGTGTTCCCACCTGTTTGTGATATTATTGCTTGGGTAACCCTGATGACTCTCTTGTTGATTGTTGTGGTAATTGTTCCAGGTTTTCCTGGGTATAATCAGACATGGCCTGAGTCTCAGGGAGTGACAACAGATAGACCTGCCCACATGAAGAATTGGTCCCTAGGAGGAGCTCAATACCACAGTCGTAAATACAGTGAGGTAGCAAGATTTCAGCTTTTTCTATCTTCGAAAAGACATCCTTATATTCCACGTACTGCATGGGAAGCCCTGGAAGTAAAGTAGCCACAGTCATAGGGTGAGGAGATACTACAGATTCCAGGCTGTAATCCGTATACTCATATACCTCATATAACACCGGGTGAGTTGTAGGGTAGCCCAGTCAAAGTGTGGATGATGCTGTTGGAGCCACAGTAGTCACAGGATGCCAGTATGTAGGGACACAGGCACTGTGGTCAGGGTGACTTTGCTGGGAAGAGGGTCTCATAGACTGAAGAAATTACCAAGGAAGAGACCATCTGGACCATGGGAATGAGAAGTTGGTCAACAAGCTCCTTCAGGATAAAGTTTCCTCCTGAACTCGAATCCACAAAAGACTGAGTAGAGAAGTATGTGTGTGGAACCCAATTCCAGGGTCACAGGAAGTAGTAGTTGGGGAGCTGGAAGAGTAAGGCCTAAGGTCATCTCTCCACAGGACCCTAGGTGTTGAGGTTTCCTGACTTCACTGGGCAGTGGGCCAAAAGATGACCCCAGCCAGCACAGTATAAGCAAAGGCCTTGCTGTCTGTGATGGAGCCTTTCCTCTGGGGCTAAACAGCTACAGCCCAATTGCATGGTCTCTTCGGGAAGAGTAGAGGTTGAGGGAGTAGGCCCAGAGGTGAGAGTGGGCTTTGGAACCTGGGTGTCGATATGATGTTCCTTCATGGTGGTGGACCTCTCGTGCCCTCTGCTGAAGATGGCAGTCAGTTTTACCAGTTAAAGTGATGAATTCTTCTAAGGAAGCAGGGAGATCCCAAGCAGCGAGTTTATCCTTGATTTTGGAGGAGATGCCCTCGAGAGAAATTATGACTATGCTGTCCTCTCACCAGTTGAGCTCTGTAGCCAGTGTTCAGAATTCTAGGACATACTCTGCCAGGGTTCTGGAGCCTTGGCAGAGGTAAAGTAAGCCAGAAGCCATGGCAGCTATACGACCAGGCTCCTCAAAGACGGTTCTGAACTGCTCAGTGAATTGTTGTACATTTTTCAAGATGGGGGTCCCCCTGGTCCCAAAGGGGAGAGGCCCAAGCTAGGGCTGTTCTGTCCAACAGGGAGAAAATGCATGTAGTCTTTGTCTGGTCGTCGGGGAACAGTGGTATTTGCAGTTGAAAGTGCCTACAACCCTGATTCAAAAATCCCCAACATCACTTGGGAATTCCAGGTATGCCAGAGTGGAGCCAGCAACTGAGATATCGGACGGCTGGAGGCTATGGACAGTAGTGGTACCAGTGCAGGAGGAGGTGTCACCACCATCTAGACGGTTGGACAGCTGGTCCATGGAGGCCGTCAGGAGTTCCAGGATACTTTGCTGGTTCTGAAGCCTGTGGGCTAGACCTGGTATGCCCTACAAGGATGTCAAGTCTGCTGGATCCATGGCCTCAGCAACCTGTTGTGAACGTGGACGCTTGGGCTGAGGCAGGATTGGCGTAACCTGCAGAGAGGAGCCCTGCAGGTTCCTATCATCAGCAGACAGACCCAGATGGAGCACACGTCCAGCTGAAGTTTCACCTATACCAGTCCTCATTCCCTTCAGGTTGAGTCTTTGGGTGCAGAGGCTGGCAGGTCTTGGATGGGGGCAAGCAGAGGTCCAACATATCTGAAGGCAGGGAGTGGTCAGTGGCAGGCAGCAATCAAGCGTATCCAAGATCAGGCTGAGGTCACACCAGGAATCCATCCAATGGGAAAGGAGAGATGGATAGGCAGGGCAGGAAGGCAAGGAGAAGAACAGGTGGGCAACGATGCAGGTGAACAGAAGACCCTAGACTGAAGAATTAAAGACTAGGATGCTGAAATTGAAGATACGGATACTAGAAGCAACATGCTGTACTCAAGGTAGAGCATGTTGCTGAGGCATTGAAGGACTGTCAGCAAAGGCTTTTTATAGGCCTGAGCAAATGAGGTCAACAGGAGATGACTTCAGACTTTTCTCACAATGGGCCCTTTAAATAGGGGCTTAGGAGAAGCAGGATGGTTAGAGTCAGCGGCATCCAGACAAATGGAGCGTTGGCATATTGCCACATCGGAGCATGGTGGCCTGCCACGAGGAGTCCAGGGGGAGCTGTGCCATGTCAGGAGCTGATGAGGAAAGCCCAGCTGGGAGGGTAAATGTGGCAGTCTGCAGGAGCAGCCCGCCGACTGCCAAACACAACAGTTTTAGGAAATCTGCACCTGCTGCTGTCTCACAGCTTAAAAACAAAAAAAGAGCTTCAAAAACATACATCATCCAATATATCAAAATAACAAAAACGATATAGACAAAATTCCAAAAAATATTAATCAAAATATACATGTTTAATATACAAATTTAACAATTACCCACCAATAAAATAAATAACACTTTTGTTCCACTGAGTCACATTGATACCATACATATAGTCACAACTCACACTAATAAACTATCATTCCTCCACTTTTTTTTTTTTTATTTTGAAATTTTACAAATTTAGACAAAAAATACATTTTGTCAACTATGGTCATCTTATATATCTTTTAAACTTTTCATATCTAAGCCACAAGCGAGAAAAATATAGGAAAAAGAAATAAATACTTATTAATTGACAATGTCAATCAATACTAATACAAATTCCTTGTGAGCTTAATTTAAGAATATTCTTGACCTGGAAAAAGAAAAATGGTGATCCAATATCAAACGGAGCTCGAATTATTAACAACAGTTTTACATTATAAACATCAAGAAGATCGAATACAATTTTTAATAATTACTCCTTATCAAACTAAGTGGTGCACTCTACTTCTTTCTGTGTGTTAGAATCAAGAAATGCTCTAAGCTGGGCCGGTTCGAAAAATACATATCTATTATTCTTAAATCTAACTACACATTTGCTTAGGTATTGTATAGTTATAATTGCTCCGAAGTTCCTAGTTTCCTGACACATTGTTTAAAAAGTTTTTTTGTGGAGTTGAGTAACTCCTGTTATATCCGGGTATATCCACACCTTCTCACCCATATAGTTCTTTAATCTATTACGGAAGAATTGTCTCAATACTAAATCTCGATCAGATGGAAAAGTAAATGATATTAATAGTGTATCTCTAAATTCAATCTGATCTTCCGAAGGCAATTTAATCAATTCCGTGATGTTGCCTATTTCTCCCAGTTGCACATTGGAAGTAATCTGCGTTTTTTCTTTCCTTTTCTTGTTTTCATTAAGGAAATATATTTTAGCTATTGGGGGCATTCCTTCAAGAGGTATTTATTTATTTATTTATTTAACACTTTTCTATACCGACCTTCATAGTTGAAAGACCATATCAGATCGGTTTACATCGAATTGGGGAACTGTAACAAAAACAATAGTTTGAACAGGAAGAACAAAGTTACATTCAACAAGGATAGTAAACTTGGAAGCAAAGACTGCTGGAAAGAAAGGCTTAAGAACGTAGTAAATAAATAGTATAAACAATTGCTGAGTCAGGGGATGCTCTTATTCCGAACTTGGGGGTAGTACGGAGATCCATTGTTCATGAAGGGTGTTCTGTCGTCTAGTGTGTATCAGGGGGATCTGAAAAGGCTTGGCGGAAAAGCCAGGTTTTAAGTTTTTTCTTAAATGTTAAGAGGCAGGGTTCATTTCTAAGGTTGTTCCAGATGTTGTTCCAGATAGCTGGGCCTGCTGTCGAGAAGGATCGATCTTTGGTTGAGGTGAGGCGTGTGGCTTTTGTAGGTGGGGCCTGTAGGGTTCCTTTATATATTTCTCTAGTCAGTCTGTTGGTGAAATGGAGATTGAGAGGGAATTCGAGGTCCAGATGCAGGTGATTGTAGATGGATTTGTGGATTAAAGTGAGTGATTTGTGAAGGATTCTGTATTTCACTGGGAGCCAGTGTAAGTTACGGAGGATGGGAGATATGTGTTCTCCACGGTATCATTAACACCTCATTCAAATATTTTCCTACAGTACCCATATTTGAAGTATGTGCTCCCATGTTAATTCCTTGGCAGTGTTCTTGCCCTTTTGGGGATAACACTGTCCAGTCCATTTGCCCCAAAGATGTTGAAGTCTTTAGTGTTGTCAACAGATCTTCACATCCAACAGGTTCAAGCTCTCGCTGACGCTGCGGGAACAGTATACCGCTGCCTCCACTAGACATACCATCCACTGTACTATCCTCTGCAATCGCCTCAACAGATATCAGTTCACTCACCACCTTCCGATGGTCAATTGCATCTGATTGCGAAGGTTGTCTGCTACAGGGGTGAGATGGGATCTCTGGAGCTCCAGGGCATAATGATGTTTGAATGTCCAGCAGAGCCTGTATATGCTCCTCAACAGGCTGTGCAACGGACAGCATTCCTGGAGATAATGTATTTGCCAGGAGGAAGAAGCCATCTATTGTGGACTGCACAGGGACTGGGGTATGAGCTGTCGAGGCCTTGGCTCACACTCTGCCCTTGCATTTAGTATGCGGCATTCCAATCAATTGTTAATGCCAAGAAATATAGATGTATTATTCCCCACTCTTCTTATTTCCAATTGGATCAACCAATGAAGGCTGCGGTGAGATTGTATATAGGAAATTTAAGTTCAATTTAATTTCTTTTACTTAGAATATAAAGCAAATTTTCCACTGAACAAGGCAAAGCCGCGTGTCAGCAACGCCAGCGCATCGCAGGAAGGGCGTTTTTAAAGCCCTCCTGCATCTCAGCTGGATGAAGTCAGTCATAGGATTCAAGCGGGCAGTAGTCAGGTAATCAAATCGGGCTAGGTAGACACCCCTTACCCCCAAATATGAGGCAGTCTTTTCTCATCACTTGAGCCTCAAAGATAGTCCATGAGAAGGGCGTTTTAAAGCCCTCCCACATCTCAGCTGGATGACGTCAATCGCAGGATTGAAGCGGGCAATGATCAGGTAATCAAATCAGGCAAGGTAGACGCACCTTACCCCCAAATATGAGGCAGTCTCTTCTCACCGCTTGAGCCTCCTCATCCACATTTTAAAAAGAAACATTACTTCCCAACATGTTTTGTTTTACAAAGCTTCTTCAGGGCAAATTTTTTTTATCCATAAGGATAAAGAAAAAAATTCAAAATCAATTGAAAAAAGTCTCTCTTGTGAATATCAAATGTATTTCTTCTCAAACCACTACTAGAAAATTCTAAGGTGTTCCAAAATTTCCAGTAGTGAATACATATCACACCATAGAGCTAGGAAACTCAATCCATCAAAATCTATATTTTAAATATGCCACATCTCTTCAAATCACACCAAATGGATCAAGGAAATATCATCTCCAAATAGGACACTTGGCAAGGATGCACAAAGTCATTGCACCATGATGTTGATTCCCAAACTCACAAACAAAGCTCTTAAAAAAAATGTGTATCTTCGTTTCAACACAATGAAGATCCAAGATTTTAAATCAGCACGATATTAATTCCGGAGCTCATGAACACTCTCTACACAAGGCAAGTACATCTCCTCATCTCCTGATTCTTCACTGAGAGTAAATTCAAACGGGTGGTCAAATTCACCTAATCATTTTCAATTAACTATCTGAAGAATGATGGCTTCTTAGCATAGAGAGTAGTGGCATGTTTTGAGCTTGCGTTGTCATGTGTATGTATGTAAATTAGTAAGATGTTTTGTCATATGTACTATCATTTTAAGTGCATTATAATGTATGCTGCACGGATCTTTCTGGAATTGTGTGTTATAAGAATTTATAAATATTTTTCTTGCAGTGGGGAAGAGGACAATTTTTGGAAGGTGTGATTCTGCAAGTGAATGACCATTTACCTGCAGAAAACCCATCTGAAAATTGCCCTCTTAGAGGGTGTTTTTAAAAATCACTCCTGCAGGATAGACCAGTGCATTATCTGCAGAAGGGGGCTTTTTAAACCTTCCCTGCCTGTGTGTGGGTAGTACTAGAAGTGGTGCAGAATGCCAGGATACATGTAACCTTACCCACAGGAGGGGGAGTGGCTTGCACTTAAGCACATACTTCTGAATTTCAAAAGTGCATGCATGTATTTTCTCCGGAAAACTAACCACTCAGGTTGTGTGGGGATTATTCTTAGGTAATTTCCAAAGTAAAAGAACTCAAGTAGTTTCTCTTTGAAAATTAGTGTAAAGTCTGAGAGTAAAAAGATACCTGCGGACTCTGCACAGTGCAGGCAGTTACAAAATTACTCTCTTAACATGTACAGAAACATGTTAATGCGCTATGTAAATGCAATACATTTTCATGAACCCACAGTAGAAGTGTTCATGTTATCTAAAAAAAAATATATATATTGTGAATGCTACCCCCCTCAAGAAATCCCCCCATGCTTCCTGCCCGGCTCTCCCCCTAACCCCTTGATGAATGCTCGGCCCCTCCCAGCCACCTCGAGGCACCATTGCAACCCCATCTCACAAATTCCATCCATTCTTCCCCCTTTCCAGAGTGGAGTCACCCCCTACAACATTAGCACCATCATCACTTGCCCTTCCCCCACTAAAGCACCCCCCTGAGCCCCCTCCTGAGGTAGATAAAATAGAGTTTTATAAACTATTAAGCAAATATGTCCAAAGAGACAGGAAATTCATACAAATAACATACAAAAAAGAAACACACTGAAAATCCAAATGCAAAGATCAAAATAGATAATATTCCAGATAGTAACCCATAAAGCTAACCCTTCCTATCCTCTAGGAGTGGGCACAGATTTGTTTTTTCCATTTCATATTGTTTCTCATTTCATTTTCTTTATTTTGTTTTGCTTAGTTCAGTTTTTCTTTCATTTCACTTTATTTATTTAAAATGAAAAAATAAACAACAAAACGGTAATGCGGGCATCCAGGACATCACTCGCTCGCATCCGTCCTTTTACATTCCAAATAAATATAATAGACAACAGGTTTTGGGTTAACAGGGCCGCAGCTTTAATAAAACCTGGAGGCCCGAGCCCCTCGATTAACATTACAATTTCAAACAACAAACCAACCTAATCGTCCGCCACTCCTCCAGCAAGACGATCCTCGCCAGCCAACACGGCTCGTCCCTCGGCCCCACACCGAGTTCAGACCCCCGCCGCCGACCAGCAAGGAGCCAGGCCAGGAGACTCGCGCCGCCTTCCAGCAAGGAGCCAGGCCAGGAGACTCCCGCCGCCTGCCAGCAAGGAGCCTGCAACCGACAACTACCCCAGTTGTCCGCCATTCTCAAATTGCCACATAAATCCATCTTATCAGATACCCCATGTATAAGCTGTATCGGCTCGGGCCATCCGCACACCTGCCATTCCCCTACTGCTGCGACAAACAAGAACAACACCAAATACAATCAAAACAACAGAAGGGCGGGTGGGAGGGAAAGCGGCCGGCCGGCTCTCGGGGCAGTCACGGCGAAATGCGAGGCCAACGACGTGCTGCCCCGAGACTCCGCCTACTATCGGCTGCCCCGTGCTCGCCGACCAATCCTGGCCGGCCAGCACGACAGCCGCTCTCCTGCCTTGCCAATCCCTGCTCGCCTTCCGCGGGGTAAATCTCCCCTGACCGAGTCCCTCCCTTCTTCCTGACCCTAGCCTGACCTAACTGCCTTCCCCCCCCGCCTTTCCCCGAGGCACCGCCGCGGGCCTGGGCCAGCTCTCAGAGCGTGCCTGGGCCCACATTACCTTGGCCAACCGGACACTGGGTCCGGCTGACCTCCCAAAAAAAAAGAAACTGGAAACAAAAGAAAACTAATGTCAAGTCCAGAGCCCTTCCCTGCAAAAAAAAAAAAAAAAGGAATTCTAAATTCCTCCCTCCCCCCCCCCCCTCCCAGCCAGCCTCCTATGTCAGACAGCCTCAGGTTCCCCATTCTGCTGCTTACCCCATCTGCTGGCATGGGGTGGAAGTTGCTCCTGCCTTGGTGGTGCTGTTGCCGGCATCATTCTGAGAAAGCACTGGCAGAGCAGGAGCAACCGAGGATCACTCCTGCCTCATGAAGACCCAGCGGATGGGGGTAAGAGATGGGCTCAGGGACTTGAGCGGGGGGGGGGGGCGTTAAATTTATGTCCCATTTTTTTAGAAGTTTCAAGTAACTTTGCTAATTTATTTCAAATGAAAGCACATCCACTATGTTCCCCTGCAGGAAAAAAACAGGACCCCATGCCTATAATCTGACATCCATCCTTTTACCCTATCATTGGTCTTTAAAGTCCAAATGGAACAGGAGTGTTTCAAAAGAATGCCAGCGGGCCCCAAGGCTATGGATATATAACGAACCATTTAACAAAGTGGTGCCGGCCTCACTTTGAAACGCTGACTCAGCTAGCCCCCCATCCTGCTGCCATTCCTTACCCCATCCTATATAGGTCTTCATGGTAGTGGCTACAAAATCCTTTAATTTCTGTGCTATTGAACTCGTGGACCCTTAGACTGAGGTGGAGTTGGCACCATCTGCAGGTGGAGTCAGACGCAGCCCACGTTACCCTCAGTTTCACCCTTTGGATGCCAGGGCTGGTAGGTCATAGGTGGGGACCTCTGCTGATGGTCAGAAAGGCCGTTGAGGTCGCTGGGCCGGAGTAGATGTAGTACATGTGAATCTGGATGCAGGCTGGGGTTACTGGCAGGCGGCATTCAGGAAGGTCCAGAAGACAGGCTGAGATCAATACCGGATATCCATCCGAAGGGAAAGGCGGAACAGGTAGTCAGGGCAAGAAAGCAAAGGGCAGAACAGGTGGGCAGATGAGGAGACATGGAGAATTGAAGACTGAAGGACTGAAGAACTGACCACAGGAGCTGGAGACGAAGGCAAGAACTACTGGAACTGAAGACAAGGAATTAGAATTGAAGACAAAGAATGCAGAAGCAATTCGCACTACTAAACAGTAAGGAGGCCTGTTGCTGAGGCATCGGTGGAGTGTCAGCTCAGGCCTTATATAGGACTGAGGGGATGATGCCATCAGTAGGCGCTGTCAGCTGTTTCCCACGGGGGCCCTTTAAGTTGGATGATGTCGGGTGCGCATGCACCTAGAGGGGCCAGAGCGAATGTCCGTAGCATCCTGCCATGGTGTGGCGCAGCATCCTTCTGCGCAAAAAGGACAAGAAGCTCAGCATCGTTGGGGAATGTCGAGCATGGTCCAGCCCAATGGATAAGTGCAGTTGTTCACAGGAGAAGCCTGCAGACCGCCAAACGCAACATGTGCTTTGTAATTTATGCACTCTATAATTTCATTTTCTCCTAGCCCTAGCTGTCTCTCAGTATCCCTCTGTGATTATGGCAGATACTTTATGCAAGAGTTAATCTCTCAGGCTGCTAGAAAGCAAGTACATACACAAGCTTCCTAGAACACAAGACATTCCTGAACTTTTTTAAAGTGCTGAGAAGAGTTGGGATAATTACTTACCAAAAGTAAGCAGAAATACTTTGACTGCCTCAGATCTCTACAGGATTAGCCCAAGGTCAGTGTTGTTTCCTGTTTAAGTTAGCTATTTTAAAGGATCATGGAGTGACAGTGATTCCAATGCCTCAAGGCCATCTAACTGCTGCATCTTTAAGGGCTGACTCAAATGGGATATGTTCCTGCTTCATTCTCCGAGGGGAGAATGCTAGGGGAGGGGGCTTGAGCGAAATAAGAACATAAGAACATGCCATACTGGGTCAGACCAAGGGTCTATCAAGCCCAGCATCCTGTTTCCAACAATGGCCAATCCAGGCCATAAGAACCTGGCAAGTACCCAAAAACTAAGTCTATTCCATGTTACCATTGCTAATGGCAGTGGTTCTTCTCTAAGTGAACTTAATAGCAGGTAATGGACTTCTCCTCCAAGAACTTATCCAATCCTTTTTTAAACACAGCTATACTAACTGCACTAACCACATCCTCTGGCAACAAATTCCAGAGTTTAATTGTGTGTTGAGTAAAAAAGAATTTTCTCCGATTAGTTTTAAATGTGCCCCATGCTAACTTCATGGAGTGCCCCCTAGTCTTTCTTTTATCCAAGAGTAAATAACCGATTCACATCTACCCGTTCTAGACCTCTCATAATTTTAAACAGCTCTATCATATCCCCCCTCAGCTGTCTCTTCTCCAAGCTGAAAAGTCCTAACCTCTTTAGTCTTTCCTCATAGGGGAGCTGTTCCATTCCCCTTATCATTTTGGTAGCCCTTCTCTGTACTTTCTCCATCGCAATTATATCTTTTTTGAAATGCGCGGAGACCAGAATTGTACACAGTATTCAAGGTGCGGTCTCACCATGGAGTGATATAGAGGCATTATGACATTTTTCCGTTTTATTCACCATTCCCTTTCTAATAATTCCCAACATTCTGTTTGCTTTTTTGACTGCCGCAGCACACTGAACAGACGATTTCAATGTGTTATCCACTATGACGCCTAGATCTCTTTCTTGGGTTGTAGCACCTAATATGGAACCCAACGTTGTGTAATTATAGCATGGGTTATTTTTCCCTATATGCATCACCTTGCACTTATCCACATTAAATCTCATCTGCCATTTGGATGCCCAATTTTCCAGTCTCACAAGGTCTTCCTGCAATTTATCACAATCTGCTTGTGATTTAACTACTCTGAACAATTTTGTGTCATCTGCAAATTTGATTATCTCACTCGTCGTATTTCTTTCCAGATCATTTATAAATATATTGAAAAGTAAGAGTCCCAATACCTGCGATAATGTCTTGGACGGAAGGGAGTCTTCAGAGTTATAGGAATGTAGGCCCTCGTGGAGCGAGTACCAATTCCTATCTACAATAGAACTCACTGTGTTCACGTCTGCGATCGCTTCCAGGCAATGAGTATTCCGGCAATCTGAAATAAGAATAGAGAGCGGAGCTCCCGTGGAGCGGGTACTCCTGGTAAGTTTGAAAAGGCCGAGCAGTGGGGACGGATTCCCCTGGCTGACTCAGATCGTTGTGGCAAATATCGTGGACTGCCGAAGCAAGTCCTGTTGGAGTTCCTTGCTAACTCGTTAGAGGTTAGCAAACAAAGACCTTTTAAAGTGGAAATGGATGTCCTCAATACGGGGGGGACGCCCCCGATGTTCGCGCCCTTGCTGGTACAAAGTCTGGAGCGTGCGCCCTTACATCATCAGGAATATGGCAGATCCGTAGCATCAAGCCAGCCCGGGGACAACGGGACCAAGAGGCAGGGAGAAGCCGCGGCTGCATCTGTCTGTCAGAGCCGAAGGGAGTCGCTCCCAAGGTAGAGAGGGTGGAGCGAGGGGCGAGAAGAGGCACGAACGCAACACATCTACATCAAGCTCACCAGCTAAATGCAAGACAGGCCCAGTGCTCAAGAATCAACAGGCAGGAGGCTGTGCAGGAAGCAAGATGGCAGCATGAATTAGCCATGACTTGGCTGTTCGTTTCCTCTTTTTACTTTGATCTTGGCTCTTTGCTGTTATGCCTTCTAAGAGGAATGGTAACGTTAGAGCTACCCCTCGGAGCCTTCTTCAATTCCTGGACAGTGTTCCATCATCGAGTTCGTGGTGCCTGCAGCTGTGGAGGGAGATTCCCCCGTTGCCCGGTCAGATGGAGGAGTGTTTTCCTTGGCTGAGGATGAGGCGTTCCTCAGCCCCCTCAACATTTGTCCACCTCCAGTCCAGCATGAGATTTCCCATAGTAGGGCTTCAGCATCAATGACTGATGATGTCAGTGAGAGTATTGAATCGAGGGGAGCCTCCAGGAATGAAGAAGTAAATGTTGGTATAACATCTGTTGGGGATGCCACTGTTTCTCCATCTTTGGAATTGTTAGGGTCATCGGAGAGTTCTGGTAGTGAGCCCAGTATCCTTTTCAAACTTTTTCAGCAAGTTTGATGTCCCCAAAACTATGGTGGTTACCCTGGATGCACTTTGGGACCTGATTGCCTCTATTGGCTGTGCTTGTGTCACCATTTCAGCTAAAGTAGATGCTGTTTCTGCTCATCTAGAATCTCATATTTCTGCTTGCCAAACTAATCGAAATCAAATTCAGGAAAAGATCTCCTTTATGGAACATAATATTTCTTCTATGAAATCTACTCAATCTATAGTTATTAAAGACTGTGGTATTTTACAGAGGAGGGTAGAATTTGTGGAGAATAGGCTACATTCCCGCTTTGAATAAAGTTTATTTTCTACCCTTGGGGAATTATGAGATGTGAGTAGAGTCTCTAGACTTATCTCATTTTCTAGAATCTTCTAATTATGAAGTATCTGAAAAAGCTTCTTTATTGGTATCCTTTTTCTCAGAATCTGATCTCAGCCTAATCATGAAATATTTCTTTAAAAATATTCCTGTTTTGTTTATGGGCTCTGGTATAAGGATTTTTCTTGATATTTCCAGAGCCGCTCAAGAGAGAAGAAAAAGCTTTTTGGCAATACGTAAGGAAGTTCTGGCATTAGGAACAACTTATTCATTAAGATATCCTTGTAAATGTTATATTAAATTTCGTGATGATACATTCATTTTTTTTGTTCCAGAACAATTGCAATTGTTTATTAATTCAAGGAAATCTACTATGGCTTCAAGCCTCTTAGCAATGCCAGTTAATTAGAAAGTCCAATTTGATTTTGCAGGAAAAATACATTTTAAGCAGTTTCTAATATATGATGTATTTTTTTTCTTTTTAGCTCCTCAAATTACTGCTTCCTTTATTTCTTTTCTTTTTTTTATTTGTGGTCTAATATGATAATTCTTTTCCTTAGAAAATTTGTCTCTTTCAATTGATATTATTTCCTGTTTCTGTGCAAAGTTTATCTTTATAAAATATATATTTTTTTTATTTATTATTTTTATATACCGACATTCGATCTCAATTGAGATATCACATCAGTTTACATTCAGGTACTGTAGGTATTTCTTTATCCCCAGAGGGCTTAAAATGTAATAAATATAAAGTTAAAAAAAAACTCAACAGGCAAACACCCTCTTTGCTCCTTCCAGACCAAGGATATTCCAGAACCTCCCAGAAACATCATCAATTCCACTAAGATACTCCTAGCAACTATGGTAACTGTCCCTCCAGGGAAGATGGTCGTACCTTTCAGAGTCCATGTCGCGAGTCACCCTGGGCGGGCGCGAACCCTTGAATTGCTTCGGTGACACTACTGGTTGCCCCAAATAAATCAACATAGGCCTTGACGTCTTGCTTTATGTCCCACCTGTGCACAGCGAAAAACGCTACATGGCTACATGTTACAGCCATTGCCAGCCCCCAGGGAACCCTGGACCCACCTGTCCATAGACTTTATCATGGACCTCCCTGGTGCCACTGTGATTTGGGTATTGATAGACTGATTCTCAAAGATGGCACACTTCGTCCCATTACCAGGTCTCCCTGCAGCACCAGAATTGGTGCACCTCTTCACTCTCCATGTCTTTCTATTGCATGGCTTGTCAAAGCACATATTGTCAGATAGAGGAGTCCAATATACTGTATGATACTAGCGCGCTCTCTGTAAAAAGTTTGGCATCACGCTAGACTACACTAACGCTTATCCGCAAGGGAACAGACAAGCAGAGAGCACCAATTGTACTCTCAAGACTTTTCTCCACTCATATGTCAATGAGCGCCAGGGCAACCAGGCCACTCTGTTATCCTGGGCTGAGTTTTCTCATAACATCCATATCAATGCAGCCACTGGATCTTCCTCTATCCAACTGGTCTATGGGAAACAAACTCTGCCTCCTCTGCCATTACCCATGACAGTGCCATCACCAGCAGCTGAACTCTTTCACCCAGGAATTGCATAACTTATGGGAACAGACCAATCTCCTGATTCAGAAAGCCGCTGATAGAGCCAAGAAAACTGTAGATGCCCATAGAAGACCAGTTCCTCACCTTAAAATTGGAGAGAAAGTATGGCTGAGTACACAGCATTTATGCCTGCAGGTCCCTTCCATGCGTCCGGCTCCACATTATGTTGGACCCTTCTCCATGATCTGGCAACTGGGGACATCACATACCAATTAAAGTTACCACCTACATTGAAGATACACAATGTATTTCATGTGTTGCTACTCAAGTCAGTTCTTTGTAAAGGACTTTTGCATATCCTTTTCTTTGTAAACTGACGTGATGTTCCCAATGAATGTTGGTCTAGAAAAACTTTAAGTAAATAAATAAATAAATACTCTCATGGCCCTCTAGGGTTCCACCTGAACCACAGGAAGTGGCTATTGATGGAGATGCCATATATGAAGTTGAAGAGATTTTAGACTCCCACCGGAGGGGAAAAAGAATTGAATACTTAATTGCATGGAAGAACTATGGCCCGGAAGAAAATTGTTGGGAGCTAGCCTCTAACATCTTGGACCTCAACCTCTTGAGAGACTTCCATTGTCAAAACCCAAGAAACCCAGGACCTCAGGGAGGGGACTTAAAAGGGGAGTATTGTTGCATTTGGCGGTCCACGGGCTGCTCCTGTGAACTGCTCTACTTACCCTCTTGGCTGGGCTTTCCTCGTTGGCTCCCAACATGGTTAGGCTCCCCAGGGGCTCCTTGTGGCAGGCTGCCATGCTCTGATGCTTTGAGATGCCGATGATGCTCCACACAGCAGATACTGCCGACTCCAGCTATTCTGCTCCCCTCAGACCTGGATGAGTTTTTGTTGTGTTCGTAGATCCTTGGGCTGAGGCAGGATTGACTCTACCTGCAGGGAGAAGCCCTGCAGGTTCCCACCATCGCCAGGTAGACCCAGGCAAAACAGAGACCCAGTGGGAATTTTCACCTGTACCAGTCCATGTTCCCCTTGGGTTGAGCCTTTGGGTGCCAGGGCTGGCAGGACTTAGATGGGGTCTCTCCAAGGTCCAGGCAATGGTATAAGACAGACTGCTGAGGTCAAAACCAAGTATCTATCTGAGGGAGGTGAAGAGAAATGGATAGGCAGGGCAAGGAGGCTAAGACAAGAACAAGCAGGCAGCGTAGATGGGCAGACTGGAACAAAGACATCTGGGTGAAGGCTGAAGGCAAGCTGGATGAAGACTAAAGACGAATGCAGGGAAGCAACTCACATTATTAGGAAGTAGCTGGACCTGTTGCTGAAGTGAGTTACATCCAGGGAGCTACTCTTTTATATAGGGCTGTGTGGATGATGTCATCTCTTGGGTCCGCGGGGACTTTCCAACCATGGTCCCTTTAAATTGCAGGAAGTGGTGCATGCGTGCGCCTAGGCGGGATGTCAGCAGAGTCCTGCTGTTGGTGTCCTGCCACTTTGAGGAGTGGTGTCATGCTGCAAGGCTGGCCACAGCACCTGCTGTATTGGAGAGGAGCAAGGCTGACCCAGCTGGGGGAGGTGAGCGCAGTAGTTTGTAGGAGCATCCTGCAGACCGCCGAACACAACAGAATTATATCAAAATCATCTTTGGTTTGAAAAGGATTTAAGAGACCTTTGAGGGATCAACATTCCGACTGCTTTCTCTGCTCACCCTTCTATTCACTTCAGAACAGGAGGAAAGGGGTTTGGGTGATCAAAAGTAGAAGAATGTCCATCTGAAGGCTGTTTGTGAGGAAAGAGGCTGGAGCAGAGCAAAAAGAGAACTGAAATTGAAGGCAGGCAGGCAGGCACCCTGCAGCTTTCTTCAAAAGATTAAATGAAGAAGTGAGAGAGCTTTCAAGAAAGCTGATTCTGTAGCAGATTCTAAATTTTGTGGCTACAAAATAATTATGCAGCTTCTTCCATGGCTGCATAATTACCAGAGGTTAGGGACACTGACCATGGTCTACTTGTATAGGATTGGTGGATTATCAAGCAGATTCACAGGATAGCTGATATGGCAAGGAACGGGTGCTGGCAGATACACCTTATTGAACAGAATGGGCTTCTTGGTTGGATACAATGTCTATGAAGTCCATAGAAGTGACCACTCAGGAAAAGGATCTAAATATTATCGTTGAAAATACGTTGAAATCTTCTGCTCTGTGTGCAGCAGCAGCAGCCAAAAAAGCAAATAGAATGCTAGGGATTATTAAGAAAGGAATGGAGACTAAAACAGAGAATATCATAATGCATCTGTATCGCTTCATGGTGCGATCTCATCTTTTGTATGAGTTCTTCATCACATCTGAAAAAAAAATAGCAGAATTAGAAAAAGTACAGAAAAGGGCAACCAAAATGATAGAGGATGGAACAATTCCCTTATGAAGAAAGGCTAAAGAGGTTAGGACTTTTCAGCTTGGAAAAGAGAAGGCTGAGGAGCAATATGATAGAGGACTCTAAAATAACGGGTGGAATGGAATGAGTAAACGTTAATCAGTTGTTTACTCTTTCAAAAAGTACAAAGACAAGGGGACATATAATGAAGTTAGTAGGTAATACAGTTAAAAGTAATGAGAAAATATTTTTTTTACTCAATGCATATTTAAGCTCTGGAATTCATTGCCAGAGGATGTGGTGAAAGCTATTAGTGTAGCTATGTTTAAAAAAGGTTTGAACAAGTTCCTGGAGGATGAGTCCATTAACCATTATTAAGGTAGAGTTGCAGAAATCCATTGCATATTCTTGGGATAAGCAGCTTGGAATCTTTTTGTCCCTTGGGATCCTTCCAGGTACTTGTGAACTGAATTGGCCACTCTTGGAAACAGGATACTGAGTTTGTTGGACCTTTGGTCTGGCCCAGTATGGTAAGTCTTATCTTCTTATGTTCTTAAGCTACATCAACTTCGTGTCTGTGTCAGCTTATTTCAGCCTTGCAATATAATGTCCTGCTTATTGAGCAATAGGAAGTGCATTTGTTCGGTCATTAGTTTCTTTCATTTTGGCAGTGTGTGCATATCTCAGGAACAGAAGGTGGGTGCACAAAACTGATGATATGTGTGTATGTAGGTGGCTGCCTACATGTGCACATACCATCCGTTTTGCATGCCTACCTTCCGTTCCTGAGATACGTGCATACCACCGAAACAAATGAAATGAATGGACCAATGAATGGACATTCCTATTGAGCAATAGCCATTTTAATTTCAGTACAGTTTGGCGCTATCCATAATACTTTGACTCCATATTTCTTGTTTAGATAGAACACAGCTCCTTTACTGATGACTGGGCTAGTTTCTACAGCATTCTGTTATAATGAAGCAACAGTGCTATGGTGGTGTTTTAGATTCTTTAGACATTTTTAGAACATCTTCAGAGTCAGGAAAATCAGTAAGAATTGTATCATCTTCCATCCTGTTCTTGCTATAGTTGATGAGTGCAACCATAGCATATTTTGGAAGCTTTTCAACTTAAGCCACCATGAGTACATGCATATTTATGACCACCTCGGGCCATCTGGTGATGTGCTACCGATCTGAGAATGAAGGCAAGAAATAGTCTTAAACAAAGGCTCTCTTATCACAGCAAACCAGTCACAACAGCATTTATTCTCCACTGTATTTTTGTTGTCTTTTTAAATTCAAATCAAATGATTAGTTTGAAGCCTTTTCAAAACCTTTTAGCAAGATAAAAAGCAGAAACAGGAATCCCATCAAAAGGGTGGGGGAGGGGGGGAAGGGAGGATATTAAATGCAGAGATGAAGGCAAAAACTGGAAAAGAAAGGTTCTTACAGTTCATATTTGAAAGCTGAACTTTTAAGCTGAAATCAATACTTCTATTATAAGATGTCACATTTCATATTTTCCCAACATGTTGTAGTACAAGCAGGGTCAGGAGCTAATTTGGTTTTCTTTTTACTCCCTCCCCATTTTTTGTGTCTTTGGGAAAATCTCTTGATAAATTAGGTCTATGGCAGCCTACAGAATGCAAATGAGAGCCTGTAAATATGCAAAAGATGAATGAGAACGCACAACGATTCAGTCTTTTTCAGCGGGTTATAAATGCTTGTTTCTAAGCAATGAGCACACCCCAGTTCTGCTCAAGAATTACAGCAGATATTGGATTAAGGTTTACCTTAGTCAGCGACAGACCTGATTTCATTTCTCTTCTTCTGTATGTATGGGGTGGGGGAAGGCTCAATAAATCTGCCCTACGCCTGCATCAGCCTCTCCTCTTGACTTTTGGGAAACACGAGGAATCTGCTCTGTTTGGTTATTTAAGGGGCAAATTTCAGAAGGCTTTCCATGGGTAAACTGGCAAAGAATTGCCTTCTGAAAATGTGCCCCTCTCTATATGGGGAAAAGGGGAGGTCCTAGGGGTGGGGGTTAGGGAAAGTACACATGGGGATTTCATTTTTGAAATCTGTGCACATTGTTAACCCTGCTTACTTTGCACATGAGCAAAATATGCGAGGTGAAGAATCCACCTAGCCCACCCCCCTCATGGGATTTTGAAAGAGAAGCTCTGTGGGAAGCTTACCTTTGAAAATTGGCTTCTAGGCCCAAGGGTATAAGGTACCTGTGAGCCTACAAGCAGCCTATGGAGTTTCATGTTTGTGTTAAATTTGCAGGGGGCAAGAGCAGTTTTGAAACTTGGGTAAGATTTTACACTTTATTTTTTTTATTTGCTTTTCATAGCCCCTTGTTTTTCCTTACCTCCTCAGTCACTTCTTTAGAAAACCACAGTTGTCTTTTACCTCTTACCTGTATTTACTTTTTTTTTTTTTCTGTGTAGTGGGACCACTTGTGTGCAGAATCCAAAGGGCGGCACAGTTCCCATCTGGTCTCAAAATTCTCCAAAAACATCTTATCATGTGCAAAGGTGAAAATCAGAAACCCAGCCCTTCCAGAATGGGGGTTTGCCTGTCCTTCAGGATCTGGATCACAGGGTCTCAACATCAGAAATCCATCTATACACCAGACTTCTTCAAAAATCTAAGCTTCTCCAAAACTCCAAACTCTAAACTCTCCAAACTCCTCCAAACACTGATCCAGTGTTTGCATAGCATCAAATACTGGATCAGTCTGCCACGGATGCAGAAAGACCACACTAACTCCGTTCTTGATCAGTCTGCCTTAGGAGCAGAAAGACTTCCTTGAACAATCCTGGGGAGAAAAGACCTTGTGCACAGGCTCAGAGAAAATTACAAATCCCTGAGACACATCCCACAAAAAGGTGGAATAAAAGCAAGGGGTGGACAACAACGTCATACCCTAACCATCCTGAAAAACTGGGCAAAACGTAGCAGGTTCTACATCCTTTTTGTTTGTGATTTATTTACATTTCCTAATTCCTTTGTTTGAAACAAAATAAACAAAATGAATGAATCCCCCCCCCCAAAAGAAAAAAATGGAAGGGGCTAGCGTTTCCACCCCCCCCAACACTGGAAAACACCAGTGCTGGTGCTGTCAAAATGTGAAAAACTGAAGTCCTCCCTGGAATTTCACTTATTTCACCCCCATTCCCATGGACCCATCTTACTCCCTTCCGATGGGTCTGAATGTTGTCTGGAGGGAACTTTGTAGTTGGGGGCTAAGAGATACAGCAGCCACTTAAATTCCGTGTTCTCCATGATCTGCAGGGTCGGTCATTTATGGCAATCATTCCGCGATGCATGATGTCACCTGCTTTGATGCTGCCTGCTTCCTATTATGGGACACTGATGTGCCCACCTGGGAACTTTTTACTTCTGCTCACCCTGAGATAAGTACATGGGTGGGGGGGGAATGGCTGTACAGAGTTTTCTCTCTTCCCCCTCTACCCCTCCTCCCTTCTCCCCCTGCCCCTGGAAACAACTTTTTTTGTAATTTATATTCTCTATCAGATAATAAAATAGTTTTCACCCTTGGGTGTCTCTGGCTT
This sequence comes from Rhinatrema bivittatum, assembly GCF_901001135.1. Taxonomy (NCBI): domain Eukaryota; kingdom Metazoa; phylum Chordata; class Amphibia; order Gymnophiona; family Rhinatrematidae; genus Rhinatrema; species Rhinatrema bivittatum. The sequence continues at coordinate 401,421,502 of NC_042618.1, read as the reverse complement.
GATTTTCTGGTTCAGCATTTTTTTAATTCTCTGTCTTTATCTCTGTTCCTTTCTTTCAGGCCAATACAGAATGGTGTGCTCGGCCGAGCGCACTGTTAGCCCCAGTTTGGATGTGCGTTTTTGACGCGCTATTATTACCCCTTATGCAGTAAGGGGTAGTAATAGCGCGTGGAAAACGCGTGGCCAACCCCCACCGAAACTAATAGCGCTCATCACATGCAAATGCAGGAGTTAATTTCAGATGGCACAGGCAAGTGTACAGAAAAGCAGAAAAAATTGCTTTTCTGTACACCCTCCGACTTAATATCATAGCAATATTAAGTCGGAGGCCCCCCCCCCAAAAAAAAATCTTTAAAAAAAAAAAAAAATCTGCCCATGGGTTGGAAAATGGATGCTCAATTTTGCTGGGGTCCATGTTCTGAACCCATGGCTGTCAGCAGGTTTGACAACCTACGCCGGTAAAATTAAGCGTTGGCTGTCAGACCCGCTGACAGCCGTCATTTCCGCCAATAAGGAGGCACTAGGGACGCCCTAATTTAAATAGTGAATTGCGCGCCGAGGAGAGGTGCCTGGGCGCACGTTGGGAGAGTGGGCGCTCGCCTCAGAGTGCCGGCTCTCCTGTGCACTTTACTGTATGGGCCTGTTTGTTTTTTGCCCCTCTCTCTCTGGTGTCCTTCCTTTTTCTTTCTGTTCTCTTCCTTCCCTCTTTATCTCTTTCCTGCAGATAAATTTAATATTTTCTCTTCCTTTTTGTTCTCTTCCCTTTTGCTTTTTTCCTATTCATCTTACCTGCTCTGCTTTCACCGTTCTTCCTCCTCTTTCTCCTGCACACTCTCCTGCACTTCTCATCTCCTTCCTTCTATGTTATCACTCTGGATTCCAACCCTGGGTCCTCTCCTTCTCCATCTCCTGCTTCTCTCTTCTTCCTCCCCATTCCTCACCTTTTCTCCCATCCCCCTTACTCCCAACTTCATCAATTCAACTCTCTCCTCCTTGTTATTGTCTTTTCTCTTTCTCCCACGCTCTCTTCCAATTCTTGCTCTCTATTCTGTCTGTCCCCTCTCACTCCCCCACATTCCTGTCACTTTTCTTGCTTGCTTCTCTCTCACCCACACCCACACTCTTTCTCTCTTCTCTCATTACTCTTTCCAGCACTCAGTCTATTTTTTTCCTCTCACTGCTCCTTCCACCACTTACTCTGCTCTCTCCTCTCACTGCATCTTTACATTCATTCCTGCTCTCACTGATCTACCCCCTTCCTCCTCCTCCCTCCTTTTTGAGCTCTCTCTCTCTCACTCACACATATACTTTCTTTTGCCCTCCTCTCTCTCTTTCGCCCTCCTCTCTCTCTTTCCTTTATCAGGATCCCGATCCCTGCAGGACTGGAGAGGAAGACAGTGCTTCCCCACCTCTGGCTGCTGATTGGTTATTGGTTATCAGAATGAACCAATCAGAGGTGGCAGGCAGAGGATTAGTAGCAGAGCTTGTTTCTGCCTCTGGCCTCAGACTCTGTTCTAGTGTCTGTCATCTACTCAGCACAGATGAGAAAGAAGCAGTTTGGATGAGAGAGGGGGAAGTGATTTCTTGAACCCGGCGATCCTGGGTACTCTCCTGGAAACTAGGAGAAAGGGCTTTAAACTTGGAGTCTTCGAGTCAAATCTGGAGGGTGTCCAGATATATTGATGTGGTAAAACATCCCATCTGCTTGATGTGTGGGTTACATATGAAAAATCGGAGAAAATTCTTTTTCACTCAATCCACAAATAGGCTGTGGAATTTGATTCCAGGGGATGTGGTTAGTGCAGTTAGTTTAGCTGGGTTTAAAAAAGATTTGGATAAGTTCTTGGAGGAGAAGTCTATTAACTGCTATTAATCAAATTGACTTAGGGAATGGCCTCTGCTATTACTGGCATCAGTAGCATAAGATCTTCTTAATGTTTGGGTACTTGCCAGGTTCTTGTGGCCTGGTTTGACCTCTATTGGAAACAGGATGCTGGGCTTGATGGACCCTTGGTCTGACCCAGCATGGCAATTTCTTATGTTCTAACATATGAAGTTCTATCGAGCCACGCATTCTGTTTCTGACAGTGGCCAATTTGGGTTACAAATACTCAGCAGATCCCCAATAATTGATCTATTTCTCTCCCAGGGATAAGTGATGGTTTTCTCAAGTCTATCTGGCTAATAACTATTTATGAACTTTTCCTTCCTTGAATCCCAGTATGTTAATCATGTTGATAATGTCCTCTGGCAACAGATCCAATAGCTTGATTGTGCACTGAATGAAAAAATTCTTCCTATGATTTGTTTTAAATTTGCTGGTTCCTAGTTTCATGGATTGTACCCTAATCCTAGTGTTGTTTGAAATGGTAAATAACCATTCCCTGTTTATCTGTTCTACCTAACTCATGATTTTATGAATCTCAGTCATGCTCCCTGTCACTCATTTCTTCTCTAAGCTAAAGAGCCCTAATTGTTTAGCCTTTAATAAGGAAGCTTTTCCATCCCCTTTATGATTTTTGTCACCCTTTGGTGTACATTTACAGAGACAAATGTGAGGCAGAAGGCCCTCCTTATTGTGCTGAATAGGGAGTTGGTTCCCATCCAGGGGTGCGGAGAAACTACCAGATAATGTTCTGGGCCAGGAGTTCACAACAGGGCTCAGTCACAGGAGTTAAATCACAACCCTCCTGGTAGGGTTTGGGTGCTGCTTGCCTTTCACCTCACAGGAAGAAGTGGCCAGCAGTTCAGTTTGGGAGACAGACTTCTCCTTTTATCTGGCTTCCCTGCTACCATTGCTTTGAGTGGTAGATGGGGTCCCCAGGCTAGTACTGGTGGCCTCTACTGAAATCAATGCTAATGGGTTTTCTTTTTCTAAATGATGGTGCATGACATTTAAGATAGCTCATTATGCTTCCTATACTGATGGCCTTATAACAAAACACCAGTCCTTCCTAACTCTAAAGTGCCTCCATCCCTCAAATGTCTTAGAGGATCTCCTATCCCTCTCTCGACCTTGGGTGCTGATGCTGCTGGAGTGTCAGGGCAAAAAGAATGTTTGGCAAACCTGAATTAGGGACACCCTAGTCAGAAGACTGTGACCTACCTGTGAGGCCACAGAATAGCTTAAATTGGGGCAGCCTCAGACCACTGAGGCAACCTGGGATGTGGTTCCACCTTTGAGGATCTGGATTGGTCCTCAGGGGTTCAGAAAGGGGTTTCAGGAAAGGTCCAGTGTTCTGCTAGCTTAATGGCTGCTGGCTGCACTGTGTAGCCAGAACATGAAATTCTGCTCCTGTAAGGAATGCCTGGACCCTGGATTGAAATATCAGTGAAATAACCTGGTATGCCTAGGCCCGGACTAACATTGCAATCAGTAAAGGTGTGCTGAACCTGGTTTAACAATGTTTGTAAAGAAATCTGCATCATAAATAAACCTTTGCAGTTAAAAGCTTAATAGAGAACTGTCTGTGTCAGGAAGGGACCCAATCCTGAAATGGGACTAGAGTTGAGGGTGGACCAGAAAGGAAAATGTCAGGGGCATCTCTCACATTCTCCACTACCAGCTCTTCCTGGTGAGAGAATGCTCTTGTCTTGGTAATATCACTTTCTGCATACTGTGGCTGTTCACTAAAGGACAATACACTATTAACTAGGCTCTGCTCAGAAGGAGTTGGTGAAAAAAAATGTACTGCTTTTGTTGCTCTACTTCTAGTGCCCCTGCCCCTCCACTGCTTGAAGCCACCCTCCACTGACTCTGCCTTCTCCTGCCCCTGCACCATAGGAACAGAGATGAGAGTGGGAACAGGTGGCAGTTGCTCTTCCTATCTGAGCTTCTTCTTGTTTGACCCTGCCTGCGGTTTCCCCTATTTATGGTTCAACAGTTTATTAACAGTAAAAACCATGTCAAAGAAAGCTCCCCAGCACAGTGGCTCCAGTGACCATGGGAGACAAAGGCAAAGATTCAAATTACAATTTAACAGCAGAATTCCCCTTCCACTCAACCTTTCCCCAGTGTACAAAGGGACAGCTAAAACATCAAATTATGAAACACAGCAACACAACCATCTTAGACAGTGGTTTAAAACTAAACTGCGAGCCTTGTGGGGCAGGGTTTGAATATACTCCCAAATATTTAGAAAAAGTCGTCTATGTCTAGCAGTGGTGCGAGAGGCCAGGCGTTCCATCTGCATCTTATGCAAAAGGTTGCGCCATTGCCAGAACGACGGCAAGATTTTCCCCTTCCAATTGAATAGAATGGTTTGTTTACCCAAAACAAATGCTTTTCTGGTAAATAACCTGTCCCCCCCCTCTGAATGAAAAAGAAAAGGAGGAAATCATTCAAACAGAGCTTCAAGGGTTTGTGGAATCGAATATCCCGAAACTGTTGAAAACACAGCTGGAAATACTTAATCACAAAAGGTTGAATATTGGAGCAAAACCAAAACGTATGGGAAAGCGTACCCTCACTTAACACCACAATGCCCACATAAATCCGTAATAGCAATCCCTGCCTTAAAAGCAAGTGATGGAGAAATGAAAGCTCACCTCAAACATTTATATTGTAATTCTCTGATGTTCCTGTTTGATGAGAGATTTTTAATATCTCTAAAACAAGAGCATATGGCAGCTTCTAAAATATTAAACCTTCAGATACTTTTGGCAATAACCCTCAATTTACAATATTACAAAAACTACTCCCAAAACTTAAGAGGGAACTGTAAAATACAGTAATCAATTATTTTATACTTTTTTAATTCCCGGGAATCGGTATCAGAACCTACAGTGCTTCAGTCTCATGGGCTCTTGCCCGCAAAGGGCAACAACCCCTCTCTTTTATTTGCACTTTAATAACGTCATTTACTTCTTCCCGTTCATTACTTTATCAGTGAAATCTACCCTACTAATTACCCTTTTTAAAATTGGGCAATTGAGAGACAGCAACGGAGGTGGTGATAGCAGCAGCAAAAATGAGATAAGTTGCGGCAAAATAGTTAAATTAAATCATTTTAGATATACACTATAAAAGATATTTTAAAAAGGGTAATTAGTAGGGTAGATTTCACTGATAAAGTAATGAACGGGAAGAAGTAAATGACGTTATTAAAGTGCAAATAAAAGAGAGGGGTTGTAGCCCTTTGCAGGCAAGAGCCCATGAGACTGAAGCACTGTATATTCTGATACCTATTCCCGGGAATTAAAAAAGTATAAAATAATTGATTACTGTATTTTACAGTTTCCCTCATAAGTTTTGGGAGTAGTTTTTGTGAGCTTCTAAAATATGAAATTTGCCCTCTGTCTGCCATCTAAGCAACAAAGGTCCACAGTCTACTTTTAGCTCCTGCTTACTCAATCCTTTGCGAATTTTAGATAAAGGCAATTTCTTCACCAAACCAGACTGGAACAACTCTTCCAGGGAGTCCAAAAAGGCAAAGTCCAAGTCTCTCTCTGGAATCACAGAAATATAATGTTTCAGTTGGACATATGAAAAAAAATAGAATCAGTCAGCGCATATTGTAGTTTCAAATCTGAAAATGATTTCATCTCTCCCTCATCCCCCAAAACACCTCTTAATTTCCATCTGTAAGAGTCTGTTGTATTATTGCCCGGAGAAAAATCTAAATTTCCCTGCATAGGTAAAAGTTGGGAACAATAAGGGGACCTTTGGAATATCCATGAATAAAGAGCACCAAGCCCATTTCACAGGGAAATCCAACAAAGATTTTGACCAATCTCTTGGAAGTTTACTGTACGGGGAATGTAGGACAAATCTTAAATCTAGAGGGCTAACTAGGGCACGTTCCCCTATCAAATTAACATAAAGGGATTTGCCATATAGCCAATCCCTTAGGAGGTAGAGTAAGCATGCAAAATTATAATATTCTAGGTCGGGAAGTCCAAGACCTCCCTCTGACCAATCCCTTTTCATACATGATAAGGCAATACGGGCTTTCTCACCCCCCCCCCCCTACAGAAACAGCAGCAACAATCTATATAATGTTTGCATATCTCTAATGTAACCCCAATATTTAAAAAGGGCTCCAGGGGCGATCCGGGAAACTACAGACTGGTTAGCCTGACTTCAGTGCCAGGAAAAATAGTGGAAAGTATTCTAAACATCAAAATCACAGAACATATAGAAAGACATGGTTTAATGGAACAAAGTCAGCATGGCTTTACCCAAGGCAAGTCTTGCCTCACAAATCTGCTTCACTTTTTTGAAGGAGTTAATAAACATGTGGATAAAGGTGAACCGGTTGATGTAGTGTACTTGGATTTTAAGAAGGCGTTTGATAAAGTTGCACATGAGAGGCTTCTAGGAAAAGTAAAAAGTCATGGGATAGGTGGCGATGTCCTTTCGTGGATTACAAACTGGCTAAAAGACAGGAAACAGAGAGTAGGATTAAATGGACAATTTTCTCAGTAGAAGGGAGTGGGCAGTGGAGTGCCTCAGGGATCTGTATTGGGACCCTTACTTTTCAATATATTTATAAATGATCTGGAAAGAAATATGACGAGTGAGGTAATCAAATTTGCAGATGATACAAAATTGTTCAGAGTAGTTAAATCACAAGCAGATTGTGATAAATTGCAGGAAGACCTTGTGAGACTGGAAAATTGGGCATCGAAGTGGCAGATGAAATTTAATGTGGATAAGTGCAAGGTGATGCATATAGGGAAAAATAACCCATGCTATAGTTACACAATGTTAGGTTCCATATTAGGTGCTACCACCCAAGAAAGAGATCTAGGCGTCATAGTGGATAACACATTGAAATCATCAGTTCAGTGTGCTGCGGCAGTCAAAAAAGCAAACAGAATGTTGGGAATTATTAGGAAGGGAATGATGAATAAAATGGAAAATGTCATAATGCCTCTGTATCGCTCCATGGTGCAACCCCACCTTGAATACTGTGTACAATTCTGGTTGCCGCATCTCAAAAAAGATATAATTGTGATGGAGAAGGTACAGAGAAGAGCGACCAAAATGATAAGGGGAATGGAACAGCTCCCCTATGAGGAAAGACTAAAGAGGTTAGGACTTTTAAGCTTGGAGAAGAGATGGCTGAGGGGGGATATGATAGAGGTGTTTAAAATCATGAGAGGTTTAGAACGGGTAGATGTGACTCTGTTATTTAGTCTTTCAAATAATAGAAAGACTAGGGGGCACTCCATGAAGTTACCATGTGATACATTTAAAACTAATTGGAGAAAGTTCTTCTTCACTCAACGCACAATTAAACTCTGGAATTTGTTGCCAGAAGATGTGGTTAGTGCAGTTAGTATAGCTGTATTTAAAAAAGGATTGGATAAGTTCATGGAGGAGAAGGCCATTACCTGCTATTAATTAAGTTGACTTAGAAAATAGCCACTGCTATTACCAGCAACGGTAACATGACATAGACTTAGGTTTTGGGTACTTGCCAGGTTCTTATGGCCTGGATTGGCCACTGTTGGAAACAGGATGCTGGGCTTGAGGGACCCTTGGTCTGACCCAGTATGGCATGTTCTTATGTTCTTATGAGTGTATGAAATGGAAGACTTTGAAGAACATAAAGCCACTTTGGGAAGACCACCATTTTATAAAGATTAATCCTCCCAACCAAAGATAGAGGTGTTTTTCCAAAGCTGAAATTTTTGATTGGTAAAAGCCAAAAGAGATGTTAAGCTCATATAATTGGTCTAAATCAGATGAAACTTTTAACCCCAAATAACGAATAGGTCCAGTTGCCCATTTCAGAGGAAAAACCCCCTGACCATAGGGATTGCACTGAAGCCAGGAAAGCAAAGACCTCTGATTTATCAACATTGGCTTCAAGCCTGAAAAGTCACTAAACTGTTCAAAAAACTACTAAGTGCATTGAGTGAACTCTCTGGCTTCGTCAAAAACACCAAAATGTCATCCGCAAATGCAGCTACTTAAACTCTTGATGGAGGAGTTGGATCCCCTAAACTTCTCATGCCTGTTATAGTGATCTTATAAGGGTTCCAAAAATAATAAAAAGAGTGCTGGAGTGAGTGGGCAACCCTGACGGGTATCCCTCCCAATAGAAAACATTTCAGATTGCATACCATTAGCCATTACAGTAGCTTTAGAGTCAGCATATAAAAGTCTGATAGCTTTATGAAATAACCCTGAAAGTCCCATATAGTCCAGAAGTAAAAAAAAGATAGCCCCATTCTACCCTGTCAAATACCTTTTCCTTGTCAAAACTAACTGTCAGAAAAGGCATCCACTGATTCTTCCCCAGAGTCATAGCCGTTAAAAAAAAGTCTGACATTCATGGAGGCAAAATATCCCCTGATGAAATCTACTTGACCAAAGTCAAAAAGCTCAGGCAAAATTACTGCCAATCGAGCAGCCATTATCTTAGCAAAGAGCTTCTGATCAAAATTTAAGAGCAAGATTGAACGGTAGGCCGTTGGAGATGTACGGTCTTTTAATTCTTTAGGAAACACTATGATTTGCACTGAGTTCATGTCCATTGGGAATGTCCCTCGATCCAACAAAGCTTTGAAAACTGCCTCTAAGGGTTTCATTACATGATCCAAGAGGGATTTATAAAATTCAGCTGTGAATTAATCAGGGCCAGGAGCCTTCAAAGATTTAGCTCCATGAATGCCTCCCTGAATCTCTTTCAGAGTGATAGGCCTATTCAACCATGACAGCTGGTCTGTGGTGAATTTGGGCATCTCTACCCTCTCAAAAAAAAGCTTTGCACTTTTCTTGGTCCCAATTTTCAGAGGTATATAACATCTCAGAGAATTGCCTAAGGGCATCCACTATGCCCTTATTGGTATTTATTAGAGATCCATCTGTGGCTTTAAGGGTATTAATGTAACAAGAGCCCACATTGAATTTGAGAAGATTGGCTAATAATTTGCCTAACTTGTTACTACATTGATATAATTTAAATTTATAGTAAGTTACAGATTTAACTACTCTCTGATGTATTAGTGAATTCAAAGCCACCCTAATGGCCAAATAGGCCTTTTTGGTTTGGCTAGTGTTGCAGGCAACCAACAATTTTTTTAGCATTAGCCAGTTGTTTTTCTAAACGGAAAAGCTGCTTATCTATGTCCCTCCTTTGTTTCGCCACATAGGAATTATGTCACCTCGAAGCACCACCGTGGCAGTGTACCTAAACAAAATGAGATTGTCCCGCTGTAGGCCATTAGGCAGGTCAAAGTTTTTCCACCTTACTTTTAAATAAGTTTGGAATGGACGCTCTAATGCCAAATAGTACGGAAACCACCAAGAGAACCTCTTTCCAGTATCAACACTCCATCTCAGTTTCAGTCCAAATCAGAGCATGGTCAGACAGAGTGAGATCTCCTATCCCAGATTCAGTGACCTGAGAAAAAGTAACCTGAGAAATTAAAAGATAGTCAATCTTAGAATACATGGAATGAGCTCTCGAAAGATGGGTAAAATCTTTCTCCACAGGATGTAAGAGCCTCCAGGAATCGACTAGGTTAAGCTCTTCCAGGATATGGAACCCCCCTTACTCTTCTGGATTCTATCAAGCACAGATGTTTGAAATTTATCCAAGGTAGGATCATGAACATGATTAGAATCCCATCCTAATATTATTCCCACTCTCAAGTAAGAAAGCAAAAGCTTATATATATTATTAAAGAAAAGTTGATCTAAGTTTTTGGGAGCATAGATGTTTCATAGGATTAGAAGTTTGTGGCATTGCTCAGTGACCAAAATAACATATCGTCCCTGTGAATCTACAAATTCCTTCATAACTACCAAAGGCAGATTCTTATGTATGAGGATAGCTACACTCACAGAGTGGGTAGTTCCAAGGCAAATCTAACACCTCCCACCATTTCTTAAGCTTTTCATGTGCAATATCATTAAGTTGGGTCTCTTGCAAGAAGACCACCTCTGCCATTTTGTTTTTAAGGGAAGTAAGGATCTTGTTACATTTTTTTTGTTGAGCCTATGCCTCAAATGTTCCACAACAGAATGTTAACTTCACTGGACATTGTCACTTATTCCACAGCTGGAGAGAAAACAATATGAAAAAAGAATACAAAGAATTAAGTATGCCCGGGCCCTCCCAGCAGAGGCCCACACATGAAATACGAGCTGTCCTGATTCTCAGGAAGGCTACCCAAAACCACCAAAATGGTATTGTCCAATAAAATAAGAAATCCCCCCCCTCTCCCCACCTTACTACCAACTACCCCTGTTACACATACCACCATCACCTTCCCCCTGAGGATCATATTCTATACTTAAAAGCATAATTCCCCCATCCACTCACGCCCCAAGCACCCCTGTCTGTCCCAAGCTACAAGTCACAATCCTCAACTTTATTAAAATTGTAACAAAATATTACAAAATAACAGAGTAATCATAAGAATAGTTGTCCTTCTTCTGTAATACTGATCAGAAAAAGACTGATGGCTACACAAATAAAAAATACTCTGCTACTGCGCTTAGAGAAAAAGAAAGAATAAAAAACATAAAAAAGAGACTATCGCAAACATCCCTGTTGAGCTTCTTCATGCCACTAAGGATCTGCAGGCTCTAAAGATGAGATTGTAAGTCAAAGGTTGCACTCCTCAGCATAGCCAGCAGTGATTCCCACTATGGTTTCTAGCAGACAAATTCATAGTGAGGAGAGCTGCACCTCAGCCTTTACAAACTGTTGCAGCAGAGAAGCAAACATAGATGTATGACCATCTGTTGCATCCGTCAGTCGCAGATGGCTACGACCGCTCTGCCTCACCTCTCTTTTACCCTTTTCCTCTTCCATTGGAAGAATGGCTGCCTCCGCTGCTGTTTGCCAAAAACCTCGGCATTTCTGAGCCAGCATGGGCATCCCCGTCCGCCATGCTTCTTCCTGAGGCCTCCTAGGGCACGTGCATGCACGCTGCCTACGTTTTTTAATACGTCATGGCGGGAACCTCGGGGGTGGCCTCACTGCATGACGTCAGTACCTCCGGGTATTTAAACCTCAGCTCCGCTCCAATTGAACAAGTTAGCAAGGACTATGGTTTTGCTACTCTGATCGCTTTTAAGCTGCTTGCTTGGATTCCTCACTACTCTCCGGGGTATCTCGCTACTATGGAAGCTCTGGGTACCCGCTCCTTGGGGGCCTCTCGCATCTACTCGTCCTCCGGGGTTAATCTGCCTAACCTTAAGGACACCCGCTCCTTGGGGGTCCTGTCTGCTTTCTTTCAGGAACCCTTCGGCACTCCTAGGTACTCGCTCCTCGAGGGCCTATTCTGCTCAGGGTATCCTGCACCTCGGACCTCGGGTACCTCTCTTCATCTAACTACCGAAGGAAGTTATCAGCACTGCTACTCTGTGAGTATCGCTATGCTCCAGCTCTCCTCATTCCACCCTTCAGTTTCACGGCTTATCCCGCGCTGCAGAACACTACCGGACCTTTGCTACATCTGGGTGAGACCATCATCTACAGAGACTGTCTGAGCACTGTGATATCTCTGGACTACAGCACTGTCCGTTCCTTGGGCAAGATTCTACTCATAACTGCAGTATAATAAAGCTTTCTCTCCTCAGTGTCTGCTTACTAGAGTCTAGCCAATCATTGTGGTTCCCCACCGGGCCCCTCCCTGTGGGAGGAGTCATCACCACTTCGACCAAGAGTCCATAATATGCCACAAACCCAACACCATCTTCACTATAACTATGGCCCATTCCTCTCCAATTCTTCCATAAACTTTTTAGCTTCAGACACAGTATAGCACTATCACACAGCTCCTGAATGTTGGATACACAACATTGCCGGGTAGAGAAGGGCTGACTTTACTCCCATCGAATGCAACTTTGCATAAATCAGGGCAAATTTGCAGCAATGCTTATCCAATCGAAGTGCCTGGATTATGACAACTTTATGGGAGAAGTCAAAAAGCCTTGCAATAGCAACCTGAAGCCTGTCTTTGCATGGGCCCAACCCATGGGCCCGCTCGATACTCAGCACCGCGTGTTGAAATGAAAGACCCAACTCCTCTCTAGGAACCCCGATAATTCTCTCTCCTTTAATGATTTGGGCAACCTGATAAAGTGGAAATTATTATGGCATGACCTTTTTTCATGGTCTTCTAGCTGATCCTCCTGTTTCTGAATCACAGGCGTCAGTGTAGTTACCGCCCCCTGCGTTGATACCAGGCCATCTTATATGTTGGAAATATGCTGCTCTGCTCCCACAAAACGGTGTTCAAAACCCATTACCAATGTTGATACTTCATCCATCTTGTCAATTTTCTTTAGTTCTGGTTCAAGTGCCTCCACCACTGCCAGCTTTAAATAAGCAAGCAAGGTAAGTCTGGGGGGTTCCTGTTCAGCTTCTAAATCGGCATCCACCATTTTAGCCTCAGGAACTGTAGGCCTCGCTTTATTTTTGTCTTTTTTCGCTGTCAGAATTGACATGACCAGCGAAGCACTCTTGGCAGAATTCTTCCCCTGTTTGAGAAGTTGAGGATGCAAAGTTCAGCAAAATTCGCCTGATGGGAGCGGATGGGGGAAGATTGGGCCCAAGAGGGTAGAAAATCACATCCTACCTGTCTCACAGTATCATGTGATTGGTTTCCCCTACTTAAAAAAACTCTCTCTATATCTTGGGCAGAGTTGTTTTGGTCTTCTCAATGCTATCATCAACAGAGTTACTTGTGCTGGCCCTAGATCCATTTGGAGATAAAGCCTTCTCTCTTTCTTTGCTATTGTTGTTGCTACTAGTGCCATGTCTACCTTTTGTTCCTTGTGGTATACTGGAATTTGACACAGTAACCTAGTCACCAGTAGTGGCTAGGGAGCTTTTAGTGGTACAATAAATGAAGAGGTCCATATTCAGCTGCCTAGCAGCTTGGCAAGTTAGCTGGATAATCTTATCCAGCTTCCTAAAGTTAGCCAAATAAGTTTAACCTGACAATGTAAAATGTAAAAACTGAAATATTGTATGGTAGATTATATAATTCAATATGAAAACCACACACTTTGGAAACTTTATTTACTAAGAAGTGAAATCACCTCATATATATATATATATATATATATATATATATATAGGTGCTGTTTAAATGCAGTCTGATGAAACAAAACCACCTTCACTTATTTATAGTGACATCATACGCATCACTAAAGTGATATTGCAACCTTTTCCCATTGCATGCGATATTTAGTGCATTTTGATAAATCCAGGCCTAAGGTGGTCATTTTTTAAAGCTAGCGCACGCGAAAAGGGACGTTTTGCACGTGAAAAAAAGTCCCTTTTCGCGTGCGATAGCTAAAAAGGGGCGGAGTTGGGGCGGCGTCTGCCCCTGAAGAGGAGGAGTCGGGGCGGACGCCGCGAAGGTAGCGTGGACGGCGAAAAGGTAAGGAGCCTTTTCGCGCCCAGTATCACCACCTTTTACGATGGTGCTATTGGGTGCGAAAGCTGGCAACGAGCGCACTGCGGAGGTGCGATCGCTGCTGGCTATCACAGGCCCGCCCCCTGCACTGCACGATTCACGCCACCATGGTGTTTTAGAAAATATAGGCCTAAGTTTGAGAGAGGCTGGTGTTCTCTCTGGACAGCTCAATGGTCGCTGTTCAGAGACACTGCAACTATTAAAATGAAAATCTCTCTCTCTGCACTGCAAGCGCACACTCCTGCCTGCTCCATGATACAGTAATTCTGTAATACTGAACAGATTAAATCGCAGTATCTCCTCTCACACAGTGACAACAGGAAACAACACAGCCTTACTTTGCTTTAAGTTTCTCCTTTCTTTCCTTTCCTAATCTTTTTGGCTCTGAGAAAGAGCTTCAGAAGCACAACTTCTCTGTCTGAAATTCAGCAGAGATGGTGACTGCTCAAAAAGAAGAATCCACTGTCAAGCCATGCAGATGCCATTTGGAAAAGGTTAGTTGCAAAAATGTTTGATTCTGATTGACCACCTCCTTCCTTGCACCTTCCCACCCCGGCTCTATTCTGTCTGGCTTCAGTGGCTTGCCTTGAGTTAGAAACCCCTGCCCCCCATCGTCATTTTGCTTGCCCCATAGACTTAAATGGGATCCAAAAACAAATGGAAACAAAACTTTTTGTTATTTTCAGGGGCACTGTCCATTTGTTTTGTTTTAACTAAAACAAAATAAAAATGCCCTCTTTCATTTCAGATCACCCAGTCACTTCAAATGAATGCACATCCCTAACACATAATTTGGAAAGGCTTAGTGCCCTCAAGTTATTGCCAGTACATCCACATGGATGACTGTGGGAGTTAAAAGAGTAAATTATGCAGACAGAATTTTCTGGAAGCTTTAGAGTTTAAAACAAAAATTGCAAGATCTTACTTGAGCTATGTGCACCCTGATTCTTAGGGTTAAACACCAATGGACAGCATTTCAACCTGGCTAGCCTTTGAAGCACTACTTTAAGTTTCTTGCTATAATTCTTGTTTTCCTGCTTATTTCCAGGCTGATTTAATTTAGTTGGCTAGAATATCAATACTATAGTGTAGAAAAATGTGTCACAATTTGCAGACCTATCACTCTTGTGTTTTGATATCAGTTACGGTGAAAGGCCATGAACATCTGATTGATGTCCTTGTTATGGGTAATGCCAACATGCTCATAATTTTCTATGACTTGGATATATGAACTGCACTGTATTTTTTCTAGTATTGCTGGAAGATTTATCGGCTTATTGCCCTGATCATGAATTCATTACTTGAACAATATTAGAGCAGCGTTCATTCACTGATTTAACATGTTTTTGTATACAGAACAAGCCATGTCTAATTAAATCATGCCCAATGTCATCCTGTTTGGTTTTATCTTCCCATAAGTGGAACTGTTTTTTTTTTTTCACTTCTCAAATTGTCTTTACTACACTATAAGCCTTACATACTGGGATGGTAACTTTCGAAATGGTGCGCGGGCGGACATTTGCCCGCAGACGTCGGCTCGCACCCAGGGACGTGGCCATTTTAAAACATACACACGCTTATGTGTACATGTGATAAAATAACCTGGCTGTGCGCACCTGTGTGCTGAATTTTAAGTGGGTGCATGCAAATGCCGCTTCTACTGTGTAAATCAAGGGATTTTAAAAGGGGCGTGCAATGACACTGTTCCCAATTTTACCAGTTCGTTCTCGCTTCGCCTAGTTGAGAGAGGTCCTCCAAACCCCCCCTAATTAGTTTAATATCCTTCATTCTCCCACCCCAGATCGCGGACTCTTAAAACCCCTCAGATCTGCCTGTTTTTCTTTATTATTTTAACTTACATGTCATCCAGAGCAGAAGTAAAGTTACGCGGCTGGAGGCCTCCGCACACACTGGATAGCATTAAGTATTTCTGCACACATCTCAGGTTCACGCTCCAAAACACCCTTGACCCACTCGGACCATGCCCACTCCCGCCCCTTTCTGACAACTTCCGAGATGTGCGCGTTCCAGGAGATACGCGCATCCCCTAATTATTGCCCGCGTCGGGCTTTTAAAATGCACCTTATGCATTTTTCCCAGATACACAAAATGATAGAAACCTTCAGTGCATGGGCTCCTGTCTTCAAGGCTTATAATTTCTATGCAATAAGGTAGAAGCTACTAGAATTTGGAGTAAAGAATAACAGCCAAATAATTGCCACAGTTTTCTAAAATGAAGTACAGTGGCACAGGCAAATTAGAGTTTTTGACTTTATTTGTCGTATACTGCAGCTACTTGCTGTAACCATAGTTTTAGCTATAACAATCTCAGTTCATATACTGTATGGTAAAGTCCCTCCTACCAGCATTATTCAGTGATGGGCTGCAGTGTGTGCAGGAGCGCTCCTGCACATGAAAGGCCATGCCCCTCTAGACTGGTAAGACCTGGGTCTGGAGGGATGGGTGGGTGGGGGGGGGGGTCTCCTATGTGGGGGTGGTAGCGCATGCACATGTATGCCTGCGCGTACTTCTTAAAATCTACCCCTCAACCTGTAACGAAGAAAACTATAGTTAATGCGCACTAAAGGGACTTAATGCGCACTAACATGTAGCTAGGGTGCACGAATTTCCATGAAATTTTGTCAATTTTTTTTTGTTTTGGGGCGCTCCCAAAACACGATGAAATAGTTTTGTTGCCATTGTCTATTTCATTTAAAACAAATGCATATCCCTAGTGTCCACATATAAAGGGTGCATCTCTATAAGGATATAGCTATAGTAGACGCAATCCAGAAAAAGGCTACTACAATGGTACACAGCCTGCACTATAAACTCTTTGAAGTGAGCCTTAAATACCTGAATGAGGACAGTTTTCAATGAGATTTAGCTAGGCAATGATATACTGGAGTTACTTAGCTAGATTGCCCTGGTTGAACATTGCCCCCACCCAGAGGAGCTTAGAATATGTTTGGCCTTTTACAGCAAGTGTACCTTATTAAAAAGAACCATTCCCCAAAGATGTAAACTGAAGACGTCAATAACACATGGACATTTGTATTTTCAAGCAAATGCATGCTGTCCCCATTCTGCTGCTCATAGATAAAGCAGGTGCAAAGAACTTGAGTGCCATGTGTCCACGGGCCTTTTAAGCAATTTTCAAAGGGAAAATGCTCTTAGTAGGCAAAATGAAGACGAGAGGAAAAAGAAGGATATTCAAGTATTGCAAAAGGTATAAATACCGAATTTCACAAGAAGCAAACATTTTTCAGTAAAGGAGGTTCTAACAGAAAGGGTCATGGTACAAAAGAGAAAAGAGATAGACAAAGGAGTAATATAAGGAAATATTTCTTCATAGAAAGGGTGGTGGATTAATGGAACAGCTGCCCCGTGGATACAAACCAGTAACAGAATTAAAAAGTGCATAGGCACAGAAGCTTCTTAGTTGTGGAGAAGGTAAACCTATGGTTCAAGTAGTCTGCAGCATACAAGACAGGAAAATGGGCAGACTAGATGGGCTCTGTGGTCTCTGTCTGCCTCCATATGCTGTATTTCCACATAATATACTATATACAACATTTGCTTGTCACAGTCTGATACTGTGGTCCTATATCAAGGATACATTTAATATAATCTTGTTCTTAATTACCACATTTCTTTATTATGATACACAGTGACAAACGCTACCTGTGGAGTTCGTAGCCCTCCCATTAGGGTGAGCTATTAGTCCAATTATAGTTTTTGCTCATATTTCCAAAGATCTTCAGATTCATTTGCAATAGGGAAGTGCCTTACGCTGCATTAATTATTTTGAATTCTCTTAGATTTTTTTTTTTTGTTAATTTCATTTCAGAGTCATGATGCTTCAGGAATCTCTAGATCAATTTTGCCCATGCATATTCTATTTTTTTTTTTTTTTGGTGGATGAAAATGACAGTTTGGGGGCACAAAGAAAGGACATTGAATATACTAGCCTTAGAACGCCAATCTTTTGTGCTGCCCTTGGGCACTGCCAGGTGATTAGACTGCTGATTGGATTTCTTGGCTGTGTTTTCCTCTTGAACATCATTTTCCTTTAACTCACCTTTAATTCTAAGGATATTACTTTATTTCAAAACTGCATATATGCCCCTTGAGATATTTATTGAGAAACAGAAATTTAAAAAAAGGCAGTTCCTTGTATATCAGGTCAGTATATGTTCTTTAAGCAGCCACAAAAAGCAATCAAAATTCCAGCAGGGAATCTGTTTGCATATCCTTTTTTTTTTTTTTTTTCAGCTGATGGAGTAGGTAGCAGCATTTGCAGCTTTTTTTTTTTTTTTTTACCATATAGTGAGGTTGTGCGTTTCGCATGTCAAGTCATGTCATGCTCAACCGAATAGTGTTGAAGGCAGTAAAGCTAGAATTGCTCCACCTAATTAATTTATTCACAATTGTTGGTGGAATGGAAGGAATCAATTACAGTTCTGCTAATATAGATTTTGTTTTACAGATACATAATTGTTGGACAGCTATTTGTAAATACTAAATCAACATTTAAAAAAATGGTCTCTGCTTCTGGCTCAAATGCCAGATTAAATCTGTAACTGCATTAATCAAAACACTGTTGGATGTTTTGCAGCTTTCTCAGATTAGACTTCTTTTTTTTTTTCTTTCTTTTTTATGACAAAACACAGTGAAAAACACACTTCTAGGAGTGAGCAACATGGAAGGTATCTTCCCATTCGGATGTGTTGGGTACTTTGAAGTGACCCGAATTGGTCACTGTCAGAGAGAAGATCCTGGGCTCGATGGATTACTGGTCTGATCCAACATGGCAGGTCTTATGTTCTTAGATAAAAATACAGAGACTTGAATTTAATTTCTTTTAATTTAATGCATTTTCACTAATCATGTTAATTCTATAGACTCTGTTCTGCAAAATTCATGTGCAAACAAATTATCAATATCTACTAGAGTAAATCTCTGCTGGGCAAACATTTAAATTCTTCAAATATCTTTTTAGAAGCATAAGAAAAAAATGGTGCCAATTAAGTATTTTCAGAGATTTGGCTGTTTTATGCAGCTTAGGAATTTCTCAGAATAGGTACTATTAATATTTGTTGCAGCTGGGGCACAGATTTATTTCTTTGTAAATGTGGTTTTTCTGCTTAAGCTCCAGCCTTCAATAGTCAATAGTCTGTTTTCCAATGACAATTGTAATTCACATTACTTAAATATGTCTTAAAGAGTGCTCATGAAATTGTTTACAAATTTAGAAACTGAGTTGAGTTTGTGATATCAGTGATATCCACAAAGAAATTAAACTGGCATGAGTATGAGTGATGATGAAATTTTGATTTGGAAATCCAGTCACCACAAACTTAGATCTTTGCAAGTTTTACTTACACAGGGCTAGGTTAACCATTAGGCAGACTGGGTAATCACCTAGGATGGCAGCTTCTGGGGGACAGGAAACACCAGCTATAGTCCCAGCAAAACTATAGGTCCTGACAGTCACACAAACTCTAAAACATCAGCCCATTATTTATTTATTTACAAACATTTGATATTCAGCTTTTTGCCAGATGTGGTCTCAAAGCAGGTTACAGAAATTAAGATGTAAACAGGTATAACATGGTTAAATGTAGTTAACATTGAGTGCCATTTTATGGCATAAGGACCAAGAATGGGAAAAACTAATATTTCCAGTGAGCCATCTGGGGAAAGGCCTGATTGAGTAGCCACGCCTTGACTTTTTTTTTTTTTTTTGGAAACAAGGTAGCTGATTCCTGCCAGAGAGGTAAAGGAACCTTATTCCAGATCTTGGGATCATAGCAGCTGAAATCTCTTAGTCCTGTGCAGTTCAATTTGGCAGAAGTCAGGGGTGGGGAGGAAGAAGGGCCTTTTGTGAGGATCGGAGCTCTCTAGCTGGGGTGTAGAAGGCAAGGAGATGGGTGAGATACTCTGGGGACCTATTTGTTCACACATTTGAAGACAAAGCAGCGTAATTTCAAGTTAATCCTGCTTTCAATTGGTAACCAATGTAGTCTGTAGAAAATGGGTGTTATGTGGTTTGATGGTTTGATCCTTAATAGGATTCTGGTTGCCATGTTTTTCAAGAGTTGTTGTCATTTCAAGCAGGTCTGAGAGATACCATTTAGAAAAGAGTTACAGTAATTTAGTGATTAGTACATGGATAAGCGATACAAGGTTGTGCTAATTGAAGTAGTAGCATAGTTGCCGAATCTGGAGGAGGTACATAAAAAAGGTTCTAGAGATGTGGGCTTCCATTGTGAGGTTAAGATCAAGTTGAACCCCTGTGTTTCATACAAAGTCTTTGAGCTGGAGGCGAGCGCCTGATAGGGATGGAATGGACCATAGGGGGGGTGACCTCACTGGCTTAACGAAAGGAGTTCAGATTTGTAGGAGTTAAATTTGAGTTTATAGTTATTGAGCCATTAGACTACTGCTGTCAGACGGTTGTTGAGATTGGTGATGCGAGAGGATTGATCAGGTCTGAGTTTAACGCAAAATTAAATGTCATTCACAGACAGGTGACCTTCAATATTAAAGGATAGAATCAGGTCGCAGATAGGACAGTTGTAGATGTTGAAGAGAATTGGGAAAAGAACAGAGCCCTGATGTACTCCACAAATGAAGTTTTTAGGAGTGGACTGTTTGTGACAGATTGATTTCTGTTGATTGGAACTACCTAAGGGCAGTACCTTAGATGCCAATATTCTCTAGGCGCTGAATCAAGGGACTGTTATCACATAATTTCACTTAAATCACTTAGCTTCAAATCTATCTGTGTACAATTATACAGCCATGCCAAGTACTGGTTTTCACAAAGACTAAGTTTATTTATGTGTTGTAGGCTTTATGATTTTTTTAAGTAGTTTGTTTTGCTTTGTGTCTTTGCCTCTGTAGGACCCTGAGTTGGTAGCTTCAATTCTGTGCTCTTACAGGAAAGAGTGGGAAAGAGGGGATGAGGCAAGGTTAAATTCCTCCTGGACAGGGAGAGCATATAACAGTGTAATGCCCCCATGCCCGCTTACCTTGTGGGGCATTCCTGGAGCTGGGACTGACATGAAGGAAGTCCCCCAAGCAGACTTCATCAGTCCTTGTGTTCTTGGTGCTTGGTGCTTAGTGTCTCCACCTGAGGAAGAAGGTTTTAGTAGGTGGGATTTATCTGCCTTTACCGCAGGAAAATAGATGGGACTGTGAACAGGGATGGTAGTATTTACAAATATATACAAGTTTATTAGACTGTATGAATATATACATTTCTACATGATTATGTACATCATTACAGGATATTGAATAGCATATTTATCTACTTATGGATATTAATCTCAGACTACACAACAATATACATTTCTACAAGATGGAAAGCAAATTAGCTATTTGGGGGTATTAGAATCCACAGAATATCACCATATAGAATAGGAGGCACTCTTGCATTCCCATTTGATCAAGTATCATTATCCACCCCATTTACCCAAGTCTCATCCACATGAAGAAATGAAATAGGGCCGGTGGGTACTGCTGGTCACTGGGGAGAGAGGTGCTCATTGTGTCCAAACTGCTGCTGCTGTCTCATCTGCTTCACTTTTGCTCTACTCTACTGAAAGATCTGCCCCCTCCTGGGGGATCCAAAATTGCCTCCCAATCAGCTGCTAGGGTTCTTGCCTTCCTGGAAGTCCCAACATTATCTCCTGATCAGCCGCTGGGGACCATGCCCTCCTGGGAGAATCTGCTGCTGGGGTCCCTATCCTTCAGATGGACCCAACATCACCTCTGTACAGCCAATGTCCTTATGGTTTTTTTCCTCAGTGGGAGGGGTTTCCTTTGCTTGGGGTTATAGCTTAATTAGGCTCATGGCTTGCTCATTGTTTAGTGAATATGCCTCTCAGTGATTCTAGCTTAGTTAAGCCTATGACCAGTTATTCACTTTTACCTACCCTGGAGGGAAAAACCTCCTCTCAGCCACAAGGCTGAAACCCAGGCAGGATTATGGAAAGCGAAAAAACTCTTCCACCTTGCCTGGCCTTTTTTCCTGTGCTCTGAGAACCAAGTACCTAAGGATGCTGACCCCCTTGTAACTCAGGGGATGAGAATCTGTTTGTTTGATAGGACTGCCATTCAGTACATTTGCCATAGAAATCCCTCTTTCAATCAGAATTCTGCAATTTAGGATTTTTTTCAGTCAAAGTTCCTCATTATAGGACTTAGCCATTATTTGTTTGTGAAGTGATATTTTACTATGTCAGTAGCAGTAATCAGGGGGCTGTCACATGCAAATCTTCTACCTGCGACTCTGACTCATCTTTTCAATAGTCATTTGATCACCTTAACAGTTGGGGGGGGGGGGGGGGGGAGGGGTCTGATAAACTTTTCAGTTTTTCTCTGACTTCCAGACTGCAGTTCATTTCAATGATAGCAAGCTCTTTCTCTCCCCCCCCAGGAAAGAGGTTTCAATAGCTTCCAGTTCATGGACTTTTCTTCTTCTGTTCCCTCTGCCAGTTACAGTCACTGGAGATCGAAGTGTTCAATAAACCAGTGTTTCCTAACCAGTGTGTTATGGCACGTTGGTGCGCCTCAGAACTGATCAGGTGTGCCACAGAAAAGTTACCACTGCTTGATGCTCCGATCCAGACCAACACCTGGGCTCTGCTCCCAGCACTTCACAGCACTATGGTGTCTCTTAAACATGCAAGAACTCCTTTCTAAGAATATGTGTAATCATGTATGCCTCATCTTCCTAGCTACTGCAAGAACCCTGGGGTGTGGTAATTCATGGGCTGCCTGCAGAGCATGGGTAGCCAGGTCCCACTGGGTGGCACATACAATTCACACAGCACCTTCTTATCTTCTCCCTCTTGAACTTCCTCCTCTGCGTCCTTCCAGCCTCTGTCTTTTTGCCAGGGAGCACTGGATAAAGACTCAATTTGAATTTTGGGAGCGACAGGAATGGAGGAGCTCTGGCAGCCACATGCAGCAGCTAAGGTAACTAACTGAGCTGGCTGCCCTCCTCACACCTTCTCCCTTCTTCTGCATTTGCTCATTGTGATGGGTTTATGTGTCTCTGCCTCCTTTCTCCTTTTGTTTTATAATTTGGAAGAGAGACTGATGGAGCTTTCAGTACTTCTTTAGCTCTTCTTTTGACTACATGAGCCCTATCCATGTCCATATTGCCTGCCCTATAGAGGCTAGTGTGCTACACAAAATGTTTATTAATATAGGTGTGCCTTAGCCTTTAAATGCTTGTGAACACTGCAGTAAATTGGAGCATTTATCTCTCCTTTCTGCTTTAATACCTCCACAAGCTTTCATTTAGTTTTGATTTAAAAACCTTTACCTCAATAACTTTCCTGCTTACCATCTTACTCAATATGGACTGTCTTATATTTATTTTTTAAATTCTAGCTATAATACCTGACATCCACAGTGTTTTACTCTTATTAGCTCTATGTCCTGTAGTTTTGGGTGGTGGTGGTGGTGATGAATTGTTGTGTAAGCTGTAACATTTGATTGTCTCTGCTGCATCTCCACACGTGTCTCTTTGAAGTCTATAATCCAAGCTTGAGCTGTCTGAATGTACATTATAGAATTTCTTTTTTGTCTTTGCTGCCTCTTCTTCCTAGTTGACAAAGGTAGAAAAAATACATTTTATTTTCAGTTTAGTGACTGGAATGTCAGCTATGGGAATGGGTATCTCTTCCATCATTGTTTATTGCTCAACACAGGAGGAAACGTATTTCTGTTTTTATTTCTCTGATGTTCACAGCATGCACAATCAGTCTTCTTGGGGTTTCCAGTGACATTTTTGTCTGCATATTTATGCATTTGGTGAGGGTCTTTCTGTGTTTTGCATGTGTGACTGAGGTAAAATATTCTGCTAGTTTATAGCTTTTGTGTTGTGATCTGTAGTGGTCTAGATGGATCTGTTTTACCAGTTGAAGGTATGTTGATGTTCTAGGGCCTCTTTTGGGGCCTAGTGCAGTATTTGAACTGTTATCTTTTCATAGCTACTGAAGATGCTGTTTCTGTCCTAGGAGTTAGTGCTATTTTGATATGGCAGGTTTGCTATATACTGTAGTTGCTGAGAATATATATATATATATATATTTTTTTTTTTGCAGGATTTTGTGTTATTTCACAACAGGACTGGTAATAGGGAGTCTGTGTCACTGTTACAAAAATGATAAACAATTTTTTTTTTTTTTGTATGGTGAGTAGCAAGAGAAAACAACCTAGTTCTGGCCAGACAGTCAGCCATTTCAGAGATTACCTTCAGTTAATGCAGTATGAATTTATTTTAATTTATACCTTTATTTATTACTTTTTTTGTAGTCAATCTTCAAAAATCATAGATGATACATTCATCAGACACCATGATATGATGTCTGAAACATATTTATATTGTGTGTGTATTCTCCTCTTAATCTCTCATATGGTACAATGCTACCATCAATATCTATCTATCGATTGATCGTTGGATAGCTAGATATAAATATATAGATATATTGATCGTTACTTTGTACCATTTGAAAAGTTAAGAAGGGAATCCAGAAGGGGGAATATTCCCCAAGGTAAAACTTGGGAAAAGCTTCCAGAGCTGGGGAAGAGTCAGAAGAGTAGGCATGAATCTATAGTTCCCAGAATGCATAGGGGCTCTGGAGGGGAAGTTTTTGAGAGAATGGAGAGTAGGAACTTCCAGGCCCCAGATGGGCCATTAGCCAGGGGATGAACCTTGGTGAATTTAAATGTGGGAAGTTTGGAAAGAAAGGCGAGGAGATGAACTAAGGGGCCAACTGCCAGTTCCGGAAGGAAGCTTACAAGGAGAGGTAGCATAGAATCACTAGTGGAAGTCTTCCCAGAGTAAAGGTAGAATCTTTAACTTTGTGAACAGAAGTATCTGCATGAACTGCTGGTAGGTGCTTGTAGCTGTAATAGGGAAAGAAATGAATGTATTAAATTCCCACTACAGATGAGAAACAATGCTGACCTTTTCAGGAATCTACTATGATACAGAGACTGTTTTAACAGAGACCATCATCACCACCAAAAGAGAGACATTGCTGGAACTGAGTAGTTGGTATGGATGGACAGACTAGAATAGGCCATATGGTCTGTTTCTGCCGTCCGGTTTCTATGTGCCTTATTCCAGAAACCGGGCAGGCTATAGAGATTGTTTTTACTGCACTGTTTAGCAAGTGACTCAACTGGAAGGAATAATAAATTTTGTGGAATTGAAGAGAGAGAATCATGAACTTATGAAACTTTACTGAATCAGCAGTTACCTGAGAGGAACAACCAATGAGTTGTGACTCGTATATATTAGTAGCTTATTAAATTGTCCTTTTTCCTGCCTGGCTAGGGTAAATTAAACTTCAAATGAGAGAACCTCTGGCCACTTTGTTGGTTGCAGAGGAATGCAAATGCCAAATGTTTCCTTTGAAAGTCAAAGAAAGTGTTAACATATTTTTGTGTGCTAACAGGACTCATTTAGCTGAAGCCAGTGCTGTATTTTCTAGACAACACTGACACAACGTGGACATTACTGGAAAAGGGAGATATTAGATTTACTATAATTAATTTTTCTTGTTCAGCATATGAAACATAAATTTATATTTGAACTCTCGAATGGTATATCTTTGCAACAGGGGTAAATGGTTTTTGAAAATTGCTACGATAATATGTTACATTTACATGCATAAGCTCTGATGAGAGATGGGGGACTGAATACTAATACGTATAAAAGGTAATAATGTTTTGTTTAAAGCAGAGAGAAAGACAAAGGAGGAGATAGGGGGGTGTAGCCATAAGGTAGCTGACTGCTGGGATCAAAGAAAGGGGCAATTTCAGGTGGCTGGATTTTTTTTTGTGGCCATTATTTATTTATTTATTTATTTATTTATTTATTTATTTATTTAACATTTTCATTTAACATTATCTGAAGAGAAACACTTATCCAGCAGTATTGAGACAGATAGCTGTTTGTTATTTTGTAGTAAGGAAAAGGAAGATGATTTTTAAATTAAGAGTGTGGATCCAAACAGTTTCTAGGTACCATTTTTATTTTATGCCCTATAAAGAGTATAATGCCAGTCTGTGAGTTATAATGAAGGCCTGGGGGAAAATGCTAGCACTTTCTGATTCACACTTCATTGGATGATGAATATTTTTCATGTGACCCTACTTGATTCATGATTGAAAATGGTGCACGCTGCTATGCAAAATGAAATGTTCAAACTCATAATTTACATTTAGCAGTAAAACCAGAGATTCCTTTTCCTGGTGTGCTAAAGCTCTTTCTTCATCTCTGCATTAAAAACCATGAAAATTACTTTGCAGTTCCAGAGCCAGAGTTCAACCAACCACATAGCAAATATGTGACTGCTCCTCAGTGCCAGCTATTTTTATTTTTCACTAAAGTCATAGTTCATTCTCTTAATTAGGTGACAGTGAAGCTGGACTGATAACTCGTGCATGGATAAAATTAGACATGATTCAGTTTGTCTTGTATTTATTAACAGCAACGTAATAGCTGAGTTGCAAGACTAACTACTGGCCTTCTTCAGATTCTTTCACTTTTAGTTAGTTTTGTCCACTCACCCTTGCTTGTCCTTTTCTTTTTCTATTGAACGCACCTATTCCTATCACAGATGTTTTGATATATTGACCGTTCCATTGGAATGGTTGATTGCTCCTTGAAGTCTCAGAACTCTTGTCTGGTCTTCTGTCCATCATGGCTTATGCTAGGGCACTTTAAAAACATAAGAAGTGCCATGCTGAGTCAGAGCAAAGGTCCATCAAGCTCAGCATCCTGGCTCCCAGAACGGCCAAGCCCGAAAAGTAGATTCATTGTCTTGCTGCTCACTCCCTAAGACAAGTGATGGATCTCCCTGAGTCACCTGGTTAATAATTATCTATGGATTTTTCTTACATGAACTTTAATCTCCAATTGGTTGTGATCTCTGACACTCCCATCAAGGGATTCACCATACTACAGGATTCACGTCAGCTGAGTTGGCACACATTTTCTTTTACACAGAAGAAGGGTAGACTTTGGAAGACAATTTTAAAACAGGAGAATTTTCAAAGTACTTATGCATGTAAATGTAACATATTATCATAGCAATTTTCAAAAACCATTTACCCCTGTTAAGTGCACTTAACATGAGTAAAACCTATTGGCAATTCAATGACATATGTTGAAGCAATTTTCAAAAGCCCACTTACATGGAAAAAGTGCATGTTGTCAAATAATACAAATAGTCTGCAGAACAGATGTTACAGCTGTGACAAAGCTGCAGCAGTTGAGCCTTAAGTGCTTCACAGCAGACATCCAGTGGGAACTAGGAGAGATACTCATGAGGCAGCCTTTTCCCATCCCTCTGAAACAGTGGGCTTTTGAAAATTACTAGAATATATTCAATTGAATTGTCAAAAGGGTTTACACAGGTAAATGCACTTAGGGAGGGTAACTTTAAAATGAGTGTGTGTGCGCCCATAAATATATGTGTCTAGGCATGCGGCAACATACGCTGAAATCTTATATCCTGTGTGCCTATACACACATATGTTATAAAATAGGCCTTGTGCGCGTGTGTGTGCTCCTAATTTTAAGCTCGGAATAGTCTGCATTTACATGCACAAGTGAGTAAATTTTAAAACATGCTTGCTTGCAGGAAATGACCAATTTAACCTCTAATTTGCCCAGTCTATATTGTAGATCATCAAGACCTTCCCTGGTTCTGTAACCTTTGCTCCCCCCAGTTTACCCAGATCCGTCAAGCACTTCATATGTGGGTAAAAATAGTTTTATTTAGACTTATACCTGATCAATAGCAGAAGTAAATTTGCACAGAAATGAACTGGACGCACCCTGCATTTGCTGTGTTACAAACACACAATTCTCCTGGCCCCCACTCTAGAATGCCCATGCTCCGCCCCCTGTTTCCTTCCCTTTTGTTTACTCCAAGCGAGATGTTCGCGCATTGGTACTTATATGTGTATGTGGCAGGTTTTTACAATCTGTCAGAGATGCAAATGTGCTAGATGTGCGTGCAACAGCGCTTTTTGGGGCGCATCTCTTTTAAAATTCACCTTATAATGTGTTTTTGGTGGAAACAAAATCAAACCTTTCTCATCTTATGTCAAATGACTCAGAATTTAGCACAAGACTACTTAGATGGAAATTGATCAGAAATTTTCAGAATTTTTTCATGAATGCCTTGAACAAAATCTTTGCAATATTTAGGAGCTAGAAAAGTATTCTCCTTTCTCAGATTCCGAGATAGTGTCAAATTCTCGACAGTGCAAAATAAGGTACGCATGTGCCAAACTTCCTCCCTTCAACGGCAGGGGAGCAAGTCTGATATTTCACTTTCAATGCAAAGCCAGCATAGCTCTCTGCTTCAACGGCAGGGGAGGAAGTTTGACACTTCACGCATATCCAGCATAGCCCTCTGCTTCAACGGCAGGAGAGCAAGACTAATACTTCACTTTCAGTGCATAGCCAGCATGGCTCTCTGCTTCAATGGCAGGGGGGAATGAAGAAAGGTGAATCTATATTCAGGCAACAATCAGCAAGGACTGAATTACATAGTCTGGATAAACAGATAAGCATGGGTGTAGCTTGCTTATTGCGGTGGTTAATACCCCTAACTAAATTAAGCTATTTCACTTAGATGCAGTTCCAACACTGCTCTCTACATTAATGTTGGGGGTGGAAGGGAAATAGAATAAAAAAAGGTTACTAAGAGCCAAGAGAAACAGATAAGTATGTGAGAGAAAAATAAAAGTGTGAAAGCTTGCTGGGCAGACTGTATGGGCTGTTTGGTCTTCTTCTGCCGTCATTTCTATGTTTCTATGTTATTACCTGCTTGTGAAATTTTGTTTGAAAAATAAGCTTCCTTAGCTGTGCTGGTGGCAGCTTGGTGTCTGTAAAGTTGAATTCTATAAGACACTATAAGCCAAGTTGATGCAGGTAGTGCTTATAGTCCATTAAGGAAGGGGAAAACAACAGGCAATATTTCATACTATATAGACCTTTCAGTTCTTTGGTGTTTACTTGTGAGGCTCAACGTTATAAAGTATTGGGTTTTTAGAACAATGTAGCTTATAAACCTAAAGGTAAAAAACACACCACAAAAGACAAGCAATTACTGTACTTACTTATCGACCTTAAAGGAATAAATTGCGATAAAATTATGAGTAAAAAGAAAAATTTGATAAAACTAAAATCTCTAATTCTGTAGCTTTTCCAGATATTATACTATAGAATATACTGGTTAGCATAATTGTTTTATGTGATGAAAGTAAATTCTTGATGTTTTCTGTCTTTGGAAGATGTTTGTTAAATAAGATCCTCTAAGACAGTCTTCTTAAGTTCTGTCAGATTCTCCATAAGCAAATGGTTTGCATGATATTTTGACATTACAGAGTTTAAGCTGGCATTACTTATTTCCTATTACAGTTTTCAAGATACCATTGATCACAGGATATTGATATAGCTCTGAAAGACAAAATATATATGCCTCCCTACTGTTGCTTCAGAGTGGAATTAATCTCTTGTAGGCTTGTGTAATCGGTAGCAATCCCTGTTCTGTGTCTTTGCAGGTATTACTGATGCTCTGCTGTTTTCAAGAGGCTAGTCTATTCATTCAGTAATGGATTAGAAAAAAATGACTAAAGGTTACTTATGATGATACAAATTTGCCATTGATTGCAAGGTGCAATAGAGGTTAAAAGCTCCTTCCGTTGGATGTCAGAAAAATATGATAGGCTTTGATAAATATAGGTTGAGGATTTTCAGTTTGAACTGGTTTTCCATTTCTTGGATAAATTGCTGTAGACTGAATTCTAGAATGTGTGTTTGGAAGATAGAGCACTAATGAACTGTGCAGCAGCATTCACTCATAACTCTATTAGGATAGGTTTTGCATGAGAACCCAACAACTGATAGGAACTGACTGTAGAAATAGTTGGCAATGCCTGGACGAGGACTGTTGCTGTGATTATTGGACTGGATGGAAAGGGAAGAGAATTAAAAATTAGGAAACATCCCTGGGTTATTGTCAATGAAGGCTTGGGACACCATTTCCCCAGTAGAGGCTGAGTCCAGTTAAGCTAGAAGTCCAAAAAGAGCAAGTGAAAACTACCAGGGAAAAAACAAACAACCCTCTTCCCACCAAATAAACCCTCCAAACTTAGATGCTATTCATGCTGCAAGAGTGTTCAGAAGGCTACCAATATTATTTTATTATTATTATTTACCTAAAATAGCACAATCACTATTCTCTGAACAAAATAAATCAGTTTACCCATTTAGACTACAAGCCCTTTGGTGCAGGAAAAAAAGTTGTAAATTGGAAAGGTCTTCTAGAAATTAAAAATATTATATATTAATACTTTAGGAAGATTTTCAGCCATTTAAAGGTCAATGTTCAAATAGCTTGTCCAGACAAATTGTGGGTTTTCAAGTAGCTGGATAAAAATTATCTGGATAAGTTGCAGGTGTTCCAGTGCTGAATTCAGTTAGCTGAACTCTGATATTCAGAGTTTTCTGGATAACTTATCCACCTAAGGCCTAGATTTATCAAATTTATCAAATTTACAATTTGATGTCATAATGCCTCTGTATCGCTTCATGGTGAGACCACACCTTGAATACTGTGTACAGTTCTGGTCGCTGCATCTCAAAAAAGATATAATTGCGATGGAGAAGGTACAGAGAAGGGCTACCAAAATGATAAGGGGAATGGAACAGCTCCCCTATGAGGAAAGACTAAAGAGGTTAGGACTTTTCAGCTTGGAGAAGATACGACTGAGGGGGGATATGATAGAGGTGTTTAAAATCATGAGAGGTCTAGAACGGGTAAATGTAAATCTGTTATTTACTCTTTCGGATAGTAGAAAGACTAGGGGGCACTCCATGAAGTTAGCATGTGGCACATTTAAAACTAATCGGAGAAAGTTCTTTTTCAATCAACGCACAATTAAACTCTGGAATTTGTTGCCAGAGGATGTGGTTAGTTCAGTCAGTATAGCTGTGTTTAAAAAAGGATTGGATAAGTTCTTGGAGGAGAAGTCCATTACCTGCTATTAAGTTCACCTAGAGAATAGCCACTGCCATTAGCAATGGTAACATTGAATATTCTTAGTTTTTGTGTACCTGCCAGGTTCTTATGGCCTGGATTGGCCACTGTTGGAAACAGGATGCTGGGCTTGATGGACCCTTGGTCTGACCCAGTATGGCATTTTCTTATGTTCTTATGCTATAAATATAGCGTAAATTGCGCCGGTGCAAAAAATGGGCATGGTTAGGCTAATTTCACGTGTATCGCATCGCATAGGAAATGATCACATAGTGTGTGGCATCGGTGCATCACGCATTGTGTCAGTAATCGTGCGTCATTTTATGTGGTGCTAGTTGATTAATGCGTGGCTCATTGTTTTTCTGGTTTATATATACCAGCTTCCTGCAGCTACCTCTTTGAGGGTGTGTCAGGCGTTTGGAAAGAGGAAAGGAGAGTAGATGAGTTATTGGTTGGAGTTTAGTGGAATTAGTGGATAGCGATTTCTGAGTCAGTTGTCCAGCCCTCTGTTCTCATTTTGTCTCTTGACTTTATCTATGTGTGGAAGTTTATGTTTGTCAAGTTTGTCAGTTTGTCTTTGTGTTTGGGTGAGGCATGGAGGTGAGAGAGAGGAGGAGTGGTGAGGCGTGGCAGTGAGGCAGAGGAGTGGTGGTGAGGCAGAGGAGGAGTGGTGAGGCGTGGCAGTGAGGCAGAGGAGTGGTGGTGAGGAAGAGGAGTAGTGAGGCATGGTGGTGAGGTGGAGGAGGAGGTGAGGTGTGTGGTGGTGTTGAGAAGATGGAGCATGAGAGACAACGAAAGAGAGGAGAGGCATGAGGAGAGGAGGGAGGACGATGGCAGGAGTGCTAGGGGAAAGGCGGAGGGGTAGGATCAGGGACAGGAGTAGAGATAGGGAGGGGAATAAGGGATAGCAGGAGCGGGAGGGGGAAGGGGTTACTACTCTTCAGTTTGTCAGTTTGGCCTACCACATCTTCCAAGTTCACCGTGATTTGGTTCAGTTCATCTGAATCATTACCCTTGAAACCTGTCTCCAGAATAGGTATCTCCCCAACATCCTCTTCAGTAAACACCGAAACAAAGAAATCATATAACCTTTCCGCGATGGTCTTCCCTAAGAGCCCCTTTAGCCCCTCAATCATCTAATGGTCCAACAGACTCCCTTACTGGCTTTCTGCTTCGGATATTTTTAATAAAGTTTTTATAATGAGGTTTTGCCTCTTGGCCAACTTCTTTTCAAATTCTCTCTTAGCCTGTCTTATCAATGTCTTACATTTAACTTGCCAGCACTTATACTTTATCCTATTTTCTTCTGATGGAGCCTTCTTCCAATTTTTGAATGAAGATCTTTAGGATAAAATAGCCTTTTTCACCTCACCTTTTAACCATGCTGGTAATCGTTTTGCCTTCCTTCCACCTTTCTTAATGTGTGGAATACATCTGGACTGTGCTTCTAGGATGGTATTTTTTTAACAATGTCCATGCCTGTTGCACACTTTTTTCCTTTGTAGCTGCACTTTCAGTTTTTTTCTAACTATTTTTCTCATTTTATCAAAGTTTCCCTTTTGAAAGTTTAGCACTAGAGCCATGGATTTACCTACTGTCCCCCTTCCAATTATTAATTCAAATTTGATCATATTATGATCACTATTGCCAAGCGGTCCCACCACCGTTACCTCTCTCACCAAATCCTGCGATTCACTGAGAATTAAATCTAAAATTGCTCCTTCTCTTGTTGGTTCCTGAACCAATTGCTCCATAAAACTGTCATTTATTCTGTCCAAGAACTTTATCTCTCTAGCATGTCCTGATGTTTCACTTACCCAGTCAAAACTGAGGTAATTGAAATCTCCCATTATTACTGCACTACCAATTTGGTTAGCTTCCCTAATTTCTCTTAGCATTTCACTGTCCGTCTCACCATCCTGGCCTGGTGAAAGGTAGTATACTCCTATCATTATACTTATCCCCAAGACACAAAGGATTTCTACCCATAAAGATTTGATTGTGCATTTAGTCTCATGCAGGATCTTTATCTTGTTGGACTCTATGCCATCCCGGACTTAAGGTGCCCCCCCCCCCGTTACCAAGATGCTCCTTTCTGTCACTGCAATATAATTTGTACCCTGGTATAGCACTATTCCTCTTTCTACCATGTCTCTGAGATGTCAATTAAGTCTAGGTCATCATTCTCTGATATACACGCTAATTCTCCCATCTTACTTCTTAGGCTTTTGGCATTAGCATACAAACATTTCAAAATGTGTTTTTTGTTTGTATTAACATTCTGCTTTTCAGTTGACAGGGATAAATTGGAATCTTTTAGCTCAGATGAGTTTTTAATTATAGGTAGTTGGACTACTTATTATTGGAACCTCTTGGATGCCCTAGCTCCAGTGCTTCATTAATATCCTTCGATGATACCTCCCTCTGAACCATTCGCTGCTGAGTGATTGTCGGCTTTCCCCTTTAAGTTAAAAGTTGCGACCCTATATCCCCCTGAACCCATCTAAGAGCTGGGTACTCAGCAGAGGGAAAGGAAGAGGTTAAAAGAAACCTGGAAGAAGGTTCAACAAAATCGCATGTATATTGTGTGCCCCGAATTTTTTTTTTTTTTTTTTTTACGTCAAGACTTTTTTTTGCATGGTGCTGCTTTCTGTGGTTCCTCCTACTTAGTATTGTGATGATACTAAGTAGGAGGAACCACAGGAAAGCAGTTTTTTGTTTTTAAGTTGAGCCCTTGATGCACGGGAAAACTTTATGCCTGTTCTGGGCAGGCATAAAATGTGACGGGTTAAAAAGTGCACCTTGGGCACAAGGGGATTTTTTGGATTGTGGGGTAATAGCTAATAGCTTCATCAACATGGAATTTACATGTGATGAGCACTATTAGCTATGCGTGAGTTTGGATGCATGTTTTAGATGTGCTGATCCCCTTATTACATTGGGGGTTTTGGATGCACATCCAAAACACACGTCCAAGCACTTGTTAACCTGTGCACCAGGCTCAGCGCACGATATTGCATCGACCTATAAGAAAGTAATTTTCAAAGGTATTTCCACTGGTAAAAAAAGTGCTTTACCCATGCAAATGGCCTGCTACTGTTGCACTCGTGCCTGTTCTCGCCCTCGCTCCACCCTCTCTACCTTAGTGGCGACTCCCTTCGGGTCTGACGGACAGATGCTGCTACGGCTTCTCCTCGCCGTACTTCCTGGAATCCCCGGGCTGGCCTGACGCTGCGGATCCGCCATGTTCCTGATGACGTAGGGGGCGTGTGTGCACTCCAGAGTTTGTACCGGCAAGGGTGCGAAACTCGGGGGCATCCCCCCGTAGTGACATCATCTGCTTCCAGCTTAAAAGGTCTTTGCTTGCTACTATGAATCGAGTTAGCAAGGGGAATTCCTTCTCCGCTGCTCTGCCTCCCACCTTACCTAGGGATACCCGCTCCTCGGGGGCCTCGCTCTCTCTTCTTGATTTCAGATTGCTAAGACAGGATCTGGTATTCGCTCTACGAGGGCCTACGTTCCTAAATGCTCAGAAGACTCCTTACTACCTGGAAGCGATCGCAGACATGAACACAGTGAGTTCTATTACAGATAGGAACCAGTACTCGCTCCACGAGGGCCCATGTTCCTAAATCCCTTCTCAACTCTCTTCTATATCAGAAGCTATCATATACTATATCTTGTGCATTACTATTATAGATTGCAGACAGGAACTGGTACTCGCTCCATGAGGGCGAGTACCAGTATGTTCCTAAAACCCTCCAAAGACTCTCTTCTATTCCATAAGCCATCTCATACACAGATATTGTGAGTTCTCATTCTAGACTGCATATAGGAACCAGCACTTGCCTACGGCTCCTGTTCCTGAATATACTGAAGACTCTGTTGCATAGAAGCCATTACAGATCTCTACAATTGTGAGTGTATCATCTACTACTGGTTATGTATCCAGCATACCCTGTCTACTCACTACCCATAGTCTCTCTCTACAGCTCAGCAACCCAGAGACCGCAATTCAAGTATCTGAGGGATTTCAGCCCTGCCGGGCACATCAGCTCACTACTGCCACCTCTGATGGTTCTACTTCCTGTCTAATAAAGAACTATCTATGTTTGTCTCCATACTCCAGCCTAGCCGGTGGTCCCTCTCAGGATATCCTCCTGGGGGCGCTGTCATCTGCCATCAGCCCAGGGATTCACAAATTTACCTCGTGTCATTCCTTACACTACTAGGACGGTATTATACAACTGCCATTCTGTGGGAAGCCAACCCACCACAGATCATTAACTCCGCCTACGGAGTATTACAATTGTTAGCTCTTCCCCTTGGCCGGGTGATCCATAACCGATTGCTAACTCCCTGGCGGACTTATAACAGATTGCTACTCTTAGCAGTAGGGATTGATAACAGATTGTTAACTCCTCCCTCTCCAGGAGGAGATCCATATCAGACTACTAACTCCTCCCCCTACAGGAGGAGCTCGATAACAGATTGCTAACTCTGAGCAGCAGAATTATAATAGATTACTAACTCCTCCTCTCTGGAGGAGCAGATTTACAACAGCTACAAAACTGCCTGCCCAATATGTAGGGGTAGACTTTCACATGTATGTCCTGTTGGCAAGCAAGTTTACCCACAGTGAGTGGAGGTGTTTCTGGGGCGGTACTGGGGAGTGGGTTTGCACAAGTGTACGCATACATTTTCCCAGAAAATCTCTGCGCACAAATCAGCAGGCGTGACTATTTGTGGGCGGTCTTGGAAAGGTAATTTTGAAAGGGAAGGCGTGCTTGTACTTTGCCTTTGAAAAAATCGGTATAACTTATACATGTATTTGATTTAAAAATTTTGTGGGCAGTTACAAATGACCCCTTAGGAATCATACCAGGGGCAGCTGAAAATGAAGAAGTGGGTGAGGGTGGGGTGCAAGGAAATGGGACATTTATCCATGGTAAAAAAAAAAAAAAAAAAAGTCAGGGGGAGATAATTTGGCACTGCTCTTCGGATAGTGGAGCAATGAGCACTATGAACTCCTTACCAAGAAAAAAACAGAAAGACAAAAGTGACAATGCAGGAAATAAAACAGTTTAGAGGGAAATGTGAAGCTGGGCAAAATGTAAATCATTTCAGATAGCAGTTTTCTTTCTATTACCCACTGCCCAGGTGTTAGCGGGTCATATGCTGGGATTATAAGAAAATGAAACTGAAAAATTGTGGGGAAAAAATAACACAATCTCCAGTCGGATTGGGGAGCCTTGTTATTTTATTTTATTTTATTTTTTTCAGATCACTTTTCAATTCTAAAAAAAAACCCAACTTTATACATTTATTGTCTGTTCTGAGGGAGAGGGTAGAGTATGTAAAGCTGAGCAGGAGATGTGTGGGTGGGCAGATTGGATAGAGCATATGATTTTTATTTGCCTTGCTGTCATGTTCTATGTTTCTATTCAGTATTGTAGGGCTGTCATAGTTCTGTTATCTTTTGTTCTGTTAGATGATCACTAATAATAATTATAATGATAATAATAAAAAAAAACAAGTCCACAGCCCACAGACTGTGAGGGTTATCTTTTATCTTGTGTTCAAAATATTTTTCATTCTTTTATTCAACTCTAGCCCATTTTGCTGGGTCATATGTTCTTCTTAAAAATATCTTTTAAATATTCACATTTTTCAGAGCATAAACCTGTGGACTGAAAATCATGTTCTTACATTATATATACATAGATTTCTTGCCTACAGAGATTGCTCTGCATACAAATGTGGCATCAGTAGTCAGGTTCATTTTTCAACTGCATGTAAAATGGTGTAATCATAAAATATGAATTCCTCTTCTTTATATTTAGCAGTGTTCCATAATTTGGGGACTTTATGGAGTGTGTTCTTTGAAGCATTGAGTGGGTTAGCTTGATGGAATAGTGGCTTAGTAGCTTTGCTATGCATGGCCTTGCCAAAGGCTTGAGCTACATTTCTGGAGCTCGCTGCTGTTCCTTGTGTCAGAAACATTTACAGTTTCTTTTGGGGGATTAGAGGAGTGGTTAAAGCTGGAGGGGAAGGCCATTTACCTTGGCATTTGAGTAACTTCAGTGATCTTAATTGAGCAGGGTGTTGCCAAGTATGGTTAAAATGGAATGTGCTGAGCTAAAGCAGTGGATAGCCAGAATTGATTTTTTGGGTGGGCACAAGGTTAACATGGGTGGGCTGTAGGCATGCAGGTCTACTAGTTGTTTTTTTACTGATAAATAATGCCATATACTGCACCCTAGAATGGCTTTCTAAGTAATTTGCAACAGCCATTATGCATCATGTATGAAACTTTAAAATAATTTACTTCAATTATTTCTAGCACTTACCAGCATTAAAAATTCCTTATTAATCAGAATTTTTTATATTTATTGCAGTTTATAAATGCACAAGTATAGAAAACAATCAGATCCAATCATATAATAAAACAAAAATTAATGTATTCTTTCATGAACCATCTTTGCAGAAAACCAGAAATCTTCATAAATTCAATAAAATATAATTAATCATCAGAACAGGTGCAGCACAGAGCTAGGGCAATTCACATTACAACTAACATGAAAAAAAATTTCAAATTCTGGTGTCACCTCAGCAAAAAATAACCCTCCACTGCTATTTTGTGAAGTAACACAAACTCTTGCAAAGAAAGAGGCATCTAGAACCTTGCCATAAAGTCACAGCACTGACTCTCAGGATTCAAATAACAGCAATCTTATGAAAAAGCAGCAATGCAAATACTACACCAGGCCCTAGAACATTAATACATCACCTATGGGAATAACAGAACAAGCTGGACTACTACTACAGAGAAACTACACACTAGCAGAAATACACACACAGGCAAAGCTGAGACCGACCCTTACCTAATATAGAAATAAGAGACTATAAATTAGAAATAGAAACATGCAGATAAAACCAAAATAGAAAGCCTGGGAAACTAAAATTTCTGAGCAGTGGAATACTTAAGAAAGAGCAAAATACAAAAATATAAGAAATACACATTCTCAAAGATGACATATTTAAATTGCTCGTAATAATAAAGCTAAAGTACAACAGATTATCAACAAAACAAATCACAGTGAATTACGTTTTTTTGTATCATTAAGTAGACCTCTTACATAGGCGTAGATGTGAATGCTATTCAGCATAATGTTTTACACCAGTAGTATAATCATGGGTCAGAAATGAATTTTATATGCTTAGTGAGTCCAAAGTGAAAAGAATTCAAAGTTGATGTAGCATGACATTTCTCATTGTATTCATTGTTGCAGAATTTCTTAATGCATCATAGTAATGACAACATTCAATTTCTTAAGATAATGTAGGAATGTGAGGAAACGCATTACTTCCATGTTGGTGAAAATGCCATGAAAATCATCTCACATACATTCGGCTCCTTGATGAAGGCAGATGCCGAAACATGGTCCGTGTTGGGCTAGTACACCTTGAGCCTTGTAACATCTTTAACTCTCAGGCATTTCTTCACATGCAAAAAAAGCTAAGTAGCTACATTATCTTAAGAAATTGAATGTTGTCAATGTTGTCAGGCACATGTCAGGCACATGTCAGGCAATGTTGTCAGGCACATGACCAAGCTCAATCGAAAGCGGAAGAATTAGCT
Organism: Rhinatrema bivittatum; assembly: GCF_901001135.1. Lineage (NCBI taxonomy): Eukaryota > Metazoa > Chordata > Amphibia > Gymnophiona > Rhinatrematidae > Rhinatrema > Rhinatrema bivittatum. The sequence goes on along the minus strand of NC_042618.1, from coordinate 401,383,381 downwards.
CTATTCTTCAGCAACAAAATCAACACTCTTCTATCTCAGCTCCCCACTAACCCCACTGTTCCACTAACCACTCTTCAACCCTCAATCAACCTCACTCAGTTAGAAGAACTTGATACAACTTCATCCATGGAGATCCAAGGAATTCTAAGGAAAATGAAACCTTCTTCCCACCCTTCAGACCACATCCCAGCCAAACTACTACTATCAATTCCAGATTCTATCTCCAAAACCCTGGCAGATATCATAAATTGCTCCCTCACACAAGGACTCTACCCTGACAACCTCAAACTAGCCTCACTCAAACCCCTTCTCAAAAAACCAAATCTTGACCCAAACGATCCTAACAACTTTAGACCGATAGCCAACCTCCCCTTCATAGCCAAGATAATGGAAAAATTGGTAAACTCACGACTCTCAAACTACCTTGAAGACAATAACCTACTATTCCCATCACAATACGGATTCCGTAAAACCTTAAGCACGGAAGCCCTCCTCATCTCTATGACCGACCACATCATCCTAGGCTTAGACAAAGGACAATCCTTCCTTCTGATCCTACTCGACCTTTCGTCTGCATTTGACACGGTCAATCACTCTCTTCTCATCAACCAACTAACAGCCATAGGTATCTCTGGCACTGCCCTATCTTGGTTTAGAACCTTCCTCAGCAACAGAGGATATAAGGTTAAGATTCATAATAAAGAATCCTCTCTTCACCCCGCGTCAGTAGGAGTCCCTCAGGGCTCATCCCTGTCTCCTACCTTGTTTAACATTTATCTGTTACCCTTATGTGAACTCCTCACTAACCTCAATCTCAAACACTTCCTCTACGCCGACGATATTCAGGTCCTGATCCCCATCAAGGAGTCACTCGCAAAAACACTGTCTCACTGGGAAACCTGCCTCCAAAATATCAAACAGCTTCTCACAAGTCTCAACCTGATACTAAATTCATCAAAAACGGAACTTCTAATCATCACACCAGAAAACAGCTCCCTCACACACACTCATCCAACCTTACCAAACACTACACAAGTGAGAGACCTAGGAGTTCTAATTGACAATCAGCTAAACCTGAAAGCGAACATCAACAAAACCACCAGAGACTGCTTTTATAAGCTCCAAGTGCTGAAAAGAATACGACCTCTCTTCCACACTCATGACTTTAGAACGATTCTACAATCAATCATTTTCGCAAAGCTGGACTATTGTAACACCATCATGCTTGGTCTCCCTTCATCACACACCAAACCATTGCAAATGGTCCAAAATGCCTCCGCCCGTATACTCACTAACACCAGGAGAAGAGAACACATAACACCTATCCTGATGGGCCTCCACTGGCTGCCTATCCACTTCAGAATAATCTACAAGGCCATTCTCACCATTTTCAAAAACATCCATCAATTAGCCCCAATCGATCTCCATATCCCCCTCCGATTACACTACTCAACAAGACCGACAAGAGATGCTTACAAAGGATCACTTCAAGTACCTCCAGCCAAAACTACCAGACACATCACGCTTAGAGATCGGGCCTTCTCCACAGCTGGTCCAACTTTATGGAACTCCATTCCCCCGGATCTTAGAATGGAACCCAGCATCTCAACATTCAAGAAAAGACTCAAGACGTGGCTGTTCACGCAGGCCTTTGCTAACTCCAACATTACTTAACTCCCTTCAATCAACATACTTCGCTAGTAATAGCATTAATAGCCACCCCTTATAATGTTATTATATATATTTATAATTATCTGATCTTCATTTTCCTTCTTACTCCAAGTTATTGATTCCCTGTTACATGTAACTGCTTTTCTGCACTATTGTTCAAATTGTAAAGTTTATTTTAATTGCACCCCTGTTTCTTGTGAACCAGCATGATGGGACTATCGTCTTGAATGTTGGTATATAAAAAAACTTAAATAAATAAATAAAAATAAATCTTTACTGCATTTATTAGTAAATACCATCAATTCTATTATTGCTTAATCCAAATGCATTGTATTATTCCATTAGCTTTCTATCATTTTTGTTTGAACTTTCTAGTTTTCTTCTTCATTTACTTGCAGTGCTTCACATTGTATTTTCTATGACAAATCACATGGATTCCTGTATCATAGATATTTCACAATCCAAATATTTATTTATCTATTTATTTATTTTAAACATTTTTATATACCGCTAATAAGATTAGTAACAATCCATCTAGGCGGTTTACAATGATACATACATAATGAATTAAACTAAAAAGACAATACGACAAATGTCAATTTATTAGTTTATGAATACAAATTTGTACATGAAAGAACTCTTTAAATGGGAAGTGGGGGGAAAAGAAAGGTCAATGACTATTGAGTGCAATGTGGCTTTGTTTTTATGTTTCTCAGGCAACAATCTGTAGTTGATAGCTTTGCCTTGGACACTGCAGCAGTGATATCCTTAGCATACTCCAACTAGAGTAGAGAATGTAAGGGACATCGCGTCTTTCAACATTAAGAGGTTGCATGCTTTCCAATCTGGGCCTGTATTTTGGGAAATCTAATCTTCACACATCTATGCTTCCATGGTTATTAGGTCATCACCAAGTGAAACAGGGCACATGTGAAGTTGTGGCAGTGCACCGGTGCTGCAATAAGAACAGAATCGAGGAGAGGTCACAAACTGTGAAGTGCTCGTGCTTTCCAGGACAGGTGGCTGGCACGACCAGGGCTCAACCCTCCTGTGTGGAAGGTAAGTTCTGCCTCATTTGTAATGTAATCTAACCAGGTCTGAGTAATTCACCTCCTCATTCGCAGTATCCCTAAACCCTCTGACATTTAGCTAGGATAATCCTTTATTTACTTTGCATTGGAAACATCATTTTGAATTTCTTGGTTATAATGAGCAAGGCACATAAATCTTACTGCAATTAATCTTCTTAATGCATGTGCTCATTCTTTTCCTATGGTACTCGACAGTCAAATGCTTTTAAAATTTCAGGTCTCAAAGGCATAAGAGTTTATCCTACAAGAAGTATGTCATGGCATGTTTACTCCTGCTTTTCTGACCTTTCTATAAAAATGCATAGTGATAGATGCAGTTGTCTTGCATTTCAGCAACAATGAAAAGGGTCATTTTAAGTTTATTTTATTGCTATTTTATTTATTTAAAACATTTGTTTGCTCAGTCCAAAATTCTTGTGGCTTCCGAAAACACAATCATAAAATCAAACCCAGCACTCAATAAGCCAGTTAAGTAGGACTTACCCGGCTATCTAGTAGTCCGCTGAATAACAGCTAAGTAGAAAGTGCATCAAGCTAGGTAGAGAGAGGACATATTATAGATCTACTCTTCTTTTACCTTTCATCACTCCAAATCACATAAAATCTTCACTGATGGCAAATTTGTTGTTCGTACCTATGACTGTGCATGTAAAACAACCCCTCAAAACCTACTATCCCCCCCAACCTCACCCCTTTACTAGTTGACCCTCTTACAGTGGTATAAAAAGTTGACTTAGATGTGAGCCTCCACACTCTCTCTCTCTCTCCCCTCCCGAACCGGTATTTGCAAAAAAAACCAACATTTTGGCCAGTAATGCACAGCTAACGCAGGCATAACGCACAGAAAAAAGGTGTAGCTACTACCTGCATTGCTGTGCGTCTGTCGCACACTACGTTAACCAACCCTCATTTCCATTTATTTCTCCCAGTCGAATACTGATTTTAAATTTGCATACATATTTTGCGATGCAGTATTTATCGCGCACTTTACAGTGTTATCATGGGCGTTAGGGCCCTAACACCAGCGATAAGACCCTAACACATTTTGATAAATGACTCCCTTAATTTGAAGCTAGTTACATCTAGAAAATTGCTATAGTACATGCCATTGAATTATTCATAGGATTTACTTGTGTTAAGTGCACTTACATGGGTGTGTGTGTATATATAATCTATGGCTTTTGAAGATTGCTATGATAGGGGCCGATGCAATATAGTGTGCTCAGCCGAGTGCACTGTATAACCCACACTTGAATACAATAGTGCTCATCACATGCAAATGCATGTGAATGAGGCTATTACTCATTCACTCCGCATTCAAAAAAAAAAAGTGTGCATCTCACACGCACATTTAGCTCTCAGATATTGCCTACCTAGAGCAGGCGTTAATAGCTGAGCGCATGTAAAAGAAGTACAGAAAAGCAGAAAAAACTGCTTAAAAAAAAAAAAAACCCTCCGCAGATCGCCAAGTTATGAAGACCGACGCCAGTAATCTCGGCATCGGTTTTCATAACCGGCCATCTGCCAGTAATGAAAACGGATGCCGATCGTCATAACTGGCAGACGGCCGGTGACAAAAACCGATGGCGAGTTTACTGGCGTCAGTTTTTGGAACTGGCAGCCATGGCGGGGTCGCGCGCATATTGCATGGCACCCCCCTTGCGGGCGCCATGCACCCATTAAGAAAGCGGGAGCTGACTTTTCAGCGCCCACTTTCCGCGCTTTGTATTGCATTGGCCCCATAGTATGTTATATTTACAAATGTAACTCCTTTGAAAATTCACCTAAACAGAGGTTAACCTGAAAGTTTCATGTAAATATTTACTCAATCCGTTGCGACGGGATCTCCTGCCGTGTAACTTTACCTCTGCTATGGATGACGTGTAAATAATAAAAAACTCTAGGCAAGTCAGTGGGGTTTTAAGGGTTGGAGCTAACAGGGGGAAGGGAGGCTATTAAGTGAGAGGGGTTTGGAAGACCTCTTTCTTAATTGGGTAAACTGGGAAAACTGGCAATGGCATTGGCGCGCATCCCTATTAAAATCCCCCCACTTTTGCAGTAGATTTGGCTTCTATGCGCATAGGCATGCACCACTTAAAATTGAGCGCACATGTGCGCACGGCCCAGCTATTTTATAACATATACATGTGTATGTTATAAAATGGCCTTGTCGTCCCTGGGCACGGGCTGAAGAATGCATGCACATGTGCGCCTGCGCACCAGAATGAAAGTTACCATCTAAACGGCTAGTTTCAAATATTTACCTTGCTTATCCTGCTAAAAGTTAACTGGATAAGTCTTTATACGGCTAAACTTTAGTCAAATAAGAAAGGGGAATGTTGGGGGCACCCTGGGGCAGGGTTGCATTAGACAAATAACTTATCTGGCTAACTCTAGATGTGCCTGCTGGTAATTCTGAAGTTATCTGGGAACATGTGCTATGTTCAAAAGAAGATAGCTGGTTAAGTGACGAAGTGTTAAAAAAAAAGATCACAGACCAGTTCCCTTCCTCCCTCCCACCCGAGTGCCAAAGGCTTTGCCCTTTTGCCACCTCCTCTCCAAAGTGCCAGTATCTCCCCCTCTCCCCACCCCACCCACACTCCTGATTTGCATTTTTCTTTTGCAAATCTGTTTATTTCCAGGACCTCCTTCTTTCCCCCAGCCCACCCACAACCCTTCCACCCCTTCCTGCACCTTAAATTTATCCTTCTTTTCAACCCAGATCATGGTAGCCTCCTACTGTGACCTGGGCAGGCGCTTCTGGTGTCTGTATGTTTCTAGGAGCTACACCAAAAGCATATGTTTCCATTGTAGCTGTTTAGCGATGCCAGAAATGCCGGGCCCAAATCATGGTAGGGGAGGCTACCATGATCTTGGATGAAGATAAACATAAATTTAAGGTATAGGAGGGTAAGTGTTGGCATGGGGGGAAGGAGGGAGGGGCCATGGAGATAAATAGATTTCCTAAAAAAGATAGGACCTGGGGTCTCCGGGCCAACAGCTGTAATCTCCTGCTGCTGCTTCGCTAGTGGAGCAGCCAGCTTAGAATGGCCTATATGGTCCAATTGCAGCCTTCCTTTTCCCTGCCCTGTGACCAATCAGAGGCCTCCTTTCTTCTTCCTGAGCCTGCAGACCAATGCTGACAGGCAGAAAGGGAGGAGGCCTCTGGCCTGTGGGAACAGGAAGAAGGGAGAAAGCCAATAGCAGAAGAGCAGTAGAAGATGCTGCTGCTGCTGCTGCTATTGGCTGGAAGGAGTCTTGCTATCAACCCCCAGGAGGAGGTTGCCCCTACAGGTGAGTTTGGGGAGAGGGGGAGGTAGCCAGTGAGGGGGGGGGTATTTGTGCATGTGTGTTTGTATATAGATGTGAGGGGGCATGTGTGTATGTGTGTATATATGTGAATGAGTGTGTGCATGGGGGAGGGAGTATATCAAGGGGAGGGGAAAGAACATGTCTGTATGTGTTTGTGTAGGAAGAAGAGAAGTGAAAATGTGAATGAGCATGGGTGTGAGGGTGAGTGGGCATGTGTGTGTGTGGAAGAGGGAGAGAAGTGAGTGAGCGAGCATGTGTGTGAGAGAGGTGAGTATGTAGGAAAATGAGAGGAGTAAAGCTGAGCATGTGAGAATGAGGCATGAGAGTTAGCATATAAGAATGAGTGTGTGTGTGGAAAGTTATTGTGAACATATGAGTGTTAATGTGTATGTGTGTGTATGAGAGTAAGTTTGTGCACATCCTGTCCTGTGCCCCTCCCCTCCCCCTCCCCTAGCATTCATGGTAATCTCAGGGTGACTGGAAATCAAAAGTTCCCAGATATGGTTATACGGTTACTGTTAGCTGGATAACTTTAATTGGGGATATTTAGTGAGATGTTTATTTCACTTCACATCATAATTTACCGGCTAATTAGGGATCCTTATTGTGTAATCAAATTTCACCCATTATAGGCAAATTGCAGTGGCAGCCAGTCACCTGGTGGGTAAAGTTTAAAACTCTTATTTTGATTTCTAAGGTCCTTCATGAGCTTGCCCTGTCTTGTTTGATTTCTTCAGTACAGAGATACTAGTCAGACCGTTGCCTCTGCTCTTCCACTCAGCACCTTTTGGAAATTACCCCTCTAAAATAAGCTTGACTGGCTGAGTCCCATAAGCAAATTTTCAATATAGTTGGCCTTGCCCAATGGAACAGTCTTCTTGAGGAGATTAGATCCGAGAGGTATCTGCTCCGATTCAGGAAATCGCTTAAGTCCTACCTTTTCAGCTTGACTTGCACTTAGTCTTATTGGCTTGGGCTCCTATACCCTTTTTGCATAGTAGGCAACTTTCCAAGTCCTTATCATTTGCTGTGGAATACCTTGACTTACTTTGGTTTGTTACCTTCTTGAACAGTCTGTTGTGTTAACTAGGGGTGTGCATTCGTTTTCGCCCTATTGGCGATCCGCAACGTATATTGCACTATTCGTAGTATTCGTGGGGAAGCGAAACGTATCGCGATTCCCCAAGAATACACGAATCTTCGCCGAATTATATGGCCACCTAAATAAAAATTTAAACAACCCACCCTCCTGAACCCCCCCAAGACTTACCAAAACTCCCTGGAGGTCCAGCGGGGGGTCCGGGAACCATCCCCTGCACTCACACCCTCGGTGCCGGTTTCATCATGGCGCCGATAGCCTTTGTCACAAGGGCTACCGGTGCCATTGGTCAGCCCCTGTCACATGGCCATCGGTGCCATCTTGTGCTCCTACCATGTGACAGGGGCTGACCAATGGCACCGGTAGCTCCAATGACATAGTATGGGCAAAGGCTATCGGCGCCATTTTGAGTACTGGTATCGGATGGCCGGAGTGCAGGAGGTTGCTCTGGGACCCCCGTTGGACCCCCAGGGACTTTTGGCCAGCTTGAGGGGGGCCTCCTGACCCCACAAGACTTGCCAAAAGTCCAGCGGTGGTCCGGGAGCGACCTCCTGCATGCTGGCCGTCCAATGCCAGTACTCAAAATGGCGCCGATCACCTTTGCCCTCACTATGTCACAGGTACCGATGGTCGGCCTCTGTGACATAGTGAGGGCAAAGGCGATCGGCGCCATTTTGAGTACTGGCATCGGACGACCGGCGTACAGGAGGTCGCTCCCGGACCACCGCTGGACTTTTGGCAAGTCTTGTGGGGTCAGGAGGCCCCCCTCAAGCTGGCCAAAAGTCCCTGGGGGTCCAACGGGGGTCCCAGAGCAACCTCCTGCACTCCGGCCATCCGATACCAGTACTCAAAATGGCGCCGATAGCCTTTGCCCATACTATGTCATTGGAGCTACCAGTGCCATTGGTCAGCCCCTGTCACATGGTAGGAGCACAAGATGGCGCCGATGGCCATGTGACAGGGGCTGACCAATGGCACCGGTAGCCCCTGTGACAAAGGCTATCGGCCGCCATGATGAAACTGGCACCGAGGGTGTGAGTGCAGGGAATGGCTCCCAGACCCCCCGCTGGACCACCAGGGAGTTTTGGTAAGTCTTGGGGGGGTCAGGAGGGTGGGGGGTTGTAGTTAATTTGAATTTTAGCTGGGACACGAATAGAAATCGCCGTATTAACGCATCGGGGCGCCATACGGCCGAATGCAACGTATTTGCTCCCCGACGAATCCGAATCACGAATGCAACGTATGGCGTCCCTCTGCACATCCCTAGTGTTAACCTTGTTTTTGCTTTGTCGTTTGATTTTTTATTATGCATATTTGCTTGTTATCCACTGAGATTTGTGGATTAAAATTAGCACGTGTAAATATGCACAAGTAAGAGCCATACACGTCGCTTTCGCAGGTTATAAGATAGCGTAAATGTTGGCCCCACCTTGGAATACCCCTTGGCCACCTCTAGCCTACCCCTTTTTCATATGAGCAAATTTATTCATTCACTGTTGCTTGCGCATATATGGTTAGAGGTTTATAAAATAGCACTTACATGAATATGCGCTGTTTAAGGTGAATCTGAAAAGCCCGGTGCACACCAAAATCGGGAGACGTGTGCATAAATTGGGCTCGCGTGTGCCCACCAAATTTTAAAAGCCTCCCAGATGCATGCGTATCTCCCGCTGTACACACATCTCACTTGATTTCACAAAAGGGAGTGGTATGGGCATGGTCTGGGCAGGGCATGGGCATTTCGGGGTGTGACCAAGAGATGTGCCCAGGTCCACTGACGTGTAAATTTACTTCTGCTATGGAGGACGTGTAACTTAAAAAATAAAAGAAATTAACCATTTCTGCTGGATTGAAAGAGTCTGGGGTAATTGGGGGGCATGCAGGCTATCAAACCAGGGGGGGTTGGGGGACATAGCTATTAACTGGGCAAACTGATGAAACAGGCAATGGCATGAATGCACACCATTTATAAAATACCTTGATTTATGCGGTAGAATCGGGATTTGAGGGCCTAGGTGTATTCCCACTTAAAATTGGGTGCACATGTGTGCACAGCCAGGCTATTTTATAACATAACTGCAAGTTATATGATGGCCGCGTATCAGGGCGTGGACTGATGCACATGCGCCAAAGGGCGCCCGCGTGCCATTTGAAAGTTACCATCTTCGTGCACATGAGCTCATTTTTACCCATGCAACAATTTAAAATTCACGTTTTTGCTAGCACCAATGACTTCTCTTTCTGAAGTAATTTTGTCTCTTCTGACCCATTTTATAGAATGCAATGCAATATCTAATTGACATTTGCATTTCAATCAGGTACCTACAGTACCTGAACCTAATCCGCTTTGATGTGCCTGAAAAAGCAGACTATAAATAGATAAACAAATAAACTTCTATTGTCATTTTTTGCTTCCTGCTTCTACCTGCTTTGTCTGTCACGTAGAAGTAAAAACATAAGGAAAAGCTAAATAAAATTTTGGTTGGTGAAACAGAACTAAATGTTCTTTTTCCTCTGTTTTCGTTATTTAATGCCACTTTGGATTTTGGTAGCAGGCTCTCCTGTGTAAAAGTTACTAGTTTTGAAAACATGTTGATTTGTTTATGAAGCATATAAAGGCAGATGGATAGAAGTTTTATTCGCTTGCTGGTATATAATTGAAGTACAAATCAAAATATACTGTTTAACTTACTGATGAATTTGTTCCACGCACTCATGTATGGGGAGAGGTGACAAATTGTAACAGAAATTACCTTGCTTATGAAAGAGACTTTATTATAGGACATTCATCAAACTTTAGTGTAGGACTACAGAAATAACACTGAGTGCTTTCATAATTTAATGGGATGAATGTAGCAAAGGCTAATTTACTTGGTCAATGTGAACTCTTGTTAGGGTAGAGGCTTGTTTTCCTATTCATCGCAAATTCCTCCCCGATACTTCCTTTTAAGCGGGAATGCTAATAGAGATGGCACTTTGTTGATCCCGCGGAGGCAGCCTTATAAATGAGTGAAGTAAAGAGTTACAGTATCTTCTCTACTAGTGTGTCAGTGGATCGTAAAGATGAAGCAATTATTTGAATGGAGTTTCAATAAATAAAACAAAATAAGACTCCATAAATAAAGCTTAGTTTCTGCAAAGATTGTGTTTGCCTTGGGGAAATTCACTGTCACTCTGGGTGGAATAAAAAGGGTCCGGGCATATCTGACCAAGCTGAAGCAAGGCTAACTTTGGTGGGGAGAGATTGGGGCAGGAGCAAGCAAAGAAATTGCCTGGAGCCCTAGCAACGCAAGTTATCCCCATGACAAAGTTGGTAGTTTGTCACTGAGGCAGAGCTTTAGGGCACCTGGCTGACCCCCACTCCTTAGTTTCTGCCCTTGGCCCTAGTGTATCTAATGCGAGCCCTGGGCTGAAGAAGATGGGGTTCTCCTATTAACACAGCTAGGAGAGCAGCTCCTTTCACACTGTGGTCCCTAGCTTGAAGGCAGAAGATCTCCAGCTGGAAAAACAGGCCAGGGTGCTGCAGAGCAAGTGCAGAACCTTTGCACATGCAAAATGTAAGTAACATGCTGATGGGAAGATATTACAAAATTTTATAATCAGGTAGTCTTCATTAACCTGCACTAAGCTAAGAAAGTCACATCACAGAGGAAATAACATCAGTTTTGCTTTTAGCTCCAGGCTGGCACTGAAGCCACCTGAAGGTCTTTTTTTGTACTGAAAAACCAAGGACTTTGTAGTCTGTGGGAAGATTACATGCCTTTACTTTTCTTTAATTAATCTTTTTTTTTTTTTTTTTTTTTTTTTTTTTGCAAAAGGGAACATATTTTTTATTTATATATTAATTAGTTTTTTTTTATTGTGTTCATTATTTATTTATTTAAGTTAAAAATTGGAGAGGGTAATTTTCAATAGTGTTCATAACTTAGTACATACATGTTTAAGCAGGTGCGCCGAAAGTTACAAAGGATTAATTATAAAAAACAAAGGGCCGGATTTTAAGAGATACACAAGGGCGTAGATTTGTGCGTGCAACCCGGAGCGCACAAATCTACGCCCGATTTTATAACTTGCACGCGCAGCCGCGCACATGTTCTAAAATTTGGGGTTGGTGCGCGCAAGGGGGTGCACACTTGTGCACCTTGTGCACGCCGAGACCTAGGGGAGCCCCGATGGCTTTCCCTGTTCCTTCCGAGGCCGCTCCAAAATTGGAGCGGCCTCTGAGGGAACTTTCCTTCCGTCCCCCCCACCTTCCCCTCCCTTCCTCTATCTAACCTGCCCCCCAGCCCTACCTAAATCCACCAAAATGCATAGAGACTGACTTTAAAAAAGTACGCCGGATTTTAACAGATACACGCGTAGCCGCGCGTATCTGTTAAAATCCGGGGTCGGCGCGCGCAAGGCTGTGCAAAATCGGTAGCCTGCGCGTAACCTGCGCGTAACCTGCGTGTAACCCTTTAATACCCCCCCTGCGCACGCCGAGCCTATTTTGCATAGGCTTGGCGGCGCGTGCGAGCCACGGGACGTGTGCTGGGGGCGGCGCGACGTTCGGGGTGTTCCGGGGGCGTGGTTCCGGCCCGAGGGCGTTTCGGGGGAGTGGCGGAGGCCTCCGAAATTGCTCCCGGGCCAGAGAATCGTGTGGCGGCGGCTGACTGGCGTGCGTGAGTTACGCCTGCCTGAGGCAGGCGTAACTTTCGTGATAAAGGTAGGGGGGTGTAGATAGGGCTGGGGGGGTGGGTTAGGGAGGGGAAGGTGGGCGGAGTCTGAAGGAAAGTTCCCTCCGAGGCCGTTCCGATTTCGGAGCGGCCTCAGAGGGAACGGGCAGCGCGTGCAGGGCTCGGCGCGTGCCAGGTGCACAAATGTGCAACCCCTTGCGCGCGCCGACACCGGATTTTGTAAGATACGCGCGGCTATGCACGTATCTTATAAAATCCGGCGTACTTTTGTTTACGCCTGGTGTGCGAAGAAAAGTACGCGCGGGTGTACTTTTCTAAAATCTACCCCATATTGTATGTGCTAAATAACTGTAGCATGTGCACATAAGGTGAAATTTAAAACAAATACATGTGCCAAAATTGAGAGATGTGCACGCATCTAGCACATTCGCGTGTCCACCCAATTTTATAAAGTGGGAGGATGCGCATGCATGTGACAGTACGCGCACATTTAGTATCAGAGAAAAAAGGGACGTGGTGTGGGTGTGGTGTCAGGGCATGGGCATTCTGGGGCGTGGTCAAGGCATGTGGTCGCAAGTACCTACACACTTGGGCGCGTGCCCAGGTACAGTGCCACATAAGTTTACTTCTGCTATGGAGGAGGAGGTGTAATTAAATAAAAAATACAGGCATCCCTGAGAGGTTTAAGGGGTCTGGGGTAACTGGGGGGAGTGCAGGTTAAAGATCCAGGGGGGTTTGGAGGATTTAGCTCTAGACTGGGCAAACTGGTGGACAAACTGGTCATGGTGTAGACATTGCCTGTTATAGAATTCACCCGCTTGCATGGCTCAAATCTGACTTTACGCAACGGTGTGCACCCTCTTGCAAAATTAGGCGCACACGTATGCATTCCTAGGCTATTTTATAACATATGCATGTACGAGTGTGTATGTTATAAAAGTGCCACGTCTCTGGGTGTACGCCGATGCACAAGTGTACATGTGTGCCCACGTACCCCTTTGAAAGTTACTGTCAATAACCCTCAGTTTATACGTGGAGACAGATAATTTATAAAGTTGGCTAATATATATGGGTATCTCTCCTTTGAAAATATTTTCTTGGGTACATACTGCCAAGCACCAGTTGACCCACAGCCTCCACCATTTGTGCCAGACTCGTGACCCTAAAACTGCAGACATAAGAGAAGTCAGATTTAATATCTGCACATTGATTAGCAGGTGCATGAGCATGCACATATGTTTGATGCAATATGCACATACTCCATTTATAAAATGCATAAATGTGCATGTTATTTCTAGCTTCACCCTGGAATGCCCTCGAAACGCCCTTTGTATGTGAATACTTTCCTGTGCGGCAGTGAAAGTATACACATACTCCCACCCTTCTGAAAGTTTGCTTACCACACACAGAGGTTACTTAGGTGTGCATGGGTTGATTTTGCATGCACCCCACCTCTTTATGGAAGTCTTTGAAAATTAGCCACTAATGCCTAAAATACATTACAAAGTGCCCTGTGTCTAGGAGAAAAAAATCACAGTAAATCATTGTCATGCAAATATATATATATTTAGAATAAAGTTAAATAGTAATATTTTACATGAGAAGGGAAGGGAAATACATGAGAAGAGAAGGGAAATATTAAGGTCAGTTATTTCTGCACTGCAGCATATGGAGGCAATTTTCAAAGAGTTATGCTCATCTTGGTGAACTGGTAGAATAACTGGTAAAATAGTAATTTCAATTATGCGTGCATGTTTTAAAATATACTGACTTACATGTTTAAATCAGGTTTTATACGAACAAGCCCTAGTTTATTTTTGCGCATAAAATCTATGGGCCTGATTTTCAAAAGCATTTACATGCGTAAAAATGGGTTCTACATGTATAAATGCACTTTACTCGTGTAAGTGGACTTTTGAAAATTGCTACAATATATGCAATTGAATTTTCCATACGATTTATCCACGTACGTGCATTTTACATGGACGAATGTATTTATTTGCTTATTCAATCTTATATTTTGCAGTTTCCACAATGTTCACTGTGGATCACACAGAACATTCACAATTAAAATTAGCACAATAACAAAAACCAAATAAAACAATGTTAAAACATTTACAATTAATGCAATGTAAACAATTGAAGCAGACACTTTCAAATAACTTCTGACTGATCAGAGAAAGCTTGAACAAAAAGCATTGGGCCGGATTTTAAAAGCCCTACGTGCACCAGGCCTATTTTAAAAAGGCCCGGTGACGCGCGTAAAGCCCCGGCGCGCATGTAAGACCCGGGGCTTTACTAAAGGGGTGGGGAGGTCTGGGGGCGGGGCCAGAGACCTCAGTACACAGCGGCCATTGCCGCTGCATCGGAGGATCGGGTGCCGGCAGGCTGTGCCACGTGCAACTTGCACCTGCCCGGAGGCAGGCGCAAAAGGTAAGATAAAAATTTTGGGTGGGGTTAGAGTAGGGCTGGGGGGGGGGGGGAAGGTTAGGGGAAGGGGTGGGAAGGTCAGGCTAGGGGGAAGGGAATGGGGGAAGGCAGCACAGCTTGGCGCACGCAAGGTACACAATTGTGCACCCCCTTGCGTGCGTCGACCACTGATTTTATAACTTGCGCGTGCAAGTTATAAAATCAGGTGTACATGTGCACGTGCCGGGTAGCACACACACATGTATGCTCACGCACACCCTTTTAAAATCTACCCCATTGCTTGTAAATAGCTTTTGAAAATTGCTATGATAGTATATTACACTTATGTGCATAACTCCTTTTAAAATTACCTCCTTAAAATTGGGTTTTACATGTGTAAATGTACTTTACCTTTGTACTTAGTCTTTTGAAAATTGCTACATTACATGCCATTTAATTATTCATAGAATATTTATTTATTTAAAACATTTATTAACTGCCTATCATCGTTTCTAGGCAGTTTCCAATTAAAACATCCACAATTACTCCAATTAAAACACATAAATGGCTTCTGAAAATTGCTACGATATTATGTAACATTTACATATGTAAAATCTTTTAAAATTACCTCCAGGGATAATAACTTTTAAACAGGCACATGGATGCACATCTGCACACATTTGCCAGCTCGTGCCCAAGGGCAAGGCTAAGTATTTAATAACATACATGCATATATGCATGCATGGTATAAAATAGGCTGAGCGCGCACACATGTGCATGCAATTTTAAGTGGGCATGTGCTTATGCGTGCAAATGCCGCTTTTACCGCGGAAGTGGGGGGAATTTAAAAGCCATGGGAGACGACGCAATGGGCCATTTTCCCAGTTCATTCCCAGTTCACCCAGTGTTGAGCTAGGTCCTCCAAACCCCCCTGTTTTAATAGCCTGCACTCTCCAAATTACCCTGGACTCCTTAAACCTCTCCGAGAAGGCAGATTTTTCAGGTACATCTCTTCCATAGCAAAAGTAAATTTACGTGGCAGTAGACCTGGGCACACTCTGGGGTGCATAAGTATTCACATACACATCTTTGGCCATGCCCCAAAATGCCATACCATGCCCATACAATACCCAGACCACGCCCCTTTTTGAAATCAAGTGAGATATGCGCATAGCGGGAGATATGCACACACTTGAATGGCTTTTAAAATTTCATTGGTGCACGCTAGCCTAATTTGTGTGTGCATCCCCAACTGATGCGTGTGCGGGCTTTTAAAATCTATCTCTATGTGCGCAAGTATATGCATGATTTAAAATTCAAGTGTATCTCTGCGCGTGCCCTCATTTTAAAATTAGCCTGTAAGCTTTTAGACATATTTCTGAGCAGAAGATCGCCCAAGGTTATTTACATCCAGAAAAGTGTAATACAATTAGATAAAATAGCATAAATAACATTAAAAATTGGAATGAAAATGACAAGGATTAATCCAGCAAAATAGCAACAGGTCAGTACAGTAAAAAAAATAAATTGAATCAATTGCTACATATCACCATTAATTATATCAAATCCAAAATAAATAATGATACAAATTTTCAGTAGTTTGCGTAATTCGCCGAATGCATGCCTAAGTGGGTTCATAGAGATTTAGCCTAGTATTTTATAAAACTGTGTGACATAAGCTGCACAGTTTATAAAATACTCGCATTTCTGCCCTGAAATTATACGCATTTGTTTGTAATGTAGGAAAATGCATACTTTCTCTATCCATTTTATAAAATCATGCTCATATGTTTTCCATATATAATAATTGTAATATGGGTGCGTAATAACCCAGAGTTATACAGAGGCATGAAGTTTATAAATAATGCACATACTCTGCTTCTGAAAATACTTGTTCACATACTTGTGATCACCAGTTCCCCAACACCTCCATTAGTTCATCCAGATCCTCCAGCACTTCCTGCTGAACCTCCACCACTTAATCCGTACCTCTTACCAGGGGCGGATTATGGGAAAACATTGGCCTGGGGATTTTTATCCATCCTGGCCCATGGGTATATATAAGAAAATTATGGAATAAAAGACAAAAATATAGAAAGTTTCAACATCATAATATAGTGCAAATTTTAAATACTTAATATATCATATATAAAATATTTCAGTAAGCACTTTCAAGCAACAATAAACCTACTAGTTTGAGTACATTTTCCATATTCATTGGAAAAGCAGATGGCAATACAACAATGCAGTGTTCCAGTCACCGGCAGCTTGAATTGACGGACTTAATCCCAGAGTCAGAAAAAGCTGCTGAACTAGGACATTTCCCCTTACCACTCACCATACAAAAATAAATATTCAAATGCTGATGTTACCTCATTAACAGCAACAACAATTCTCTCCATTACCAGGAACATGGTATAATCCACAATCCTGCAAAAAAGTATTCCTGCCATACAATAACATGCTAACTGCCAGACTCAAACAGTAACAACCCTACCTATAAAAAAGCAAGACTGGAAATACAACATCAAACCTTAAAACACCAATACACCTCCTTCTGCTATAGATCCGTACTCAGAAACTACATGTTAGCAGATACCTCACCGTGGTAACACATGCAGAATTAAAAAAAAAAGTCAACCATACTAATTAAAAGAATAAATATTTTAAAATAGCTGATATTTAGAACATCCAATAATATAAAAAGCTCAATAAAATATTTCAAAAGTACAGACATCAAATGCTACCCAATAATTAAAACTAATAGGGATGAAAAAAATCCTCTGCTATCCGTACCTGGGAACATTTTGATTTCCAGTCACCCTGAAATTGTCATGGATTAAAGGGGAGCAGAAGGGAAAACATACTGGGGCAGATTTTCAAAGGGTTACACACGTAACATACGCGCGTAAATCCCGAAAAGCTGCCCCTGTGCGCGCCGAGCCTATCTTGCATAGGCTCGGCGGCACGCGCAAGCCCTGGGACGCGAGTATGTCCGGGGCTTTGAAAAAGGGGCGTTTCGGGGGTGGGGCAGTGGGCGGGGTGCTGGCCCAGGGGCGTTCCGGGGGCGGGACTGAGGCCTCCGGAACAGCCGCCATGCCAGGGGATGGTGCGCTGGCAGCCAGCCGGCGCGCGCAAGTTACACTTGCCCGGAGGCAGGCGTAACTTTCCCGATAAAGGTAAGGAGGGGGCTTTAGATAGGGCTGGGGGGGCAGGTTAGATAGGGGAAGGGAGGGGAAGGTGCGGGGGGGGGGGGCGGAAGGAAAGTTCCCTCCGAGGCCGCTCCCATTTCGGAGCGGCCTCAGAGGGAACGGAGGAAGGCTGCGCGGCTTGGCACGCGCAAGTCACACAATTGTGCACCCCCTTGCACGCGCCGACCTTGGATTTTATAACATGCGCGCTGCAGTGTGCACATGTTTTAAAATCGGGCGTAGATTTGTTCGTGCCAGGTAGCGCGAACAAATCTA
Organism: Rhinatrema bivittatum; assembly: GCF_901001135.1. Lineage (NCBI taxonomy): Eukaryota > Metazoa > Chordata > Amphibia > Gymnophiona > Rhinatrematidae > Rhinatrema > Rhinatrema bivittatum. The sequence continues at coordinate 401,365,656 of NC_042618.1, read as the reverse complement.
TGCCCATGCGCAGGTTTAAAGATCTGCCACACTATCTTCTATCACACACATGTTCATTCTCTCAAACAATCATACACTACATGTTCACTCTCAATCTCTCACACACACACACACACACACACACACACACACACACACGCACTCACTGGTTCTTTCTTCTCATAAACATACACACACTCTCTCACTTGCTCTTCCCCCTTCATACACACACATTCACTGGCTCTCTCACAATCCAGTCCTCCTCTTCTGCTGCAGACACCAGAGGATGTGCGGAGCATTTGTATTAAGCAACTGCTGGGAGGGGTGTGCCGGCTCCAATAGGCCTCTTCTATAACTGTGGGCGGGAGTGACAGCGTTGGGGGCCCTGCAGATACTTTGCAGTTAAAAATCCTGTGGGAGGGGTATACCGGCCCCATCCCGCTAAGCTTCCTCTTCAGTCTTGCTGGTTCCTTCTTTCTTCTGCAGCGGGTGGGAAAGCTTTTGCCGGCAGCCCTGTTGGGTTTTTTCATTGGTGCTGGCTGGATAGGTAGTGTTGGTAGCCCCTCTGGGCCTTTTTCTCAGCCGCGGGTGGGAGGCTTGGTGCCGGCTGCCTTTCTGGGCCTCTTCTTCTATTGCTTGTTTGCAGGCTGCGGAAGCCGGAGATACTTTCTGCTGGCGCTGCCTTGCAATTTTGCACTATGCCTGGCTCATGGTTCTACAATTAGGCAGAGGCTGGGCATGGTGCAAAATTGTAAGGCAGTGCCAGGAGAAAGTGCCCCCTGCTCCTGTAGCCTGCAAACAACTCCGTGGTACCTGGAGTTTGGTGGTTGTAAAAATAGGCCGGGCAGCAGCTGTGGGAGGCAGCACGCGATCAGGCAGACCGGCCCACCGGGACATGCCCTATCCTCCGATAGGCCAATCCACCCCTGCCTCTTACCCAATAGCTGCAGACAAATGAAAACTGCATTTTTAACTTCTGTCTCTTCAGTTGTCACTTACAAAAAAACAAACTTGTGCACATACTTCTAAACCCTGCCTCAGAACATTCCTAAACGGCTCCATTTTTTCCTTTAACATATAGTTGCAACAGTGAAAGTATTATGTTTACAAATATAGCATATATGCATGTGCACACTACTTATACATGTACATGCTGATTTTAAGTCCAGAAACCTTTTGAAAATTAACCTCAATAAATATAGTACTGTTGATTTAATAAAAGCTTTTCAACCAAAATCTCCTTCCAAAGTAAATTTGAGATTATAAAGTCTGTGATTCCCCCCATTTTCCATACTAATTTAACTGTGTGCCATTTCTTGTGTAGTTCATATACAAAGATGGCATTTAAAGCACTGCACGTTTATGACCAGTGGAGGATGCTGTATGCATTTGAAGCAAAACACATTAGTTGTCATAAGTAATTACACAAACATGTTTACTTTTATAAAATGAAGAAGAATATTAGAGGGTACTATCGTCTTAGCCAATATAAATATTTATAGTCTTTCAGGCTGATATACAGTATATATTAGTGTAAAAAATACTGCTACTTTTGCAAAGTACCCTCAGTAGACAGAAGCAAAAGAATAATTCTATTTTCTTGCCATCTGTTTGAGGATACGTTTGCCTATTTTGTTTTCTGAATATTTAGTCAGGAAAAATTGGTCTTGCAGAAAGAGATTCATGCATCCTGTATAAATATATTCAGTAATTCTACTAAAAAAAAGGTACTTCCTTTGGAAATGGGCAAAATTAGCCTTTCATTGACCTTCTGTCTTTCGGGGCAGCTCATGTATTCAATCCCTACTGCTCTGTCCATATTAATGAATTATGAATGTTTACATTTGTCAAACATCTTCTAATTGAGCATGCTGAAATCACATGACAAAATGCAGATAGAAGAACATCGAACAAGTCAGGGCATCATGTGAAACATCATTTTGCAATATTTTACAGAACAGATCCATAAACCAAATGGAATCTGCCACTTTTAATCGTACAGTGGAAACCACCAAAGGCACCATTTCCTTAACTTATTACTCTCTCTTGTTTCCCTTGGGGCAGTATTTTCCCCTGTTAGTCAGTGACAGCCCATATCTACCCTCTATGCATATTTTCAGGTGAATTTTAAAAGCCCTACATGCACCAACGTGTATTGGCCCAGTACGTGCTGCGCGGATTTTAAGAGGAACCTGGGTACACACATATCTCCTAGTGCATGAGTAAACATTTTTGTCATAAAAGGGGCAGGGCATGGGCATGGTCTGGACAGGGCATGGGTGTTCCAGGAAATATGTAGCACATGCTGGGGTCCCTATCCGTGTAACCTTACTTCTGCTATGGACGGTGTGTAAGTCCTGAAACAAAAAAAAAATTAGGCTAGTCAGTGAGGTTTTAAGGGTTGGGGCAAATAAGGTAAAAGGGAAGCAAATTAGCTAGGAGATTTAGGAGGTTCTGTCCTTTACTGTGGTGAACTGGGAATGAACTGGGGAAATAGGTAATTGCGTCAGCGTGTGTATCTACTAAAATCCTCCCTACTTACGTGATCGAGGTGGCATTTGCATGCACATGCACACGTCAGTGTAAAATTATGTGCACATGTACACGCATATGGCTGATTTTATAACAGGCGTGCATATATGCGCGCATGTTATAAAATCTCCACATCCATGTGTGCAAGCTGGCAAATGTGCGCATGTGTGCTCCTGCGCACATGTCTTAAAATTCACCTTTATATGAGTTCCATATTTGCATATCATTTTGCTATTTTTTATGCTATGCTTTGTATAAATTGTTATTTTTAGTGCTCTGCACTACCATGTTGAAGACCTGTGTTCTATTGCTGGGTCATGGCTTCAGCTCCCTGGGCTAATTGGGGCTGAGGACGCTAGGGAGGCAATGATCACAGTCCCTGGTGGAGCAGTAGGGGTGGAGGTAGTCCCAGTTATTGCACAATGGTGACACCCAATGGCTGGATTTAGGACTTTGATTATAAGGTTCCTAGAAGGAGCCCTGGTGGCTGGCTCTTGGTCATGAACTTTCACTACAATAACTGGGCTGAGTTGAGAAGGGATATAAAATAGAGAAATAAATTCCCATATATTTGCAAATGCAGGTTCATGGTGCTGGGTCTGAAATTCTGTTCTGATTGAGTTGAAAACCCAAAGGAGCAGAAGAAAACTCATGGCCCCTCCCTAAAAATGAGATATAGGCCTCCTAATATATTTTAATGGTAATAAACAATTAAGATAAATTATCCTGTGGGAATATTGAGAAGAGAAGAAGATTTTGCTACTGGCTGCAGAGGATTGGTGAGTATTGTTTTGGAAAATTATAAGGTGTAAAAAGATTGGAGGAGAGGTGAAATAGTGGGATGTATTCTAGACAGGCTAAAAGAGAATAAGAAAAAAAAGCTGGCCACAGAGGCAAAAACTCATAATAAACACTTTTTAAAATACATCCAAAGCAGGAAGCCTATAAAGGAGTTGGTTGAACTATTAGATGATTGAGAGGTTAAAGGGGTACTTAAGGAAGATAAGGCCATTGTGGAAAGATTAAACAAATTATTTGCTTCAGTATTTACTAATGAGGATGTTGGGGAAATACCTAAGAACATGCCATACTGGGTCAGACCAAGGGTCCATCAAGCCCAGCATCCTGTTTCCAACAGTGGCCAATCCTGGAAGAGGAACAGTATACAAATCCACGGCTCTCGTGCTAAACATTCAAAAGGGAAACTTTGAGAAAATGAGAAAAATCTTTAGAAAAAAACTGAAAGGAGCAGCTACAAAAGTAAAAAGTGTGCAAGAGGCGTGGTCATTGTTAAAAAATACCATTCTAGATGCACAGTCCAGATGTATTCCACACATTAAGAAAGGTGGAAAGAAGGCAAAACGATTACTGGCATGGTTAAAAGGGGAGGTGAAAGAAGTTATTTTAGTCAAAAGATCTTTATTCAAAAATTGGAAGAAGGATCCAATAGAAGAAAATAGGATAATGCATAAACGTTGGCAAGTTAAATATAGGACATTGATAAGACAGGCTAAGAGAAAATTTGAAAAGAAGTTGGCCGTAGAGGCAAAAACTCACAGTAAAAACTTTTTTAAATACATCTGAAGCAGAAAGCCTGTGAGGGAGTCAGTTGGACCGTTAGATGATCGAGGGGGTTAAAGGGTCACTTAGAGAAGATAAGGCCATCGCAGAAAGATTAAATGATTTCTTTGCTTCGGTGTTTACTGAAGAGGATGTTGGGAGGTACCCGTACTGGAGAAGGTTTTCATGGGTAATGATTCAGAGGGACTGAATCAAATCACGGTGAATATAGAAAATGTGGTAGACCTGATTGACAAACTGAAGAGTAGTAAATCACCTGGACCGGATGGTATACACCCCAGAGTTCTGAAAGAACTAAAAAAAATGAAATTTCAGACCTATTAGTAAAAATTTGTAACCTATCATTAAAATCATCCATTGTACCTGAAGACTGGAGGATAGCAAATGTAACCCCAATATTTAAAAAGGGCTCCAGGGGTGATCCGGGAAACTACAGACCGGTTAGCCTGACTTCAGTGCCAGGAAAAATAGTGGAAAGTGTTCTAAACATCAAAATCATAGAACATATAGAAAGACATGGTTTAATGGAACAAAGTCAGCATGGCTTTACCCAAGGCAAGTCTTGCCTCACAAATCTGATTCACTTTTTAGAAGGAGTTAATAAACATGTGGATAAAGGTGAACCGGTAGATGTAGTATACTTGGATTTTCAGAAGGCGTTTGACAAAGTTCCTCATGAGAGGCTTCTAGGAAAAGTAAAAAGTCATGGGATAGGTGGCGATGTCCTTTCGTGGATTGCAAACTGGCTAAAAGACAGGAAACAGAGAGTAGGATTAAATGGACAATTTTCTCAGTGGAAGGGAGTGGACAGTGGAGTGCCTCAGGGATCTGTATTGGGACCCTTACTTTTCAATATATTTATAAATGATCTGGAAAGAAATACGACGAGTGAGATAATCAAATTTGCAGATGATACAAAATTGTTCAGAGTAGTTAAATCACAAGCAGATTGTGATAAATTGCAGGAAGACCTTGTGAGACTGGAAAATTGGGCATCCAAATGGCAGATGAAATTTAATGTGAATAAGTGCAAGGTGATGCATATAGGGAAAAATAACCCATGCTATAATTACACAATGTTGGGTTCCATATTAGGTGCTACAACCCAAGAAAGAGATCTAGGCGTCATAGTGACATAGTGAGGGCAAAGGCTATCTGCACCATTTTGAATACTGGCAGCCAACGGCCCGACTGCAGGAGGTCACTCCCGGACCCCCGCTGGACCACCAGGGACTTTTGGCAAGTCTTGTGGGGGGGTCAGGAGGGTGGGGGGTTTGTTTAAATTCGCCTCTTTAGATGGGTCCCCCAAGACTTGCCAAAAGTCCCTGGTGGTCCAGCGGGGGTACGGGAGCGATCTCCTGCACTCGGGCCATCAGCTGCCAGTAATCAAATTGGTGCCGATAGCCTTTGCCCTCACTATGTCACAGGGGCCACCTGTGCCATTGGTCAGCCCCTGTCACATGGTAGGAGCACAAGATGGCGCCGGCCATCCATTGTTCCTACCATGTGACAGGACCTGACCAATGGCACCGGTAGCCCCTGTGACATAGAAGGTCAAAGGCTATCTGCACCATTTTGAATACCGGCAGCCAAGGGTGTGAGTGCAGGAGATGGCTCCCAGACCCCCCGCTGGAGCACCAAGGAGTTTTAGTAAGTCTTGGGGGGGTCAGGAGGGTGGGGGGTTGTACTTAATTCAGTTTTAGCTGGGAAACGAATAAGATTTAACGCATGTGCGTATCGGGAGCCCCCCTTGCCGAATGCAATGTATCTGCCCCCCCGATGAATACGAATCCTGAATGCAACGTATGGTGTCCCTCTGCATATCCCTAGTAAATAAACCTGTAGATAAAGATGAGCTGGTTAATAGAGTGTATTTGGATTTTTAGAAGGCATTTGGAACCCCCATAAGAAACATCTTAGGAAATTTAAGTTTTGGGAATGAAGGCAATGTTCTATTTTGGACTGGTAACTGGCTAAGAGTTGGGAAACAGTTGGTAGGACTAAATGGTCAGTTTTCAAATGGATAGTTGTTAGTGGAGTACCACAGGGATTGGTACTGGGATTTGTGTTGTTTAACATGTTCATAAATGATCTGGAAAAGGGAATGAAGAGTGAAGTGATCAAATTTGCAGATGACACAAAATTATTCAAAGCTGTTAACACAGCAGCAGATTGCAAGGAACTGCAGAAGGACTTTGAGAGACAAGGAGACTGGGCAATTGAATAGCAGATGAAATTTAATGTAGAAAAGTGCAAAGTGATGCACATAGGGAAAAGTAATCCCAACTACAGGTACACTATGCTGGGTTCTGTATTGGAAATCACCACTCAGGAAAAGGACCTTGGAGTTCTTATGGATAATATGGCAAAATCAACTGCTCAGTGTGCAGTGGTGGTCAAAAAACAAATAGAATGCTAGGAATGATGAAAATTAAATCAGAAAATATCATATTGCCACTTCATCAAGCCATGGTTTTACCATACATTGAGTATTTTGTGCCCTTCTGGTCACCCCATGTCAAAAAAGACATAAAGGAACTAGAAAAGGTGCAGAGGAGGATAGTAAAAATGATAAAGGGAATGAAACACCTTTCCTATGATGAGAGGCTATGCAGGCTATTGCTCTTCGGCTTGGAAAATAGATGGGTGAGAGGGGACATAATAGATGTTTATAAAATCATGAGCGGATGTAACTGGTAAATAAAGGATTATTATTTGCCACTTCAAATAATAATAAAAGAAGGGGAACTCCTTGAAACTAACAACCTGCAGATTCAAAACATAATAGAAAGTACATTTCCCACTTAGCGACCTATCAAGATGTGGAATCATTTGCCAGAGATTGTAATTAGTATAGCGGGGTTTAAAAGAGGTTTGGACAAGTTCCTGGAGGAAAAGTACATCACACATTATTAGCCAGGTAGAATAAAGAAAGCTATTGCTATCCCTGGGAGTGAGGAACAGGAATTAGATCTACTTAATGGGATCTGCCAAATACTTGTGACCTGGATTGGCCACTGTCAGAGACAGGATGCTGGACTCAATAGAACTTCCTCTGAGCCAGCATGGTAATTATTAGGGATGTGAATCGGATCCGATATCGGATCCGATTCTGGTTCCGATTCACATCTCTATAGATGTGAATCGGATCCGATATCGGATGTGAATCGGATCCAATATCGGATCCGATTCACATCCCTAGTAATTATTATGTTCAGGGTGAGAAAACTAGGCTGAGATTCAAACAGCAAATGCAGAGACATCAAAACTCCAATGATGGTACATCATAGGCATGGCAGGTAGGCAGAGTAGCAATAAGACCCCTAAACTGGTATATTAGGTGCATTGCAGGTAGACAAAGTGGCACTAAGACCCTTATAATTAAATATCTAGGGCATGACATCCATAAACTGCTATTAATTAATAAGCAATAGTAGCTTGAGATCTTTTTAATGTTTGAGTACTTGCCAAGTAATTGTGATTTGGACTGGCCACTTTTGGAAACAGGATGCTGGGCTTGATGGATCCTTGGTCTGACCCAGTATAGCATATCTTATGACAGGTATGCAGAGTGCAGCAGCAGCAGCTTCAAGGTGCTTTCATTTGTCTTGCCACTCGCATGGAAATTCTGGAAAGCCCAGCAAATTTTTCAACTGTGGTGCCAACCTTGAGTGATGGCTCACAATGTTCATTGAGAAGACACATTCACTGGGCATTCTGATTGGTGGGCAAGAAGGCTAGTGCTGAGCAACCTTGGCTAAATCTGGCCAGATTGCAGACTTATGTGCCTAATATGCCAGTATATTGGTGGTTCATTCCTTCTATAGGCTCTGCGAGATAGCATGTTACAGAAATTTATCTTGGGGTCTCCTTTCCTGGGGTAGGCTGAGGGTCTCTCTTGCCAGCTGCTATAGCTATGGCCTGTGTCAGGAGAGATGATTCTTTGTGGGCAATTTGGCTTTGGCATATTGAGGTGGGAGAAGAAGTGATAGGTGACACTACTGTCTGAAGTGGCCGCACTTTCCTGTACTACATCCCCACTATACCGCTACCTCTTGGAGAGCAAGATTCTTCATAAATCACAAAGTGTGGAAAACGTGTCTGTATTCTTTGAGGTGAATTTTTAAAGCCCGGCTTGTGCATTAATTAGGGGAGTGGATTTTAAAAGCCGCCGAGATATCTCCCGCAGTGCGCACATCTCGAAACTTTTCAAAAAGGGGCAGGGCATGGGAGTTTTGCAGCATGAACCTTAGATACGCATGTAACTACTTCGGGAACCTAGCATGCACTGAGGTGCACTGCCTCATACAGAGAAGGTACAGAGAAGGGCGACCAAAATGATAAAGGGGAAGGAACAGTTTCCCTATGAGGAAAGACTAAAGAGGTTAGAGCTGTTCAGCTTGGAGAAGAGACAGCTGAGGGGGGATATGATAGATGTCTTTAAAATCATGAAAGGTCTGGAATGGGTAAATGTGAATCGGTTATTTACTCTTTTGGATAATAGAAGGACTAGAGGGCACTCCATGAAGTTAGCATGTGGCACAATTAAAACTAATCGGAGAAAGTTCTTTTTCAGTCAACGCACAATTAAACTCTGGAATTTGTTGCCAGGGGATGTGGTTAGTACAGTTAGTGTAGCTGGTTTTAAAAAAGGTTTGGATATGTTCATGGAGGAGAAGTCCATTACCTGCTATTAATCAAGTTGACTTAGAAAATAGCCACTGCTATTACTAGCATCAGTAGCATGGGATATACTTAGTTTTTGGGTACATGCCAGATACTTGTAGCCTGGATTGGCCACTGTTGGAAACAGGATGCTGGGCTTGATGGACCCTTGGTCTGACCCAGTATGGCATATTCTAATTTCTGCTATGGATGACGTGTACATTAAAAATTAAAGAAAACTAGACAGATCTGCAAGGTTTTAAAGGGCGTGAAGACTATTAATCTAGGGTGGTTTGGAGGACCTGTTTCTTAACTGGGTGAACTGGGGATCAACTGGTAAAACTGGGAATAGGGTTGGCATGCACCCCTTTAAAATCCCATGATTTACGTGGTAGAAGCAGGATTAGTGCGCACACTTGCATTCCTACTTAAAATTTGGTGCACTTGTGTGCACAGCCATGCTATTTTATAACATGTGCATATGCACATTATGTTAGAAAATGGCTGCGCCCCTGGACACAGGCTGATGTATGCATGCAAATGTGCGCACATGCGCCGATTTGAAAGTTACCATCCCTGTGTCAGAGGTTTATTCTGTCTTGCACCTGCTGCTGCACGGAGTCTACAGACTGTAACACCTCTGCTTTAATTCCCTCTTGCTCATGGAAACCCTGTACCTTTTCCTCCAGAATATTCATTATAGGATTGACCCTGCTCAGGGTGGTGCTTCTGGAACTCAGATTCTCCATAGCATCCTTGAAGGGCTTCAGGACTTGTATCAGTTGCTTCGTCAGTACTTAATCACCTATCTCTATTTTCAAATTTAGCCTCTGCATCAACATCATATAGTTGGAGTTCCAGCAGGTGCCAACATCTTGAATCAGACACTTATAAGGCATCCCAAATTCTTCCTGTTTGTCATGGAGAAGCTGTCCACTTTTCATGCTTCAGCGGAAATGTCTCACTATTTTCCTGCACCCCTTTATCTGGTCCTTCAGTTCCCCAGCCCCAAGGCATCCTGGACCCTTACTGCCACGTGCAGCAAGTATGTAAGGCAATGGATACCTTGAAGGCCCTCATCTTCCACTGCCCTTGTGAAATTTGCACCACTGTTTAAAGAAAACTGCCTAAAGACTTCTGGCTTTCCAGTCTAGCTGCCAACCCTACAGTATTTTTCTTATGGCTGATACGATATTGCATGAGGTGTGGGGCTTATCCATCGCCTGGATATGCATCATAGCTCTGAATCCTGATTCTCGGCCTCCACTAGAACTGCTATCTGCCCCTGTTTTGGCCAGATCCCACAAGTGTGCAGTCAAAGAGAGGTAAATGTGTGTAGCCTTCATGCTGGTCCAGATATTGCTCACTTCTCCTCTCTGTTTTAGCCAGCTGATCCTCGATGTGACTACAGCACTGCTTGCACAGAGTGGGAATAACCTCCCTACTACATGTAATCCAGGAGGGCACTTTGTAATTGGGGGCTAACATATGCAGCAGATGCTTAAAGCCCACAGTTTCTGCTGCCTACAGGAACTGGGTTTCCAAGGCAATCATTTCTCTGATGCTCCTCATTACTACTTTGGATGCTGCCTGCCTCTTGCCCTGGCAGAGTGCTATGGAACCCCGTTTCCTCTATGGTGGGTTGCTGCTTTGGGTGCACGGCTGGGAGCTGCTGGTCTGGAACCTGACTGCTGGAAGGAGTCGTGGGATCAGCTTGGGGGAGGTATCTTCCCCTTTTCAACTCCTTTCCTCTGGCTTTTACTTTGACTGGTAGAAGGGTTCCCAGGCTAGTACTGCCACCCTCCCCTACTGCAAATGCTATTGGGTGTTGCTTCTGCAGTGATGCTGCATACTGTCCTTTCTCAGATGCTCTACATCTTGGGGGGGGGGGGGGGGCTATTGCTGGCATTGGAGTTGAGGTTAATAGTGGATTGTGAGGAAAAATGCTCTCTACCTGAATTTTAAATCTTGGGGATACATCCCAAATACATTTTTTTTAAATTTAGCCTGTATGCTCCTTTTTGATTATAAAACAGTCTGTCCACCTTTTCTGGAGATGAGATCAAGGTCTAGCCCTTTGGGAGCTGACTTTTTTAAATTTCCAGCTAATGGTATTATTAACTATTATGGCGTTTGATTCTTTTTATGTTTTGTTATTTTTTTTTTGGTCCACCACAATTAGAGAAATAATTCCTAGACACTTCTGCTGGCTGTGCTTAATTTGTTTCATATGAGATTAATGTAGTTCTGAATTGCTGAGTTAATATCGTTAAATGTTTAAATTTGGTTTTGTTATTTTTATATCAGAAGGGATCTTCGTTTTCATTTTTTATTTTATTTTTTTCAACAAATTTATCAGTGCTTATTATAAGAATAAAAACAGGAGAAATAGTGGAAAAAAAGACATCTTTTTCTGGGTAAATATCATTGCTGTTCCTGTTGTAATAAACACTGATAAATTCCCAGGAAAAATAAAATAAAAACTGAAAACCAATATCTCTAAATTTCAGCATTGCCTATTCTTTTCTGGAATTTAGACTAGAGTTTCTCTTTTACTCCCTCTCATTATTATGGGCTTGATGAGGCAGTGAGGTCTATTAGTTTGGTTTCCTTAGTTTTTGTTCCCGTATTATTTCCATTTGGGAGGATTCTTGATAGAATTGTGAAATTTTAAAATATGTAATTTTAAAATTTTAGCCTTCATTTCTCCAATCACAGAATAGCTTTGTAAAATAATATTTTATAGTTAATAATTCTTTGCTGTAGTAGTGCTATAAACATAGGAACTGCTGGATTCTGGCTTGGATTAGTCTGGCTGGGAAACCTAGCAGCACCCTTGTTTTGTTTTGATTTTTTTATTTCATATTTTCAGACAACATTATATATATGTAATTCAAGCTTGCATATATAACAATAGAGGAGATATAGTTCCCCTCTATGTCAAGAAAAGCAAAATTGATAAATCTAAGAGGAAAATAAAAATGGTAGAATACAGGGAGAACAATTTTCCAAGCCATTTAGCTGGGTATTGTGGTGTTTAGAAATCATCTTGTTCTGGTTTAGAAGCAGTGCATTTAGTACACTAATGGGATAAATTCTGTGCATTTATTTTGAGAGTCTCAGGCAAGAGTAACCTTCCTCTTACATTTCAAATGCTCTAGTGCAGGGGTGGGCAGTTCCGATAATTGAGGGCCACAAACTGGTCTTTTTTATAGGATAACCCTAATGAATATATTTGGAATGCATTTCCATACAACTCATGCAATGTGCACGCACATCCCTCTCATGCATATTCATTAGAGATATCTTAAAAACCTAACTATTGTTCGAGGACCAGAATTGCCCAAACCTGCTCTAGTGGCAGTGTTGCTTGCTGTCATGTAGGAAACCAGGGGTCAGTACCCAAGCCTTGCTGCTTCTTCTTGAGCCAATCAGGGACAGGGATGTCAGGTGACTCAGTCATTGCATAAAGGCAACATCTACTGTGTCATGAAGTAGATGTATTGAGCCCTTAGGCCGCTTTTAATTTTATACAGCTTATCTTCTGCAAGCACAAGATAGGCCTTAACAGGCAGCAGCTGATACACCACAAGAATAGATTTTCTGCCTGACCAGCCACCTCTCCCTTGGGTTGAGTCTGCAGATTCCTAGTGGCTGGCAAGGCTTTCCAGGTTAGATATGAGGAAGGTAGAAGCAATATTCAAGGTTGGTGGCCAGGCAGAGATCAAGGCAGATGGAGACAGCAAGGTGAAGTCAAGTTCCAGGCTGAGGTCAAGGCAATGAGAAATCAATCCAGGGGGAGAAACATAACAGGACAGACAGGAGAGGGCAAGAATGGAACAATGCAAAGTGGGAACACACAAGAACAAAACCAGGAACAAGACAGGAACATGCTGAAGCAACTAGCACTGTAAACTGAGCAGGAGATCTGTTCCGAAGGCACTGGAAGGTGGCTCTGTAGGGATGTGCAGCAGGGACAGATTCGTCCCATTCAGTATTCGTTTTCGTGGGGACCCAAATCCATTGCATCCGTTCTCGGGGGACCCCGATCCATTCATTAGTTACATATGAATTTGTTTCCCAAAAAAACCCCCATCCCAACCCTTTAAATTTAATTTACAACCCCCCACCCTCCTGACCCCCCCAAGATTTGCCAAAAGTCCCTGGTGGTCCACGGGGGTCCTGGAGCGATCTCCTGCACTCGGGCCGTCGGCTGCCGGTATTCAAAATGGTGCTGATAGCCTTTGCCCTCACAGGGGCTACTAGTGCCATTGGTCGCCCCCTGTCACATGGTAGGAGCAATGGATGGCCGGCGCCGGTAGCCCCTATGACATAGTAAGGGCAAAGGCTAACGGCGCCATTTTGAATACCGGCAGCCGACGGCCCGAGTACAGGAGATTGCTCCAGGACCCCGCTGGACCACCAGGGATGTTTTGCAAGTCTTGGGGGGATCAGGAGGGTGAGGGTTTATTCATTAATGATATGTTGTATTCGTGGGGATTCGCCATACGTTTCGTGACCCCCACAAATACAACGAATATGGCATATACGTTGCGGATTTCTAATACGTTGCAAACAAATGCACACCCCCTATGGCTCTGAACTTCCTTTTATATGAGGCAGGATGTGATGTTTCCTGTACATTTCACAGAAGTCCAGCCGACCAGCCCTATAAAAGGAGCTCAGGAACTGCAAAAAGTTTAGCCATGTTCCTGGGATGCAACACAATGTCAGAGGTGCTTCAAAGTAGAGGTGAGGGGCATTACACATTGGCCAGACTCAGTGCACATGTGAACCAGATTCTGGAGGGACCTGCCTGTCTTCCCCTGCCTGAGGGCTGTCATTATGATGGCTGAGGGTAGAAGCCTAAAGGAAGATGTACAAAAATATAGGCAGCTGCCAATGAATGCTAATTTCAATGTTAATATATTTCGATGTTTCAATGTTACTATGTATCAATAATAAGACACCTTAGTCTTAAGATAAATGCCTATATGTTATAATGTATTAATAAGTCACCTTAGTTTGTAAGTTATTATGTTTTTCAGTGTTACAAGTATCAATAGTAAGACACCTTTGTCTGATTATTTCCAACAGTTATAATGTAAACCAATGTGATATACTCCAATGAAAGTTGGTATATAAAAACGAACTAAATAAATAAATAATTACTCTGCAGTTTAGTAGAGGTTGGCTTTGATTGAGCTGAGTGTCCAAAGACATAGGAGGAAATTGCCAGGCTAAAACATAAAAATTATAGGAATCTTAACAAGGCCTCAACACCATTACCCATTGGAGACATTAACTCTATTCAACCATTCTTTTCTTTTCTTCTATCTCACTGCGTGCTCAAGCATTCTGAACTGCAAAGATTTTGTCCAAAAACATTTTAACATGGTGACTTATCTACACTCAACTACATTACTAAAACTTGTGATCCATAATAATATATTCATTCAATATATGTATAATTCAAGGAGCATGCTGTATCCTAACCTTTCAGAATATAAATGGACTGCTGATAAATATATCTCTCTGAATCTATAGTGCTTCTATTGTTTGTACTTCTAGAAGTGTTTCTCCTAATTATTTTCTACCTTTTAGGTGATACTTTAGCCTCTTATCTGTAGGAGACCCCAGAAGCAGGAGTTTCCAGCACAGCTGCAAATATCGTATCTCCTGGTCTCAGCATTAATCAATATTGATAGCAAATCCCAATACTGAGCACCATGTAATTTCCGTCACTGAGCATTTTGTTATGCTCTGTCTTGTTTCACAGCTGATCTCAGTAACCGAGGCATGCATTCTGACTTTCATCTGACTCATCATTCATATTGTAAATGACGTTGACATCCATCTTGCTGGTATTGTTGCCAATAAAATTATAGATCTCTTTATATAACCTGGCTTTACCTGTAACGTTTTTTTTCATTTTCAAAGAAAGAAAGAAGCAATGTCTTTTTTTTCCTCCTTCCGTGTTGCCTTGCCAAAATTTATCTTCGGTTTTTTATGAAGAGTGCTGTAGTGTAGATGATCGTACCAGTCACTGATGAACTCATTTATCTTTTTCTCATCTTTTCACAGTTCACTGCATTGAGCCATTGTCTCTTGCATGGCTGACTTTCGTCATCCATCTTCTGTTTCATGTTTGGTTTCTTTTCATTTTCTTTAGGGACCTGGTTCACCCAAAATAAGTTGTGCCTCTTGCGGGCGAATTTTGGGGAAAAGTTGAATAGCAACTATCATAATAGCAGTCCTGAGATATTGGGAGGGGGGGGGGGAAGATAATCGGCAGGGCCTGAAAAAGGATATTCAGAGCATGTAGGGGGAGGAGCCACTATAGATTCTCTATTAATGCCCTCCAGTCTACCCCACAGACATACCCCAAACGAGTGACTTACCTAAATACATATGCATCTTGTATTTGCCTTTTGGAACCCTTAGATTTGAATTTATTAACATCTCCCTCTGTTCATGAGACACTATTTTCACACCTTAGCATCCGCTAGGACATCTACCTCCTCAATAACTGTAAAAGCGTGAATTACTTTTTTTTTTTTTTTTAGCCTCCATTGTCATACAGAAATGGTGGTGTCAAATGAATCCATGCATGGAGGGGGAAGACTGCAAAGTACTGCCGGATCTTTCAGGTTGGTCATGCAGCAGCGGCAACAAGGTCAAAACTACAAAGGTAAGTATAGCACAAGATTTAGGATTAAAAACGTAATCTCCCAAAGTGGGTTAGCTAATGTTCTATTGTGTTTTTTTTTTCTATATGTAATATCCTGATAGCTATTGTCATCAAAAATATGTCGTGCACCTAGAAACTACAATCAACACATACCAAAATGATTCAGTAGCTATCATAGAAACAACTTTAAAATATTAGTTATTTTAGTGTTTTGCAGTCTGGACCTGTAGCCTCATCTACAGGTTTGGTTTTCAGGATATTGAGAGCAAAAATGTGTGAAATATATTTCTTTGAAAATATCTCATGAAAAACAGACCTGTTTAGAGTAAAGCTCCAATACTGGTGTTAGAAACACTGATTTATATGGGGATATTATCATAAACAATATTGAACAGATTGTTCTCACCATTGGAAGGTCCCTGCCTCAAAAACATTTGAGCAGTGGGTGAATAAATGACTTATACAATGGCATAATAAATACACCGGAGAGGAGGATTTGAACTGGTGGCTCTCCAGGTTTCACAGGTCTGTGTACTAACTGTTGCACTTCAATGTCAGACCACAGAAAGGAACAGAGAAAATAAAATAAAATGAGAAATTTTCCATACTCTTCATTAGTTTCCCTAATTGGATTATTGCAATGACCTGTGCCTGGACCTCACTGAGAAGTCAAAGGTTATCCATCTGGGTGGTACTGAGGTGCCTGAAGCAAACCCCCTTGTGACTCCATTGTTATGTTTGCTGCATTGATTCTCAGTTGGGATTTGTTTGTGGTTCAAGATCTTGACTGACATTTCAGGCTATCAGGCCGATACAGTACAGTGTGCTCCGGCGGAGCGCACTGTTAACCCGCGTTTGGACGTGCATTTTCGACGCGCTAGCTTTTCCCCTTATTCAGTAAGGGGTAATAGCGTGTCGAAAACTCGCGTCCAACCCCCCCCAAAACTAATAGCGCCCGCAACATGCAAATGCATGCTGATGGCCCTATTAGTTATTCCTGCGCGATTCAGTAAGTAAAATGTGCAGCCAAGCCACACATTTTACTTTCAGAAATTAGCGCCTACCCAAAGGTAGGCGTTAATTTCTCTCGGCACCAGGAAAGTGTACAGAAAAGCAGTAAAAACTGCATTTCTGTACACCCTCCGACTTAATATCATGGCGATATTCAGAGGTCCCAAAAGTTAAAAATAATTTTAAAATGTTTTAAAAAATTTAAAATCGGCCTGCGGCTCGCGGGTTGAAACCCAGATGTTCAATTTTGCCGGCATCCAGTTTCCGAACCCGTGGCTGTCAGCGGGTTTGAGAACCGACGTCGGCAAAATTGGGCGCCGGCTGTCAAACTCGCTGACAGCCGCCGCTCCTGTCAAAAAAGAGGCGCTAGGGATGCGCTAGTGTCCCTAGCGCCTCTTTTTACCATGGGCCCTAATTTGAATAATTATATTTACAGAATCACGCGCACAGGAGAGTGGCCTATGCGCGCGCCGGGAGAGTGGGCGCTCTTCCGCGATTTTTACTGTATCGGCCTGTATGAGAGGGGATGGCCCTTTTATAATTTGAAGAACAAACTGATGTCAAGTAAAGAGGTGGTGTTGTAGGTGTCTTACATTGAAGGAAGAGAGAAGGCGTTCCCTACAGTAGCCCTGTGGAGTAGACTGTCGGTGGAAGACAGACTGGAGCAAAATCTACTTTTCTTCTGGAAAAAGTTGAAAATATGGTTTTTCCTTTAGGGGTGTAGGCTGGGGGTACCTGCTGTAGATCGTGGCCTATGCCTAGGTGAGGTCCCAGCTTCAGGCCTAAGTATAGGTCCAAAGGGTGACTTTTTTTCTTTTTGCAGTTTATGTATTTATTTATTTAATTAGGTATTTTATATACCGTCAGATCACAATGGTTTACAAAAGCGGCATTCACATTATAGGTCAACACAGCATCAGAACATGCAACATTCACATTGTAGATCAACAAAAATTCAAAACATGTTAGCTAGATTGTTAAATAGTAATTCATGATAAATTAGATCCTATTAATTAACCTTCACAAGGTAGTCAGTGAGTTGTCTTAATACTCTAAATCTCTTAATTGTCATTTGTTCATCAAACTATAGCTAGGTAATTTTCTACATTGTTATTTTATGTTAGATCATACACTTTTTTGAAGAGACATGTTTTCAGTTCACGTTTGAAGTTCTTTCTGTAATCAGATATAGTGACTCAGGAGAGAGTTCCATAATTTAGGGCTCACTATAGAGAACATTCGGTCTCTGATTTGCAATAGATGAGTGTTCCGTGGTGTAGGTACTGTAATAGTCTTTTGTTTTGTGATATAAGTGTTCATTGTGGTGTGTAATGTTTGCCAAATAAGCAGGAGTTACTGTCATTGATTATGTTGAAGATGAGTGTTAATACTTTATAGTGTATTCTTGATTGTACTGGCAACCAGTGTAGATCAATCAGCGAAGGGGTGATGTGGTTACATTTCCCTTTCCCTAACAGTAGTCTTGCAAAGGCATTTTGTAGTAGCTGTAATGGTTTTAATTGTCCTGAGGGTAGGCCTAGTAATAATGAGTTGCAGTAATCTAAGTTTGAGAATATTAGAGTTTGTAAAACAGTTCGGAAGTCCTGGAGTGTTAGTAGAGGCTTTAACTGATGTAAAATGGCAGCTTGGACTTGGAGTGTCCTGTTTTAATTAATTTGTTTATGTGCTTTTTCATTGTGATGTTCTCATCGATCTGTATTCCTAGATCCTGTACTTGCTCAGAGGGTGTGATGTGAAAATTACCCAGGTCTAGTTTTCAAAACGAAACTTGAAAACCAATGAAATTTCATTGGATTTTCAATCGTTTCACATGGACGTGCTTGCACAAGTTATAAAATCTACCCCTATATGCATAATTTCCCTTTGAAAATGATCATTTCAGAATGACCTACACATACCTGCAAATTTGCATGAGTAATTTTGTCATGGAAAATACATCTATACTTTTGAAAATGCAAAAGTATGGGTTGTAATTCCAAGCCCCATCCCTGCTTCACCCTAGGAATGCCTCTGCTCACTGCGAATAACCTTGTGCCTCTACAGGACATACATGTGTAGTTTACCCATACATCAGACAGGCAATTTATAAAAGCCTAATTCCGTGGGTAAAGCACCGGTTTATCCAAGAAAATGACTTTGATAATTGCCCTCCCTATATACCACACAATTATGAAAAAGGAACAGAATCATTTAAGAACATGATTTCATTGAATCTGAAGATTGGGGTAATGTGTGAATGGGTCAAGTGAATTGGTACTGGTTTACAGAATGTCTTGTCCATAGACCACTTAAATCTGAGCAGGTTAGCAACGATCTAGGTCATTAGCATTTGAAAGCTGATTGGTGGCTCATGTGAAATGAGTTTTGCAATCTTAGTCCAGTTCAGCATCCACATTATTAAAATCACCATCACAGTTTGGCATAGGGCACCACTGTTGGAAGTCTCAGCGGAGACTGAATTACTCTCTCAGCTTTAGAGATGGTCCCTCCACAGCAGGGTTGAGGCGCATTGGCAGGACAGTGGGTGGGGAGCTGGCACCACCACAGCTCTTACCTGTTCTGTGAAGAAATGGAGGACTTTGATTTCCAGTGTGCAGCCAACCCCACACCTTTCATAAGCACTAAGGAAATGCAAAGGAAAAAAGAAAGGAAATGAGTACTATAATACAATCCATTTTCCCCAAAAATAAATGGAAGCGTTAGAAAAAGGCAGTGGCTTAGTGTTGTGACATGAGTTGACGCGCTTTCCATGCTCAAACATTCTGCCACTTATCATCTTTCTTGGCATCACTTTAGTTAATTTGCTTCTATGCAGTCATCTTATAAGTGCTTTTCTTACAATGCTCTTTGTTCTGTGCTTCCTCAAGACTCTTTGGGGCAGATTTTAAAACGTATGCGCGGGCGTAGATTTGTTTGCGCAACCCGGCGGGAACAAATCTATGCCCGATTTTATAACATCTGCACGCTGCTGCGCGCATATTATAAAATCCGGGCTTGGCGCGCGCAAGGGGATGCACACATGTGCACCTTGCATGCGCTGAGCCCGAGGGGAGCCCCAATGGCTTTCCCCGTTCCCTCCAAGGGATCAAGGGATCTTCATGAGTTCTGAATGATGTACAGTACTGGAATGTATAGACAAATTTTGATGGAAAAGTTCTAAGGTATGACCTTCCAAATAATGGATGACTTTATTACTTGAGTCAATCCTAATGCATCCATGGCAGATAAAAATACATTATCAAATGGAGCAATCATTAACACATTAAATCCCCAATGCTAATCAAGTCTTGGATATTAATTTGTAAAGAAGCAAATGCCTCAGCTAGCAGTAAAGGATCAATAGAGGATGGGCCAGTGGACGATATACTAAAGATAGTGACCAGAGTTGGGGCTTCACTAAAATGCCTTAACAACTCTGGTCTATTTTCAGCTTGGGGCAGCTGTCCTTCTCAACCACCTCTAGGTATAACTTTCACAACCACACAGATTTCCCCTTCAGTCTTATTCTAACCAAGCCACTGAACTCTGCCACTCACTGTGACTTACCATAGTATTCCTTCTTGTATCATGGTGTGACAGAGCTCAGCACTGCCCTTTGAAATAGAACAAGATCTAAAGAACTTTGTGGAACATTTCTTTTGATTTTGCAAAGGGTGCTTTCTTATACTGTAGTAGGGATTAGCATTGAATTTGATATGCACAGCTGCTGGTTTATTTCATGTTTCTCCCTCATTTTGAACTGGCTTTTCAGTTATAAACAAGGGAATACTGAGCTGGGTGTACATAAAGGTAAGCAAATTCTACTTCTGGAAGTGTTTTGCACTATTCCTATTAAATTGCATAAATGGTAGGGATGTGCATTCATTCAGGACGAATTAGGCAATTTCAACGTTAAAATGTTAGTGCGCACTAACCCGAAATACGATATTTCCTGCAGCACATCACTAATAAATGGTTCATAGCCAGTGGCAATGTTTAAGTATATGGTTGGTTTATGTGGTTTTTTTTTTTAATTAATATAACTTTCTGCCACTTATTTTCATTATAGTCTAGATTTACCTCTGGGAGAATTCAGCATGCCATGGGAATGCTCCTTGCTTCATCCTTTCAGAGTGAAGAACCCAAGATCACATTTCCCAGTCATTTATTACTTTCTTTTATAACTGAATATGAATATACATGGCTTTAACAAAGTATAAAGACATTACTGTGGCCTGATTTGAACATTACATGCAACTGATATTAAGATGCACATTGGGTGTCTGTTTACTGGGAAAAGTTTACTTGATCAATGAGATCAGTCTTTTTAGCCTTTGCTAGAGAGCAAACACCTGACACATGGCTGTGTAAGTCAAGCTGTGTAAAACCTTGCATTGATTCTGCTGAAATCCTGCCCAGTATCCTAGGGAAGCCAGAATGATTTATCCTGTGTTTCAGGGCAGACTGGAAGGCCAGGATATGGTGGGGGGAGGGGTATGGCACAGTGGGTAGGCAAAAGATAGCTAATTCAGATGTTTTTTTTGTAATTAAACCAAAATACAGTGCAGTGTTTGGAATCAAAGGAGTCTGCTACCTGCATGTGAAATCTACACAATACACCCTCAAAACTGACACAGCACCTATAAGATCTGAAGAAATCTGGAACTGAGAAATTATAAAGCAGTATCATTTTGAGATAATCTAATTTTTCTACAATTCACAAGAATGAATCCTGACAACATATATTCTTTTTATAGTGGCCATATCGCACCAGGAACCTTTCCTGTGTTACACGTGAAAACTTAAGCAATCTGATCAACGTACCCACAACAACTATCAAGTTCTAGTCCAGCAGTGGAATGATGAATTCTTTACAGTAACTGAGACTCTAGTCCCTCTTAAATCCAATCTTACCAGAACCCCTAGAAATTTTCTGCTAAAACAATCCCGACAACTCGAACTGCTGTTCAAAGGAACTGCTGTTCAACTAACTAACTAACTAACTAACTGCTGTTCAACTAACTAACTGCTGTTCAAAGGAACTGCTGTTCAACTAATTGCACTATCTTAATTCATATATACTATGTAAATTTGCTTAATTTATATACACTATGTAAATTTGTACATAATTCTTATCCTGTAAACACCCTCTCCTGCTTTTTGCCCTTCTCTCCAGTTAGAATTTGTTTTTAACCTATCTTTTTCTCTAACAGCCTAGTTCCACGTTCCCTGTTATAATGTAACTTTTTTGTTTTTCTCTGTTAACGGTTCCCCCTAGTTTATTGTAAACCGGTACGATAAGACCTGGTCTTGAGCATCGGTATATTAAAAGAATTTAAATAAATAAATAAATAAAACTTGAACAGATATGTCGAGAAGCATGAAACTGAGATCATACTTCATCTCTGCAAAGATCACTCTTAAAATTCAAAGCTGCCATCCAGCAAGCCAAAAAAGTCCACATTCTGAGACAACTAGAATTGTCCATGAACCACCCAAATCAGCTTTTTAACCTGGTACAGAATTTCTCAAAAACAAGAAACAAAACTCCTTCTACCAGTACAGAGGATAACACAGCTGAAGACATCACTAAATTCATCACTGAAAAAATACAAGCTATTGGTTCCTCCTTTCATTCCAACTCCTTCTCCACCTCATGCACGCCTACCACTACCAACCCAATAATGCACAGTCACACAGGCAAATTCTGTTCAACTCCCTTCAAACTTGATCCCATGGTCTGACATCAGGACAAACCGATTATAAACCAAATTTTTGTAAGACCCTCTATTCACGAGAGGACATGTTATGTGTTCAACTCGTTTCTCATAGGGGTCACTATTACTTTTAATCATTCAAAAATCAATTTTTTTCAAAACTTTTTTTTAAAAAGTTACTCAACCAAATTTTGATAATCAAAATGCAGCGGGACCTGGGACCTTTTCAGTGCGGATAAGTATCTGCTGCATTTTGATTATCAAAATTTGGTTGAGTAACTTTTTAAAAAAATATTTTTTGAAAAAAATTGATTTTTGAATGATTAAAAGTAATAGTGACCCCTATGAGAAACGAGTTGAACACATAACATGTCCTCTCGTGAATAGAGGGTCTTACAAAAATTTGGTTTATAATCGGTTTGGCGTTTCTGGGTGTTATGTTAGCTCTCTAACTAGTACACAGTTTATTTTTGGTTGTTGACATTGATGTGGACTAGAATACACCAGTTGGTGTGAGTGGGTTTTGTTGTGTGACTGACATCAGGACAACCATTCCATGAGAAGTGGTAATGATCCTCCAGCGAATCAGTCTGTGAACCCATTATATCCAATTCCACCAAGATTCATCTGTAATGACCTAGCCCCCAGCTAACAAATATAATAAATGCCATGCTAACGGAAGGCTTGCTATCAAGCTCACACAAAAAGGCTGTTAGCAAACCCATTCTAAAAACCTGCTACTGATTCTAAAATAATTGACAATTATCATACAGTCTCCACATCCTTTCTTATCCAAGGTGGTAGAAAAAGTAGTTTACCTCCAACTCTTAGATTTCCTAGAGAAGTATAATATCTTACATTGGTACCAATCCAGGTTCAGAAAAGGTCATGGAACAGAATCAGTTCTGTTGGCCATCACAAACAGTATACACTTCCATGTGGGTCAAGGGGGTGACTCCCTCATTGATCTCTTGCCTGTCTTTGATACAATTAATAACCATCTCCTGGTCCAGTGATTCTACAATTATGGCATCAGTGGCACTGCCCTAAATTAGTTTGAATCATTCCTTGCCAAAAGATCACAATCAGTTATTTGTCTAACAAACCATCCTGCCTTAGAGAACTCACCTGTGAAGTGCCTCAGGGCTTGGTCCTCTTCTCGATACTTTTCAACATCTACATGTATCCTATCTGTGACCTCATCTAGTCCTTCAATATCGAGTGCCACCTATTTGTGGATGACATCCAACTCTGCATCAAAATGGGATCTGACCAAACTTCATTTATTACCAATCTCAATTACTTTCTTGCAGAGGTAGCCCAGTGGTTTAGTAAACACAACACAGTCTAAACTCATCTAAATTGGAACTCGTCTTGCCTCAGTCATCAAGATTGCCCCCTACAATCACTTCCCTCACTAGCAAGTACTGCCTTATTTCCTAAGGCGTTGGTAAGAAGATATACTGGTCGATTTTAAAAGCCCTTTGTGCACCAAAGCTGGGAGATACACATGTGACTCGGGCTGGTGCATGCCGTGTGGATTTTAAAACTCGTGCAAGCATATTCATATCTCCCAGTACGCATGCAAACATTTTTTCACAAAAAGGGGCAGGGCATGGACGAGATATGGGCAGGCCAAAGTAAGCATTTACGTGCACCACGAAGTAAGCATTTACGTGCACAAGTGCGTGCCGGGGTCCCCTACCACTTTGGACGGTGTGTAAGTTGCGTAACAAAAAAAACTAGGCTATTTGGTGGGATTTTAAGGCTCTGGGCTAATAAGGTAAAAAGGAGGCAAATTAGCTAGGGGGTTTAGGAAGTCATCTCCTTTACTGGGCCAAACTGGGAACAAACTGGGAAATAGGTAATTGCATTGGCACTCATAGCTAGTAAAATTCCCCCCACATATGCACTCGAGTTGCCTTATATGCACAGATCCGCAATGTCATATAAAATTGTATGTACATGTATGCACGTATAGCCGATTTTATAACATGCGTGCGTATATTATAAAATTGGCATGTCTATGTGCGAGCGATTGGCAAAAGGACACACGTGCGCCTGTGCATGGGTCTTAAATTTTACTTCTTTTGGGTTCAACTCAACCAAAATCTCACAATGGAACCTCAATTTCTTGTATCTATGTCAGATCCACCAATTGTGTAATTTCCTGATAAATGCAATTTTGCGGCTAAATTCATTTCAGCAGTGAAATCAATTATTGCAATTACTTATAATATGGCATCTCACAATGCAGTTTGAAGCATTTCCAGCCCTTACAAAGTATTTCCTTGAGAATTTTGGTAGATATAAAAGCAAATGATCATATCAAGCCTATTCAACATCATCTTCACTGTCTCCCAGTAGAAAACAGGATAAAATTTAAAACTTTCTGCTTTGTCTTCAAATACTTGAATAAAAAGGCCGTTGAATACCTCTTTCAACTCCTCTCCCCTTGCATGGTACAAAATTATTGATTGATGCATCAAAGTGCGTAAGCGCTCTAACACACGTTATATCGTGTATATCTCGTGATATATGCGATATTTTGCATCTCTCAACCCAGGTTCCCTCCCCTATTAAATTACCTTCTTTGCATGTGATTTGCATGCATGAATAATGCAAATACAGGCAAATAAGGTCATGCATTGGCAATCCTGTTCAGATATTTTATCGCAGCCAAATGAGATGGTGGTCAGCTGCGATAAAATAACAACACCTCTTGGAAAAGCAATAAATGTGTGACAAGAGGCCTGGGACCCTAATATGGGTCCCAAGGCTCTTGACCCACATTTAAAGTGACAGGAAAATAAAAGTCAAGGCAAATGGAGAGGTTAAGCGGGGCTCAGTTCTGATAACATCTGAACCCAGGGCTGCCAGTTGCAGCCCTGAATACCCCCCCCCCCAAAAAAAAAATATAAAAAGTACCCACAAGGAGATGTCTTTGTCAAATACCTCCAAACTAATAAAAGCTTCAGCCCTGGTCACCCCTTCCCTTCCCATTCCTTCCCCCACTCCACCTAGTGACACATATGACACCCTGCATTGTCCATAGCCCCCTCCCTTGTGACACACATAACCCCATCCCCCCACCCCCTAGTGACACAGATGACCCATCCCAAGTTCATTTCCATTCCCCATCCCCATAATGACATAGATGACCCCTGATGTCCATAGCCCCTCCCCCTCCTCCCTAGTTACACAGACAACTCCCAAATCCATACCCCCTCCTCCACCCCTGTAGTGACAGATGCCCCTCCCAATTTAAAAAAAAAGGTCCTGAGCCTCACCACACCACAACAAAAAGAAAAGTACATTCCCAGCCTCACCCTCTTTTCCCCCTCCCCCTATCGCCAACCTCCCTCTCGTACCTTAAATTGGATCCTGTGTCGAGGCCAGGTGCACCCTTGCATCCAGTCTGGTCGGTGCCATTTTCCAAAATGGCGCCAAACTGATCTTGCCTCAGCCATGCGACTGGGGTAAAGTCCGGAGTTCAGACCTTGGCCATGTGGGGATAGTGACATACCTCTACAATACCTGAATGTAATCTGATTTGAAGTGCCAAAAAGTGGAATATAAATCAAATTAAATTAAATCAAATTTATTTATTTATTTATTTATTTAACTTTTTTATATACCGATAACCGTTTGCACATCGTATCGGTTTACATATAACTTGTTACTATTAGGTATTGCCTTTACCTAGAACAGGAACTATGCATACAAAACTAACAAAATAACCTGGCAATTGAGTAACTATTTACAGGATTTGATGGTATATCGTCCATAAACTGGTTAGCAAAGGAGTCCATAAACTGATAGAGGATCTGGGTAGGCATAAGAAAGTTACAGGGTTTGCAATCGAACAATATGGTGACAGAAGGATGTTTCAAAGAAGGATAAATAAACATGCCATCAAGGGAACTCCAGTTCACTGAACTTGCTCTTCTTCCTTCTTCCTCCCCTGACCACTGGCAGATTGTCCTGCACATGACTGTGCTTTCAACTGGTATGAACTAAAAAATTTGGAACAAAGTACCACTAACCCTGTGCCTAAAGCCATACTATCAAGTTCAGGACAAAAGCTAAAGCATTGCTTTTGTCCCCAGGCTTTCCTCTAAGATCAACATCTTTGACCAACATTCCTGAACTGGTTATACACAACAGGGAGTCAACTGTGTCTTGAAACTAATCACAAATGGGATTTCTTATACTGATGTTTATACCAGATTCCAATGCTTCATTAATTGCAAATTCTGATTTGACTGTAAGCTGTTTTAATACTTCTTTTCATTAAAATATTTTGTAACCAACTTGAGCCAATGTTGGGAAAAGATGGAAAATCAAATGTTCATAAATAAATAAATAAATAAAATACAGATACAATTCACCATTTATGTAGGTGTTTGGAATAGTTTTGGAATCTATCTATCCAGGTATTTTTTCTGCATTGGGATATAAAAGTGACATTTATTAGGCACATGAAGTATCAAAAAATTGTTAGGTTTGTACATTCATTTTGTAGTCACAATCATTTCTTAGGTTCATGTCAAACAATAATAATATTTTATTTGTTCATTTTGTTTGTTCATTTGTTTACCATTATAGCCAATGAAGGAAACAATTCTAAATTAGGATTTTTTATTTTATTTATTTTATTTAACGTCTCTTATATACCGATAGCCGTTCGCACATCGTATCGGTTCACAAAGAACAAAAAACTTATGGGCAGCGCCCTTACAAATAACAGATAACAATACAAATAACCGGGGAAGGAGGCAATGCAACTTAATAGGTCAATAAATAGGTCAATCATTTCTAATAAAACTGGTAGGTAGACATCATAAAAAAGGTGAAGGCATGCCAACACATCAAGACTATATCAATGTGACACCAAAAGTGGCAACAAGAGGTCAAGGACCCACAATGGGGAAATATGGTACCACCAATGGCAGAAGTTCTCCAAGTCACTGTCTGAGGAGGAAAGCAGCACCAAGAGTGGCCACAACACCTCCAGGCTGCAAAATTAGGGCAAAGAGTATGAAGAGTTCAAGGCACCATGAAAGGGGGAATAAAGCACCAAAAGAGGGTAAAAGCAGTGATGGAGGGTAAAAGCAACTGAAAGAGTGGGATGAAGACCCCAAAGCATAATGAGATGCACAAAGCAGCCACTCAGAGTAGCAAGAACACCCCAAGGCTCTAAATGAGGGGCAAAGAGCACCAACAAATTTGGCTGAAATCCCTAAGCAGGGAGAAGCCAGAGGAAATCCATGGAGAAGGCCTGATGTAATTTCCATGTGGCATCATTAGGTGAAGGATCTGGCAGTTCGGGTTTGGAATTGGTCTTCACTGGAGGTTAAGATGCTATTGACTAGAGGCACCAAATGTCCTTTATCCACTCATTGTTTAATATTCTCTGCTTCAGGGAATCTAAGACAAGATTATTCTTCTGAATCAATTTTTGGCAAATATTGCCTCCATTACCTCAGAAGCAGTAATCATGGAGAAGCATGATTCTGGTTCTGTGTGCTGCACTTCTGCAGCCCTTGCATTTTGCTGTGGTATAATGCATCAAAGACTAAATTATGGATGAGAATGGAGTTTGAAGAAAATGTCCAGTTGGGCATGAAACCATTAAAGATAAATGAATGGCTAAGGCCTATTATAAAGCATCTGTTGGCCAGGCAAAACCAAGAGTCAGCAAGTTTTAGGATAAGGGGATTTGGGAAAAAACCTTGAAAACAGCTGGAACAAAGAGGCAAGTTTGCTAAGATAGCAAAACTGGTCTGCAGCGACAGTGGCAGTATTGGCGCTGATGATTAAAAACAGATATAGTAGGAGCAGAGCAATGTAGCAAGAAAAGAGGCTGAAACCATCCCAAGGTATACTTCAAAGGCTGAGGGAGAAAGAATGGCATCAAAAGCCCAAGACACCAAGAGGGGCAAAGCAGTACCAGGAATGGCATGAAGAGCTTGAGGAGTGGTGCAGAAAGCATGTAAAGCAACAGATGGCCATGGCAAAGACCAAGAGTCATTAAGTACTAAAGGGGAAGAGGATTTGGAAAGAGCTTCAAAAGTTGCAGCAGAGGAGGAAGCACCCTAAAGTACTAAAACTGTGGTATTTATTTATTTGTTTTTATATACTGATGTTCAAAATATATCACATCGGTTTACGATAAAACATTATGGGGCATATTTTCAAAGGGTTACAAGCGTAACTCTGAAAACATGCCCCTGCGAGCGCCAAGACTATTTTGCATAGGCTCAGTGACGCGCGTATGTCCTGGGGCTTGAAAAAGGGGGCGGGGAGTGGGCGGGGAGTTGGCCGGCACTGCAATCTACGCCTACACGGAGGGAGGCGCAACTTGATGATTAAAGGTCAGGATGGGGGTTTAGGTAGGGCTGAGGAGCGGGCTAGGTAGGGGAAGGGAAAGGAAGGTGGGGGGGTGGCAGAAGGAAAGTTCCCTCCATGGCCGCTCCAATTTCAGAGCGGCCTCGGAGGGAATAGGGAAAGCCATCGGGGTTCCCCTAGAGCTCGGCGCGCGCAAGGAGCACAAGTGTGCACCCCCTTGCACATGCCGACCCCAGATTTTATAACATGCACACGGCAGCGCGCGCATGTTATAAAATCGGGCGTAGATTTGTGCGCGCCAAGTTGTACGCACAAATCTATGCCCGTGTGTACGTTTTAAAATTTGGCCCAAAATAAACAGTTAAGTAAAACTAAGCATATTAAACATTTAAATAGTTAAAATATTTCAACATAACATGAAATACAAATCAATATTATAAAATACAGTAAAAGTAACTAAAATTCTTAAAATTATGTAATATGATTGAGGGAATGGTTGGCAAAATGATTGTGCAATAAGATGCATAGCCTGAAGTTAGGTGAAGGCTTGTTGAAAAAGCCAAATTTTAATACCTTTTTTAAATGTTCTGGTGTTGGGTTCCATTCTAAGTTCTTGAGGGAGTGTATTCCACAACTGTGGACCTGTAATTGATATGGCTTGGAGCAGTGTCGGTAGAAGTGGTGCTCGCAATTAAAAACAGCAATAATAGGAGCAGAGCAATGCAACAAGAAGAATGTCTGAAAACCCCCAAAGGTTGAGGTGAGAGGAAGAATGGCATTAAAAGCCCATAGAGTGGTGCAGCAAGCATGCAAAGCAACGGATGGCCAAGGCAAGACCAAGAGTTGGCAAGTACCAAAAGGGAATGGGTTTGAAAAGAATCTGAAAGACAGCCAGTAGAGAATGACTGTCCCAGTTGAAGGCATGGCTACCTGGTTGACTATGTCAAAGATTAAGCTATACACTTTTTAAGAACACATAGCTGGTACAATAAAACTGTGAATGGCTCATTAAATCAGTTATGGTCCTATCTGTTACTTATATAACTGTGGTGATTGTAGCGCTAATATATGCTGATAAGTGCTGACACCCAAAGAATAGTGTGTGGCATCACAAACAGCACAAATTCATCAAAACTCTCATTGCATAGTGTAGGGAAATGAAAACAATACAAAGATGTCTAAATCCTCAAGGTGTATAGTATGGGGAATTACAATCTGCACGGAGTGGTGCATTACAAACACTACAAATTTATCAAAAACCCTTTGACAAGGAATGCAGCCCATCACAAATAACACAAAAACACTGGTGTACAGTGTGGGAAATTGCAAACAGCACAAAGATGTCTAAACCCCAAGGCATATAGTTCAGGGAATCACAAATAGCACAAATATGTCTAAAACTCCAAAATGTACAGTATGGGAAAACACAAAGAACACAAAAGTGTATAAACCCCTAAGGCATACAGCACGGGGAATGTGCCTAAACCCCCTAGGGGTATAGACAGCTGACAGAGGAAGGACCAACCAACAGACATTAAAAGAGTGAATAAATTAATATCAAGTGCCTGACACTTAATATTCATTTATTAACTCCTTCATTGTCTGCTGATTGGTCCTTCCACTGTCAGCTGTCATTGAAATGACCAATCCCCTTTCAGAATGCTGTCTTTTTAGAATTCTGAATGGGGATTTTTCCTTTCATTGACATGTCACAATGGAGGGACTAGTCAGCTCAACAAAATAACATAAAAAAAACACAAATCTTTTTTGTTTCTAGCTTGGAACTACAAACATTGGGGCGTAATTTCAAAGGGTTATGAGCGTAACACCGAAAACCTGCTCCTGTGCACGCTGAGCCTATTTTGCATAGGCTCGGCAACGCGCGCAAGCTCCAGGACGTGCTTATGTACTGGGGCTTGAAAAAGGGGGCGGGGAATGGGCGGGGTGGTCTGGGGGTAGGACGTGGGTGGGGACGGAGCCTCCAGGCACAGCAGCCATTTGCCGCTGGGCCCGGGATCGCGGGCCAGCCGTCGCCAGTGCATGCAACCTACGTCTGCCTGGAGGCAGGCGCAACTTCGCGAACAAAGGTGAGGGGGGGGGGTTTAGATAGGGCTGGGGGGTGGGTTAGGTAGGGGAAGGGAGAGGTAGGGAGGGGAAGATGGGGAGTTGAAGGAAAGTTCCCTCCGAGGCCGCTCCGACTTCGGAGCGGCCTCGCAGGGAACAGGGAAAGCCATTGGGGCTCCCCTACGGCTAGGCACGCGCAAGGTGCACAAGTGTGCATGCCCTTGTGCGTGCCGACCCCGGATTTTATAACATGTGCACGGCTGCGTGGGCATGTTATAAAATCAGGGGTAGATTTGTGCGCGCATACTTTTCTTATAAATTTAAAATTATATGCATGTATATTTTACCCGTGAAAATAAAGTAGGATTTGCTCATGTAACACCTGATTTACATGTGGAAGACCATGGAGGTAATTTAAAAAGGAGTTACATGTATAAATGTAAAAATATACTATCGTAGCAATTTTAAAAAGCTATGGGGCAGATTTTAAAAATCTGCGCACACGTGTACCTTTGTTCGTGCACCAGGCTCGAACAAGAGTACGCGGGATTTCAATAGATACGCGCGTATACATTAAAATCCGGGGTCAGCGTGCGCAAGGCTGCCAAAAATTGGCAGCCTGTGCGCGCCGAGCCGCGCAGCCTGCCTCCGTTCCCTCCAAGGTCGCTTCGAAATCGGAGCGGCCTCGGAGCAAACTTTCCTTCACCCTCCCCCCACCTTCTCCTCCCTTCCTCTACCTAACCCACCTCCCCCGGCCCTATCTATACCCCCTACCTCTATCACGAAAGTTATGCCTGCTCGAAGCAGGCGTAACTTTGCGCGTGCCGGCTGCCGCACTCCATGTTCCGGTCCGGGGGCTGGTCCGGAGGCCGTGGCCACGCCCCCGGAATGCCCCCGAGCCGAAACAACACCCACGGCGCCGCCCCCGGATAACACGCTGAACGCGTCACACCCCCTCGACACGTCCCCCGATGACGCGCGGATCGTGACACACCCCCAAAACGCCCTCCCAGGAAAGCCCCAGGACTTACGCGTGTCCCGGGGCTTTGTGCGCGCCGGAAGCCTATGCAACATAGGCTCGGCGTGCGCAGGGGGTGTTTGGGCCATGTTTTCAGGGGGTACGCGCGTATCCCTTAGAAAATCTGGTCCTATGTATGTAAGTAAATCCATGGGATTTACTTGCATAACTGCACTTTATTTAAATGGCTTTTGAAAATTGCTACGATAATGTTACATTTACACGCGTAACTCCTTTGAAAATTACGTCCTTAAAGTAGTGCACGTATGTGTTAATATCCTATGGACAATTCAATGGCAAATGTTGTAGCAATTTTCAAAAGACCATTTACACGTGTAAAACCCAATTTTAAGCGAGTAAATGCTTTTTAAAATCAAGCCCTATATATTTTAAAACATACGCATGTAAATGAAATGAACAGTTTTCCAATTCCTTTACCACTTCGTCCAGTCCTTCTCCAGGTAATTCTTCAGCCTGAGCTCCTCCCAGTTCACCCAGACCTCCCACCCAGCTAATAGTACACTATAAATAAGTTTGATATCAATTACGCAAAATAATTAGCAGCAAGTTGCCAAACGTACGCGAGTAATGTCTCTTAGAAAATAGCAACTAATGCATGTTACTGTTGGCCCGATCCTGGAACACCCCCTAGACATCCCCATTTAATGCATATATGTATATAAAAACCAAAAGCAATTGTGTAATTTCGATTTTTATAAAATAGCAATTATGCAAGTACAGACTCCTTACGTATGTATATGCAAATTTTTACAAGTGCAGTTCCTCGAAAATTCACCCCAAATGAAGAGAAAATTTGAATACCTGCTCCCCCCAAACTAAAACAAAAAATTGCCTCATGCACATTCCTAACACAAACTTGATCATGTAAAATGAGGCATTCCAGGGATGTATAGTAGATGTATGCCTAATTTGACATTCCCATTTCACTTTTCAAAAAACTGAATTTC
Organism: Rhinatrema bivittatum; assembly: GCF_901001135.1. Classification (NCBI taxonomy): domain Eukaryota; kingdom Metazoa; phylum Chordata; class Amphibia; order Gymnophiona; family Rhinatrematidae; genus Rhinatrema; species Rhinatrema bivittatum. The sequence continues at coordinate 401,333,079 of NC_042618.1, read as the reverse complement.
AAATGCAATATATGCAATTTGGGGTGAATTTTCAAAATGTTATGCCTGTAAGTAGGCTGTACTTGCATATCCTGTATTTTTATCAAAGTTGAAAAACTCATGTATTTTCACTTTCACGTGTACATACACATGCGTAAAAAAGGTGCAGTCTAAGGGCGTTCTGGGGTAGGGCCAACCTTTATATGCATAAGTTGCTATTTTAAAAGACACACATAGATTTTCCAATGTACTTGCATAGTTTTACACCTGCTAATAATCTATTTTAAGTGATATTAGACATGTTTATTGTGTACTATTGGCTATATTGGAGGTCTGAGTGAACTGTGGGGAGTGCAAGCTGAAGAATCAGGAGGGTCTCGATGACTTGGAGAAGAACTGGGAGAACTGGTATACTATTTAGTAAAACTGGTAATTTCCTTGATGTGTACATGTTTTAAAATACACCAGTTTACACGAGTAATTCTTACTTTACTTTTGCATGTAAAAATTATATGCATATATTTTTAAAATAAGTAGGAAAAATATGCATGTATATTGCAGGGTAGAGATATGCATATTTTATAAAATTCTAGCGAGATCTGCTTGAGACCATATATGCATGAATATGCCGCTGCATGTATTTATTTGAAAGTAATCCTCTTTGTGTTTGAAAATCAAGTTTTTCCATGTGGGCTTTCAAGTATGCATGTGTCAGAAGGTTTACAAAAATGTACCCCAATGAGTTTTGTTCACAAATAGACTACTCTAGCATCATAGTGGCATCTAAGTACTAAAGGCGTCCCCCCATTTTGTTGCAATGGGAGAAATACTTAGACGGTAACTTTTAAACAGACACACAATATCTTTGGTGAAAGAAATCAGACTGACTGGGAGTAGGCAAATGGCATGTGTGTACGTTTGTTAGCCCTTGCCCAGGGATGTGGCCATTTTATAACATATGCGCATAGATGTGCATATATGCACACGTTATAAAATAGCCTGAATGTGTGCACACGTGCGCGCAATTTTAAGTGGACGTGTGCCTGTGCGTGCAGATTCCACTTCACAGTTTGCCCAGGTAAGGGATAGGACTTCCAAACCCCTCTAGTTTTAATAGCCTCCCTTCTCCCCTGTTAGCCCTGACCCTTAAAACTCTGCAGATCTATTTGTCTTTATTTTATTATTTGCATAGCAGAAGTAAAGTTACGCAGAAAGGGACCCCCGGTGTACGCATGTGTGCATAAATATTTACATGCAAATTTGATGTTGAAATCCAGGAATGCCCATGCCATGCCTAGACCACACCAATACGCCATCCCTTTTTTGAAACTTTTCATTTGTGTTTACAGCAGGAGATACGCGTGTACTAGGGTGTGGTGCATGTCGGCCTTTTAAAATTCACCTGTTAGTACATAAGGGATAATGCTTCCTGCTACCATTACAGGTGCATTGATCCAATATTGTCAGGGCCAGTGCTTCCATTAGGGAAACTAGGCAGATGCCTTGAGCACTAATGTTTTGGGGGCAGCAAAACCCTACCATCACATAGCCTAAAGGGGGTTCCCGCCAATACTGCCAAATAAGGGAGTGCTGTGCTGGAGCTGCCACCAGTACATTTAGGGTGGGGGGTATAGGACCGGAGGTTTGTCTAGGGAGCCAAATACTCTTGCACAAGCCCTGAATATTATCTTGACTTCAAGGAAAAATCTTGAGCACTGCTACTGCTGCTTTAGCACCAACAAATGACCATTGAGATCTCCAATCCAAATTCTTAAAATATCCAACCCTGTCTAGCTTTTGAAATAGCAGAGGCAGCGTGTAAGCTAGAACTCCTAGAAACAAATAAATAATCTGACAATGTTATTTTTAACTCCAGGAACAATTATAAAAGCAACCCTCCACAGTTTTATTAGCTTTAATCAATTGGTAATTTTTCTGAAGTTTATGATCTTTCTTATAACACAGGCAAAGTTTCAAACACTGAAATCACTTGTGTGTCCTTATGTCAATTAAACATTATACATAGCCCTCAGTAAGCCTCTGTTTCAACATTGCATTTCTTAATAAGCACTCTGAGATAGTATAGTATTTAGTTTTTGTATCCTGTGCTTAACTTAGGAAGGCATAGATGGCAGAATAGCTAAATCCCCAACGGTAGTGACATTTCATTTGTAACATCAGGAAGTTGTAGACACATAATATAGTTCCCAAAGTTGTCATTATGATAGCTTTTATAGTTTTATTAGTACAGCACTAGAGAAAAATTATGAAATCATAAAACTTTTTTTTTGCTGTTTTTACTCTGATCTAATGGGAGTTGAGGCACTTGAAGGATTTTGTGCCTTTTTAAGGATTATACATGTGAATTCATTAGTTATTATGTACTCATAGGTTATTATCTCCCAAAACTGATGAGCAGTGGAGACATGGGTTATTTTGTAACATACTCTGGTGACTGTTTTTATTGTGAACTATTGAGCGAAAACAACCCAGAACTGCCATTCTCAGTAATTGGTTAACTTGTAATAGTACATGCTACCATAGCAAATAACCTGCATCCTAACTCTGGGGAATTATATTACAGTCTTTTAATGTGGCTATATTGTGTAGTAGTTTATTGGAATCAATGCGTAAATGTAACTTACTATTCCTACAGTTTAGGCTCTTAAACCAGGAGGACCCATTGTAATTGAGAGAAAGAAGAGAATTAAGAGCATATTCTCCAGGGAGATGCTTATACTCCATTGAGGAGCAGTATCTCTCTATATCTTTGGTGAAAGAAATCAAACTGACTGGGAGTGGGCAAATGGCATTTTCTTATATGATCCTTGGGCTAGGGACCTTACCTATGACCTCCGTGAGATGTTATTAGGTATTTAGGGTGGAAAGAAGAAAAGCTTTAGTTTTGTTATTCATTTCACTATCAGGGGATTGATTTTCCACAAATTTCAATTTGACAAATGCTTATTTTATTTTGTTAAAAAAACCAAAATAAACATTTAAACAAGCCCCCCTCCCCCCAAAAATGAAGAAAACAAAGAAATGTGGCCTCTCAAACCCCCTACCCTTCCCTCCCACTGAAAAAATGCCAAGGCCAGGATCCTCCTCGACCTACTTATCCAGTCCAGGGGGGATATCTGAAGCTGAGGACTAGACCTGGACCTAGCATATGGCATAGGTTGAGCTCTCAGAGACCTACCGCAACCAAAGTTCATGCAAGGCTGAGGCATCAGCTTGGGCTTAAGCACTGTGATAATCTCAGCCCTTAGGCCCAATCTGAAGCCTCGGCTGTGCAAAGGCCTAGGCCGCAGTATATCACTGTGTCCTTGGCCTATCCCCTACGCAAAGCTCAAGCTTTAAGGCCAGGACTGATGCCTAGCTTGTTGTAGTTTCAAGTTCATTTTTTTTATCTGAATGCTTATATTTGCACTTTATGATCTCTTTGTTCATTATTTGATGAGGGTCTGTCTGTGTTCTGCATGTATGAACAAGCTGAGGTGTTCTGCTAGCATGTAGTTTTGTGTAAGGTCTATAGTAGCTTGGTTTGTTATTTTTTCCCAATAGGAGGTTTATTGATGTTTTAGGGGCTGGTGTAATATTTACAGTGTTGCCTTTTCATAGGAAGGACTTACTGTTTGAGTGCTGGCATGTAGTGCTGTTTTGGTATGGGAGGTTTATTATATTGTAATTGTAATTCAGATTACTCATGGCTTTCTGAGGGACAAGTCTACACCTAACAGCTGTTACCATAGGCCTCATACCATATAGATTCCAAAGCCTTTTTTCTTTTATATTTTTTGCAGGGTTTTTGCATGTAGATTTAATATACCTGTTGTTGTAAGTGATATTTTTACTTCAGAATGTCCTTGTTCAAGTAAAATCTGGTATTATGAATGCATAATTTTTAATTGTGTTGTGGGGAAGGCATGCCTTGGAGGGGACAAACACCTAGTGGTTGGATTATGAGCCAATGATTGCAGGGTTCTCAAGGGAGCCCTGGTATATAGCTCCTAGCCCAGGACTGATACTGCAATGACTGTTGTAAATAAGTTGGGAGGGGATATAAAATAATGGGGAAAAAAGAATCTCAAAGTGAGTGAAGGCTCATGATTCTAATTGAGCTGGAAATCCGAAGGAACAGGAGGAAACTGCTGAGTCAAAATAAAAATCAAAGCCCCCCCCACCTTTAACAGAGTTTCCTAGCTCATGGTGGAGTTTGTTGTGTTCAGGGTGAGGGTGCACTGTTTTACTTGGCCATAGGTGTCAAATCTCCTGGCTGTGGCTGTAGTCTTCAGGCACAGGCAGGAAGGCAGGCAGTTTCTGCTTGGATACCAATGGTGGCAACGCTGGTCCCAAAGGAGTGTCCATTACCTGGCTGGGTCCTGGGATTATGGCAGATTCCTGATGATGATGATGGGTTCTGATGATGGTGATGGCTCTGCTGATGATGGTGACAACCCTGCTGTCTTTTTCTTGAATTGCTGTTACTCTGTGGCAAATGAAGAGGAAATAGATGCATATTGATAAGGGCCAAGCATTAACTTTTGATTGGAGGATTTTCTTTTCTTTGGAGAAGTTAAAAGTTCATCTTGATCTAGATGCCCACATAGTCTCACATCTTATCAAACAAGGTTTATAATTTTGTTTTCTGTAATGTCTGCATTTTCTTAATTCCAAAGTCCTTACTTGCTCTTCCGTCTTATAGGGTCATTTATCAAAATGCTTTAGGGCATTATCACGCACATTAGGATCCTAACGCCCATAATAACACCGTAACGCATGCAATAAATACTGCATCACAAATTGCGTATGCAAATTTTTTATTTGTACTCAATGGGAGGGGTTTAGGAGGAGTTTGAGTGGAGTAAATGGAAATGAGGGTCAGTTAGTGTGGCGTGTGATAGGGTAACACAGGTTTTAATGCTGGAAATAACCACACCTTTTTCCGGTGCACTGTGCCTATGTTAGTTGTGCATTACTAGCCGAAAATGATTTTATTGCAAATTGCAGTTTGGGGAGAGGGGAAGAGGAAAGAGGGGAGAAGGAAAGGGAGAGAGAGGCTCTGTGGAAGCTCACTTATATCTGAACTTTTTATACCACTGTAAGAAGGGGTGAGGTTTGGGTGGTGAGTTGGGTTTTGGGGGGCAGTTTTACATGCACAATCATACATACGAACAACACAGTTACCATCAGTGAAGATTTAATGTGATTTGGAGTGATGAAAGAAGAGTAGATTTGTACCATGGTCTCTCTACCTTCGTTGATGCACTCTCTACCTAGCTTGCCATTTAGAGGGAGGGCCAGGAATGCATAAAACGTAAGAAAACATCATAAATTACATTAACTGTCAAGATTAAAGCTACACACAAATTACAAAAAAAAAGAAAGAAAATCATTCCTCAAAGGATGATAGTATGTTATTCTGAGTGCAAATTATCTTAAATTATCACATAAAATAGTTTTGCACCATTTTTTTTGTAAATCTGACACAGGAGCTCATTTCTGAGCTGTTTATTTAAAACATAAGCAAAGCTGACAAGCAACTGTTATAATCTGGTGTGGTTGTGGACCCTGGGCCGTAGTGAGAGTTGGCTCCACCCACAGGGAGGAGACCTGTGGGGACTCACTATGGTAGGCGTGGCCTCAGTAGAGAGAGACACAGATGAGATAGACTTTAATGTACTGGAATAGTGGAATTCCCACAGCATGGAGAGAAGACACTGTCCAAAGTAGTAAAGCAGCTCAATGCAGATATCCCCAGTAGTGGCCCGCAGAGCGGGGTATGCCAGAGAACTCTTCTTCTGATGGTAACTCTCTGGAGGGATCCGGTAGTGGCCCGCAGCATGGGGTATGCTGAGAATCAGCAGGTAGAGGTCCAGAGAGGTGCAGAAGGTCAGCAGAGCAAAGTAGATGATGGTACTTACTCCGGAGTGTAGAAGGGTAGCTGGAATGAGCACAGTAGTGGCCCGAGGTACGGGATATGCTGGTGGTTCCTTCAGCTAGGTGGTAGAAGCAGAAGTAGTATCCACTAGGCTGAGCTCACGATATCCTGAATTAGGAAGATAAGAATCTCCAGGCAGGAATACCCTCCGAGGAGCGGATAGCCAGAACGTAACAAGGCCCCCGAGGAGCAGGTACCTAAGGTGTTCTGGTTCAGGAAGTAGTGAAGCAAAGCATCTCCGAGTGGAGTGGAATAAGCAGGAAGGAAGTCCTTGGCAACTCGTAGGAAGCTTAGTGTTGTGTTTGTGGCATCGTGTGGACCAGGGGTCGGGAACCCATGGCTCGCGAGCCAGATATGTCTCTTTTGAGGGCTGCATCTGGCTCGCAGTGTCGCCACACTTTCCCGCTGACCCAGCTGCTCCCCGGTCCTCCTCCACCCGGGCGGAACGCGGCAGGACAGCTGGAGTCAGCGGCACCGGTGTGCTCTCTTCTTCCCGCCCCCCCCCCCCCCCGCGGCTCAGAAGAGGAAGTGGAGCGTATCGGGTGCATGCGCGGCAAGAAGAGGCCACGCTAGTGTGCTCGGCATCGGCCCGAAGAAAAGAAGACTGCAGCGCGGCTCGGAGGAAAATGAAGAGGTTCAACCGTGGCCGATGGGACCCTGCCTCCGCGAGGGCTGAAAATGAAGAGGTTAGTGTTGGGGGGAGGAGGAGGCTGCTGCTGCCGCGAGTTCCCGGGGTGGGGGAGAGAGAGAGTGAATGAGCGAGCAAGCATGTGTGTTTGCTCGCTCATTCACTCTCTCTCCCCCACCCCGGGAACTCGCGGCAGCAGCAGCCTCCTCCCAACACTAACCTCTTCATTTTTAGCCCTCGCGGAGGCGGAGTCCCATCGGCCGCGGTTGAACCTCTTCATTTTCCTCCGAGCCGCACTGCAGTCTTTTTGTCGGACATTAGCGTGGCCTCTTCTTGCCGCACAGGCACCCGATACTCTCCACTTCCGGGCCGCGGGGGGCCTGTGTGTGTGTGTGTGTGTGTGTGTGTGAGTGAGAGAATGCATGTATGTGAATGACTGAGAGCCTGTACATGTGAAAGAGAGTATGTCTGTGATTGAGAGCCTGCCTGTGAGAGAGAGAGAGCATGAATGTAAGTTTACCATTGGGAACCTGTATGTGTAAGTTTGTGATTGAAAACCTGTTTGTGTGAAAGAGTATGTGTGTATGATTGAGATCCTTTGTGTGTGAGAGAAATCATGTGTATGTATGATTAAGAGCCTGTGTGTATAAGTAAGAGAGAGATCATGTGTGTCTGTGTGTGATTGAGAGCTGGTTTAGGTGATGGAGCATGTGAGTATGTGATTGAGAGCCTGTGTTTAAATGAGAGAGAGAGACCATGTGTGTCTGTGTGTGATTGAGAGCTGATTTAGGTGAGGGAGCATGTGAGTATGTGATTGAGAGCCTGTGTGTAAATGAGAGAAAGAGAGGACATGTTTGTAAGCATGTGAATGAGAGTCTGTGTGTGAGAGAAAAAGACAGCATGTATGTGTGTGATTGAAAGCCTGTGTGTGTGTGTAAGCGTGAAAAGATAGACAGCATGTGTGTAAATGTGTAATTAAGAGCCTATATAAATGAGAGAGAAAAAACATGTGTATATGTGAGTACTGAGAGCATGTGTGTATAGGTGTGTCATTGAGAGCCAGTGTGAGAGAGAGCGCTGGTATGTGACTGAGAGAGGAGAAAGTTCCAAGCAAACCACCCCACCTCCTGCTAATTCAGAACAATCTCAGGACACCTGGATATCAAACGTTCCCAGGTATGCAGAGCAAAAAAATTTTTGTATCCTTATTATTTTTCATTACTGGGTCTTTGTGTCTGCTATTTTGAAATATTTTGTTGGTATCTGGAAATGTTTTATATGAGTTTTTAATTATTGGATATTCCACTCATCAACTGTTTCGAAATATGTTCTTTTTGTTAGTACAGTTTTACTGCTGATGATTTTATATTTCTTGATTTGTTTTATAAGGATGGGTGATGTTTCTTTTTTCCTTTGTTACACTGCATACAGAGACTCTGGCTTGTTGCAGTTTCCAATTCAGTTTTTTCTGCATGCTTCTTGTTATGCGTTTTGGTCTCTTTATTCTATGTTAGGTGAGGGACAGCACATGATTCAGGTGAGGTTTTCTGCTGGCGTGTAGTTTCTGTGTAGGACTCTATAGCAGCCTGACTTGGTCCGTTTTCCTAATAGGAGATGTATTGGTGTCTTAAGGCCTGGTGTAATATTTTCAGAGACTTATTGTACTTTAAAAGTGTGATCTTACATAAAATGCACACATTTACTTGTATTTAGTTTTAAACATATTGTATGGCTCTCATGGAATTACATTTTAAAATATGTGGTGTTTATGGCTCTCTCAGCCAAAAAGGTTCCTGACCCCTGGTGTGGACCCTTAGTCGCTGTGGAGATAACTCCTCCCACGGGGAGGGGCCCCGTGGGGAACCACAGCAATGAGCTAAACTCAGATAGCAGACACGTAGTAGGTGGAAAGCTTTATTGTACTGCTGTAGATAGATGGTCTGAAGCAGGGAAGGCAAGGCACTCAAGTCTGCAAGGTACCAATACGTTCAGAAGTCTCAGATGTAGAAGTCTCACCCAGATGTTCAAGACAGGTGGGAACCCGCAGTGTGGGTAAGGCCGAGCCTGGTGGGTGGAGTTGGAGCACCGGATCGTAGAGGAACTCACAGGAGCGTAGTGCAGACGTCTTCCTGGCAATGGAGATGGTGGGACCGAAGGTCCGTGGTGCAGGATACACAGACTGATAGGCCCTTGAGGAGCGAGTACCTGATAGACCAGGAGATCCTGAAATAAAAATAGAGAGAGAGAGACCCCCGAGGAGCGATTGTCTAGTTAGTAGAAACCCCGAAGGGTGGTTGGAAGCGAGAGGCCCCCGAGGAGCGGTGCCTAGAGCTTCGTAAGGAGTGAGATTCCCGGAGGGTAGCGAGGCGTCTAAGCATGCAACTTAGAGCGGTCAGAGTAGCTAAACCGAAGTCCTTGCTAACTCAGTGATGGTAGCGAAGTGGAGGCTTTAAATACCCGGAGGTATTGACATCATGCAGTGGGGACACCCCCGAGGTTCCTGCCATGACGTGTATTTGAGCGTAGTCAATGTGCGCGCGCCCTAGGAGGCCACGGGAAGGAGCATGGCGGACTGGGACGCCCATGCTGAGCTGGAGATACCGAGGAACTCTGCACCGGAGGCAGCCATCTTGCCTAAGGAGGAGGAAAAGGGAAGAAAAAGAGGTAAGGCAGAGCGGTCGCAGCCATCTGCGACCAATGGACACAAAACTTAGGCTGGCTGGGTTAAATACATCAGGCGGGGGACGCCCCCGAGGTTCCCGCCATGATGTCCATAAGAGAGGGGCTGGCACGTGCTCGCATGCTGTGAGTAATCACTGACTCAAGATGGCGGACGGGATTGCCCATGCTGTCCTGGGGATGCCGAGGAAGGCGGCGTTTGCAGGCTGAGGCCGCCATGGCCTTGAGAATCGCTGTAGCAGGGAAAAGAGAGGTGAGCAGCAAAGGTCGCAGCCATCTGCGACTGACGGGCGCAACAGCAACTTTATGTCAGAAACATATCTGTCTCCATTTTGAGGAAATTAAGCCCTAGATGAGTAGGGCAGTTAAGCAATACAAGGTTAACCATGTTAAGAAGCAGAATTTTGTTTTATTTAAACATATACACTTTTTGATCTAACTAGTACCTTAAAACTTCCACAGTAGCTCATCCTCTAATAGCAAATTACACAGTGTGTCTCTTCAAATTCTGTCATCAAAAAGAGGTATATACTAATATATTCCCTTAGAGGTACAATGTACTGAAAAATCCTTCCATGACTCTTTTTACCCTACAAATCAAGATAATAATTTGATTTTATAAAGCATTTTTTCTCTAAATCATATCCTGACTTACCATACAGTTATAACATTAAAGATTAGAGATGTGCATTCATTTTAAATCAATTGCTCATTCAAATTGAAAATGACCTTGCATACAAGTATCCAAATATTTTCAGGTATTTTCATTTTATGAAGAAAAAAAAGGAAAATCCTTCTCATGGTCCTCAAATTCTTCTACTGCTCCTCAGACAACCCCATGACCTAGGCCTAGATGGTGCCTCTCCGAGGCCCTTTGACCCCCCCCTTCCAGCCCCATAAAGACAACTTGGGGCCAGAACCTACCTAACTGGGCTGAGCTGTGTCCATCTAAATTATCCCCAGGCTCCTGGACACCTTCCCAATCCAAACCTATCCCACCAGTCGGGTCCAAAGGGCAGGAGATATGCCCACTTGCTCCCACCCTCATGCTCTGTTCCTAAAAAATGGCACAAACAGCTCTCAGGATGACACAAAATTGACATGATGCTCGGCTAAAGGCAGGCTTCAATAATATTTTGTGGGGCAGAAGTAGGGGTTGAGGGGGTATAGAGAGGCCACATATGGGCCCACCTCAACCCAACTGAGCAGGTCTGAGCCTCAAGTTGTCTTTATGAGGAAGAAGAGGGGTTATAGGGGCCAGGGGAGGCCCTAGCTGGGCTTGGCGTATCCCAGATGGATAGGCGCAGGCCCCAGGGTTGTCTTTGAAGATAGGAGGGGGTTGGAGGACCTTAGGGAAGCCCATTGCAGTTATTTAATTTTTTAATTTTTTTTTTCTTGTTATTCATGTTTTTTTTTTGGATTGGGAAAAGAACCAAATGAAAAAAAAACATTTAGGGGGTCATTTTCAAAGGAGTTATGCATGTAAATGTGACATACTATCGTAGCAATTTTCAAAAGCTATTTACTCGAGTAAAGTGCACTTACTTGAGTAAATCCTATGGACAATTCAATGGCATATATTGTAGCAATTTTGAAAAGCCCACTTACTTGAGTAAAGTGTATTTACTCGAGCAAAAACCAGTTTTGCTCGAGTAAATGCTTTTTAAAATCTACCTCTAAATGAACTGAAAAATGACACCCGCCCCCCCCCCCCAAAATGAAAACATGAACCACAAAGAAAATTTTTTACTTGCACATCCCTATTAAGTGCATATGTATAGTTATTTTTATCTATTTATTTATTTATGTATTTATTGTTTATGCCTAGACCCTAAGCAATGTACAACATACACACATACAATATAAATAAAATATAACAAAAGCACAAACATCATAGACTTTATAAACAAACTTCCATATAAATTATATACTATACAGCAAACACAGCATGATTACATTTTCCCCTGTTTAATTCACTGAAATTCATTCTCCAAAGTTGTCAAATTGCCATAATTCACCATGTGTCCTTCTGCCAAGGCTTGTTGAAACAAAACTGTCTTCAGCATCACTTTAAATGTTTTTGTACAATCCACTAACCGTAAAGACATAGGTAAAGAGTTTCATATACTCGGAGAAGCCACCAAAAAGGCAGATTCCCTGGTTTCTGGCAAGCATGCCCATGGTAAAGAATACAACTTTAATAACTTGTGTATAGTCATCACAACTTTGTATTTAATTCTATAATGAATCATGAGCTAATGTAATTAGGCCAAGATTGGTGAAATGTGGTCTCTCTATCTTATGCTAAGGGAGAATAATCAGGAAGCACTGGGCTCTTTCAAAAAATTACCAAGGTACGCTTAGGTAAGCTAAGACACAGGGAGCTAAAGTGATACAGCGAAGGTCACATAGACAGGCAGGGACAGAGCAAGGATTATTAAAAAAAAGGATCAGAACTCTGTATCTTTCCTAACATATGCATCTATATTCCTAGACCACAGCTCATCATAAAAATCAAAATTTGATCTATTCCCACATTACTTATATTATAACTAGAGATACGCAGCTTTAAAATGGTTGCGAATGAGTTCCAGAAACTTACAAGAAATTTGTAGATTCATCAGATTATTTTAGGAAACTTCAAAAAAAAAATGTAGTGGGTAGCTTTGATATGGATTCCTGCAAATTAGTACATTTTCATTCAGATTTTTTTCCAGATTCATTGAGGAAACTTCACAAGAAATTCATGAATTCATTTCTGTCACACAAACTAGGCTAAACTTCACCTGGTTTGAATTTGATCTGAAGTCTTCTGCAAGTCCCTAGCTATGAAAAAAAAAACATGACTATTAAGTTTAGGGTTGGCTCCTGATTTTCAGGACAGGTTGATCCAGTTCTGGTTTTACCCCATTGCATGCTGGGACTTTTCTGATTTTCCTATTGCATTCCCTTTGAAAACAAGACTATATAATTACCTGCATTTAGGGAAGCAAAACCAGGACTAGATCAACCTGTCCTGAAAATCTGGAGCCACTTGGCAACCCTAATTATGTTATAATGATAGCATGTGCCCCATAAGGTTGCCAGCTGGCTCCAGATTTTCAAGACAGGTTGACCCAATTCTGGTTTTACCTTATTGCATGCAGGGATTAGTAGTTTTGCTTTTCTTAGAAACTGCAATGAGGAAATCAAATCTACAAGTTCCTGCATGCAATTGGATAAAACCTGGACTGGGTCAACCTGTCCTGAAAATCTGGAGCTAGTTGGCAACTCTAGCCCCTATAACACTGTATATCATAAATATTGTTGTAACATCCTGTTAGAGGTTGCAAACCCAGACTTCCAAGCCTAGTATTAATTGCAACATGTTTTCTTCCGATTCTAAAAGAATTTATAAAATATATTATTACTATGACAAATATTTTATAGGCTTTCACATGCATTAAACTGGTCTGCCGGGCTTAAAGGCAGAGCTGGCACTTGTGGGAGGGTTGACAGGTGTAGGAAAGAGATAGTGCTTCTGAAATCCAATTACATATAAAATACTTTCCCAGAAGCTCTGCAAATGTCTGTTAATAAGTGCCTTGGAGCCAGTAATTGTGATATATCCTGATATGGTAAGACTCAAATATTTAGTAACAGAGAGCAAGACACAACACTAAAAATAAGGTTATGCAGTACATAAGAACATAAGAACATAAGAAAATGCCATACTGGGTCAGACCAAGGGTCCATCAAGCCCAGCATCCTGTTTCCAACAGTGGCCAATCCAGGCCATAAGAACCTGGCAAGTACCCAAAAACTAAGTCTATTCCATGTAACCATTGCTAATGGCAGTGGCTATTCTCTAAGTGAACTTAATAGCAGGTAATGGACTTCTCCTCCAAGAACTTATCCAATCCTTTTTTAAACACAGCTATACTAACTGCACGAACCACATTCTCTGGCAACAAATTCCAGAGTTTAATTGTGCGTTGAGTAAAAAAGAACTTTCTCCGATTAGTTTTAAATGTGCCCCATGCTAACTTCATGGAGTGTCCCCTAGTCCTTCTACTATCCGAAAGAGTAAATAACCGATTCACATCTACCCGTTCTAGACCTCTCATGATTTTAAACACCTCTATCATATCCCCCCTCAGTCGTCTCTTCTCCAAGCTGAAAAGTCCTAACCTCTTTAGTCTTTCCTCATAGGGGAGTTGTTCCATTCCCCTTATCATTTTGGTAGCCCTTCTCTGTACCTTCTCCATCGCAATTATATCTTTTTTGAGATGCGGCGACCAGAATTGTACACAGTATTCAAGGTGCGGTCTCACCATGGAGCGATACAGAGGCATTATGACATTTTCCGTTTTATTCATCATTCCTTTTCTAATAATTCCCAACATTCTGTTTGCTTTTTTTGACTGCCGCAGCACACTGAACCGACGATTTCAATGTGTTATCCACTATGACACCTAGATCTCTTTCTTGGGTTGTAGCACCTAATATGGAACCCAACATTGTGTAATTATAGCATGGGTTATTTTTCCCTATATGCATCACCTTGCACTTATCCACATTAAATTTCATCTGCCATTTGGATGCCCAATTTTCCAGTCTCACAAGGTCTTCCTGCAATTTATCACAATCTGCTTGTGATTTAACTACTCTGCACAATTTTGTGTCATCTGCAAATTTGATTATCTCACTCGTCGTATTTCTTTCCAGATCATTTATAAATATATTGAACAGTAAGGGTCCCAATACAGATCCCTGAGGCACTCCACTGTCCACTCCCTTCCACTGAGAAAATTGCCCATTTAATCCTACTCTCTGTTTCCTGTCTTTTAGCCAGTTTGCAATCCACGAAAGGACATCGCCACCTATCCCATGACTTTTTACTTTTCCTAGAAGCCTCTCATGAGGAACTTTGTCAAATGCCTTCTGAAAATCCAAGTATACTATATCTACCGGTTCACCTTTATCCACATGTTTATTAACTCCTTCAAAAAAGTGAAGCAGATTTGTGAGGCAAGACTTGCCCTGGGTAAAGCCATGCTGACTTTGTTCCATTAAACCATGTCTTTCTATATGTTCTGTGATTTTGATGTTTAGAACACTTTCCACTATTTTTCCTGGCACTGAAGTCAGGCTAACCGGTCTGTAGTTTCCCGGATCGCCCCTGGAGCCCATTTTAAATATTGGGGTTACATTTGCTATCCTCCAGTCTTCAGGAACAATGGATGATTTTAATGATAAGTTACAAATTTTTACTAATAGGTCTGAAATTTCATTTTTTAGTTCCTTCAGAACTCTGGGGTGTATACCATCTGGTCCAGGTGATTTACTACTCTTCAGTTTGTCAATCAGGCCTACCACATCTTCTAGGTTCACCGTGATTTGATTCAGTCCATCTGAATCATTACCCATGAAAACCTTCTCCATTACGGGTACCTCCCCAACATCCTCTTCAGTAAACACCAAAGCAAAGAAATCATTTAATCTTTCCGCGATGGCCTTATCTTCTCTAAGTGCCCCTTTAACCCCTCGATCATCTAACGGTCCAACTGACTCCCTCACAGGCTTTCTGCTTCGGATATATTTAAAAAAGTTTTTACTGTGAGTTTTTGCCTCTACAGCCAACTTCTTTTCAAATTCTCTCTTAGCCTGTCTTATCAATGTCTTACATTTAACTTGCCAATGTTTATGCTTTATCCTATTTACTTCTGTTGGATCCTTCTTCCAATTTTTGAATGAAGATCTTTTGGCTAAAATAGCTTCTTTCACCTCCCCTTTTAACCATGCCGGTAATCGTTTTGCCTTCTTTCCACCTTTCTTAATGTGTGGAATACATCTGGACTGTGCTTCTAGAATGGTATTTTTTAACAATGACCACGCCTCTTGGACATTTTTTACTTTTGTAGCTGCTCCTTTCAGTTTTTTTCTAACAATTTTTCTCATTTTATCAAAGTTTCCCTTTTGAAAGTTTAGCACGAGAGCCTTGGATTTGCACACTGTTCCTTTTCCAGTCATTAAATCAAATTTGATCATATTATGATCACTATTGCCAAGCGGCCCCACCACCGTTACCTCTCTCACCAAGTCCTGTGCTCCACTGAGAATTAGATCTAAAATTGCTCCCTCTCTCGTCGGTTCCTGAACCAATTGCTCCATAAAGCTATCATTTATTCCATCCAGGAACGTTATCTCTCTAGCGTTACCCGATGATACATTTACCCAGTCTATATTGGGGTAATTGAAGTCTCCCATTATTACTGCACTACCAATTTGGTTAGCTTCCCTAATTTCTCTTAGCATTTCACTGTCCATCTCACCATCTTGACCAGGTGGACGGTAGTATACCCCTATCACTGTAGTCTTCCCTGATACACAAGGGATTTCTACCCATAAAGATTCAATTTTGTATTTAGTCTCATGCAGGATGTTTATCCTGTTGGACTCTATGCCATCCCGGACATAAAGCGCCACACCTCCTCCCGACTGCTCCTCTCTGTCATTGCGATATAATTTGTACCCCGGTATAGCACTGTCCCATTGGTTATCCTCTTTCCACCATGTCTCTGAGATGCCAATTAAGTCTATGTCATCATTTACTGCTATACATTCTAATTCTCCCATCTTACTTCTTAGACTTCTGGCATTAGCATACAAACATTTCAAAGTTTGTTTTTTGATTGTATTTTTATTCTGCTTTTTAATTGATAGGGATAAGTTAGAATTTTTTAGCTCAGGTGAGTTTTTAGTTACAGGCACTTGGACTACTTTTCTAATTATTGGAACCTCACTGTCGGGATGCCCTAATTCTAATGCATCATTAGTATCCTTTAAAGATACATCTCTCCGAACCATGCGCTGCTGAGCGACTGTCGGCTTTCCCCTTTGTTCTAGTTTAAAAGCTGCTCTATCTCCTTTTTAAAGGTTAGCGCCAGCAGTCTGGTTCCACCCTGGTTAAGGTGGAGCCCATCCCTTCGGAAGAGACTCCCCCTTCCCCAAAAGGTTCCCCAGTTCCTAACAAAACTGAATCCCTCTTCCTTGCACCATCGTCTCATCCACGCATTGAGACTCCGGAGCTCTGCCTGCCTCTGGTGACCTGCGCGTGGAACAGGGAGCATTTCAGAGAATGCTACCCTGGAGGTTCTGGATTTAATCTTTCTACCTAAGAGCCTAAATTTGGCTTCCAGAACCTCCCTCCCACATTTTCCTATGTCGTTGGTGCCCACGTGTACCACGACAGCCGGCTCCTCCCCAGCACTGTCTAAAATCCTATCTAGGTGACGCGTGAGGTCCGCCACCTTCGCACCAGGTAGGCATGTTACCAGGCGATCCTCACGCCCACCCGCCACCCAGCTATCTACATTCCTAATAATCGAATCACCAACTATGACGGCCGACCTAACCCTTCCCTCCTGGGCAGTAGGCCTTGGGGAGATATCCTCAGTGCGAAAGGACAATGCATCACCTAGAGAGCAGGTCCTTGCTACAGGATCCTTTCCTGCTACATCTGGTTGGTGCTCTCCCATTATGAGACCTTCTTCCTCCAAGGCAGCACCAGGGCTGCCAGTCTGAAGTTGGGACTGGACTACTATGTCCCTGAAGGTCTCATCTATATACCTCTCTGTCTCCCTCAGCTCCTCCAGGTCTGCCACTCTAGCCTCCAGAGATCGGACTCGTTCTCTGAGAGCCAGGAGCTCTTTGCATCGCATGCACATGTACAACTTCTCACCGGTGGGTAAAAAATCATACATGTGACACTCGATGCAAAAGACTGGGAAGCCCCCCTCTTGCTGCTGGACTGCTGCCTTCAGTCCCAGTGATGTACCCAGTAAAATCTGTCACAGGAACTAGTAGAAAAATAGGCGGTATCAGCAGATAATGACCACTTGGTCCATCCATTCCGCCCGCATCTGCAAGCCAACTGGATCTTACTCGATCTGTGTTCTTCTTCCTCTTGCCAGTGCCGGTGCAAGGGTCTGCAGCTGCCCTAAGCAGCGATGATGTAATGGCATCACATGATCTCTCTCTCTCTCTCCCCCTCACCAACCTGAATCCTGCAGATCGCACATCATGAACCTCCAAAGCTCCGTTCACACACCACGACCTTTTCCAGCTCCATGCCTCTCCACCATCGTTCACCGCTTTCAAAAATGCTGCCCTCATGTCAGACTGTGGTGCCCCACCCACTTTGGGCACCCTGGGCAACTGCCTAATATGCCTAATGCTCCAGCTGGCCCTGCCTCTTGCCCCTAAGATCCCTTTGTGTTTGTCCCAGGCATTCTTGAATTCATTTACTATTTTGGCTCTGACCATCTCCAATGGAATTTGTTCCAGGTGTCCACCACCAGTGCTAAAGTATTTTTTTTCTGTTCTTTTAGAGCTTTCCTCTCTTTAGCTTCATATGCCTTATCCTTGAGCTTTTCATGCAATTGCTGCTAAATGAATAGTTTCCTTGTTGGCTTCTGCTGCAACCTTTACAACCACTATATTCCCAGAATGCAAAACAAGAACAGATTACCTTTAGTGTTTTGCATCCATCTACAAAATAAATTGACATAGACTTACTGGGTATGATTCAGATAATAATACACTCTAAAACCCTGTATGCACACACAGAGGGCTGAGTCCTCTCGAAATAGTGCATTACATTGAGAGTATAGTTTATATCTTATAAAATATGCCAACATTATATATATATATATATATATATATATATATAAATAAAGAAAAACTGTTGAGATTGTATACTTATATTTTTATTACCTATGGAGTACAACAGTAAGCAGTTATAAGTAATAAAAACAGCATTAGATATTTCTTTACTATATTTATGAAATTTCCAATGTGCTTATGCTGAGATGGCATTTTGGTGCATAAAATAAAAATGCAATACCCATTTCTTGGGAAAAGGTTGACCTGGATTTATGGATAAAAACACTTTTTCTATTAAAAACAAATCAACACTGTTTATGAAATGTCCTCATCTCAATCAAAGAGAACCTGTAGAGGAAGAGATTCTCCATGGAGAAGGCTTAGACACCATCCAGATGACACTTTAAAGAGTAGAAAGCAATGAAGCATCCCGGATGGGGCTCACAATTTCCAAATAAGAGACTGCTGCATAGAATACATTTTTGCACATCCAAAACAGCAGGAGTTTGCATAGCAAAATATTGTTTTATTTTTTGTTGCATTTTATTATTTATTTATTTATTATTTATTTAAAATTTTTATATACCGGCATTCATGTTGCAAACACATCATGCCGGTTTACATATAACAGGGGTGTACAGTGAACAATTCAATAACCTATTTGTGTAGAAGGAAGCAGTTACAAATAACAAGGTAAAAGAACTGGGAGGAGAGAAGGAAAGGGAGAGAATAACATTAGGTATAGGTATTTACATTATAGGTAAATATAATGTATATTATATAAATATATAGGTATAAATATATACCTAAATATATACCTAAATATATAGGTATTTACATTAGGTATAGGTATTTATTTTGTTTTTTTAGTTTCATTTAGAATATTTTTCATTTCAAAATTGAAGTGTCATGTTTAGTCTTTAGTAATTCAAACACCAACTCAAATAGTGCACACTAAATCAAATTAGTGCGCAGTAACTTGAAATAGTGCACACTGACAGGTGAATTTTCAAAGGAGTTATGCATGTAAATTTAAGATACTATCAAACGCTTAAATGCTTTTGAAAATCAGTCCCTATTGGAATTAGTGTGCACTAATTGATTTAGTTCATACTATTTGAGTTAGTGTGCACTAATTTGTTTTAGTTTTCACTATTTCAGTTAGTGTACACTATTTCAATTTAGTGTGCACTGTTTTGAAATAGTGTACGCTAAGGGGGTCATTTATCAAAGTGCTATATGGCGTTTTTGCATGAAAAAAAACGGGGGGGGGGGGGGGAGAGAGAGAGAGAGAGTGAGCCTAGCCATAATGCCCTCATACTAGGTAGTTATTTATACCTCTATATGAGGCCTACCTAGTCACTCGAGGTGAGGTTTAGGTATTAGTGTAGGGGTCAGGGGCCACTTTGACATTCAATGTGAGACGTAAGAACAGAACACTGTTCTGTTGTTGTGAAGCACTGTCCTGTTCGTACCTCTCACTTTGAATGTCAAAGTCGCCCCTGATAGAGATGTGAATCGGAACCTGAATTGGTTCTGATTCCGGTTCCGATTCACATCGTGTTTTTTTTTTTGTCCGGCCTGATCGGGTTTTTTTTTAAAGATGGCGCCAGCCATCCAGTTCTCCCTCCATGTGACAGGGGCCGGCCAATGGCACGGATACCCTGTCACACGGTAAGGGCAAAGGACCATCGGCGCCATTTTGATTAGTGGCAGCCGACGGCCCGGGAGCAGGGGATCGCTCCCGGGACCCCCACTGGACCACCAGGTACCTGTAAAAGGTTTTTTGGGGGGTCAGGAGGGTGGGGGAAGCTAAGGGATTAGTTTTAAAGGGTCAGGGTGGGTTTAGGGGTTATTTTTGTGTGCCGTTTTTCCCGCCCTCCCCCAAAACGATAAGAGAACCCCCACGAACAATTTCGTGGGGTTTTCCTATCTGTTTCGGGGAGCCGATTTCTGACGATTTTGAAAATATCGTACGGTATTTTCAATAGTCAGAAGCCCAATTCACATCCCTAGCCCCTGACCCCTACACTAATACCTAAACCTCACCTCGAGTGACTAGGTAGGCCTCATATAGAGGTATAAATAACTACCTAGTATGAGGGCATTATGGCTAGTCTCTCTCTCTCTCTCTCATAGCTAGGCTGGATCTCCAGCAGCTTAAAATGGTCTCCCCTAGTAGTTGTATGTAGGAAATACAACAATTCTGGCACTTATCGCAAAGTGCAAAAAAGTTATTGCACTTTGCGATAAACTGCCTATTACCATAAAACATGCCCCTTTTCCTATTGCATGCGATATTTAGTGCATTTTGATAAATCCAGGCCTAAAATTGAAAAAGAAAAACACTGATATGTTCTGGGTTTATTTGTCATATTATTTATTTAAAAAATGACATGAAACAATATAGGTAATGCCATTTACATTGTCTTTTCATTTCAAATGACAGCACATCCCTACAAAATGGTTAACGGTTTTCTCCTTTGTTTGTAGGTGACACGGTAGCAGAGAATAAAGGGAGGCACTTCTACTGGAAAAAGAGTATTTTCCCCTGGATGGTGGACCCAGTCCTCTTTCTGTGAGATGAACCTATCACAGACTCCAAGACTTTGTTCTTTTTAAAATTAGTGCGCAGGAAGAACACGGACTTCCCCTTTTGACTGCTGGTGCAGTTCTTGATCTGGGATATTTTCTACAGTAGTTAGGGATGTAAGAATGTAACTCAAAGGAGAGAATTAAGCATTTGCAATTGCACTGACCAAGGAATATACCTTTTGACTCTCAAGATCTGTATACCTGTGAACAATTCACAAGAGCAACATAACTGGAATTTACAGTTTTCAAGATGATAATTTTGATATATAGCATAAAGGCCTGCGGGATGACTTAAAAAGACTGTTGGGCCTTTCAACAGCTTGGCTAGAAGTAGCAATGGTCAGGTGAAGGACAAAAGAAGAAACATGCTACATTACTTATTTTAATGTAGATCATTTCCCCTCTACAATCTACTCTATGGAGCTTGCTGAAATGTCAAATAGACCTAGAGGTCATTCATAGTAATCAAGTTTCAATGTATTCACAGCTGTGATTTAGTAAAGTTTATTCTAAAACTGTAAAAGGTAATTATTGTATTTATTTATTTTGGCAGATTTTACCTTTATTCATAACCTCTTCTTTTAATAACTGAAGTGATTCTAATTCTAATAGTAGACTTAGATGATAATAATATATAATTCTTGACTCATTAGTGACCTAGGAGTCTAAAGGATTTACCTCTCTCACTCCTGGCATGCAAATAACTAAATCTTAGAAAAAATAAACCTGTCTCCAAGAACAGCAAGTATAATTGGAAGACAAACCATTAGGATATTTACTTAGCATTTCATCTCTTTGCTTGTAGCTTAATAGCTATGTTACATTACTGAAGAAAAATAATTGCTAATCTACTAGTGTTGTCCAAAAATACTTCTCACTTTCAATTAGCTTTAGTGTCTAATAACTGTAATAATTATAGCCTGTATTTCCACGGGATTGCACAATAAGTGCATAAAATCTGTATTTGGAGATCTACTGGCATTAATCCTGACATTAACAAATTTTCCAACATATCCAGTTGTTCATCTGAGTATCTTGGATGTCTAAGCTTGGAAAACTGTAGAGAGAGTAGAGGTATGCTAATTTCTTCAAAACAGGTTCGTCAAACCATTCAATGAACCTGTAGGCATTTTTTTTTTAAATCAAATTCTTCACCAAAACGTTTTTGAAGAAAAATCCAAAGCAGATTTTATTAGATCAGGTCATGTGCTTCCGCATCTTTATGAAAGTTCTGAAGTGGAGTTTTCTGATCCTAATTCAGATTTTTTTTGGGGGGAGGGGTATAGGAGGAGGAGATTGTACCAGAAATTTCACGCAGATAGGCAGGTGAAAATTCAACAGATTTCCACCAGTGGATCTAGTTGAAATCCAAAAATTCCACCAGACTCAAATCAGGTGGAAATCCTTTTGGTTTAAGTAAGAGGAAAATTTTGTGCATATTTGCAGTCAAGTGGTGCAGTTTTACTTTAGATGGCCAGATGCCATTTCCAGAATACTGCAGTTAGATGTAATGCGATATATGTGTTTAATCCTGAGCCACACATTAAAAGTTCTGTATCTATAAAGAAAGGCACTTTGGCTAGAAGTGTTTGCATAACATTTTTAAAAAAATGTCTAGAAGCAATTTACAGCCACTTTAGGTTTCAAAGAATGTTTGTATTGTTTGGTTGTAATTGTTTTTAAAGATGTATTTGAATACCTCAACTATCTTATTAAGTCCACCCCAGCCTCTTCTATGACCATTTGATATTATAAATGTTTTACATAATGTGCTTTCTTTTCTTTTCACAATAATCACATTTCAGGATGCATCTTAATTAGTTTATGTATTGTTCATTCCACATCCATTATTTCTGACCCATAACAGCATGGACATAAGACTCGATGGAAAATATTTTCTTCTGCAAGTTAGAACCCTTTGTCTGAATAAGAGAATAGTTGCTTTTTTTTAAAACTGACAGTCATTTTTAAACTGTATTACTAGGATTTTTTTGTGTTTATAATTATTTATACTTACGTGTGGATTGTACAATAAATAATAATTATTCTGTGATGTTGGATATTTAAGCATGGTGCCCAACTTCTCAGAACTCTTAAGGCAATTGGGATCCAGTCTCTGGTCCCTTTTCTGACATAAAATATACATTTTTGCTTTTCAAGATGGCTTTAATTTATCATTTTCTTTGCACTCTGAATATTCCAAACTTTTTAAATAGGCATATATTTTGACCATGTTAACGTTAGTATGAAATACATTTTTAATAATTTTGGTTTGCAATATTTTATAGGGTGAATATTCAAAGCCATTGCAGGCATGAGACCATGTGTTATGCACATACATGGCTATTGGAAAATAATCCAGGACTCAGTACTCAGAATGAGTAACTTGGTTATATGCATACTTTTATGTGCACTGAGGTTAGGCGTTCGGGGGGCGAGAGTGTGGAGTTGGAACTTCCGCACTAAAAGGTGAATTTTAAAAGCCCAGCGAGTGCATTAATCAGGGGATGTGTGAATATATCGGGCTCATGCACACAGAGTGGATTTTAAAAGCTGCCAAGGTACATGCGTATCTACTAGAGCGCACCCATCTCAGAAGTTTTCAAAAAGGGGAAGGGCGAGGTCTAGGCAGGGCATGGGCATTTCGGGGTGTGAACCTGAGATATGTGCGTAAATACTTATGTGATCCAACATGTGCAGAAGGCCCTGCTCTGTAACTTCACTTCTGCTATGGATGACGTGTAAGTTAAAAAATAAAGAAAAATAGGCAGATCTGTGGGGTTTTAAGGGTCAGAGTAATCTGGGGACTGAAGGCTATTAAACTAGGGGTTTTGGAGGAACTCTCTCTTAACAGGGTGAACTGGGGACGTACCCTTTTAAAATCCCACAATTTACATGTAGAAGCAACATTTGCTGGCACTTGTGCACTCTCATTTATAATTTGGTACACATGTATGCGCAGCCAGGCCATTTTATTACATACGTGCATATTTGTGAGTATGTTATAAAATGGCCCTGTCCCTGGGCACGGGCCGATGTATACATGCCAATGTGCGTCCGCGCACTGATTTGAAAGTTACCATTCCTCTTTTTGATTTTAAAAAGTATTAATTTTCAAAGGAGTTACATCCATAAAATTAGCATATGCATATTTAAGTAGCTTATATTAGCATACATCAAAAGTATGTATGTATTTTCGATTTCATGTTCTGGGGATGTTCTGGGATGGGACAAAAGAACTGCATGTAGGTTGCTGTTTTATAAGAGATTTACGTGAATACATTAGGAATATTATTTGTGCAATTTTACACCCGCTAATTATCTACTTTAATTGATATCATCTGTTCTCTGCTATTTTTAGGTTGAAGGTCTGGGTGAACTGGGGGGAGTGCAGTGTGAAGTGGTAGGAGGGTCTCAGTGAATTGGAGACAGACTCAGTGAACTGAAGATCTCCAATGGCAAATTGGTGATTTTAAAGTACACATGCATATTTTAAAATATAACTACTTCTGTATGTAAATCAGGATTTTATCCCTGCATTTTTTCACATGTAAAATATACACGAGTATGTTTCTAAAATAGGTTGTGAAAGTATGCCCTTTCAATGCATTGCAAATATTCATGTGAACTAAAACATACGTGTGTATGTTGGGGGGGGGGGGGAGTGGGATATATGCATATTTTATAATCTGCATGGACCAGATACAGGCAGATTATAAAATACTATAGCATATAGGCATATATATGGGGCTGCTCTGAGATCTCTGAAGGTTATCCCTTATGTGCGTCATTTTACCCACACGAGGTATGCCCTCTGAACAGGAAGTGTAACTGTATGTGAGTTAATCTGTGCATTTACCAGTCTGATTACCAGCAAATGTTCAAAATGAAGTTATACACTTATGTTTGCTTTGAAAAGTTGGGGTAAAGTTTGCATGTAAATAATACATGCAGACTTTACCTGAACACACACACACATAAAATTACCCTCCCTATGAGAATAATTTTCAAATAAATGCACCCAGGAGCATAAATGCATGGATATGACTGTGAGTAGATCTATGCAGGTATTTTATAACATGCGTGTATGATATACACGCGTTTTATAAAATACACGTATCTCTATCCCAGCAACATAGGTAGGTATGTAGACTAGGGATGTGAATCGTATTTCTGACGATTGAAAATATCGTACGATATTTTCAAAATAATCAGAAATCGGGGGCTCCCCGAAACCGATAGGAAAACCCCATGAAATTGTTCATGGGGGTTCTCTTATCGTTTTGGGGGAGAGCGGGAAAAACGGCACACAAAATTAACCCCTAAACCCAACCTGACCCTTTAAAACTAATCCCTTAGCTTCCCCCACCCCCCCAAAACCTGTTACAGGTACCTGGTGGTCCAGTGGGGGTCCCGGGAGTGATCTCCCGATCTCGGGCCGTCGGCTGCCACTAATAAAAATGGCGCCGATGGCCCTTTGCCCTTACCATGTGACAGAGTATCCGGCCATTGGCCGGCCCCTGTCACATGGTAGGAGCACTGGATGACCCATTTTTAAAGATGGCACTGGCCATCGAGCGCAGCCGATAAAAAAAAAAACTGATCAGGCTGGACGAAAAAAAAAATCACGATGTGAATCGGAAGCTCCGATTCCGGTTCCGATTCACATCTCTAAAGTAGACTCAAGCATAAATACATGCAATGCATTGAAAGAATGTATATCAATGCATTAAATGTGTGTATTTTTCCTGCCTATTTAAAAAAATATGCTCATACATTTTACATGAGAAAATAAAGTAGGACTTGCATAAATTGGGATTTATGTACGCAAGTCGATTCATTTTATAACATGTACGCATCAAGGAAATTACCAGTTTTACCAATTAGTCCACCAGTTCACCCAGTTCTTCTCCAGGTCATCAAAACACTCCTAGTTCTTCAGTCTGAACATGCCCCAGTTTACCTAGACCTCCCATCCAGTCAATACTATACAATCAACACATTTAATATAATTTAAACCAGATAAAGAGCAGGTGTAAAATTATGTGAGTAAATTGTAGAGATGTACAATCGTTTTTGCCGAATTGGACTATTTCAAAGAAATAGTCCAATTCGGCATGGGTCGGAGGACCCAAACCCAAAGACGGATTTTCCCCGAAACTTGGGGAAAATTCATTGTTCGGGTTAGTGTGGGGTGGAGGGGCACCTTTATTTATAAAAAAAAAAACAAAAAACAAAACCCACCCAACCCTTAAAATTTAGTTATTTACAACCCCCCCACCCTCCGCCCCCCCTCAAAACTTGCCTAAAATCCGTGGTGGTCCACAGGGGGTCCCGGGAGCAATCTCCTGCTCTCGGGCCGTCGGCAGCCAGTAAACAAAATGGCACCGGTGTCCCTTTGCCCTTACCATGTGACAGGGGCTACCGTGCCATTGGTCAGCCCCTGTCACATGGAAGGAGCAATGGATGGCCCGCGCCATTTTCTAAGATTGCGCCGGCCATCCATTGCTCCTGCCATGTGACAGGTGCCGACCAATGGCACGGTAGCCCCTGTCACATGGTAAGGGCAAAGGGCCACCGGCATCATTTTGTTTACTGGCTGCCGATGGCCCGAGAGCATGAGATCGCTCCCAGGACCCCGCTGGACCACCACGGATTTTAGGCAAGTTTTGGGGGGTTCTGGAGGGTGGGGGCATTGTAAATAACTAAATTCTAAGGGTTGGGTGTGGTTTTTTTTTCAGCAAAAATTGCCGAGAAAAAAAAAACGACCCCATGGAAAATGAAGTTTTCCACGAGTTGGCCGACATGTAGCCCGACCGAGATGCAAAAATGAAGCACATCTCTAGTAAATTGGCCAATCTACATGCGTGTCTTTTAAAATAGCAACTGAATATGAGTAAATGTCAGCCCTGCCCGGAATATCCCTAGACTGCCCCTTTTTTACATGCATATATGTGTGTGCAAAAAATGAAAATATGCATGCATTTTTTACTTTTATAAAATATGGAATACATGAGTCTGTGTGAGGGTGTATGTGTGAGAGAGAAAAGGATCTTGCGTGGATGTGAGTGCAAGAGAGAGAAGGAGTTTGTATGAAGGTGTGTGGGTGTGTGTGTGTGTGGGAGAAGAGAGAGATAGATAGGGAGCCTGTATGAGGATGTATGTGTTTTTGTGTGTGTGTGTGCGTGCATGAGAGAGAGAGGGAGCTTGTATGAGAGGATGTGTGTGTGTGAGAGGGAGACTGTATGAGGGGGTGTGTATGTGAACTAGAGAGAGGAAGCCTGTGTGAGTGTGTGTGTGTGTGTGTGAGAGAGAGGGACAGAGGGAGCCTGCGTGAGGGGCAGTACTGAGCAAGGGGTCAAACTGGGAGTGGAGATAAAGTGGAAGGGATTGAGCCTAAAGTGGGATCGGAGAGATAGTGGCAGGTGGAGGAGTTGGGGTCTGAGAGGGCAAAGTGAAAGGAGACTGGCCAGAGGAGTAGGTAGAGAAGGTAGAAGAGACACTCTTACAGTGAACTCTTAGAGAAATTCTGCTCAAAATATTTAAAATTCTGTATCTTTAAGTAATAACTTTTTTCTGTATTACATTTTAAATTAATTACTTAAATTATAAATTGGCATTTATATTATGTTATTTTGACCAATATAAAGCATGCAGAATTTTTGCAGAATTTTAAGTTTTTGTGTGCAAAATTTTAAATGTTTTTGTGCAGAATTTCCCCAGGAGTAAAGTTCTGAGTGACTTTTCTTGCATAGTTTGTGTTTCTTCACAAAGTGCCTGGTGACAGAGTGAGTTTGTGGAACTGTTACTGAGATGACAACAGAATTAGAATTTTCTTTTGTATGGTGTCCCCACCCCCTCCTGTAACATCATCACAGCCCAACCTTAAGAAGTAATCTGCTGTAGGGGAGGAGAAGATTTCAAGGAAGATTTCCATGCTGAAGAAGAGGAACTTTACCAACATGATCTCCGCTGTGCTGGAAGACCTGCCATACTCAGTTGCCGGGATCATTAGATGGATTCTGCCCCTTCCCACTGACTTCATTGTAGGTCAATGATAAAAGCCAGCCTTCTGCGAGGGTGGGACACTTCCAAAGAGGTGACCCAAAGGGTGTTAGCCTTTGGAGAGCAACTTAGGTAGCAAATTAAGGGGCATATGTACTAAGTATTTTCCCCAGAGACTCAAAATGGGAAAAACACTTTAGTACATCTGGTCCTAAGTGTGAAACTTGGCCATGCTGCTCGTTGCCAAAGAGTTGAAGATTAGGCTGTGTGGCCTTTAGTGGGAGGAATCAGTGATTCTTGAAATTTGATTTTGGTTTTATATAGGGAGGGGATAAGAGGGGTGAGTTTTCTAATTGAGTAGGTGGGTATTAATGATGTTTAGCTCCTTGGTGAGAGGGGGATTTATTTATTTATAAACTAATATATTCAGCATTATATAATAAAACTTACCCAGCGGTAGGTGTTTTTTGGATTAAATAGTTTTATATTCTATTCTATCTTTAATAAGTCTTATACAATTTTAGAAATGTATTGATTTATATTATGATTTGATTATGTATTTATTGTAGAATGCATTGAGTTGTATTATGTATTTGTGATGTATTGGATGTATTTGATTATGCATATGATTATGAATCTTGTATTCTGTTATTTACTTGTGTTGCTGTATACCACATTGGGCAGTCCTTTGATGGATCAGAGAGGTGGTATATAAACCTCAATTTAGTTTAGATTAGATTAAGGGGAATCATTCTAATTCAGTCCAACCAGCCATTTCAGAGAGTAACATCAGCCAATATGGAATGAATTTCTTGATTTTTTTGCACTCTATCCCCAATATCACAGATGACACATTCATCAGAAATTGTGACATGATTTTCAAAATGGAGTTAGGCACATAAGTCTGCTTTGAAAATTATCCCACCAAATTTATCTGCATGCAATTACACCTGTTATTATGTACATGGAAACATTTTGGGAAAATTTTACATAAACGCTTTTGGAAATCCAAAACTATGCATATAAGACCAAACCCCTTCGCAACTCCACTCCTGGGAACCCATCTGCTCAGTCCATGTAAATGTACATGTGTACTGTGTTTTATGTAATTTTGCCTGTATATCACATAGGCAATATTGTAAAAGGCTATTTCTGTGGGTAAAACACTATTTTACCTATAGAAATGCCTTTGAATTACCCTTGCATTTAGTGCACCCTATTTGCAAAAATATTGTACCCTATTTGCTACTAGTGAAACCTATTTGCATATATTTATTTATTTAATTGATGTCCCGCATCATCAAAACATATCTGAGTAAGTAACAATTGAAACATCCATAAAATATAAATATATATCATAAAAATCAAATTGAATAAACATATAAAATAAAATACAAATACCACAGGACACATACAATAAAATAACCATATATAACAATAAAATAACAAAAATCAACACACACATATCACTTGCAGTAATGAGTTGTTCCAGAACCAAAACTTAATTCACCTCTTCCAGTATATAAATTTACTCCCATTATCACATAGCCACCATCATATGCCCAGCCTGCAATGCCCTTTAAAATAATAGTTGATTCTCCCTGACCAACATCATTCTTTCCTCCTCAACATAAATGGACATTTTAATTCAGAAATTCTAAAAGCAGATGGTTAAATTATGTTATTGAAGGCCAAAAAAATAAATGTGTTTTCAATGCTTTATAAAATGTCATTAGACAAGTTTCTGCATTAAGATTTTCTGGTAATGAGTTCCAAAGATTTGGGCCAGCAACATAAAACAAAGGTTCCCTGGATTCATCTAGTCTAATTTGCTTTAATGAAGGAACTACTAATGAATTATGATCAGAAGACCTCCGTGTGCAATGGTTAGTAAATTTTTAAAATGAAAGAAAACTAGGTGCTAACCCATGAATAGCCTTAAAAATTAAGGGCCGGATATTAAGAGTTACGCGTGGGCGTAGATTTGTGCGCACAACCCGGCGTGCACAAATCTACGCCTAATTTTATAGCATGCACACGGGCGCACGCAAGGGGGTGCACAATTGTGCAACTTGTGCGCGCTGAGCCACGCAGCCTTCCTCCGTTCCCTCCGAGGCCGCTCCGAAATCAGAGTGGCCTCGGAGGGAACTTTCCTTTCGCCTCCCCTCCCTTCCCCTCCCTAACCTGCCCCCCAGCCCTACCTAAACCCCTCCTTACCTTTAACTTAGAAGTTGCGCCTACCTCCAGGCAGGTGTAGGTTGCGCGTGCCGGCCGACAGCCAGCCCGAGATCCCGGGCACAGCAGCAAATGGCTGCTGTGCCTGGAGGCTCCAGCTCTGCCCCCGCCCTGCCCCGCCCACTCCCCGCCCCCTTTTTCAAGCCCTGGGACATAGGCGTGTCCCAGGGCTTGTGTGCATTGCTGGGCCTATGCAAAATAGGCTCGGCGCGTGCAGGAGCGGATTCTCGGGGTTATGCACCTAACTTACGCGCGTAACCCTTTGAAAATCCGCCCATAAGAATAAAACCTTAAATTTAATCCTCCATGAGACTGGCAATCAGTGTAACAATAAAATTGGAGTGATATGATCGCATATATGTGCCCCTGTTACAAGTTGCACAGTTGCATTTTGTACCAACTGTAGCGCACGTATTTTAGAACGAGGCAAATATAAGAAATTGTAATAATCCAGTTGATGTTACCAAGGAATAAATTATAGTTCTTAAATCCCTAAAGTTCAAAAAAGGCTTTAGGTGGCACAGCATACAAAGCTTATACATTTTTTTTTTAACTATTCCTTTTATTTGGTGATACAATCCAGTGGGAACACTGGGAGGAGAGGATCACCTTCTTGGTGGCTGAAAAGAATCAGTAAGTACTGCTTAGGGAAATTTTTAAAACTTAAAGCCATTGGGGAGAAGTAAAACTTTTGGGATATATTATTTAATGTGTTTGTGTGTCTGTATTGATTAGCTAGTAGAGGGCAGGCAGGCAAAAACCAGGAGTTTTGTGTGTTTTGTATTAAATAGGCAGTCAGAAAGGCAGGCAGAAAACAGTTTGTATGTTTGTATTTACCAACCCTCCCACCCACCCCTAGGTCATCCTTTAATTTATAGGCAGGAGACACTTTCATATTAAAAAGAAAATTAAAAAAAAATAAAAAAAATAATCAGCCTTTTAACAAATTCAGAAATTCCACACACTTATCAAGAGTTTAATCATTCCCTTGTAGATCACTACCAGATATATAGTATGCAGTCCTACTCGCAGTCTTCTGCATCAACTGTCACATGTATGATTTTTTACCTGCCAGTGAGAAATTGTACATGTGCATCCGATATCTGAAGGCTAGAGTGGCAGACCTGGAGGAAATGAGGCAGACAGAGAGGTATATAGATGAGACCTTCGTAGCTAAGTCCTTCGTAGCTAAGTCCTATCTCCAGTCTGGCAGACCTGGTGCTGCCTTGGAGGAGAAAGGTCTCATGGTTGGAAAGCATCAACCTGGTGCAGCAGGAAAGGATCCTGTAGCAGGGACCTGTTCTCCTGTTGGTGCATTGTCCTCTCGCACTGAGGATGTGTCTCCCAGGGCTACTGCTCAGGAAGGAAGGGTTAGGTCAGCCATCATAGTTGGTGATTTGATTATTAGGAACATAGACAGCTGGGTGGCTAGTGCATGTGAGGATCGCCTGGTAACATGCCTATCTGGTGCAAAGGAGGAGGAGCTCACATGTCATTTAGAAAGAATTTTAGACAGTGTTGAGGAGGAGCCAGCTGTTGTGGTACATGTGGGCACCAACACATAGGAAGATGTGGGAGGGAGGTTCTGAAGCCAAATTTAGGCTGTTAGGTAGAAGTAGTGTTCTATGAAATGCTCCCTGTTCATCTCGCAGGTCATCAGAGGCTGACAGAGCTTCAGACTCTCAATGTGTGGATGAGATGATGGTGGAAGAAAGAGGGATTCAATTTTGTAAGGAACTTTTGGGGATGAGGGAGTCTTTTCCAAAGGGATGGACTCCACCTTAACCAGGGTGGAACCAGGCTTCTAACCTTTAAAAAGGAGATAGAGCAGCTTTTAAACGAAATCAAACGGGAAAGCCAACAGTCGCTCAGCAGCACATGGTTCAGCGGGAGGTATCCTTGAAGGATACTAATGAAGCATTAGAATTAGGGCATCCCAACAGAGAGATTCCAATAATAAGAAAAGTAGTCCAAGTGCCTATAATTAAAAACTCACCTGAGCTAAAAGATTCCAGTTTATTCCTGTCGACTGAAAAGCAGAATGTTAATACAAACAAAAACATATTTTGAAATGTTTGTATGCTAATGCCAGACGTCTAAGAAGTAAGATGGGAGAATTAAAGTGTATAGTAGTGAATGATGACATAGACTTAATTGGCATCTCAGAGGCATGGTGGAAAGAGGATAACCAATGGGACAGTGCTATACCAGGGTAAAAATTATATCACAATGACAGAGAGGAGCATCTTGGTGGTGGGGGAGGTACTTTATGTCCGGGATGGCATAGAGTCCAACAGGATAAAGATCCTGCATGAGACTAAATGGATAACTGAATCTTTTAGGGTAGAAATCCCTTGTGTGTTGGGGAAGAGTATAGTGAAAGGAGTATAGGAGTATACTACCATGCACATGGCCAAGATGGTGAGATGGATAGTGAAATGCTAAGAGAAATTAGGGAAGCTAACCAAATTGGTAGTACAGTAATAATGGGAGATTTGAATTACCTATGATAAATCACATTGTATCAATAAAGTTTTTTACAATTTTTGTGTAGCATTATTCTTATATGAAAATCATTTTGTCATACCTTTATATGTATATATTGGACCGTCATACTACCCACGGTTTACAAGTATGTAACTTGTAATTTTTACCACTATGGATCTTTTTAGTCATTGGTCCACTAAATTATTTGTGTTTCAATTTTGCTAATTTTTCTTTGGTTTTAAACTGTTTTTGTAAAAATATGTGGAGAAAAGTACTTCCCTTGGCTGGCGCTATCGTGCTTCAGAGTCCAAAGTCCGGAGTTTAAGATGCAAGTCCGACAAAAGAAAATGGTGGCAGGGTCTGGAAAAATAAATTGGACCTCTTGTGAAAGTTAGAAAGCTGTGTGGAAGAAAAATCCGGACATTCCTGTTAATCAGTATCCAGAGAATTTTTCGCATAGTGAACTGTCTTGTGCAGTCTCTGAAGCAGCAGCCCACAAAACATGGACACTTCGGACTTGCAAGTTAAATGTAAAACATTGACAAGAAAGGCTAAGAAAGAATTTGAAAAGAAATTGGCCGTAAAGGCAAAAACTCACAATAAAAACTTTAAAAATATATATCCGAAGCAGAAAGCCTGCGAGGGAGTCGGTTGGACCATTAGATGATTGAGGAGTTAAAGGGGCACTTAGGGAATATAAGGCCATCACAGAAAGATTAAATGATTTCTTTGCTTTGGTGTTTACTGAAGAGGATGTTTGAGAGATACCCGTTCTGGAGACTGTTTTCAAGGGTGATGAGCTGAACCAAATCACAGTGAACCTGGAAGATGTGGTAGGCCAAATTGACAAACTGAAGAGCAGTAAATCATCTGGACCGGATAGCATACACCCCAGGGTTCTGAAAGAACTATAAAATGAAATTTCAGACCTATTTCAATTAATTGGAACCTATCATTAAAATCATCCATTGCACTTGAAGACTGGAAAATGGCCAATGTAACCCCGATATTTAAAAAGGGCTCCAGGAGTGATCCAGGAAACTATAGACCGGTGAGCCTGAATTCAGTACCAGGAAAAATTGTGGAAACTGTTATAAAGAATAAAATCACAAAACATTTAGATAGCCATGGTTTAATGGGACATAGCCACCATGGATTTACCCAAGGGAAATCTTGCCTGACAAATCTACATTTTTTTTTTTGAAGGGGTGAATAAACATGTGGACAAAGGTGAACTGGTAGACGGGATGTATTTGGATTTTCAGAAGGTGTTCAACAAAGTCCCGCATGAGAGGCTTCTAAGAAAACTAAAATGTCATGGGATAGGAGGCGATGTCCTTTTATGGATTGAAACTGGTTAAAAGACAGGAAACAGAGAGTAGGATTAAATGGTCTGTTTTGACAGTGGAAAATGGTAAACAGTGGAGTACCTCAGGGATCTATACTTGGACCAGTGCTTTTTAATATATTTATATATAAGCTGGAAAGAGGTACGATGAGTGAGGTGATCAAATTTGAGGATGACACAAAATTATGCAGAGTAGTTAAATCTCAAGTGGACTGTGATAAATTGCAGGAGGACCTTGTGAGACTGGAAGATAGGGCTTCCAAATGGCAGATGAAATTTAACATGGATAAGTACTAGGGATGTGACACGGGCTTCGGAAGATTGAAAATATCGTCGATATTTTCAAAATTGTCAAATTGGGGGCTCCCCCAAAACGATAGGAAAACCCCCATGATATTGTTCGTGGGGGTTCTCTTATCGTTTTGGGGGAGGGTGGGAAAAACGGCACACAAAAATAACCCCTAAACCCACCCCGACCCCTTAATACTAATTCTTTAGCTTCCCCCACCCTCCTGACCCCCCAAAAAAAACTTTTTACAGGTAACTGGTGGTCCAGTGGGGGTCCCGGGAGCGATCTTCCGCTCCCGGGCCATCGGCTGCCACTAATCAAAATGGCGCCGATGGCCCTTTGTCCTTACCATGTGACAGGGTATCTGTGCCATTGGCGCCATTTTTAAAGATGGCGCCGGCCATCCAGTGCTCCCTCCATGTGACAGGGGCCGGCCAATGGCACGGATACCCTGTCACATGGTAAGGGAAAAGTCCATCGGCGCCATTTTTATTAGTGGCAGCCGACGGCCCGAGAGCGGGAGATCGCTCCCAGAACCCCCACTGGACCACCAGGTACCTGTAAAATGTTTTTGGGGGAGTCAGGAGGGTGGGGGAAGCTAAGGGATTCGTTTTAAAGGGTCTAGGTGGGTTTTTTGTTTATCGGCTTGGGCGCAGCCGATAAACAAAACTGCGATCAGGCCGGACGAAAAAAAAACCCACGATGTGAATCGGAACCGGAATCGGAACCGATTCCGGTTCCGATTCACATCTCTAATAAGTACAAAATGATGCATATAGGGAAAAATAACCCTTGTTGTAGTTACACAATGTTATATTTTATGTTAGGAGTTACCACCCAGGAAAGAGATTTAGGCGTCTTAGTGGATAATACATTGAAATCATTGGCTCAGTGTGCTGTGGCAATCAAAAAAGAAAACAGAATGTTAGGAATTATTAAGAAGGGAATGGCAAATAAAATGATGGATGTCATAATGCTTCTGTATTGCTCCATGGTGAGACTGCATCTTGAATACTGTGTGCAATTCTGGTCGCCACATCTTGAAAAAGATATACCGTATTTTCCGGTGTATAAGACGACTGGGCGTATAAGACGACCCCCCCTTTTTTATACATATTTTTAAGAAAAAAAATAATTTTACACTCAAACAGGAGCAACCCTATCTATGAAAAGGCAACACTACAAATACCGTATATCAGGCCCTAAAAACCAATATACCTCTTATTAGGAAAACAGAACTAGCAAGCAGCTATAGATCCCCACACATAAACAATTGTAAAACTATACTAATAAGCAGAATAAATGTTTCAAAACAGCTATGAACAGAATAACATCCAACAATTAAAAACTCATAGAAACTATTAAACATTCTCCAAACACCAATAAAATATTTCAAAAAAGCAGACACATCACATAATATTAAATAATTAAAATGGCAGTCAATCAAGAAAAATAAACTTAAAAAGCCACCTTTCCTTACCCCCTCCAGCAGCTCTCCTATTCCTCTTCCTCTTCCTTAGGGCCCATGTCTCTCACACACACACCATACCAGTCATGCCCCCATGACCAGTTTCTGTCTCTCACGCACCAATCATTTCCCAAACAGTCTTTGACACACACACCAGACACCTTCCTGAACAGTTTCTCTCATGCCATACACACACACAGGCTTCCCACTCCCGTGTTCTGCTTACCGTACATATACGGGCTTCTCACTCTCATAATCACTTTCTCTGTCTCACACACACACACCAGTCTCTCTCTCATTTCCATGCTCACTCTCCACGTGCACAGGCTTCTCATTCCCTGAATCACATTCTTTCTCTCACATTCACACACAGCAGTCTCTTTCTCTCACACACACCGTCACCTTATCAACCAGTCTCTCTCTCATGCACGCGCACACACACACACACACAGCCAGTCCTCCCGCTCCCATGCTCTCTCTCACATAATCAGGCTTCTTACTCCCATGCTTTCTCACATACCCAGATTTCTCACTTCCATGCTTTTTCTCTCTCTCACACTCACATACACATCAGTCATCTCTCTGAGCAGTCACTTTCATTGTCTCTCACACACATGAGCTCGCTGACCAGTTTCTCTCAATCACACACATGCTCTCAATCAAATGCATTCTCTCACTTACACACAGGCTGGCTGCTTCTCTCTCTCTCTCTCTCACTTACACACAGGCTGGCTGCTTCTCTCTCTCTCTCACTTCCACGCCCCCCCCCAGCACAAATAGTAGCTGCAGCAGCTTCCTCCTCCAGCCCCCGCAGGCCAAGAAAGAAGAAACCCATCGGCCGCGGGAGGCTCACGCTGCTGTCTCCTTTCCCGATTACCAGCTCCTTCGACTGCTCGGGGGCCGATGCTGCTGCGCCACTGCTATTGTTTCACGCGGCACGGCTCTTTCTTCCCGCGCATCACTTCCTGTTCCGGTTCAAAGGGGGGGGGGGGGCGGGAAGAAGACAAGGCCAGCCGCGGATGCCACAGCTTTTTTTTTTTTTTGCACCGCTGCCGTTCCCGCTGGGCTTGAACGTGCTTTTAGCCCAGCGGCAACGGCAGTGCGGTGCGCGGGAAGGAGAAAGCCGTGCCGCATGAAAAGATAGCAGCATCGGCCCCGAGCAGTCGAAGTTGCTGGTAATCGGGAAAGGAGACAGCAGCATGAGCCTCCCGCGGCCAATGGGTTTCTTCTTTCTTGGCCTGCGGGGGCTGGAGGAGGAGGTGATGCAGCTACTATTTGTGCTCGGGGGTGGGGGTGGAAGTGAGAGAGAGAGAGAAGCAGCCAGCCTGTGTGTAAGTGCGAGAATGCATTTGATTGAGAGCATGTGTGTGTGATTGAGAGAAACTGGTCAGAGAGCAGGTGTGCCCGGCGTATAAGACGACCCCCGACTTTTGAGAAGATTTTCTTGGGTTAAAAAGTTGTCTTATACGCCGGAAAATACGGTAGTTGCACTGGAGAAAGTGCAGAGAAGGGTGACCAAGATGATAAGTGGCATGGAACAACTACCCTGTGAGGTAAAGCTAAGGAAGTTAGGGCTGTTTAGTTTTGAGAAAAGACGACTGGGGGGATATGTTAGATGTCTACAAAATCAGGAAAGGGCTTGAAAAAGTTAATTTAAATTGGTTATTTACTCTCTCAGATAATAGAAGGACTAGGGGGCACTCCATGAAGTTAGTAAGTAACTCATTTAAAACTAATTGATGAAAATTCTTTTTCACTCAATGCATAGTTCAGCTCTGGAATTCATTGCCAGATGATGTGGTTACGGCATTTATTGTAACTGGATTTTAAAAAGGTTTGGATAAGTTCCTAGAGGAAATATCCATAAACTGCTATTAATTAATAAGCAATAGTAGCTTGAGATTTATTTAATGTTTGGGTACTTGTGACTTGGATTGGCCACTGTTGGAAAGAGGATACTGGGCTTGATGGAACCTTGGTCTGACCCAGTATGGCAATTCTTATGTTCTTAATGATAGGGATGAATCAATATGAACACCCACGTGCCGGACTTGTTTTACAATTGGAATTTGGGTGCTAACTAGTGATAAAGACAATCGTCCTGCACTGGAAACTGATCAAGAAGTCTTACTTCAGTTTTCTTCAAATTAAGTAACAAATTATTAAAAAATATTCAGTTGCTTATAGCTTTTAGACAATGGGAAGCTGTAGCCAAGGCCTCTTTCACTGCTGATTAAAAGGTAATAAAAAAACTGAATATCATCAGCATATAGGCAGCAACCCACTGCAACATTTTCCAAAAGTTGGCAAAGTAAAAAAAAATGTTAGAGTAGCTGATATTGCTGAGCCTTGGAGAACCCCAGTATATAGCGGCATTAAAGCAGAATTAGCATTTCCCAGTCATATGGCTTGTGAAAGATCTGTTAATAAAGATTTAAACCATGCATTAACCATTGATGTGATACCTATATCTTACAAACATGACAGCAAAATATCATGATTTAGGGTATCT
Source organism: Rhinatrema bivittatum (assembly GCF_901001135.1). Lineage (NCBI taxonomy): Eukaryota > Metazoa > Chordata > Amphibia > Gymnophiona > Rhinatrematidae > Rhinatrema > Rhinatrema bivittatum. Next base: position 401,295,267 of record NC_042618.1, on the reverse strand, counting down.
GACAACACTAAAATAAAACTTGTACCAATATCAAAGCCATGTCTAAAAACATATAAATATCTAAAAGGCTTTAACCTTCAATAAAATCCTGTAGATATAACAATATTGTTGACTCAATTATTTTCGATAAAAAAATGAAATGAGGTGATAATTATTAAAGTCCCATGATCAGAGTCTAGTTTTTTCAGGACTGGCCAAATGAAAGTTGACTTCAAAACAGAAGGTAAAAAAAACTATCAGGCGAGGAAGCATTGACCAATGATGTTGAAAAATCATTTCTCAGGATTTTCATAAGTGCAGTGGAACATTAATGCATTAGGCACAGAGTATTATTAAGAATGGCCATAATTTCAATAATGCCCTTCGAAGAGACAGCATCAAAAGATTCCCATGTCCGTTCTTCATTAAGAGGAGGAACCAAGATGGGACAAGTTGAATGTGGCAAGTCTTTTACTAAATTCACAACCTTTTTGTTGTGCGCCCTGTCCGCATCCGGCCCGCGCATGGGCCAGCTCACCTCGCTAGCTCCTCTGCAGGTCACGGGTCGGCCTCCCCAGCGGCAGCCGTGAGCTCCTCCAGGCCTTGGTGACCTACGGCGGCGATTGCTGGGCCTTCCATTGTGCACCAGGCCTCACGCCGGAGTTCGGCATCTCCAGTGGCATTGGCCATGCCCGGCCTCTTGTAGGGCCAGGGGTGGGTCCTAGCTCCGCGGCACACCCTGATTGAGTGAACGATATAAGGAAGTCTCTGCCTGCACTTCCTTGCCTTGGCAATTGGGTCGTCACTGTAAGTGTACTAGTTTGCCTCCGCATTCAGTCTTGTTCCAGTCTTGTTCCAGCGTCCTACTATTCCAGTCTTCCAGTGTCCTTCTGTTCTAGCATCTGTCTGTCCTGTCTCCCCAGGTAGTACCCTCGGACTGTCTCTCTGGTACTGACCTTGGCCTGCTCCTTGAACATTCTGTCTGCTGCCTGGATCCTGACCTCTGCCTGCCTTGTGACCTCGTCTGACCTCCGGAACCTGACCCCTACCTCGTTGACTACTCCTCGGACTGATCCTCGGATTCTGACCTCAGCTTCCATTGACCACGTCTCCTGATTCTGGCTCTGTCCCTTGCCTTGTCATCGCCTACGTTGTTCTGGTCTTCCTTGCTCCTCCAGACCTACAGCCTAGAGTCCGACCGCGCTCCCTTACTGTCCGTGGGCACGCCTATCTACTACCTCTCCAGGAAACCCTGCGAGGCCCACCTAAGTCCAAGCGGCCCGGAATCCTACGGGCTCCACCCGGGGGGGACCGCGGGCCTCCAGTGGTGAAGCTCATCCTAGCCTCTGTCTCCTCCAGTGCTGCACCCCCTGGGAGGCAGGAGCTTCCGGGTCCCTACCAGGGAGCCTTTTTCCACTGATCCAGGACAAGGGTCCAACTCCAAGCGCAACACTTTTCCTTAAAAGAAGCATGCTAGCTTCTCACAATTCTCATTTGTGTTATCCAAGAGTTGCGCTTACAGGTTGACAAGTTAGTGTTTTTACAATATGAAACAATTCTTTCACATAATTTTCAGATTAATGAATCTGCCTAGTGTAATAATTTTTTTTTGCAGTGTCAATAGCAAATTTAATAATAGCCTATAAACATTCAAAGTGTCAGCAGACTTAGCTTTTTACCACTCATGCTATTCTCTACTTATATTACATTTAAATTCCCTAAGTGTGCGAGAATTCCAAACACAATTTTTTGGTTTAGAAGAAATACATTTTAAAGGGGCAATGTAATCTAAAGCAGTGTTTAACAAAGATTTCCGTATCTGAACTGCAGAATTCACATCAGAAATGGTATATTTTTGATAGCATAGTAGCCTGAAGAACCTTAAGGGTTAATTTTTATAGAAATTACGTGCGTAAATGTAATATATTATTGGAGCAATTTTCAAAAGCCCACTTACTCAAATAAAGTGCATTTACTCAAGTAAAACCAGTTTTACTTGAGCAAATGCTTTTTAAAAGCAGGCCCTTATTATAAACTAGGATTCTTAATTGCAAACGGTAGTGATCTGACCAGGAAACCTCTGAATTTTTAACAAAAAAGGAGTCATCTAAATGATTTCTTTCCTTAAGGAAAATTAGGTGTGTCCTAATTTATGAGTTGGCATATTGACCTGCTGATCCCAACCTATGTCCAATATGGTACTTAGAAAGTCCTTACAACTAGTTGATAATATAATTACTATCCACAGGCAAATTAAAGTCACCTAAAATGATAAAATCCTTTTTATCCAATTTCAAAGCAAACAGGTCAGTTAATAAAGCATGATGCACATTTAGGAAACCCAAAGGAGCATAAATTAGACACCCTGACCATTGGCCGAAACTACCAACATTTCAAGGTCCAAGACAGAGTTGACCATGTCTTATGACAATTGCAAATCCTTTTTAGCAAGAATCAATAGACCCCCCCACCACCTCTTTTATCTAAATGTGATTGAGAAAACAATTTATATAGGAAGAGGCAAGCAGTTGATTAAACAAGACCAAATTAGACTGTAATAGCTAAGTTTCTGGATGTTGACATTTTAAAATATCAGTGAAAGCATGCAACTTCTTATTAATCAATTGTCCATTTATCAATAAACCAGACAAAATCATATGCTTAGAGTTAAGGGCAGACACTGAAACAGGAACATATTTCAATACTTGACTCCCTCTAACCCATAATGATACCTGCAAAATGGCAATACTGCATAATGACCTTGCCTCATGACAACTGGAATAAAGTCAGTCATTGTAAGCCTTATCTAAAGATATAAAGATAACAATATACCTTCAATGCCTGCAATCTACCAACTTGCCATGAAATCATGCACGAAGGAGTGCACAAAGGAGCATGCTTCTTAGCCACGCCCTTTTGTGCACACAACCAAGGTGTGCATCTGTTATTGTTTGTAAGGTTTTGGGTGGACCCTTGGACACTGTGGCAGATGACCATGCCCATGGGGGGGGGGGGAGTCCCTTGAGGGGCCACAGGTAAGGCTCAGCTTTAGGACACACAACACAGAATTATCTTTTATTAAACAGAGTTGTGAAGCCACCAGAGGTGGCAGTAGTGAGTAGAGATGAAGCCCGGCTGGGCTTGTAGTCCCTCAGGACACTGGAACAGCGATCCCTCAATAGCTGTGCTGTAGTGGAGAGAAACTGATATAGTAGGTACAGTGGAGCATACACAGGGTTCTGGTATAGAGCCTCAATGGTTGATTACTCACACAGAGGTTTCTCCCGGAAGGTAACACAGAAGCTGGAATAGAGGCAGGCCCTCGAGGACGGAGTACCTGGTTCCAGGGAACAGCTCCGAGAGAATATAGATGGTAACTCGCTGATGGTGTAGGCAGCAGTTTCTTCCAAGCAAAAGTGAGCTCAGGCAGCGAGTCCGGGAACATGGGCCCTCGAGGAGCAAGTACCGGTTCCAGACAGCGACCTGAAAGAAAAGAGAGAGGCCCCCGAGGAGCGGGTACCCCGATAGAGTAAGTCCAATAATGGAGAGGCAGAGTAGCTAGGTACAGAGAGCGAATCCCTTCACCTTGCTAACTCGATTAGCTAGTAAGGAGCCCCTTTACCTTGCTAACTCGATTAGCTAGCAAACAGAGTAGGCTTTTGTATCTGGGATGCGTGACATCATCACAGGGGGAACGCCCCTGAGGTTCACGCCAAAGAAGGAATAAGAAGCAGGGCCTCGTGGCGCGCGCGCCCTATGGCAGCTGAACAACATGGCGGGATGCAGCGCTCAAGCCGGACCGGGAACGCCGGAGAGGACGGCAGGCAGATGCCACGGCAGCCAGATGTCCATCGACCGCAGGAGGAGTCACCAAAGAGGTAAGGAGGGTGGAGTGAAGTCGTCGGGCAGCGATAGTCGTAACAGCATCCCACCGGCACTCAGTGCCTCTGGTGTTGGGCATAGGTTTAAAGAGATCCCACCCATGATGTCATCAAAGGGTGGAACTACACCCCAATGCTGAGAGAAACAGGAAGTCCAACAGCAAACCACTACTTGCAAATAGGGAGCACTATGTATCGCCCCAAAATACCCACACAAATGAAAATCCTGAAAACAAAAAATGAACCAAAAACATAAAAAAAACAAAACAAAGATGAAAACATTTTGCATTTTTATAGGATCATTTTGGGATGGGTGATGATATGGGGAATCATGATTGTGAGTTTAATTTTAAACATCTGAGTGGGAGCCTAGGGGCCTGAAAGTTAATTGAGGTTGGAGAAGGCAGAAAACGGAAGGACGCATAAGACCATTGCATTGGCCCTGTGACTAAGACACCTTAAGCTAGACAAATATTTTTTATTGTAAGGCCAGGAAGCCAGTGGTGGTTCCCATTGAGCCTGCGTGCAGCTCTCTAACTCTTTTTCTGCAATACACATTCACTCCATGAAGCTGCCATCCTCCACGCCCCCAAACTAAATCATCTTTTTAAACTTTAAAACACCCTCCCGTTTGTTACCCCCATCACTCACAGGGTCTAAAGGGGGAGGAGTGATCTCTAGTTGCTTCTGCTCAGCTGTAGCCATATGTCAAAATGGTGCTCCTTGACCTGAGGCCAATACTATTTTGGAGTATGGCCATATTACAAAGTGGCACTAGCATTGGGTTAGCTGGTGCTATTTTGAAGTGTCAGCAGTGAGGACAGGAGTGACTGGAGATTGCTTCTGCCCCCGTTTGGAGCAAGATCCAGGGGAGGAAAGGATCTGGTGTGTATGTCTGTGGGGAGGGGAAGATATAGGGGAAGCTGAAGGTGAGGGTTTTGTATACTTTAAAAACAGGGGTAGTCAGTGGGGTGAATGGGGCTGCATTTTAAAAAACACAAAAGAAATAAACAAAAGTGTGTGTTTGTTTTTCTTTATTTTTTTTTTCTGGACAATGAAAGAAAACAAAATTGTATATGTTTATTTTCTCTTTTGTTTTAAACGAGAGCACATCCCTAAAATGAGCTACCCTTTATCCAATTAATAAACTCATTGTTCTTTCTGCAGCTAGATGTATATAAATAATTAAGGTACATGTAAAAAAGATCAAGTAATATTTTCCTCTGCTGTTGAAATTCACTACCCACATGCCATCAATATTGTAATGCGTGTGTGAGATGGAACCTATGGTTACATCACCGTTAAGACCTGGGTGAGCCTTTAGGTCAGCTAGAGAGAGTGCAGGTTAGTGAGAGGGGGAAGTTATCATTCAAATGCAGCCCCTCCCTTTGAGAAGTCTGGATTGGCTGTCCCCCTGGAGAGTCTATATAGTAGCTCCCTATAGAGAACTCAGGAGGCAGTCCCTTTAGGTTTGATTAGAGTTAGGAAGCAGAGAAGAGTTTTGCTTGTTTTTCAGGCCCAGTCCGAGGAGCCAGGCAAACCCTGCCTGCTGGTCCTGACCAGGGTCGGAGGGATTTCCTTATCCAGTCCACTCACTGGCTGGTTAGGATTTTCTCTCTGGGTCTATTTTTCGGGTTTAAGTGGTAGGAGCCTGGGCTCAGGGCATGGGGAACCCTGTGTCTGGGGCTTTGCAGCTTAGGAAAGACCTGCCCTTCAGACCCTCTTCAAGGAAGGAGGTGTCCGTGACTTGCTGCAGGGAGGACCTCTGGTGTTAAACTCAGTTGGGGATAAAGGACTTTGAATTCAAGATCCAGGAGGAAGTTTTGGCTGCCCTTCCTTCCTGTTCGAAGCAAAGAGAGCTGCTTGCTTCAAAGGGATTCCTCCCATCATAGATCCAGAAAGAAGAAATAAAGAGACTGTGTAAGACCTAAGGAGATCCTGAAGATCTGCTAATCGTGAATAAGGGAAATCAAATATCACTGTGGATACCGCATCTAGTGTTTTCACAATCCTGGGGGGAGAGAGAGAAGCTTTACTCTCTGTGCCATAGACTCTACCATTTTTATCAGATTGGAAGGGTTTTTTTGATCAAGCTAAAGAGACCCTGCCCACATGGGGAGTCCACTTAACCTAGCCCTGGAGAGTGGATGTGACCCTGGCCCTGTCATGTGAGTCCTGCACAGACAGAGGGAAAGAGACTGTAAGAAAAGAAAACAAGAGAATTCGGTGGTGCTGTGGTTTGAGTTACTGTGCCATTCATCATCGTTGTTTGAACAATGAAGACTTTTAATTTTGGACACTAATGCATTGATGCCTGAGTATTTCTTTCACACTCACTGCACCCACCAGGAGGAAAAGTCCCCTCTCCCTAGCGTACATAAAGGAAAGGGAAATGTGTAAAAAGGACACCCCTGTCACATCAGGCCCTGGAAGTAACTCTTCCTCCTCACCTATAAAAGATCCGGTCCTTGAAGTAAGGGAGATTGTGAACGAGCTAGCCGGCAAGATGTTCCAGCCTCGAAGAGTAACAAATTCATTTATGGCCCCATCCGTAACAGGGGTGGGTTACATGTGTAAGAATCCTAAGATTATATTTTCTGATCAAAGCAGTAACTCAGCAGTTATGCAAATAATTTTTTCACGGATGCCATGTCATAACATATTACCAGAGCTATACAACATCTCTTGATTCATGACAAAACAGAGAAATATGCTACAACGAAAAGTACATATGTAGATTTCAAAGTACTCAATAGTATTTTACATTCAAATTTGAACACCATTTTTAGATTCTAGCTATTTACTGCAGCAGTAAATTGGTAAAACAAATTTGTTAAAAATTTTATGCAATGCCTGGGTTATGCATTTACTGCCCTAAATAAAGTTCATCTCCTGACAATAATTTTTATTGCTATCGCTTCCTCCTATGACTTCTTATCCCTCATATGCCAAACCTGAACCTGGCTTTAATAACCAAGGCCTGGGCAAGCAACCTTATGTTATGAAAAGGGTCCTGAAATGGTTTAAAAGATGAAGGATCAAGTGACAGCAACATAACACGGGTACTCGGGACCAGTCGTTCAGGCAAGCGCTCCACCTTACTCCCTTTACCTTATACAAATTAGACACTACAACTGATTGGCATAACAAATAAGGCCGCAGTTTATTGAACCTAACCCGAGCCACACTTTAACATTATTCCAAAATTAACTCCCCCACCTCCACCTCCTCTGCCGCATGCCTTTCTTCACTTACCATCGCGGCCCAATGGTAAGCATCTTGGAGCCTCCCCCCCTTTTCACCTACCCCGCCACGTCGTCGGCGAGGGTAAGCTTGCGGCCTGAGCATCGGCCCCCCCCTTGCTCTTTAGGCCTTCTCGTGCAGCAGCCCCAAACTGCACGAGCATTACCCCCCCTCCAACGTGCCCTTCCCAATTCCAAACAATATACAACCAAATAGGGCTCGGGTTTCCGCCTACTGCGACATTCCATCAACAGAAACGAAACAAAAGCGCGGAACGCCTGTAGGGCGGGAGGGAGGGAAGCAAAATCACCTCCGCTTGCTTCACTGCTGGATGCCTCACTGACCGATCCCAGCTAGCCCTACTCCCCTCTTTTCCCCTTAGCCCAATGGCAGCGCGGCTTTTCGAATTGCTGTGCTGCCATTGGCCCCCCGTCCCTTGCTCTCCTACCCCCCACCGGCCCCCCCCTCGCTTCCGGCTGCCGTACCTCCCGCCCGATCCCGTGTTACGTTCGGCGCCCTGGGACGAGCCCGGTTCGCCTCCTTTTAGAGTTGGGATTGGGCACCACGGATAAAAAAACAAACAAATGTATACAGCAGTTTGACTGAAAACATTTTCTATGAAGTTTTTCTGTGTGTGTGTGTTGGTGGGGAGGGTTCAACCTCCTTTAAAAATGTTGCTCATATTTGCAATAGGCAAATATGATCTAAAACAGAGAGACTAGCTGAATGTCCTTATTTTTCTTCATGAATTCTTAATAGAAAATACTTTTCAGATACCTATTACAGTATGCTACAATATCTATTCTCCTTGAATGGTTCTATTCCCTATTTTCTGAAAAGCTTAAAGGTTGATTGGATAGCAAAATTTATTACAAAATGATTTTATTCAAACTGCTGAACATTCAGCTAGTCTCTTAGAACAACCCTATCTAGGAGACATACCTAGTCACATTTTCAGATTTGCCACAGTGTATACATAAGATAGATTTGCATACTATGAGTATGCAGATCTATATCATGTATATCTATTATGGATGTTTAGGCATGCCTCCACAACATGGTTGGGAAATATTATTAGAAGAGAGTTTCAGCCTTTTTTTAGCTAATATATAACTCTCAAGTAGATGGCTTTATGCATCAGAAAAGTGAGAAATAGTCAACTGAGTGCACAGAACCCCAATACAAAGCAATACGTGTAGGCCAAAACCATTCCTCTTAAGCATAACCTGTAGTAGTATTGTAATAGAACATTCCAACATAAGTGATAATATTGTATATTTTTCTATTTTGGCATCACACAGTATATAAAAAAAAAAGTATTAGAAGCTATCTCCAGATGTTTACCAATGACTTAAGATGCCAATGATATGAAATGTCCTGGTTTAATCAACACACTGAATGCACAAGAGTAGCTGCAAATCACATTTCATTTCCAAAATCAAGTACAAATCAATACAATTGAAGGTTCAGAGTAATCAAGCAATTCATGAATCAGAGGATAGAGAGTTTTACCACTCCAAGAAAATAAAAATGAAGAGAAAATACAGAAGTCAATAACTAGTTCTATAGCTTAAATTCAACTAGAGCTAAGAACTAGGAAGAGATTAGAGAACACTTTTTTCCACCTAACAAAATTTCATGTGGTCAACAGCAGCGGAATATTTATAATATAAACTGGAACAGCTGGTTTTTGACATCTTATACATTTGATTTACTAAAAGATATTCATTGTTAAACACCAAATACTGTAGGTAATTATTCTAATAGTGGGCTGCTAATATGTATTAAAACTCTAGCATCTTCTAACAGAGGCTCTGCTGTTACGAGTAATCAGAAAACTTTGCAAGATTTGCTTTCTATGCAGCATCTGAGGTGGCAATTGAAAACTGAATGGTACAGTATTTCACATATTTACATAAAGTAATTAAAAATTTGACAATAAGCATTGAAAAACATTCACAAAATATAATTTATTGAACTTTAATGTATGTATCCAACATATTTTAGAAGACAGCATTGAATGTTAGTGAAATGAGCCTAGTTTCAGAGGTCTATTTTAATTATGCACCTCTTAAAGTGTCCCTTGAGGAAAGCCACAATACATACAAATCAATTTATTGTATTTAAGAATGTAATATGGCATTTAGCAAAGGCAAAAATGAATCTCTTGTTAGCTACCGCAAAAACATGTTTTCACATTTGTGTTCCTAAAGGATAATGTTAAAACATGCACAAGCATGCTCATGAACTCTCGTAGATGGGCAGGCATGTGCAATCAGATATATTTTGTATTATGCACACAAATATGTGCACAGTACTATACAAAATGACGGTAGCTTTCAAAATGGCGCATGGGGTACATGTGTCAGGTCACATCCAAGGACACGGCAGTTTTATAACATGCGTGCCTATATTGCGCGCATATTATAAAATAGCCTGCCTGCATGCACCAAATTTTAAGTGCATGCATGGGTGCGTAAATCTTGCTTCTATCACGGAAATTGGGGGATTTTAGAAGGGATCCACGCCGATGCTATTCCCAGTTTTCCCAGTTTATCCCCAGTTCTTCCAGTTAAGAGAGAGGTCCTCCAAACCCCCCTAGTTTAATAGCCTTCACTCCCCCCAGTTAACATCGACCCGTAATACCTCACAGATCTGCCTAGTTTTCTTTAAAGTTTAACTTACACTGCATCCATAGCAGAGGTAAAGCTACATGGCAGGGGACCTTGGTGCATGGGTCGCGTAAGTATTTATGCACCCATCTCAGGTTCATGCCCCGAAATGCCCATGACCCATCCATGCCCCACCCCTTTTTTGAAAACTTTCTAAATGTGTGCACGGTGGGAGATTTGTGCGTATCTCGCTGACTTTTAAAATCTGCTCGGTGCACACGAGCCCAACTTATTTGCACATCCCCCAACTAATGCATATATTGGGCTTTTAAAATTCACCTTAATAAGCGCAAATCGACCTATTGATAACACGCATATGTGTGTACATATGTGCATGCAATTAGCGCTGTGCACATGTGCACGCATTCGCACACGTCCGCAAGGGTGGCACTTCCGCTTCCTCTAGGGCATGGAAAGGAGAAGCAAATGGAACCACCTGCTAGGCAATTCAACTTCACCACTAGCGACATCACCCATCTGGCATTCCTGGTAGTGGAGTGTAACCCCACCCCAGTGTGCAGGTCTAGCATGGGTGAGGCCATAAAGTTATTTTTAACTCCTCAGGGCAGGGACCCTGACTAGCTCTTGCACCTCCTTTACTTCCCAGGGTGTGGATTTGCTGGATTGGGGGAAGAAAGGAGTCCTTTCAGGTCCCAATGTGTCTTTACATTCCGTATAGCATAGTAAGGGCAAGGTCCGCCAGCGCCATTTTTGTTGCTGGCATCCGACGGCCCTACTGAATGCGATGTGTCCCGGACCGTTCCTGTGGTGGCAGCGGAGAAGCACAGACTTGTTTCAGGTGTAGTGTGTGATCGTAGTGCAGTGCGTGGGTGGGTGGAAGAGGGTACTTTAATTTAAATTTGGAGGGTGTGTGAAATGCGTGGCTTCCCAATGTAGCAGCCAGGAATTTGTGTTTTGCAGTATTTTGGGAGGGTGGGTGAAGTAAGTGACATTGGCAGGCGTGTGGGTGGGGGTGTGTGGTGTGATGAGTGTGGATTTGTGTGTGTTATGAGGGAGTGTGAATGAAAAACAATAGCCCTGTGTGGGGGTGGGGTGTGGTATGTGAGTGTGTGTGTGAAAGGTGTAAGAGGTTGCGCTTGCGCCGACAGCCACCAGATGTCACTGTTTTGTGTAAGCAATTTTAAAACTTGTATTACCTGTCACAGGTGTGTCCTATATGTAATGTAAGTGTATAAGATCCTTCCTTTATGGGAAGTGAATGTTGTGTGCAAATTTGAACGCATTTGGTTAAGCGGTTGGCGAGATTAGCGATGACGTACAAACTATTTAACATTTTTATTTATATAGATAATTTGTGCATTTATAAACTGCAATATATATAATATAAATTAATACAGTTTAATAAGAAATTTTTAATGCAGGTAAGTGCTTGAAATAATTGAGATAAAATGTTTTAAAGTTTCATGCATGATGCATAATGGCTGATGCAAACTACTTTGAAAGCCATTGTAGGGTGCAGTATATGGCTTTATTTATCAATAAGATTACAACTAGTAGGTCTCAAACCTGCATGCCTACAGCCCACCCATGTTAAGCTTGTGCCCACCCAAAAAAATCAATTCTTTCTATGTCACTGGTGTACACTATCTGGGATTGGGAACTTTGGAGTATTCTAAATTCCTGGGTACCCAGATGTAAAGCTATAGAAAAAGGGAGAGTTAGCGGTTTTCTTTCTCATTGCTTAGATCTATGCTTAAACAGCCAGAGACTAGCACAGCTACACTGCATATTTGGTTACAGCCTGCATTGCCATTGTGGTCCTTGTTACTGCATGTTTTATTGCCATCCTTGTTCCCCCTTACTCTATTCCTAGTTGTATTGCTGATTGATCAATAAAATTTGTGAAACAATTTATCAGTGTGGTGTTTGCCTGGAGAACCCTAATATATCAAACAAGAGGAAAAAGGTGGCTTCTTGAGGGTGAGGAGAATCTGCGTGCAGGACTCGTCTCTCCCGGTGCTATTCCGAAACCCGCGATCACCACTCTGTCCCCCTCTATTCACAGGTGCAGAAGAGGTTATCCTATAGCAAACACCCCCTCCCCATACTATGATTCTTAGGAGAATCATACTAGTGTGATTCTCCTAAGAAATCAGACCACTGCCATTGGCTACCTCTAATCTTAGAAAAATCGTTCTGTGGCCTATTTCACTAGCAGTGCAATTCTACTCCTGGAATTTTACTTCATTATTAGACTGAAACAGAATATAAAGCAGCAGAGGCAATCAAAACGTACATACATTTGTACACCATGTGTCCAACATCAGTACGTTTCAACACAATAGGCCAGTAGACATAAAAAAGCTACTTAACTTTGATCAACTTAAAAAGCCACGCTCAGAAGGACAGGCCTCAGCACAGAGTTTAAATGTGCTGATGCAGCTGGAGATGGTCTTCCAAACTCTCTGCTTCAGAACAGGATTGAGTTAACCAGCATCTCTCTGGGCAAGTTTTACCAAGCTACCAGTACCTTTATTATTCATAACATTTTCACCCTTTACTGGACACACTGCTTTCTTCTCCCCGGTATGGATGAAGATGTCACACTGACAGCCTGAAGAGAAAGTTTTCCTTGGAGTAACTTTTCTTATACCACTCTCCCAAGAGTGGCATTAGGAAGGGATATCCTACAAAAGTCAAATAGTTGCTTTAGGTTGAAAGAAGCCCATAGGTCCATCTTTTCTAATCTTCAGCCACGTCACAGGGCATGAGAAAATGCCTGCTCTGCGTCCAGGGTACTGGTTGCTTTTAAATGTGAATCATTTCAGACTATTTAAACAGTCTTATTTTTCATAAATTAAAATAAAACATAAAGTTGACACTTCATGTGTACCTCAAACCACTAATGGCCCACCTGATAGCATGAAGTACACATCTGACCTCCTGACTCCGAAAGCTGAGATGACAGATGTGCTGTCAAAATACACTTCTATCAACTTCATCATGTAAATACCCACAGATGTTATTCAATAGATATCTAAAGGGAAACAAACATTTTAACTTACAAAGTAACCTTGTCAACAGGAACTTTTTACAAAAGACTTGTGTTAATAATTTATGACTTGTAACTGGATCATGCAGGGAAGGCTACTTAACATTGATTTTTGGCCGTGAAAGACGATGAAGGCAAGCTCATTGCTCCCGTGGCACAATACACTGTTCTAATGCTTGCTGATATCAATATTCATAGGCTATTTACATGTAGAAACATCAGGGAAAAAAAAATTCCTTCATTTTAAACTTTCTTGGATTTTGAGTCAAAGCTCTTAAACTCTTCAGAGAGGTCTGAAAACCTTTCATTTACCTTGTAGCTTTGATTTATTGGAAATGCTGTTAAAGATTTTTCCAGTGCTGTAATTGTTACTGAATACAACAATATGAAACTGTTACAACAATGATTTTTTTTTTTACAATATAGGCTGAATTTTTAAAGTCATTTGTACCCATAAACCAGCGTTTTACGCATGCAAATGGGCATTAGAAAACAGCCAAGGGCTCAGTGTGTGTAAAATTACACATGTAACTTGGTTTTGTGTGCAGTTGTATGTGAAATGGGAAGAGGCATTTCAGGATTTTCAAATGGAGCTGGGGCAGAGTTGGAATGTAGGTGCATTCTTTTGGATTTGAAAAAGTATGCACTTAAGTTAACCTGCACAAGTTATGCTCTCAGAAGAACAGATGTAACTTTGTGTGAGTTATTCTGGGCATGTATCAGGTCAATTTTCTGCAAATTTTCAAACATCGGGGGTACAGTTTAAATAGATCTCTTGGCTGTTTTCTAATGTCCATTTGCATGCATAAAACGCTGGTTTATGGGTACAAATAACTTTAAAAATTCAGCCTATATTGTAAAAAAAAAATATCATTGTTGTAACAGTTTCATTTTGTTGTATTCAGTAACAATTACAGCACTGGAAAAATCTTTAACAGCATTTCCAATACATCAAAGCTACAAGGTAAATGAGAGGTTTTCAGACCTCTCTCTGAAGAGTTTAAGAGCTTTGACTCAAAATCCAAGAAAGTTTAAAACAGGCCAATAAGGCATCAACACAGAGCCACCCTCAACATTCCCTCACCTAAACTATCTAAACTTGGTTTCACTAAAGCTCGGGCTATATCCTTAGCTGGACCCGTTCTATGGAACAAACTCCCTCCCTACCTATGGCAGGAACCATGCCCCAAAAATTTAAGCAGAATCTGAAAACCTGCCTATTTAGGCAAGCATTCCCTGAATAACCTTCTAGCCCCCTTTCCGCTTTCTATTCTGCCTTAGTTTATTACTTAATTAGCTATGTAATTAGACTGCAAACATTAAATAGTTATCTTTGTATCTGTATTTTGCCTCCTGTTTGCCCTAACCATATTTACTGATTTAATTAGCTATGTTACTAGACATCCTCCCTGTAATTAGTTATGAGTTCATGTACATATCCTTTGCTCTTACTCCACTACCCTGTTAAGTGGTTCCCCCTTATATGTTTATGTTACATTGCTCGCTGTTTTTCTATAGTATGCCCATTGTTCCTTGTTCTCTGTAAAGCTCGTTTAGCTGCTGTTATGTTTTATGTGAACCGATGAGATGTTCCCAACGTTCCTCGGTATATAAAAGCTTACAAATAAATAAATAAATACAGTTTGCACATAAAAGCTATATGCATACTTTACCCAAACATGCACAATTATAAAATTATCCTCTGAATTTTTATTTAAAAGCAACCAGTAACCTGGAAGCAGAGCAGGCATATACTCTAGGGATGTGAATCGTGTCCTCGATCGTCTTAACGATCGATTTCGGCTGGGAGGGGGAGGGAATCGTATTGTTGCCGTTTGGGGGGGTAAAATATCGTGAAAAATCATGAAAAATCGTTAAAAAATCGAAAAATCGAAAAATCGAAAAACCGGCACATTAAAACCCCCTAAAACCCACCCCCGACCCTTTAAATTAAATCCCCCACCCTCCCGAACCCCCCCCCCAAATAACTTAAATAACCTGCGGGTCCAGCGGCGGTCCGGAACGGCAGCGGTCCGGAACGGGCTCCTGCTCCTGCATCTTGTCGTCTTCGGCCGGCGCCATTTTCCAAAATGGCGCCGAAAAATGGCGGCGGCCATAGACGAAAAAGATTGGATGGCAGGAGGTCCTTCCGGACCCCCGCTGGACTTTTGGCAAGTCTCGTGGGGGTCAGGAGGCCCCCCACAAGCTGGCCAAAAGTTCCTGGAGGTCCAGCGGGGGTCAGGGAGCGATTTCCCGCCGCGAATCGTTTTCGTACGGAAAATGGCGCCGGCAGGAGATCGACTGCAGGAGGTCGTTCAGCGAGGCGCCGGAACCCTCGCTGAACGACCTCCTGCAGTCGATCTCCTGCCGGCGCCATTTTCCGTACGAAAACGATTCGCGGCGGGAAATCGCTCCCTGACCCCCGCTGGACCTCCAGGAACTTTTGGCCAGCTTGTGGGGGGCCTCCTGACCCCCACGAGACTTGCCAAAAGTCCAGCGGGGGTCCGGAAGGACCTCCTGCCATCCAATCTTTTTCGTCTATGGCCGCCGCCATTTTTCGGCGCCATTTTGGAAAATGGCGCCGGCCGAAGACGACAAGATGCAGGGGCGGGAGCCCGTTCCGGACCGCTGCCGTTCCGGACCGCCGCTGGACCCGCAGGTTATTTAAGTTATTTGGGGGGGGTTCGGGAGGGTGGGGGATTTAATTTAAAGGGTCGGGGGTGGGTTTTAGGGGGTTTTAGTGTGCCGGCTCACGATTCTAACGATTTATAACGATAAATCGTTAGAATCTGTATTGTATTGTGTTCCATAACGGTTTAAGACGATATTAAAATTATCGGACGATAATTTTAATCGTCCTAAAACGATTCACATCCCTAATATACTCATGCTCTGTAAAATGTCTGAATGTTAGAAACAAACCTATGGTTGTCTTTCAACCTAAAGAATTATTTGAGTTTGCAGGCTGTCTTCCTAATACCACTATTGGGAGGGTGGTATAATAAACCTTACTCCAAGGAGTAATTTCTCTTCAAGTTGTCAACATAACATCTTTGTCCATACCAGAGAGAGCAAATAGTGTGCTCAAGAGTGTGGTTTTATAACTGTGCTTGACTGGATAAAGTTTGCCCATACTTTACCCCAAATTTTTAATGTGAAGTTTTGTGCATAATTGACCTGGTATATGCACAGAATTACTTGCACAAAGTTATACCCGTGCTTTGGAAATAACTTGTATGGGCTAAGCTATGCACATACCTTTAAAATGAAACAGCATGCACATGGATTACAACTTTGCCTCGACTCCACCCCCCAGAATGCCTCTCCCTAGTTTGCATGAAAGTATGCACAGAACCAGGTTACGTACATACTTTTACATGCACTGAGCCACAGACTATCGTCTATCAGTCATTTATGAACATGAAACATGATTTTATGCACATAAAAGGCTTTCAAAATTCATCCTTTTATGTCTTGTAGTTCTCCTTTCTATTAACAATTAATATGTGGTTTGTGTTTTTGAGTAAGCAGATGTTTTTTCTACACAGAAATCTATTTATAAAAATGCATAACGTTTCAAACCACTGGCAGGTTTTTGGATCCAATACCTGCAATGTTGGTGGATTAAAATTGTATAGTGACTCACCCATGGTCAAAAAAGACCAGGATTTGAACTCAATCTTACCTTGAGAAATCACTATTCTGAGAAAACCACCTCATCCCAGAAAATGCCATATTTATATCATTCATATCGTCTAGCACATTGGTTCTCAATTGCTGGTCCGTGGAGTGGGGGTGAGTAATTTGACTTCCAGTGCTGGTTCTGCCAATTTTTCTTTCGCTGCCTTACCCGTGCCCCACCAGCTGATGAAGAGGCAGAGAAGGAATAGGAAGGGAGTGGTGCAGTCATGCACCAGCAGCCTATTGCTGCTTTGACGACTCCTCCAGCTACGTGCTGACAGCAGGGAGGTAAGCGAGAGAGGAGAGAGTGCAGGGAGGGAGACAGATGAGGGAGAATGTGCCCAAGAAGGGATAGGAGGGAGAGAGTGCTTGGGGGGGTGATGGGGGGAGGGGTAAAAGAGCCCAGAGTGAGGAGAAAGTGGAGGAGTGTGAGAATGTGGAGAATACTCCAACCAATTTCTGACTGTGAAAGAGGGATTTAAAAAAAAAAAAAAAAAGTGGCTATTAAGGCTGCTGCGCTCAGGGACCCCTCTCTCCCACTGGTCCATATTGTATTAATTTAGGAGGGCAGCCAACCAATATTAGGGATGTGAATCGTGTCCTCGATCGTCTTAACGATCAATTTCGGCTGGGAGGGGGAGGGAATCGTATTGTTGCCGTTTGGGGGGGTAAAATATCGTGAAAAATCGTGAAAAATCTAAAAATCTAAAAATCGCAAAACCGGCACATTAAAACCCCCTAAAACCCACCCCCGACCCTTTAAATTAAATCCCCCACCCTCCCGAACCCCCCCCAAATGAGTTAAATAACCTGCGGGTCCAGCGGCGGTCCGGAACGGCAGCGGTCCGGAATGGGCTCCTGCTCCTGAATCTTGTTGTCTTCAGCCGGCGCCATTTTCCAAAATGGCGCCGAAAAATGGCGGCGGCCATAGACGAACACGATTGGATGGCAGGAGGTCCTTCCGGACCCCCGCTGGACTTTTGGCAAGTCTCGTGGGGGTCAGGAGGCCCCCCACAAGCTGGCCAAAAGTTCCTGGAGGTCCAGCGGGGGTCAGGGAGCGATTTCCCGCCGCGAATCGTTTTCGTACGGAAAATGGCGCCGGCAGGAGATCGACTGCAGGAGGTTGTTCAGCGAGGCGCCGGAACCCTCGCTGAACGACCTCCTGCAGTCGATCTCCTGCCGGCGCCATTTTCCGTACGAAAACGATTCGCGGCGGGAAATCGCTCCCTGACCCCCGCTGGACCTCCAGGAACTTTTGGCCAGCTTGTGGGGGGCCTCCTGACCCCCACGAGACTTGCCAAAAGTCCAGCGGGGGTCCGGAAGGACCTCCTGCCGTCCAATCGTGTTCGTCTATGGCCGCCGCCATTTTTCGGCGCCATTTTGGAAAATGGCGCCGGCTGAAGACAACAAGATTCAGGAGCAGGAGCCCGTTCCGGACCGCTGCCGTTCCGGACCGCCGCTGGACCCGCAGGTTATTTAACTCATTTGGGGGGGGGTTCGGGAGGGTGGGGGATTTAATTTAAAGGGTCGGGGGTGGGTTTTAGGGGGTTTTAGTGTGCCGGCTCACGATTCTAACGATTTATAACGATAAATCGTTAGAATCTCTATTGTATTGTGTTCCATAACGGTTTAAGACGATATTAAAATTATCGGACGATAATTTTAATCGTCCTAAAATGATTCACATCCCTAACCAATATACCCTTTTGCCTGACTCTTATGCCAGGGCTTCCCGAGTCTTCCTTCTACCCTACAGTCAGCCACGTTTTCATGATATCCCCAATGACTATGATTAAGATAAATTTGCAGATACCTTGCCATATTTAGCATTCAATATTCCCCAATAATTAGTGATATGCCCTTAACAGATGCATCCACATCACTCAGATATTCTTCCAAGCCAGTTAATTGCCATAGAGATCTATTTAAATTAAAGCGGGTTCCAAGTGCTCCCCTAATCTGTAAATATACTGCTTGGGAATTCTCTTCAATTTCATATTCCTATTGGAGCACAGAGAAGGTTTTAAACCCAGATTCCTCCCAAAGGTTTGCTACAAAAGCTAATCTTTTCCTTCTCCACTCACGAAGTACCATATTAAAGGTACATACATCAGTCCTAGAATTGCTATATCCACTGGGGATATGGACATTAGGGAAATACCCAAAAGGCTAACAACCTACCACCAAGATAGCATTTTTGCGGCATACAAGTTGACTCAGAGGTGAAGAAGTAGGTAGAAGAACCAACGTAACTAACTCAACTGTGTATTCCTGCTCTTTTTCAAGGGGTAACCAACATTTCCCCTTATCAGTAACCAGACCTTTAATCCTAAAAGATGGGATGTCCAATAGGTAAATTAGGCAATACCATAACACATCATTGTTAGCCAGCCATAACCATCTTAATTTAATCCTTGCAAGTTTAAAGTTCCAAATAAATTTAGACATAATATTTATTTATTTATTTATTTATTTGTTGAGTTTTATATACCATCAATCGGTAGAGCCATCACAACGGTTTACAAAAGTATACATTTTTCTTAGCAGTTGTGTAACAGAAAAGCAATGTGAACGTTATACATTTTCTTAGCAGTTATGCAACAGTAAAAACAATTTGAACAATATCAGAAATAAGCACATCAAGTCCAGAGAGCATTATTAGGTTGGATGAGGAGGGTATGCAGGTTCAGGGTGAAGAGAATGTATTAAGAGGTTTACAACTGAGAGTTCAGTTGAGAGTTGGGATGATCAGACATCTGAAGATCAATGTAGAATTTGCAGAACATTAGTGTTTTTAGGTCTTTTTTGAATGTTTTTAGGTTGTGCTGGGTTCTCAGGACTTTAGGTAGGGTGTTCCAAAGTTTAGGGGAGGCAATTGAAAAGGCTCTTTCTCTTGTGGTTGCCAGATGCACATCTTTGATAGGGGGAATGTTTAGGTAACCTGAGTTATTAGAGCATAGGTTTCTTGGAGGATTTTGAGGGATTATGTTTAGGGTGTTAAGACCTTGATGATCATTGTTTAGGATTTTGTGGATTATGGTAATTGATTTGTAAGCAATACGTACAGTAATAGGGAGCCAGTGAAGTGAGATCAATATTGGAGTTATGTGTTCACTTCTTTTTGTTCCAGTTAGGACTCTGGCAGCTGAGTTCTGCAGTATTTGGAGTGGTTTGAGGGATGAAAAAGGTATTCCAATTAGTAAGGAGTTGCAATAGTCGAAGGTGGAGAAGATAAGAAGTTGTAGTACAGTTCTGAAATCGTAGGGGTTGAGAAATGGTTTCAGGTGTCTTAGGGTTAGGAGTCTGTGGTATCCTTCTTTAGTTTTATTTGCTATTTGGTTCTTGAAAGAAAGTTCTTTATCAATGATAACTCCGAGGTTCCTGGTGTGGGTGGTAGGGAGTATAGTTATCATTTGTTTGTCAAGTATTGTGAGGGGTGGCGGAGTTGGATTGGGTTTTTTATCCATGAGTATTATTTCAGTTTTGTCAAAGTTGATTATGAGTTTCAGGGAATTTAGGAGATGTTTGATTGAGATAAGTAGTTCTGAGGTTTTCTTGTAGGTGTCTTCAATCGAATTTTGTATGGGAATAAGGAGCTGAATGTCATCAGCATAGAGGAAGTGTGTGATTTCATATTCTTTTAGTAGTTGGCAGATGGGGAGAAGGTATATGTTGAAAAGGGTGGCTGATAAAGCTGATCCTTGAGGGACTCCAGTGTTGAGGTTGATTATTTTTGATAGGTTGTTGTTGATTAATACTTGGTATGTTCAATCAGGTAAATAGGAAGAAAACCAATGTAAGGTATTGCCAGTTAAACCAATTTGGGATAGTCGCTCCAATAGTATATTGTGGTTCACTGTGTCGAAGGTTGCTGAAAGGTCAAGAAGAATGAGCAAGTATTTTTCACCTTTGTCAAAGCCTCTTATAATAATGTCATTTAGGGAGATGAGGAGAGATTCCATGTTTAGGTTTTTTCTAAAATGATATTGGGATGGAGGTAGGATGCTGTTTGTCTCCAGGTAGTCATCTAGTTGAGTGTGTATGACTTTTTCAATGGTTTTGGCTATGAACGAAAGGTTTGATATGGGACTGTAGTTGGTAAGGATTTCTGGATCTAGGTTGTTCTTTTTAAGGATTGGTTTGATGACAGCACATTTGAGGCATTTGGGGTAGTTGCCTTCGGTCAGTGATAAATTGACAATTTTGGTGATGGTTTTTGATATGGTAGGTTTAATTGATTTGAGGGTTGTTATTGGGATGTTGTCTAATGGATGGTTGGCGGGGTTCATTTTATTTATTATAGATTGAATTTCAATGGTGGAGGCAGTGACAAAGTTTGACCATGATGAGGTTATCTTGTTGTTAAGTTTGGTGTTCTGGTTGTTGTTGGTTATGTTGGATTGGATTAGATGAGATATTTTGTTGTTGAAGAAATCAGCAAAGTCATCGCTTCCATGTTTGGTGCATGAAGACTCTTGGGTGGTTTTGGTAAATTTCTGAACTACTGTGAATAACATTCTGGGGTTATGATGAAATTTGGAGATTTTGTTGGAGAAGAATTCCTTTTTCGCATTGTTGATATTTTTATATTGAGCTAAGTTGTTCCGATAATTATTTAGTGTGGTAGTATTTTTGTTTTTTCTCCATTCTCTTTCTTTTTTTCGGAGTATGCATTTGGCAGTTCTGATATTTTCGTTATACCATTGGTTGTTGTGTTTGGGTTGTTGTTTAGTCTTTGTAATAATGGGATTGATGTTGTCTGCAACTTGTTTTGTGATGTTTAGCCATGATGAGGTAGCATTCTCGGAGCTAGATAGATTGATGTTGTTTAATTCGGATTGAAGATACCATGCAAGTCTACAAAATACTTTTGCCAGGACAGAACAGGGAAGATACTGACATAAATATAAAAGTTTGGGTAAAATATTCATTTTAATCAAGTTATACCTGCCCACCCAAGAGATCGTCAGATTTTCCCAGGATGCTATATATTCTTAATTCCTTCTGATCAAAGTTCCATAATTCTGAGGATAAAGATCTTTAGCCGCTCATGGGACAAAAATACCCAAATATTTAAAACCTTCTTGGATCATTTTGAACACAGAGAAGTAAATAGGAATATTTAACCTGTAATCCAGTGGGAACTGGTCTGATTTATTATAATTAATTTTATAGCCCAATTATGGAGGCATAATATTCAAGCATCCCCATTACAGTTATACCAGACTTAGTAGGTTCTGTGAAATAGATCAAGATATCATCAGCATATAATATCTTGTGTTCTCTACCTCTGAACTACATGCCTTTAATATCAGTAGTTTGACATATCACTGCAGCCATGAGCTTGATTGCTAAGTCAAATAATAGAGAGGAGAGAGAGCATCCTTGCCTAGTTTCTTGTGAGATATCAAAAAAGGGGGATAAGGCACCATTAATCACTAATCTGGCTCTAGGCTTTACGGACATTGCCTGAATCCAGGCTTGAAACCTATCAGGAATTACAAACTCTGATAGGCTTTCTTGGTAGTTTATGTTTGCATGCTTATCAAAAGTGTTGTCAGCATCCAAGGAAAGGATTAGGCCTGAAGTACCCTAACTTTATGCCAAATGTAAGATGTTAAATAGTCTCCTAGTATCAGATGTGGAAATTTTCCCCTTTACAAATCCAGATTGGACCTCATGCACTTTTACAGGAAGGATGCCCTCCAAGACCTTAGCTAGAATGAGATCCAAGTTTAGCTGCGATATATGTGGATCTATATGAAACACATTCAGTGACATCTTTACCCTGTTTAGGAATTAGTGATATTGCAGTATAAGCTATATATATCCCAGATAATCACAATAATCACCTACTGAATTATATAGGGCTATCAAAAAAGGTGCTAGGTCCATGTAAAATTTTGTATAGAGATTAATATGATATCCATCAGGCCCTGGACATTTGCCTCCAGGCAAAACTTGTATAGCAGTGAGAGTTATAGGTGATGCAAGCTGAGCACACTGCTCCTCTTGTATTTTGGGCAAACTTAGCTTCCCCAGAAATTGCTTAAATTCATTTAAAGAAGCAGTTTCAACCTTAGAATACAACTGGGAAAAGTGTTGTACAAATTGTTGTTCTATATCTAAGGGATTAGTCACCATTGATCCAGCTGGATTTATAATCTTCAATATATGTGCCCTGTTAGCTCTACTTTGAACAGCACATGCTAGAAAAGTGCCAGCCTTGTTACTGTGCTCATAAAAATGGAGCCTTGTATATCCCATAGCTTTCTTAATTTTCGCAATATCAAGAGATTTCAGCTTATCAAGAGATTTCTGTTATGGGAGTGGACCCTTGGGCCGGCTGAGACATATGGTGTTGCACTGTGGGGACCCACAGTGGGCGTCGCAGCCGGAAGGCTGCGCTGAAGAGGTGTTCCGAAGAAGGCTTCACCACTGGAAACCCGAGGTCCCCCCAGGAGGAGCCTGTAGGGACCCGGGCCTCTTGGACTTAGGTGTGATCCTATGCGACCAAGGACCAGAGAAGCTGCTGAAGAGGTAGTTGACGGAAGCGGCTGAGACAGAAGGCCAGAAGAGACTTCACCCTTGGAAGCCCACGGCCCTCCCAAGAGGAGCCCGTGAGGGCCCAAGCCGCTGGGACTTAGGTGAATCCTCCGGGCAAGCGACGAACCCGGTACCTGTAGAAGAGGAAAGGACTGAAGCCGAAGTCAGTAGACGAAGCAGGGTCAGAAGCCAGAAGTCAGGAGTCAGAAGCCAAAACCAGGGGCGGAAGTTGAAGCTGGGATCAATGGACAAAGCAGGGTCAGAAGCCAAAAGTCAGAAGCCAAAACCAGGGACGGAAGCTGAAGCCGGAGTCAATGGACGAAGCAGAGTCAGAAGTCAGAGCCAAAGACAGAAAGGAATCCAGATGCAGCAACTAGCAACTCAGAATGAGTGAACCTTGTTGCAAGGCAGGGAAAGAGCCTAGCTGCAGGGTTTATGTAGGCCTGCAGCGTCTGACGTATCGGGACGCAGTCCTGTAGTTTCCCGCGCTGGCCCCTTTAAGTACAGAGCCCCTGCGCGCGCGTGTGCCTAGGGGGCGGGGCCAGATGCGACGGATCACCGAAGTCTCTGAGGAGGGAGCGCCGCGGCCGAGGCCAGAACAGGCCTTGTTGGTGACTCAGCGACTCCGGGCAGCCTCGAGGTAAATGGAGGACACGGGGCACGGCCCGGGGCCGTAACAATTTCAGCTTAGCCCTAGCTTTTTCAAGCAAACGTAAGGTGTATAAGGAACAATTTTGCTTATGTAGATTTTCTATCTCCATCACTTTAATCAGCATTTGAGATAATTTTTCCTCTAAGGAAAGCTTTAAATGTTTCCCAACGAAAAACTGGGGTATAATCTTTTTCAGGATTGAACATATTAAATTCGGCAACTGCATTTTGTAAGAGTTGGAAAATACTTGTCAATTAATACAATATTTAATCTTGTGGTAACTGGAGTTGTAGTGGCTTGGGAACTGCCAGAGGAAAAAGGACGCAGACTCTGGCTGTTTCTTAAGTGAGGTTTATTTACAGTGAAATTGAAAAAAAGTGTACAGCTAAACAAACAAAACAGGCAGCTCACCTTAGAGTTCAGGTCTCTCACAATTAACATAGCATAGTACAAAGCAAAACAAACAATGGGGCCAATGCAATATTGGCGCACAGAAAACACGAGCTCAATGCTTAGTGCCCGCTTTCTTAACACGTGCCCAAACACTTCTTCTGAGGACCTGATGTCATATTTAAATGACCTGTTGCACTAAAAAGGTCATGCTAGGGATAGGGAAAATTGTGCACCCTTAGTGCGTCCTTGACATTGGTGCCTAGCAGACATGGTGGGGGAGGGGTTCAGTACCTGAATGGAGGTCCTTAGGAAAGCTCTTTGAAAACTTCAAATCTTCTCCCTCCCGCAGGCTTGGAACCCCTGCCGGAGAACCTCCTCCGGCAGGCCTGTTCCCGATTGGTCTTTTCACTATTTTTATATAATCATGAACTGACCACCTCCGTCCTATTTTTTATATATATATTTTTTATATTGTGAGGCAACCGGGATGGTGCCTGCTTTAAAATATATGAAACTACCACCTTCTTTCCAAAAAGTTTTTTTGCTTTGTTGAGCTCTATAAAAAAATTGTTTTTCACAAATAGGTGTGTATATGGCAATATTATTCAAGGAACAGATCGGATATACTGGGGAGTTTATGAATGCGAGATTGGTTTCAAATCAGTACAGTGATCTGGATTAAAGGAGGAGGTTCTCCGGCAGGGGTTCCCAGCCGCCGGAGGGAGAAGATTTGAAGTTTTCAAAAGGCTTTCCTAAGGACCTCCATTCAGGTACTGAACCCCCCCCGGATCTGACCCAGAGCACCTGGCTCATCGAGCCAGACCTTGGAGGTTGTCAGACCATTGAAAAAAAATTTTTTTTCTTTTTTTTACCTAACTCCTTTTGTTCCTCCGACTTAATACCCCCATGATATTAAGTCGGAGGAAGTACAGAAAAGCAGTATTTTCTACTTTTCTGTACAACTTTTTGAGGTTCTCAGAAATGAATGCCTACTCTGGGCAGGTGTTAATTTCTAAGTTCAAAAATGTGCATATTGGACGCACATTTTTTTTTTTTTACACTGGGAGTGAATAACTAATAGCGCGCATCACATGCATTTGCATGTGATGCGCGCTATTAGTTTCCCAGCACATTGAATGCATGTTGTGGAGGGCTAATCCCCCTTATAGCATAACGGGCTGTGCACGTGCTTACACAACCCATGTCCAACTGTAGGTTAAACAGTGCGCTCGGCTGAGCGCACTGTATTACATTGGCCCCAATGAGGCAACCCATCTTGAGTTTAGGCAAGTCCCACTCCTAAACAAAGCAGGTCTTTAACTTACTGTCACTCTCTAACCTTAAACGTAGCATATTTCCTCATATGATAGGTCTCTGTTTGTACTCTGGAGTCTGCTTAACCCTTCTAGACCCTGAGGTCTTATACTCTGGTGAAAGGCTTCTCCCTTCACCCAGGATTCCCTGTGGATCTCAATCTTAAGGAATTCCATGTGAGACAAGCTATGCCCGGTCCTTAAAGGTAGTTTGAGGGAATTTTCTGTACATTCCCTCACAAACCTCCATGAAGAAATTCTGGGCTTCATTACTCCAAAATCCAAGCATATAGCAATTGGAAAATGATCTGACAGAGAACCAGATAGTATTTGACTTGAGGAAACATACAGAAGAAAGCTAGGAGAGCACAAATAATAATCAATCCTGCTATACATCCGGTATCTTGGAGAGTCAAACGTATAAGTCCCACTCTTCTGGATGTTGCAGTCTCCAAACATCAGTAAAATGAAGAGTATCAACTATATCATATAGGGCCACATCTGTACCTGATCCCACTTGAGTAGATGAGGTTTTTTCTAAGAGAGGGTCTGGGCACACATTCCTGTCCATACCTATACACAAATTAACACTGTCAAACAGCAGCAGCTTATCTGTCAGTCTTTCTGGTTAACTTTAGGTTCATATATACATGTGAGTGTGAATTGAATTGATTTCAATGTACAATCCAGGATTATATATCTGCCCTCCATATCAGCCAGTGATCTGTATACTATAAGGCAGGGGTCGGGAACCCATGGCTCGTGAGCCAGATATGGCTCTTTTGATGGCTGCATGTGGCTCGCAGACAAATCTACTAAATCAGTGTGTCACCACACTTTCCAGTCCCCCGCTGACCCAGCTGCTCTCCAGTCCTCCTCTGCCCGGGCTTAAAATGCTGTCAGCCAGGGCGGAATGTGGCAGAATAGCTGGAGTCGGCAGCACCGGCATGCTCTCTTCTTTCCGCCCCCCCCCCCCCCCCCCCACGGCCTGGAAGCGGAAGTGGTGAGCATCGGGTGCATGCGCAGGAAGAAGAGACCACACTAGTGTGGTCAGCGTCGGTCCGACGAAAAGAAGCCTGTGCAGCGCGGCTCGGAGGAAAATAAAGGAGAGCTTCAACCGCGGCCGATGGGACTCCTCCTCCGCGAGGGCTGAAAATGAAGGTTAGTGTTGGGAGGAGGCTGTTGCTGCCGCGAGTTCCCGGGGTGGGGGTGGGGGAGAGAGAGAGTGAATGAACGAGCAAGCATGTGTGTTTGAGATCCTGTGTGTGTGAGTGAGAGATTGCATATATGTGAATGATTGAGAGCCTGTATATGTGAAAGAGAGTATGTCTGTGATTGAGAGCCTGCCTGTGAGAGAGAGAGCATGAATGTAAGTTTACGATTGGGAACCTGTATGTGTAAGTTTGTGATTGAAAACCTGTTTGTGTGAAAGAGTATGTGTGTATGATTGAGATCCCTTGTGTGTGAGAG
The DNA here is from genome assembly GCF_901001135.1 of Rhinatrema bivittatum. NCBI lineage: Eukaryota > Metazoa > Chordata > Amphibia > Gymnophiona > Rhinatrematidae > Rhinatrema > Rhinatrema bivittatum. The sequence goes on along the minus strand of NC_042618.1, from coordinate 401,268,424 downwards.
AGATCATGTGTATGTATGATTAAGAGCCTGTGGGTATAAGTAATAGAGAGCATGTGTGTCTGTGTGCGATTGAGAGCTGGTTTAGGTGATGGAGCATGTGAGTATGTGATTGAGAGCCTGTGTGTAAATGAGAGAAAGAGAGGACATGTTTGTAACCATGTGAATGAGAGTCTGTGTGTGAGAGAAAAAGACAGCATGTATTTATGTGATTGAAAGCCTGTGTGTGTGTATAAGCGTGAAAAGATAGACTGCATGTGTGTAAATGTGTAATTAAGAGCCTATAGAAGTGAGAGAGAAAAAGCATGTGTATATGTGAGTGACTAAGAGCATGTGTGTATAGGTGTGTAATTGAGAGCCAGTGTGAGAGAGAGCGCTGGTATGTGACTGAGAGAGGAGAAAGTTCCAAGCAAACCACCCCTCCTCCTGCTAATTCAGAACAATCTCAGGACACCTGGATATCAAACGTTCCCAGGTATGCAGAGCAAAACTTTTTTTGTATCCTTATTATTTTTCATTACTGGGTCTTTGTGTCTGCTATTTTGAAATATTTTGTTGGTATCTGGAAATTTTTTATATGAGTTTTTAATTATTGGATATTCCACTCATCAGCTGTTTCAAAATATTTTCTTTTTGTTAGTACAGTTTTACTGCTGATGATTTTATATTTCTTGATTTGTTTTATAAGGATGGGTGATGTTTCTTTTTTCCTTTGTTACACTGCATACAGAGACTCTGGCTTGTTGCAGTTTCCAATTCAGTTTTTTCTGCATGCTTCTAGTTATGCGTTTTGGTCTCTTTATGCTATGTTAGGTGAGGGTCAGCATGTGATTCAGGTGAGGTTTTCTGCTGGCGTGTAGTTTCTGTGTAGGACTCTATAGCAGCCTGATTTGGTCCGTTTTCCTAATAGGAGATGTATTGGTGTCTTAAGGCCTGGTGTAATATTTTCAGAGACTTATTGTACTTTAAAAGTGTGATCTTACATAAAATGCACACATTTTCTTGTATTTAGTTTTAAACATATTGTATGGCTCTCATGGAATTACATTTTAAAATATGTGGCGTTCATGGCTCTCTCAGCCAAAAAGGTTCCTGACCCCTGCTATAAGGGGTAATGCTTGTCAATAAGAATACAGACCCCTCTGTTTCTAGAGTTGAAAGCAGAGTAAAACTATATGTCCAACCCATCTTCTTTTAGTTTTTCATTCAGTTTTAGTTAGGTGAGTTTCTGCATGCTGTTTTTCAGAGAACAAATATCTGCAGAAAAAGAAAATCTTTGTGGGTACTTTTCCCCAGGGCAATTGTCAAAGGCAAAGGATATGCATACTTTACCTTAGAGAACTGGTGCAAATTCCATGGGAAACAATGACCACAAAAAGCACCAGTGGGCTCTGATGTGAAGTAAAAGTGAACTAAAAAAAGAAAAAGTCTACATATACAATTCCAGACACTCATTACTTACATGAAGAATAGTAAAACCATTGCTTAAAGCAGTTCTATAGCATAAAGAAGCATTATAATGTAGTTTATCAGGGAGCATGACCTAGCAGAACAACAACATGTAAAGTATTATTATGGAACATAAAAAGTATCTACTTACTCTGAGAGTTTAGGCACACTATTATAAAAGGCAGTGCATTTGCTTTTATTTTTTTAAATAGATTTGTAAAGGAACTTTGCAATCATTTATTACAAGTCTATAATTTTGTAAACAGTATCTATTTTAAAAGTTGATTCATTTCTATTTATTATTTATTATTTTTAACATGATGCTTGTAATTTATTTCAAAAAGACCAAGAGTTGGTTTTAAGGCTCTGGTTCAGGAGGCGCACAATGGACATCACTTCCAGAGTGGTGCAGGAAGCATAACAACTGGAGCTAGACTTTGGCAGTCTAGTAAGGCTGGAGCAAGTGCAGGCAATGCTGGAGCTTAGGAACACCGTGCAAGCAAGACTGGAACTTAGGAACAGTGTGTAAGCAAGGCTGGAACCCAGGAACAGACTGGAACAGCATGCGGGTAAGTGTAGAGCTGGAACTCGGGAGCACACTGGAGCTCCGTGCAGGTAAATGTTGAGCTGGAACTCATGTACAGTCTGGAGCTGCATGCAGGTAAGAGTGAAGCTGGATGTCAGGATCAGACTGAAATAGCATGGAGAGAAGGGGATATTTTTAATCCATGTTAATTATTGGTGGTTGTTTAATATATGTGCTGTTTTGAAATATTTTATTTATCCCACACTTCCTCTAATTCTGTTCATTAGCTATTTTGAAATATGTTTTATTAGAAAGGATTTTCTGTTATGATTGCTTTATGTTTCTTGATATTGTTTGATGTTTTTATGAGGCATGGTGATGTTTCTGTTTTTTCCAGTGTTGCACTGCATACAGAGTCTGGCTTGTTGCAGTTTCCAGTTCAGTTTTTGTCTACATGTTTCTATTTATACTTTATGGTATCTTTATTCTGTATTTTGTGAGGATCTGACTGTGTGCATGTGTGACCAAGGTGAGTTATTATGTTATCATGTAGTTTCTGTGTAGGAATCTATAGCAGCCTGGCTTATTCATTTTCCTAATTGGAGGTGTATTGGTGTTTTAGAGCCTGGTATAATATTTGTAGAACTGACTTTTCATAGGTAGGGTTGTTACTGTTTGAGTGCTCGTAGAACTCTTTTGGGATATTGCAATTGTAATTTCGTTTCCTCATGGCTTTCTGAGGGTTAAGCTCATACCAAACACATGTTATAATAAGTCTAATACAAGTCCAGATATTGAGAGGAATAATATACTACTATAAGTCTTTCTATTAACCTCCCTGGTTACAGATACCTCTTTGTAACCAGGGAGGTTAATAGAAAGACTTATAATAGGCCTAATCCATATGAGTTCTAAGTGTCTCTTTTCCAGGGTTTTCTGGTTGGTTTCACAGTAGTACTCTTTGAATGTTAAATATAGTTATAAGTTATTTGTATGTATTACGTTGTTATCCTGTAAACCGGAGTGAAGGCAAAACGCTATACTTCGGTATATAAAAAACCACAAATAAATAAACAAATAAATATAAATATAATACATATGTTGTGATTGTTTTTACCTGAGAATTACCTTTTGCATGTTAAATCTACTGTAAATGCATACTTTTTAATTGTGTGAGGAGGAGGGGTGGAGGGTACAAGGCTGTAAGGTTCGCCTAGGGTTCCTAATTCCTTTGCATTGGCCCTGCCTCCAAATATCAATATAAAGCATCAATACAGGAAAGTATTTGTGATTAGGCCTGGAGTTTAGAAGACTGGAATTAATTTCCTAACTATGGCTATATTTAAACTAAATATGTGTGAAAGGCAACATTAAAAGACTGTTCTTTCTCAGTAGCTTTGCTTCTCTCCTTTCAGAGTGATATATCTGGGCACAGAATACTTTTGCTTTCCTCTGTTTAATTAGACTTGGCGATGCAAATGTTCTGTTTATTCAGTGAATCCCACTAATAATAAATGTAATGGACTTATTAAGAATCCTGACATTACTTCAAACTCTGCTAGTGAAGTGATGACTGTTCACAATCAGCGTGTATGGTACATCATTATCTGCTATCAAATACATCATTCCTGATGCATTTTACAGTATGGTATGAGCTATTAGATAATTGTAGGCCTCTTCATGTGTATCTGAGCTGTAAGTGAAGATGCAAAATCCCATGTTAAATTGAAAAAAAACAAAAACAAAAAAACCACACACACTAGGAGGGTGATTACAGTTTACCATGATGAACAGTACTTTAGTACAAGTTTTGTTTGCTGTGGGCATGGCAACAGCTTGTGTTTAACAAGGTAACAGAATGTGCATTATTTAATTATTAAACAGGGTCTTCACAACCAAATTGGCATTCTAAAATGCTTAATTGCTAAATGCATTGCAAGATATTGGGCAATAGTCAAAGAGATTGTCCAGATACCTTTTGGAGTTCCCAGGGCAAAACCTAAGATTTAAATATTTTCCCTCCTTTCGCTGGCTAAATTTTGCCTGGGCATTTTGTTTTCCACACATAATTTAACAAGGGTGAAAGAGATGGTGCTGGGGGAATTCCGGGGGTATGGTTTCACTGTGTCTGGACTGTGCCAATATTCAGCACAACCTGGACAAAGTTAGCTGGTTAAGTCTGTCCTAAAGTTACCCAGAAAATTTCATCTGGGTATATTCAGTGGAATACTTATCTGGGTATGTCCTACTGAATGTTATTTGGGTAAATGTATCTGGATAACTTTTCTGCTTCCTGGATTGCTCAATATTGACCTCATAATTGTCTCCAATTAACAAATCTTTATTTATGTGGGCATTCCAGCCTGTTTCCTAGACTCTTGAGCTAGGAAGTTAAAGGAGTTTTCTTCTAGACAGGGTACTGGGAACTCCACCCATGGTTCCATTATCAAACTGACTTTCTTGTGGAATGGACAGCCAAAAGAACCCATGCATTTTCTGGATGCTCCAACAATCCAAAACACTTGCTACCCTGTGGGTGCATTTCAGCCATTCTACCTATTTTGTCAAATGTAAAAAAAAAGCAGCCACCTCCTTTATCAGAGAAATATTTACTATGTGATGATAACTTCATAGAAATTGAATACCAAAAATACAATGCATAGGAATATAGAAGATGCAGATTTAGCAAGATATAGTATATCGAACTCCCCCAACTTATTAAGGAAGTGGAATATCATAATGCAGGGATTCCCAAGGCTGGATAGACAACTTTGAAATCTGTACATTTTTATATGGGCCCTTTATGATCAGTTCTTCCTTTTTAAGTATTTTGTTCCAGTTCTCTAGTGTAGCTAATTGCTACTTTTGAAGGGTAGAGGTAATGAATAGTAATAATAGCTCTTGAAATGGAAAAGGCAGAATGCAAATGATGTAAATTGTGAAGGAAAGCATAACAAAGCTTAGTTATACTTACATAGCAGAGGTACTTCACCATGTCATTGGATAGTGCATGCAGGTCTTCTAAATCTATTACTTGCTTCATTTCATTTTAGCCTTTTCTAGAGAAGTCCCAAGTAAAACGATTATATATCTACAGAAAGTAATATTGTAATCTTGCTGTACCAGTCTAGGTATCTTCCTTAGCCATCAGCTTTGGAGTAAAGAAGCATACTACAGATCACAACTTGCTACATAAGAGATGTAGTCAGGCAATACCTCTCAACCAACCCCAATCTGTCAGGAGCACTTACCACCAGAACTGGTTTTAAAACTCTTTTTCATTAAGAATTCCAGGATTTAGAGTCCTGCTTTTTGTATTGACAAAACAGGCTGACAGAGCTTAGAAGGCTTAGCTTTAGGAGTTTAAAACCCAGGCCTCTCTGCAAGTGTCACTCGTGGATTGGAGTTAGATATGATTCAGGCTTTAAGTAAGGTCATACTGTATGTCGCTGGTATTAAGTAGGAATTAACATTGCTCCCCATTCCCCTTTTACTGTTTTCTTCATTCAATTCTGGTGAATAAACAGCACTGTGTATACACTATCAAAATATTAATAATAATCATCATCATCATCATCAAAATTTCAATTGAGTTAAAAAATGTGCTCATTATCTTTTTCTCCCTTAGGACCTGATTTAAGGGTCAGTTTTCAAAGGGTTTAGGTTAGGGATGTATTGGGAAAAAACACTTGTTTCATTTTTTAATTTTGCTACTGGGGTGTTTTTTTCCACAAATTGAACTGAATTTAATGTTTATTTCATTTTATTTAGCTTACAAAAATGAAATAAACTTTAAACTCCCCCCCCCCCCCCCAAAAAAACAAATTAGAAAAAGAAACAGGGGTCCCTGAAGTCTCCAGTCACCACCATCCATCCCTCCTACCCGGCAAAATGCCAAGACCAGGATCCTGCTCTGCCCCCACTTACACAGTCTGGGGGGGGGGGGGGGACCTGCTGATGAGGCCCAGGACCAGGCCTGAGCCGTGACCTCAGCCTAGGCCCTATGCAAAGGCAAGGCTTGGAGTTCTGGTCCCAATACTTTGGCCTAGGCCCAGGCCAAGGCACAATGCTGGAGACCGGGTTCCAATGCATGGGCCTTGACCCAGGCCAAAGCCAAAGCCCAGGCCTGATGTTGGGGTCCAGTGCGGAGGCAAGGTCCCGACGCTTGGGCTTTGGGTCCTGACGCCAGCATCTCGTCTTAGGCCTAGGCTCGGAACCCAAACCTAGTACATCTACACCCTCTTCTTCAAAATGACGGCATCCACTGGAGACGCACTGGAATAAATTAATTTCAGCATGTTTCTGCTCAACGGAGGGTGTCATTATGGTATATATCAATTTAAATGCGGTTGTCTGCAACAAGTATCAACCCATGGGGAATGACGGTTACCTTAGGCAGAAGACCGGCTCCAGACCACCCAGCCTACCAGGTATGCCCTGACTAGCCACTTTGCTTTTCCCTTCCCCAGGAGAGTATGCCATGATATGATTGTTTATTAATATCTCCTTTCCAACAGCCACCTAATATGAAGCAAAAGCTGGTGAGGAGCAAACTTTAACTAGAAAAGATTAAAAAGAGAAGAGTATCAACCCCACAAGACTTCATGCTGCAAATTGTGCTAGCACTTACCGCAGAACTTACCTCAGAAGATTATTATCGATATAGGAAAATCTTTCAGCATAAAAGGATCATATTCATGCTTTACTATTGTATTAATGCAGTATATATTATCAAATACAGAGAATGTGATGTGTTATATTGGTGAAATGGATCAGAAAATAAAGGCAAGAAGGAAACTTCACTGACAGATATGCTTTTATTTGAAATAAAACAGGAAATGTTAACAAACTTTCCCATTTCGTTTCAATTTGTTTTGAAAAGGAAATGAAAGAAAATGAATAAAATGTTGTTCCTTTTGTTTTTAACAGAATGGTCCTGTTGCTATCCCTCCCCTCAAAAAGAATATTCTTCCCAGGGCCCTCTCTCACCATTTGGAACCTTTACCCCACCCAGATCTTGAAAATTGAGAAAAAGTGATCCTTAAAAACTCCTGTCTCACTGATTTTTGTTCCCCAATGGCACCAACCGATCTGAGGCCAGCACAATTTTTTAATACAACCAAAATGGCACTGTCCCCCTGTGTGGCAAACACTGAAAATGGTGCCAGCCTGGAGAACAGACACTGGTGGAGTAGGAGCGACTGGGGATCACTCCTACTCAACTTTCAAGCCTCGGATAGGGTAAGATGGGCTGGGGTTGGAAGTAATGAATATGTTGCATGAGATATTAAAAGGTTATTATTTAAAGGAACAGGTTGTGTTTACTTTAAATCAAAATATTTTAAATTATATAATAGGTTAAATGTTCCATCAGTAATTTTATTTATGTATTTATATTCTGGTAATAATAACCGTTATGCTCAATGGATCAGATAACATGTATAAAATTGTTTGGACATACATAAAATATTACATCAAGCTTAAAAACTTAAATCTGCTGACATTTCAATCATTTATTTATCAAATTTTCTATATCGGCATTCAGATGAGCCATCACAACGGTTTACAGCTTTATAAAATACATAGAATAAATACATACAAAACTAATAAACAATTAAAACCTAAATTGAGAAAGCTTCTAAAAACAATAGACACTTTATACTTTTTTCCTAAAAATCCAAAATTTACTGTTACAATCTGTTAACAATTTTATTTATTACAGTTTCCTTTACAAGAGGAATACTTAATACTACTTAAGTGGGGGTGTGGCACTTTATGTCTGGGAGGGTATAGAGTCCAACAGGATGAAGATCATAAAAGAGACTAAATGCTCAGTAGAATCTATATGGGTAGAAATCCCATGTGTGTTGGGTAAGAGTATATTGATAGGAGTATACTACCGTCCACCTGGAAAAAATGGTCAGACAGATAATGAAATGCTAAGAAAAATCAGGGAAGCTAACCAATTTGGCAGTGCAATAATAATGGGAGATTTCAATTAACCCAATATTGACTGGGTAAATGTAACATCAGGACTTGCTAGAGACATAAAGTTCCTGGATGTAATAAATAACTGCTTCATGGAGCAATTGGTTCAGGAGCCAACAAGAGAGGGAGCTATTTTAGATTTAATTCTTAGTGGAACGCAAGATTTGATGAGAGAGGTAACTGTGGTGGGGCCACTTGGCAACAGTGATCATAACATGATCAAATTTAAACTAATAACTGGAAGGGGGACAAAAAGTAAATCTGCAGCTCTAACACTAAACTTTCAAAAGGGAAACTTTGATAAAATGAGGAAAATAGTTAGAAACAAACTGAAAGGTGCAGCTGCAAAGGTTAAAAGTGTTCAACAGACATGGACATTGTTTAAAAATACAATCCTAGAGGCACAGTCCATATGTATTCCACACATTAAGAAAGGTGGAAGGAAGGCAAAATGATTACCATCATAGTTAAAAGGTGAGAACTTAACTCCTCGCTGAGGGAGGAGGGAGGCGTGGATTGAGAGGTCGCCCCATTTGTGACGTCATCCAAAAGAGCCCCCGGACCATCATAAAAGTCGGGCTCTGCAGCGCGCAGCTGCCGGCACGCAGCCAAAGCCGCACGCCAAAGGGGCGTGCCCCTGGTAATTTTTTTTATTTCTTATATGTTCTTGGTTCAGCTCTCCTTCCCTTTTGATATTTTCCTTTTTCATTGCCTTGTGTTTTGTTGTTAAATTATGGGAAGGAAACTTAAATCCAAGACTTCTTCACCAACAACTCCAGTGTCTAGGAAATTCGGACCCATGGATAACCATATTATACATATGGGTGAGTCCATCGTAAGGGACGAGGTAGAAGGGAACTCCCAGTTAGGGGTATCCCTAAGTCCCAGGTCCGCACAACCCCCTTTACAACCTTTAAGGGAGGGTATTGGTGAAACAAATATAGCTGAAAACCTTCAGTTAGTGACCCAAGACCGATCAGGAAATGGGAGCACTGCACAAGGGAATAGGCAGTTGATTAATGAAATAGAAGAGGAGAGAATAATTGTTAGTAATAGTTCTGTTCCATACCGAATGGTAATGCATGATATAATAGTTGAGGGTGAAGAAAGTAATGTTGAGCCAGAGAATGTAACTCTTCTAGATGTTTGGAGGTTATCTGCAAAAATAGATAAAAAATTGACTAAATCTGTGTCCCAAGTGAATGATTTTTCTCTCCAAGTGAGAGCTAAATTTGAAGACCTGGAAAGTAGGACTATAAAGGTAGAACAAGCGGTTGCAGTATTAACCCCACAAGTAAATGTTTTGCATGTCACCAATACCTCATTTATTAAAGATAATTTGATGCTGCATAATCAAGTTGAATTATTGGAGAACGAATTAAGGTCGTTTAATTTAAGATTATTGAACTTTCCTAAAACTAGATTAATGTCAGCTACTGAATTATTTAATAAATATGTAGTTGAGATATTGGCCTCTGAGATAGATAAAATTCCTGTGTTATCAAGATTGTATTACCTGCCCACTAAAAGATTGCCCCAAGTTCAAGAAGGGGGTACAGATGTACTGAATAGTCCTGGAGTCTCTACTTTTTTAGAGGACTCCATGGACAATATTCATACGAGAGCCACATTGTTGGTTTCTTTTTCTTAAAAAAAGATAAGGATGTATTTTTTTCAAAGTACTTCCAACTAAGGACTATTTTTTGCGGGCAAAAAATTCAAATATTTTCAGATGTTTCATGCGCTACACAAGCGCGTAGGAAACAATTCTTAAATTTGAAAAAACAGGCTCTCGATCTGGGAGCTAGTTATTTCCTAAAATTTCCCTGCAAATGTCATGTAATATTTCAGAATAATAAGTTTATTTTTACTGACCCCACACACTTGGAGCGATTCTTGAAGGCCAAGACTCAAAACAGTAGGTATAAATTTAGTTAAAGGAGTTAGGGTTGTATTAAATGTTAAAGACATGCAGCAGTCAGGAAACTCCTCCTGTACCCCTAGATGTGGGCTAGGAAATGAAATCTGTTATGTATGTACAATTTGAATTGTTTAAAATATTTTTGGTAATCGTTGGTTTATTACATTTGTAATTAAATGTTATAACTCAATAAAATATAAATTAAAAAAAAAAGGTGAGGTAAAGGAGGCTATTTTAGCCAAAAAAACATCCTTCAAAAATTGGAAGAAGGATCCATCTGAAGAAAATAGGATAAAACATAAGCATTGTCAAGTTAAGTGTAAAACATTGATAAGACAGGAGAAGAGAGAATTTGAAATGAAGTTGCCCATAGAGGCAAAAAACTCATAATAAAAACTTTTTAAAATATATCCGAAGCAAGAAACCTGTGAGGCAGTCTGTTGGACCATTAGATGACCGAGGGGTTAAAGGGGCTCTTAGGGAAGATAAGGCCATTGCAGAAAGAATAAATGAATTCTTTGCTTCCGTGTTTACTAATGAGGATGTTGGGGAGATACCAGTTCCTGAGATGGTTTTCAGGGGTGATGAGTCAGACAAACTGAACGAAATCACTGTGAACTTGGAAGATGTAGTAGGCCAGATTGACAAACTAAAGAGTAGCAAATCACCTGGACCAGATGGTATGCATCCTAGGATACTGAAGGAACTAAAAAATTAGATTTCTGATCTATTAGTTAAAATTTGTAACCTATCATTAAAATCATCCATTGTACCTGGAGGGTGGCCAATGTAACCCCAATATTTAAAAAAGGCTCCAGGGGCGAACCGGGTAACTATAGACCAGTGAGCCTGACTTCAGTGCCAGGAAAAATAGTGGAAACTATTCTCAAGATCAAAATCGTAGAGCATATAGAAAGACATGGTTTAATGGAACACAGTCAACATGGATTTACCCAAGGGAAGTCTTGCCTAACAAATCAGCTTCATTTTTTTGAAGGGGTTAATAAATATGTGGATAAAGATGTAGTATATTTGAATTTTCAGAAGGCATTTGACAGTCCCTCATGAGAGGCTTCTAAGAAAACTAAAAAGTCATGGGATAGGAGGCGATGTCCTTTTGTGGATTACAAACTGATTAAAAGACAGGAAACAGAGAGTAGGATTAAATGGTCAATTATCTCAGTGGAAAAGGGTAAACAGTGTAGTGCCTCAGGGATCTGTATTTGGACCGGTGCTTTTTAATGTATATATAGATCTGGAAAGGAATATGACGAGTGAGGTTATCAAATTTGCGGATGATACAAAATTATTCAGAGTAATTAAATCACAAGCGGATTGTGATACATTACAGGAGGACCTTGCGACTGGGAGATTGGGCATCTAAATGGCAGATGAAATTGAATGTGGACAAGTGCAAGGTGCTGCATATAGGGAAAAATAACCCTTGCTGTAGTTACACAATGTTAGGTTCCATATTAGAAGCTACCACCCAGGAAAAAGATCTAGGCATCATAGTGGTTAATACTTTAAAATCGTTGGCTCAGTGTGCTGCAGCAGTCAAAAAAGCACAGAATGTTAGGAATTATTAGGAAGGGAATGGTTAATAAAACCGAAAATGTCATAATGCCTCTATATCGCTCCTTAAATACTGTGTACAATTCTGGTCGCCGCATCTCAAAAAAGATATAGTTGCGATGGAAAAAGTACAGAGAAGGGCAACCAAAATGATAAAGGGAATGGAACAGCTCCCCTATGAAGAAAGGCTGAAGAGGTTAGGGCTGTTCAGCTTGAGAAGAGACGGCTGAGGGGGGATATGATAGAGGTCTTTAAGATCATGAGAGGTCTTGAACGAGTAGATGTGAATCGGTTAATTACACTTTCGAATAATAGAAGGACTAGAGGGCATTCCATGAAGTTAGCAAGTAGCACATTTAAGACTAATCGGAGAAAATTCTTTTTCACTCAACGCACTATAAAGCTCTGGAATTTGTTGCCAGAGGATGTGGTTAGTGCAGTTAGTATAGCTGGGTTCAAAAAAGGTTTGGATAAGTTCTTGGAGGAGAAGTCCATTAATGGCTATTAATCAAGTTTACTTAGGGAATAGCCACTGCTATTAATTGCATCAGTAGCATGGGATCTTCTTAGTGTTTGGGTAATTGCCAGGTTCTTGTGGCCTGGTTTGGCCTCTGTTGGAGACAGGATGCTGGGCTTAATGGACCCTTGGTCTGTCCCAGCATGGCAATTTCTTATGTTCTTAACTGCATGTTCTCTTTTGAAATCTTTTAAGGAAAATATGTAAAATGAGCAATATTTTCATGTTTAATGATGAATTAATATTTAGTGATAGCAGGAATTCAGTATTTTGGCTTTTCATGAGTCTTTTATCAAACTTATTTATTCTGATACGCATGTTGTGTCTGTAAGCCTCTGTTTTTATATCTTGTGTACAAATCGTCTGTCTGGAAATCTTCTGTATGTGTGGTATGTGTGCATTTGTCTGAAACTGAAGTTCAAATCTTTATCTCCTTTGGTATGTATGCGAATATTTTGCAGCTGTCTGTCTTTCTTCATTATGTTCTTATATTATTCTGCAAGGATTGCAGGGGCATCGGTCATATGTTGTATAGTGACCCAATCACCTAGCAGGACAAGGTAAGACAAGCTTTCTATGGTTCTTCAGAAGGAGGTAAAGGTGGAAAGATTTGAACATGGGCTGATCATCTGCTGGCTATATCAAGTGACATACCCAGAAGCTTCCAGATGATTACATCAGAGGTTGTTAATACTTGATCCTTAGTTGTAGACTATTGTCAGAAAAGATCTTTTGTTGGTGATGCCCTTCTTACAGATTAGTTTTCCAGTATTCAGTTCTCCAATGGACAGGCTTTGCTTTGGGCAGGGAAAGGTTACAGTCTCATATAATTTCTTCAACCAGAACATACAATATTCCCATGCATTATATAATAATTCAGCACAAAATACTTCAATCATCTTACAGCGAGAGGATGCGGGGAAAGTGTTTTATTATTGGTGGCCTGGACCTGACATTTTTTCTTTTCATTTTGTTTTGCATTTTTTTTGCTTTTTAATTTCATATGGTTTTTTTTTTGTTTGTTTTAAATAAATGAAAAGAAACAAAACATATGAAAAGAAGAAAAACAACAAAACAAAACAAAATGAAAATACTTCTTGTGCACACAGAAAAAAAGGTGACTCTCCTTTTAGGAACATTTTTCAGGCACAACTGTTGCATCAGTGACCTTATGACTGGGAATTACTAAAAGGTAAATTCAATCAAAACCACCTGTGACTATAAACCATTTCAGATTACAATGATAAAACATAAAGAGAGTTACTAGAGAAAGAAACTGGCTTCCTCACTTATTACTAGAGTCTTTCTATAGCTGCAAACTACTGTTTGTCTCCCTCACATTATTATAAATACATCACACAGATTGCCCCATCCTTTTAATCTATAACTATTTATACCTGTGAAATCAGTAATGGATGGCATAATCTATCCTGCAATTTATTTCTATGTTTCGGCAACATCATGTTTAGTTCATTTTGTACTGATCTGATGAAATAATAAAACTTGGAAGAGGCAAATAAAAAGGTTGCACCTATAACTTGCTTGTTGACTCTTTTTTGCATACCTAAGTCAACAAACCTAGGAATGGCACTACTTTAATTACTCCTAATTGCAATATTCATATATGAACTTCATTTGCTTGCTAAACACTTTCCATTAGTCTTTGTAAAGATAAGTGTCAAGCATTAGATATTACCAGTATTGAGCATTAGCAGTTAACAGAAAATGCAGAAAAATGTGATTTATTATAGGATAACAACAGGATTGTTCTACTGTGAAGTAATTCTTAACCATTATTGCTTATGCTTACCATCAGTCTTTGCATTGATAATGGAGCAATACCTTTACCTAGAGTAATCAAAGCGAAGCTTTGCTATTTTTAGAAAAAAAGAAAATAATCATAGCCACAGTCATTCTTCTCCCAGTTCTGCTTTTCACTGTTTCAAACTAACCATCCCCTTTTCACGCAACAGCTCTAACCTCAGCAGTTCTCACCCTCTTGTGTCTTCTGGCCATGTTTGTGTCCAGAGCTATTAGACTTGCAGGTCAAGGCTGATCACAATCTGCTAGTTAAACACAGGACAGGCTATCTCAGGTTGTTTGTCATGCTTTTTACCTGTGTGTATTAAAATGGATACCTTTTTTTTAAAATAGTGTTTCTACTTAAATTTTCCCAAATGAGAATTTTTCTTGCTGGTAGATTTTAAATTTACTAAGAAAACATAAATAAGAAACCAATATTATCTTAGGGAAGATAATTTGTATAACAAATTTTCACAACGCATAATTAAACTCTGAAATTCATTGCCAGAGGATGTGGTTACGGTGGTTAGTATAACTGGGTTTAAAAAAGGTTTGGATAAGTTACTAGAGCATAAGTCTATAAACTGCTATTAATCAATAAGGATAAGTAGCTTGTGATCTATTCATTTAAAGTTTGGGTACTTGCCAGATACTTGTGACTTGGTTGGCCACTGTTGGACACCGGTTACTGGGCTTGATAGACACTTGGTCTGACCAAGCATGGCATCTCTTATGTTCTATGTTCTTATAATTTATGCATTTCAAATACCCATTGGGTCCAATATTCAAAGATATCTAGTTATCTAAGGGGGTCATTTTCTATCCGTATTGCACGCGAAAAGGGACTTTTCGCACGTGAATAGTCCCTTTTCGCATGCGATACCTTGATGGGGCGGAGTCAGGACCAGAAGAGGAGGAGTCGGGGCGGCATCAGGGCGGACGCGGCGGTAACTTCACTGGCGGCGATAAGGTAAGACCTGTTATCTCCGCCAGTAGCGTGCCTAATAGCACCACCTTTCACGATGGCGCTATTGGGTGCGAAAGCCAGCAGCGATAACATCGCAGTGGTGCGATCCCTGCCGGCTTTCACAGGCCCGCCCCCCCGCTTCGCCTCCCGCCCCCTGTTACCACGGGATTCACAAATCTGTGCGACAATAGAAAATCCAGCCCTAAGTTAGGGCCTGATTCATCATAACATTTCCAATAGACACAGAATGGGAGAAATGCCTTAGTGAATCAGGCCCTTAGCCGGATATAATTTATCTGGCTAGAAGAGATATTCAGTGGCATGGCTATGCCGTTGAATATACTCAGATAAGTTCTAATTAGCTGGTTAAGTTATATCCAGCTAACTTTAGACCTGTTATCAAGCAGGTCTAACATACTTGGTTAACTTAACTAGATAAGTCTGAATATCGGAACTTATCTGGTTAAGTTAATAAAATAAGTAGCTCCACTCCAATCCACCTACTGCCCACTCCCAATATATCCAGCTATCTACTTAGCCAGATAAATACATATCCAGCTAAGTGGCGGCCACTGAACATAGCTGGATAATCAGTGGCTGCCACCTAGCTGGATAAGTCCCTATATATCCGGCTAAATAGTGCTAAATATTGACCTGCCCAGGGTGAATTCTGAAAACATTTAAGTGCATAAAATTAGCATATATGTGTGTGTAAGTAGCTTGTATTCATGTACACACTATTTTATAAACATCAAACACACATGCATATTTTCAGTCTCACTTGGACGTTTCTGAGTGAAAAAGAGCATGATTTAGGGATGTTTCAGGGCATGGCCAAGAGCTACGTGTACAAGTTGTTATTTTCTTAAGAGACTTACGTATATACATTTGGCAACTTATTTACATAATTGTACACCTGCTAATAATCTTGCACAATTGATATCACACTTGTCTATTGTTTACTATTGGTTGGATGGGAGGTCTAGGTAAACTGGGGGAGATCAGAGTAAAGAACTAGGAAGGTCTTGATGACATTGTGTAGGATTGGGTGAACTGGTAGAGGTTTCAGCAAACAGGTGATTTCAATTATGTGCATAGGTTTAAAAATATACCGCCTTCTGCACGTAAGCAGGGTTTTACATGAGCAAATCAATTTTTTGTGCATAAAATTTATTTAAAAACTTTTATATACCGGTATTGGTATGCATACATCATACCGGTTTACAATGTAACTTTAAAGGCAGAAATTACAATGAACAGGGAGGGCGAACAAGGAGGAATATACAAAGAGCAGGAGGTGGAGGAATTAAAGCAATAAATAAAACTGCAACGGACTATTTACAGGAATATACAAGGCGTAGGCAAGATACTTGCGGAAGTCAGTGTACTTAATCAGGGTAGGCTTGTATGTTTTTAAAATAAGTAGGAAAAGTATACGCTTTCAATGCATTGCAGATATTCACGTATATGTTATTAGTTGTGATAATTGTGGGTGGATCCTTGGGCCGGTGGCAGATGACCTCGCCCCCGGGGGAAGATCCCGAGAGGAGCCACCGGTCAGGCTCAGAGTTAGGAGACAGACACACACTAGATCTTTTATTAGACTGTATAGTGAACCACCAGAGGTGGCAGTAGTGAGCTGGAAGAGCCCGGCTGGGCTGTAGTCCTTCAGGCACTGGAACAGCGATCCCAGGATGGCTGAGCTGTAGAGAAACTGAATATAGTGAGTAGGCAGAGTATGCAGAGTTCAGGATCAGAACCTTGATGGTAACACTCACACAATAGTCTCTTGAAGCAGCCCAGAGGCTGGAATGAAGTAGGCCCTCGAGGAGCGAGTACCTGGTTCCAGGGAAAGCTCTGAGAGAGAGATGGTAACTCACTGGTGTTGTAGGCAGAGGTGACTTCCTGGCAGAAGTAGTATTCGGTAGCAGGTCCGTGAACGTGGGCCCTCAAGGAGCGAGTACCGGTTCCAGACTGCGACCTGAAAAGCAAGAGAGAGAGCGAGGCCCCCGAGGAGCAGGTACCCCTGGAAAAGTCAGAGGAGGCAGAGTAGCAAGGTATGCAGAGAGCGAATCCCATCCGCAGCGATACCCGGAGGAAGCCCTTGCTAACTCGAATAGCTAGCAAAAACGAAGACCTTAAGTATCCGGTGAGGATGACATCATCATGACATTTCCTCCTGCTACACGCGGCGACCGAAGACCTGCGCGACCGGCGCCGGAGCCCCACCGGGGGGAAGGTCAGGTCAGTGCTCGGCCTCCCCACCCGGGGGACCCCAACGCCAGCCGCGCGCGCCGAGGCCCAATCCGGCGGACACCACGAGGTAAAGCGCTAAGGCCCGCCCAAATCAGAAACTTACCAGCCAACCAGAGAAAGCCCGACAGGGCTTTAAATCCCGACTGCAGGCGCCATTACCTCCTTTTCCTCCTGCTACACGCGGCGACCGAAGACCTGCGCGACCGGCGCCGGAGCCCCACCGGGGGAAGGTCAGGTCAGTGCTCGGCCTCCCCACCCGGGGGACCCCAACGCCAGCCGCGCGCGCCGAGGCCCAATCCGGCGGACACCACGAGGTAAAGCGCTAAGGCCCGCCCAAATCAGAAACTTACCAGCCAACCAGAGAAAGCCCGACAGGGCTTTAAATCCCGACTGCAGGCGCCATTACCTCCTTTTCCTCCTGCTACACGCGGCGACCGAAGACCTGCGCGACCGGCGCCGGAGCCCCACCGGGGGAAGGTCAGGTCAGTGCTCGGCCTCCCCACCCGGGGGACCCCAACGCCAGCCGCGCGCGCCGAGGCCCAATCCGGCGGACACAACTCGACGAAAAGATATAAAAAGACAAACTAAAAGATTAAAAAAGCAGGGACACACGCTAAGACCCGCCCATAAATAATATAGCTAGCCAACCAGTTAAAGCTCAGCAGAGCTTTAAATCCCACCCAGCTAGGCGTCGCGCGCCGTGCGTCGCACGCCGAAGGAGCACGACAAAGGGGCTTGCCCCTTTGTGTGCCCCTTCGTGTGAACCTGAGCACAACAAGAAACCACCTATGCTAAACGACTCTGCCACACAACCCAGCCTACACTACAGAAGCACGCTACATCAACGTTATCCAATCCATTTGTCCAGCGACCTCATTCTCCAGGGCCCATACACATAACAGCCTTTCCAACACTCACAAGCTGCTCCAGCATGTAATCAGACTCTCCAGCATTCATCCAGCATTCTCCAGCACTCATCCAGCCCCCAGCGTCTCCAGCATTCATCCAGCCTCTCCAGCCTCTCCAGCATTCATCCAGCATTCTCCAGCACTCATCCAGCCTCCAGCCTCTCCAGCATTCTCCAGCACTCATCCAGCCTCCAGCCTCTCCAGCATTCATCCAGCATTCTCCAGCACTCATCCAGCCTCCAGCCTTTCCAGCATTCATCCAGCATTCTCCAGCACTCATCCAGCCTCCAGCCTCTCCAGCATTCACCCAGCCTCCAGCCTCTCCAGCATTCATCCAGCCTCTCCAGCATTCATCCAGCATTCTCCAGCACTCATCCAGCCTCCAGCCTCTCCAGCATTCATCCAGCATTCTCCAGCACTCATCCAGCCTCCAGCCTCTCCAGCATTCTCCAGCACTCATCCAGCCTCCAGCCTCTCCAGCATTCATCCAGCATTCTCCAGCACTCATCCAGCCTCCAGCCTTTCCAGCATTCTCCAGCACTCATCCAGCCTCCAGCCTCTCCAGCATTCACCCAGCCTCCAGCCTCTCCAGCATTCATCCAGCCTCTCCAGCATTCATCCAGCATTCTCCAGCACTCATCCAGCCTCCAGCCTCTCCAGCATTCATCCAGCCTCCAGCCTCTCCAGCATTCTCCAGCACTCATCCAGCCTCCAGCCTCTCCAGCATTCATCCAGCATTCTCCAGCACTCATCCAGCCTCCAGCCTCTCCAGCATTCACCCAGCCTCCAGCCTCTCCAGCATTCACCCAGCCTCTCCAGCATTCATCCAGCATTCTCCAGCACTCATCCAGCCTCCAGCCTCTCCAGCATTCATCCAGCATTCTCCAGCACTCATCCAGCCTCCAGCCTCTCCAGCATTCTCCAGCACTCATCCAGCCTCCAGCCTCTCCAGCATTCATCCAGCATTCTCCAGCACTCATCCAGCCTCCAGCCTTTCCAGCATTCATCCAGCATTCTCCAGCACTCATCCAGCCTCCAGCCTCTCCAGCATTCACCCAGCCTCCAGCCTCTCCAGCATTCATCCAGCCTCTCCAGCATTCATCCAGCATTCTCCAGCACTCATCCAGCCTCCAGCCTCTCCAGCATTCACCCAGCCTCCAGCCTCTCCAGCATTCACCCAGCCTCTCCAGCATTCATCCAGCATTCTCCAGCACTCATCCAGCCTCCAGCCTCTCCAGCATTCATCCAGCATTCTCCAGCACTCATCCAGCCTCCAGCCTCTCCAGCATTCTCCAGCACTCATCCAGCCTCCAGCCTCTCCAGCATTCATCCAGCATTCTCCAGCACTCATCCAGCCTCCAGCCTTTCCAGCATTCATCCAGCATTCTCCAGCACTCATCCAGCCTCCAGCCTCTCCAGCATTCACCCAGCCTCCAGCCTCTCCAGCATTCATCCAGCCTCTCCAGCATTCATCCAGCATTCTCCAGCACTCATCCAGCCCTCCAGCCTCTCCAGCATTCATCCAGCATTCTCCAGCACTCATCCAGCCTCCAGCCTCTCCAGCATTCTCCAGCACTCATCCAGCCTCCAGCCTCTCCAGCATTCATCCAGCATTCTCCAGCACTCATCCAGCCTCCAGCCTCTCCAGCATTCACCCAGCCTCCAGCCTCTCCAGCATTCACCCAGCCTCTCCAGCATTCACCCAGCCTCTCCAGCCTCTCCAGCATTCATCCGGCCTCTCCAGCCACTCCAGCATTCATCCAGCCTCTCCAGCATTCATCCAGCCTCTCCGGCATTCATCCAGCCTCTCCAGCATTCAGTCAGCCTCTCCAGCTTTCTCTCAGCATTTTCCAGCATTCAGTCCAGCATTCAGTCAACCTCACCAATACTTAGCCCAGCATCTTCAATATCGAAACATTGCTCCCAACCAACTGAACCACAACAATGCACCTCTGCACCATACCCAAAATCTGGCATAACCTCAGAAAGCACAAAAACTGCAATTCATCACATCGCACGACAACAAAGGCTTTTACCAATAATGATATCACCTATAACACAAATCTTAGGACTCTCTTTATTTACATTAACTCTATTCAATGCTCAGTCTCTTTCCAAAAAAATGGACATCCTCAGTGACTATCTCATAGAAGTCAACCCAGATATCTGTGCAATTACAGAGACATGGCTAAAACACACAGATACTGTACTTACAAATCAACTGCCCATTCAATCTTATGACTTATTTTCTGTCCCCAGACCCAAAAAAAGAGGTGGGGGACTCCTCCTTGCAGCAAAAAAAGGACTTAATATAACTTTACAACTTACCAACGCCTCCACCAAACTAGAATTCTCCCTCTTTAAATCGGATCAAATCCAAATAGCCTTAGTCTACGCCCCACCAGGTACCCTAGAACTGGATCCCTCCCCACTGATCGAACTTATAGCTAAACACATAAACACTGAAAAACCTGCTATAATCCTCGGAGACTTTAATTTACATGTAGACGCTACTCCACAATCTATCAACTGCCAAACCTTTCTTTCCTCACTCAACCACTTGGGCTTCGCTCAAATTATCAACAGTCCTACCCACAAGGCAGGCCACACTTTGGACCTCATCTTTATTAACGAACTCTTCAACATTTACACCAACCCCACTTGTTTACCAGTTCCATGGTCAGACCACAGAGTCATCCACACAACCCTTAGGATCAACAAACCTCCACCTCAAATCACTACCAAATCCACCATCCAATTCAGGAAACCTTGCTCTCTAGACATACTCAGTGAAAAGATGTCCGAAGCTTTAAATCAACTTGACCTCACAGACGCAACAACTGCTACCACCTCTTGGATCAATATTAACAATAAAATTGCAGATAAAATCTGCCCAACCACAACTAAAACCATACAACCTACATTAGACAATAGAAAACCTTGGTTTACAGCCGAACTTAAATCCCTCAAACAATCTCTTAGAAAAAAAGAGCAAAGCTGGAGAAAAAACTCATCCACTTCGACACAAACCATCTACAAATCCCACCTCAACTCCTACAGGAATACTATCCTTAGAACAAAGAAAGAATTCTATGCAAAAAAAATACACAACTTCATTTTCGACTCAAAGGCCCTTTTTTCTTACGTCTCCTCTCTAACCAAACCATCTCCTCTCACGATCCCAGACCACCAAGCGCTCAACAAAGCTAACGAGCTAGCCAACTACTTCAAGACAAAAATCACTAACCTTACCCATTCAATTACATCCAATAGCCCCACCTTAACACACCATCTAACAACAGTGCCGCAACAAAACACAAGCTTGGACTCATTCGAGCTCACTTCTTCACTGGAGATCGAAAATACACTCAAAAAACTAAAACCATCCTCACACCCATCAGACCCATTACCAACAAATCTCCTCATTGCCATACCAAACACCATCTCAAAACCAATAGCAGAAATTATCAACACATCCCTGTCTCAAGGCTCAGTTCCTAACCAGTTAAAATTGGCAATCCTGAAACCGTTACTGAAGAAACCAAATGCTTCTCCATCAGACCCAGCTAACTTCCGACCGATTGCAAACTTACCACTCATCGCCAAACTGATGGAAAAAATTGTCAACAAGCAACTGTCAGAATATCTGGAAGATCATAACATTCTATCCCCAGCTCAATATGGCTTCCGAAAACGACTAAACACCGAATCTCTCTTATTATCGCTCACTGATACCATCCTCGTGAACCTGGAGAAAAAACAATCTTACCTGCTGGTTCTACTTGATCTTTCTGCGGCGTTTGATACAGTAAAACATACTACACTTATAGACCAACTAACTAATATAGGGATCAAAGGCACAGCTCTCAAATGGTTTCACTCCTTCCTAAGCAACAGATTCTACAAAGTAAGGATAAACAACAAAGAATCGCATCCAATCCTTACAGAGCAAGGAGTCCCGCAAGGATCCTCACTTTCTCCCACCCTATTCAATATCTACCTCCTCCCTCTCTGCCACCTACTCTCAAACCTCAAGCTTACCCATTACCTCTATGCAGACGACATTCAAATCCTTCTCCCGATTACAGAATCCCTTCAAAAAACCATCACTTACTGGAACGAATGCCTACAGCCCATTAAGGAATTACTCTCAAGCCTCAACCTAGTATTGAATGCCAATAAAACCGAAATGCTCATTGTCTCTCAGGATCCTCTCACAATCTCCTCTAGCTTCTCTCTACCAAACGCTAATAACATGTTCTCACCGGACGTCAGAAACCTTGGAGCATGGCTTGACAATCATCTTAACCTAAAAAAGTTCGTAAACAATACCACGAAGGACTGCTTTTACAAACTGCAAGTCCTCAAAAAACTTAAACCCCTCCTTTATTTCTCCGACTTCAGGCTAGTACTTCAATCCATAATATTATCAAAGCTCGACTATTGCAACTCCCTGCTACTAGGTCTACCCAACAACACGATCAAACCATTACAGATGGTACAGAATTCTGCTGCCAGAATTCTAACAAGCACTAACAAAAAAGATCACATCACCCCAATCCTTAGTAATCTACATTGGCTTCCCATTAAACAAAGGATACTCTATAAGGTACTCACAATCATCCACAAAGCGACAAACAAAATAGCTCCCATCACGTTAAGCTTTCAACTCCAACCGCACACATCTTCCAGACCTATCAGAAGCGCTTACAAAGGATCACTGCATGCCCAACAAGTAAAATCATCTCTGAGCAAAAGAGCGCTATCCTTAGCAGGCCCCCACCAGTGGAACATGCTCCCCCCAAATCTAAGACTTGAACCCAATCATCAAGAGTTCAAAAAAAGGCTAAAGACTCTTCTTTTCCAACAAGCCTTCCCAGACTCACAATTCTACCAAGACGGAAAGTCTTCCAAATAAGAAGTATCCCCTAATTATGGTCACCATACCAAATCCTACCTTCAGGTCTCTGCAAATAAGAAGTATCCTCTTCAAATCCTCTGCAAATCCTCTTCAAATCCTCTGCAAATAAGAAGTATCCTCTTCCAAATAAGAAGTATCCCCTAATTATGGTCACCATACCAAGTCCTACCTTCAGGTCTCTGCAACTGGACAACAATCTTTGAGTTCTAAAAATTAATCTTATTTATATTTTCCTCTGCAACTGGACTACAATTTCTAAGTTCAAAATTCATTTTATCTTATTATTTATATTTGGCATGGTTAATATGTCACTATATCCAAGTTAAATATTTAAATTATACAGTTTATATTACATAATTTTATTAATTACAAGTAAAACTATTCTATATTATTTATTATCATTATGTTAAATTGTCATCCAGTTATAATGTTCCATATGTACCACTGTTCTATGTAAAGCCCCCTTATCTCTGTTGGGCAGTTTATCGTTATATGTAAACCGGAGTGATTTATAGTCTCTATAAGAACCTCGGTATATAAAAATTAAAAATAAATAAAAATAAATCTCAGGGGGACACCCCTGAGGTTCGCGCAAGAGCTGGTACTTGAGTCGGGGCCGTGCCGCGCACATGCCCTTAGCTTCAGGAGAACATGGTGGAAGGCAGCATCTAGCCGGTCCGGGGACGCCGGAGGAGGTCGGCAAGATGACGCCGCGGCAGCCAAACTTCCATCAACCAAAGAGGGAGTTGCAAAAGAGGTAAGGTAGGCGGAGTGGAGACGTCGGGCAGGGACGGTCGCAACAGTGTAAGGTGACATACACGTATTTCGTAATCAGAGTATTAGTAATAGATCTCTGCATGGTCATATATGCGCATATATGGGGCCATGCAAGTTATTTAAAAATTATACTCATAGGGGCGGATTTTCAGAGCCCTGCTCGCCTAAATCCGCCCAAAACCGGGCGGATTTAGGCGAGCAGGGCCCTGCGCGCCGGGAAGCCTATTTTACATAGGCCTACTGGCGCGCGCAGAGCCCCGGGACTCGCGTAAGTCCCGGGGTTCTCCGAGGGGGCGTGTTGGGGCGTGTCGGGGGCGGGTCCGGTCGTCGCGGCGTTTCGGGGGCGTGTCGGCAGCGTTTTGGGGGCGGGTACGGGGGCGTGGCTACGGCCCAGGGTGGTCCGGGGGCGTGGCCTCGCCCTCCGTACCCGCCCCCAGGTCGCGGCCCGGCGCGCAAGAGGCCCGCTGGCGCGTGGGGATTTACGCCTCCCTCTGGGAGGCGTAAATCCCCCGACAAAGGTAAGGGGGGGGTTTAGACAGGGCCGGGCGGGTGGGTTAGGTAGGGGAAGGGAGGGGAAGGTGAGGGGAGGGCAAAGGAACGTTCCCTCCGAGGCCGCTCCGATTTCGGAGCGGCCTTGGAGGGAACGGGGGTAGGCTGCGCGGCTTGGCGCGCGCCGGCTATACAAAATCCATAGCCTTGCGTGCGCCGATCCAGGTTTTTAGCAGATACGCGCGGCTCCGCGCGTATCTATTAAAATCCAGCGTACTTTTGTTTGCGCCTGGAGCGCAAACAAAAGTAGGCTATTCGCGCTCCTTTTAAAATCCGCCCCCATAATTTACACCAATTTTCAAAATGAATTTATGTGCATAAGTTCACTTTCAAAATGATCCACAATAACTACATACACTCACCCACACAAAATTATACCTAATCCTTGCAGGGCATAATTTGTGTGAGTTAATTTATACACAGGGCCTGATTTCAAAAAGCATTTACTTGCTTAAAATTGGGTTTTTCTTGTGTAAATGCACTTCAAAAGTGGGCTTTTGAAAATTACTACAATATTTGCCATTGAATTGTCCATAGGATTTCCTCACGTAAGTGCACTTTACATGCATAAATGGCTTTTGAAAATTGCTACGATAGTAGTCACATTTGCACATGTAAATCCTTTTGAAAATTCATCGGTATACTTTTTAAAATCAAAAGGGATGCATGTAATTCCCAGATCTGCCCCATGAATTGCAATTGTACAGGGTGGCCCACGGAAAGGTAGCCCGTCTCCAATACCAGTGCCACGCAGGCAGGCTACTTTTCCGTGGGCCACCTTGTATAACAAGCCAACGCATACATCAGTGTTTCATGCATGTAAATAGCTTTGAAAATTATCTCCAATCAGGGGCGGATTGTGGTAAAATAGTGACCCTGGGGATTTTTCTCCATACTGGCCCATGGGTATCCAATTACACATACAATATAATTTACATATATAATTTACATATATATGCACACACCCCTTAAAACATAAAAAAAAGCAACCCGGCTCGCACATGTCATAAAATCCATGGTCCCAAATACAGAATAAAAAAAGAGACCATGAAGCATAAATAGAAACCTGCAGACAAAATATGAAAAGGAAACTGCAACAAGACAGACACTGTATGTAGTGCAACTTGAGGGGGGAGAGACCCACAAACTAGCTCCTCTCTCTCTCACAGGCACACACTCTAACATGGACATGTTCTCTGTCATATATGCACCTCACTCACTCTTACATGCATGCTCTCTTATGCATGCCCTCCTATTCACATACATGCTCTGCCTCAAGCACTATTACCCTTTCTCTCCTGCACTCTCTCATGCACTCCCTCCTCTCTTATACACACACACACACACGTTGCCTCACCAGGGTTATCTCTCTCTCACTTTCCTTCTGCTACCAGCTGGGTGGGATTTATTTATTTGGTTACCAGCCCTCCTTCTCTCCCCCGCTCCTTCTACCTTTGGCAGTGATGGCCCCTACCAATTCTCTCCCTGTCTTCCATGCCAGGCCTAATTCTGTCCTTTCTACTCACCCACACACCTTCTTTCCCTTTCCTTCCCACCCATCCAATATTCTTCCTCTTCTTAGGTTGTCTTTCTGCTGGGGGGAGGAGAGAGCCTTGCTAGCACCCATCTTCTTTATGTTCTCTCCCTCCACTCACCTCTCATATTCCCTCCTGCACATTCACTTCCTTCCCACCTTTCCCTCTCTGTTGTGGCTCAATAAAAACTTCCCAAGTTTTCTCATCCAAAACAGCTAACTTCCCTCCCAATCAGTTTTCAAAACAAAGATCCTTTAAGTTTGAAATAATTTATTGCAGAGATAATTTCCTATTACTCACAATTATTGCTTCCAGACGCATATGCTTCTAACAGAGATCTTTGTAGCTGGAGATAGGCAGGAGAAGGGAGACAGAGTTCCTTGGGATGCAGGGTAAGAAGACGAGGGTTTGAAGCTGATTAGTCTTTTAGGGTTAAAGTGGTAGGAGGAATGTAAAAAGCTATTCGTGTAACACAGGTTACAAGCACGTGTGGCTTCTACATGGCATGGCTGAGACTGACTCACAGTCTTGGAGAGTGATTACAGGGAAAGTCCCCACAGGCTGGGGCCAGGGGTGAGAACCAATGGAAGCGAGCCTAGGATCCATGTGGCACAGGGGGAACGTGAGGGGCAGTCCCTTCAGCCAATAAGGCACTTAAGAAGACCAAAGTTAGATTGAGAGAGCAGGCAGATCCTTTCCCAATGGGAGGAGCAGAGGGGAGGGGGCTTCTGTTAAAGGCAAACTCCCTTTAAAGGCAAGGCTCCCAGACTTTTATCCTGGGTTACAGAAAGTGTCACAGTGTCAAGACTTCTCAGAAGGGAGGGGCTGTAGTAAACACAGGTGGGCTGCAATGTATACAGACACAAACATGTACCCTTTACTGGGGACAGAACACTCAGGTCGATCCAGTAAGGCCGCGGTAAAAACAGTGAGGTAGTGTCAGGCGCACCCTTCCTCCCCGCACGCACAGTTCTCTTCACTAACTCCCCGATACTCTCCTCTAATCGCATGCAAATGCATGCCGCGGCTGTGAAGCGTTAGGGAAGGGTTATGCCCGCGCAACCCATTTTACTGTATAGGCGCTGTAACAGCGCCTATACAGTAACCTGGGTGCGCTGGTACCTGTCATTTCAAATGACATTTGAAATGACAGGTACCAGGAAGTGTAAAAAAGTTTAAAAAGTGTAAAAAACAAAAAACCTGTGTGTTATATAAAAAAATAAAACAATTTTAAATACCTGTCGGAGGGCCGTGGGTCCAGGCGGCCGGTGGGCGGCGGGCAGCCATCAGCGGCATCCGGTAGTCCCTTCTCCCTTCCCCCTCACTCCCCTGCCTGGATGAGCGCCAAAATCGCATGGGCGGGGCGGCAGCGGGGGGGGGGGGCGGCAGCAGGATCCGGGAGCGGCGGGTAGGCAGCAGCGGGGTCCGGGGGGGCAGCGGCAGCGGGGTCCGGGGGTGGCAGCGAGATCCGGGGAGCGAGCAGCGGCAGCATGTTCGATCGGGCAGGCAGGTAGGTGGCAAAGTAAAGATGGCCGCCTGCACGGGAAAATCGTGCAATTGGCCGCTGAAGACGTGACGTCACACCCCGTGATGCCAAATGTCGTGATGTCACGTCTTCAGCGGCCAATTGCACGATTTTCCCGTGCAGGCGGCCATCTTTACTTTGCCACCTACCTGCCTGCCCGATCGAACACGCTGCCGCTACTCGCTCCCCGGATCTCACTGCCACCCCCGGACCCCGCTGCTGCCTACCCGCCACTCCCGGATCCTGCTGCCGCCCCCCCCCCCCCCCCCCGGTGCCGACCCGCCCATGTGATTTTGGCGCTCATCCAGGCAGGGGAGGGAGGGAGGAAGAGAGAAGGGACTACCGGATGCCGCTGATGGCTGCCCGCCGCCCACCGGCCGCCTGGACCCACGGCCCTCCGACAGGTATTTAAAATTGTTTTATTTTTTTATATAACACACAGGTTTTTTGTTTTTAACACTTTTTACACTTACCATAGCAGGCCCGAGCCTTGCTACTTTTTCGTTTGTTTTTTTTTTGCTTCGGGAGGAGGGGACCGGACGGGGCTGCAGGAGACCGGACGGGACCAGGGCGGGTAAGCAATGTTTTTACACTACACTACACTACACTAACTCCTACTAGGGGGAGGCGGTAAACTAGCAGGTTAAGGCCGCGGCAGAACAGCGGGTTACGGAGGAGATAATATCAGCGCCCGTTACAGTATCGCAGGGGAATAGCTAATTCCTTCATTATACAGCTTTTTCGTTCATTTACATGCCGGGTGCGGAAAGGGTTATGCGTCTGTTTTCAGAAGCGATACGGACGCGTGAAACTGGAGACTGTATCGCCGAATTGCCTTGCGCGCCCGAATTGTGCGCTACGAGCACGTTACAGACGGGCAATCCTCGAGCGGACGATACTGGATCGACCTGACTGTCATCTCTCCCTCTCTTCATTTAAGCCTCATATTCCATACCTTCTGCCTTCTTTTCCCTTTCTCATTCACTCCACTCATTCTCTCAATCTTCTCACTCCCTTCACCTCGCTTACTCTCTCATCCTGTCCCTTCCCTTCTTCCTTAACTCAGTTGTCTTTCGCGGGGGACCAGGGCCTGGCCTTCTTACCAGCGGCTTT
The DNA here is from genome assembly GCF_901001135.1 of Rhinatrema bivittatum. Lineage (NCBI taxonomy): Eukaryota > Metazoa > Chordata > Amphibia > Gymnophiona > Rhinatrematidae > Rhinatrema > Rhinatrema bivittatum. The sequence goes on along the minus strand of NC_042618.1, from coordinate 401,240,097 downwards.
TCCTTGCAGCGGCCCGAGTCCCGGCACTCTTTTTTCTTGTTGGGGCCTGGCCTTCCTCCCAGCAGCACTTCCTTGCAGCGGCATCAAGTCCCAGCACTTTTCTTCGCTGGCGGGGCCTCACTTCCAGGGGGAGTACTGAAACTACTGCTTCTGGGCCTCTTCCCTACTTTTTTGCAGCCTCGCCACCTATTTTGATGGAGGGCAGGCAGGGCTGAGGAAGATAGTGGTCTCTTGCAGCCTGCACTAACAGCCACTCGGCACCACCATGGAATCAAGACCACGTGTCCAGCTAGATCGGACCACCGGGGGAAGCCCGCTCCCCCGATAGGCCAATCCACCCCTAGGATGGGAATAAATAAAAAAGCTTGGGGGTAACCTGCACAGAGCGCCAGTTATTAATAGAAATGTGGGGGTAACCTGCACGGAGCTGCAGTTACTACCTTGGGAAGCTTGCTGGGCAGACTAGATGGACCTTTTTGTCTTTTTCTGCTGCCATTACTATGTTACAATGAATACACTGAGTTGATTTGCCCAAAAGAATCAGTTTGGAAGGTACCTATAAGGGATGAACCCGATCTTACCTAAATCATACTATAAACTTATATTGTTATATCCTGATATCCAGCTGCCTCTAGCTTGGCAAAAATCCACAGCTGGTACAATTTCTAGGCAGCAGAAGCTCTGTTTAGCATTCATAATTATTATTACTCCATTTTAGCACTGTCACAAGAGCAGGACAGTAAATATCTGTTTGTTTTATATAGAGGTCAGAGTTTCTCCTCCCTGCAGGACAACTGCACCACAAACATTTCCTGGAATGTCTCGTCCCAGGGGAATAGTTCATGTTTGGACTATGTCAGAGCAGACATAATTCTTATTTTGATATTTTTTTAAGGGGCTATTTGAAAATATAAACAGCAGTGAGTTATTCTAACATATTTTTATTGTAATGAGTAAGTTACACGTCACAGGGCTTTCTTGTGGATTTTTTTTTTTTAAATGCAGTACTTTCCTCTTTCTGATGCAAGCAAAATTCCAGAGAACAGCACCTTGTACTTGTAAAGCAAGTCACACCATTTGTGGCTTTGTCTCCAATTGCTTCAGTGGAACTATGGAAGAAAAAAAATCCTTTTGGCAGACACGTCTAGGCTGAAATGTGCTGTTGTTTTGGCTGCCCAGATTCAAGAAAGGGGCTTTGAGCAAAGAAGCATCTTAAGAGTTAGAAGTAAGCTCTGGGGTCTAATGTTGAAAATACCTGGGCAAAAAGAGGCTCCCCGGCAGAGATTAAGGAGAGGCTTCCTGCAGCTGAGATGTGAAGAGAGAGGGTGTTTCCTGCTGCCACAGTGATGAGGGAAGGAGGTCAATTGCATAACAAAGGTAGGCCCCTGTAGGCACTTGCTGCGGGGAGGGGAGACAAAGGTGGAGACGCGGCTCCAGCTGCACAAAAAGCAAACGTAAAGAAGTGAGCAGAGAGCCTCAGGAGAGGCTTCCATTCTGCTAAATGAACTGCTGCGTGCCCGATAGTGATCACAGTGGCTCTGAAGGCATGGGGCCCGCTGCGATCAACACCAGTCACGTGACTGACCTGACCAGCCCACCGGGGCATGCCCGAAGCCCCGATAGGACAATCCGCCCCTGTCCCCATTAATATTTACTAGACAACCTCGCTCACTCTTTAATGTGTACAAGTGTAATATTTAGAGGGACACTTTTAAGTTTGTCAGTGCAGCTTGGAGGCCCTCAGACACTCAAGCTCATTTTCAAAGGGAAAATCCCTGTGGCGTTTCCCATTGAATATACTCTGGTGACAGCACCTAGTGGGTACAAACCTACCTCCAGCTCTGAGCCAGCTTTGTAGCAGATGCAAAGTACATGCCGCATAGTGAATGCAACAATATCAAAATGATATCACTATCAGGCGGATTTTAAAAGGCCTGCACGTGTCTGGCGTGCCTTGCGTGCACCATGCAAATTTTCAAAGGGGTCCGGCTACGTGCGTAAATCCCAGTACGCGCACAAATTCCAGGCCTCTTCAAAGGGCCAGGCCGGGGAGGGAAGTTCTGGATGGGGAGGGGTGGGGTGGGACGGAGGCTGCTGTCCCAGGGAAGCACATGCTGGCAGCCGGCTGTAGGACATAAATTACTTCTGCTCCCAAGGAGCAGCAAGTAATAACATAAAAAAAATCAGGCAAGGTAGGCCTTCCCCAGTTCCTCCCAGTCCGAGCGGACTGGGAGGAACTGGGGAAGGCCCGATTGCATCGCTGCACAGACTTTGCATAAATTCACCCCTCCTTGCGTGCACCGCCCACACATGTGCGCGCTGGTTATAAAATCCGGCACGCATGTGCGTGCGGCCATCCGATTTTATAGCATGCGTGCGCCGGCACGAGCTTGTTATAAAATCGGCACGTCCATGTGTGAGCACCGGGAACCTCACGCACATGGACACGTGCACGCATGTTGTAAAATCTACCCCTTAGTGCACTTTCCCTCTCCCGACTAGGCTTGCCCCCCCTCCCTTTTCCCTACGCCCAAAGAGAAAATTTTCACAAGCCTTTTTTTTTTTTTATACAGGTGTATATGTGTTTTCCCACATAAAATCTTTGCAAATTGTCCTTCTCATGTGTTAGGGAACTGAGAAATCGACTGCTAACTTTCCATAAATTAACTGCAGGATCGCTGCAGGTTGTGATATTTTTTCCTTGGAATAACACCAGCTATATCTAAAGAAAATATTATCTGAACTTTTGAGATTACCTAGGTCCATAGTTCAGTCATAAAAGTTCAGTTCCTGCAAAGGAAATCAAGAACAAAGCATGAATAGTTCAAGATAAAATTTGTAAGGCTCAAAAGCGCAGAAGTTAAAAAAAAAACAAAAAACCCCAACAACTATCCATTATATATATACATTTGTTTTTATGTGTGTGGGTACATGCAGTATAAAGATGCTCACTCCAAACTGCTGTCTTAGCAAGTTATGACAATTAAAGCCATATCTCAGAGGAATCAGCAAATGGTGGAAATTGTCAAAAATAAAATATTGCAGAGAGAGTGGGAAAAGGACTATTAAAGTTTAATAACTGCCCTTTGCGCATACCACAGCAAGCTGTGTTCCTTTCTGCTTGCTTTCATTGATAAATCTTAAAAACCAGGTTATGGAAGGTTTGCAATATACTTCAATTAAAAATATTGTGCCCTATTCATTTAAACGGGTGCTAACATTTTTATTAGTATGTGTGTCACTAAAATTAACATGCATGCTAAAACACTACTTGGTGCCCTAAATTTTAACATGTAGGAAGTAAATAATGATTACAATAGTATTGCAACCACTATTAGCATTCACATTAATTCACACAAGTGTAAGCTTCTATGCTGTAACAGTGTCTGTGAGCTAAAATGTTGTATACAACCTCTACTGAGCATGTGCTGAAAAGTTGTATAAAAGTAAACCTGAGACAAAGAGATGGTTGTGAGAGCTGAGAGAAGAAGCAGAATACCTGCACCAGGAGAGTGTTAAAATTTTTTCAAGGGGCATACCAAGATTGGCACTGTTGTAAATTTTTGCCATACAAATTGACACCAATCTGGGCCTGGTCCCGGGCCAGCACCATTATATATGACAAAAATTTACAATGGCACTGACCTCAGTCATAGACACTGTTGCGATACCGCTTGTGGGAGGGCCCCGCAAGCAGCCTCACTCACCCCAATGCCGCTTCTGGTTCCTGTGCAGCCCTGAAATGTCGCTATCTTCCGGACACCGCCTGAGGCAGATTGCTGCCCCCTGTGGTGGGAGTGATGCCGCCAGTCTTCCAAATGGCCAGACGCTGCCTCCACAGTGATGGTGGCTCTAAAGTGCAGACATTCCAGCTGATGCTGGCCAGTTCTCTGCTGTCTTCCTATGTGTGCGCACATGCACCTGCCTGTGATTTAAAGGGACCGTGGTGAGAAAAGCCCCGGGGCCCCTTATGATGACATCACTGTCTCAGGCCTTTAAAAGACCACTCCTCCGGTTCCTCATTGCCTTCACAAGGGTTTTCTGTGGTCTCCAGGCCCTTAGAGGTCTCTTGTTCCTGTGGTATTCCTGGTCTATTCCTGTCTCCTGGTCATCAGTGGTCTCCTGTGGTCTTCTGTTCCTGTCTGAGTCTTCAGAGTCTGTTCCTGGTTGTGTCTTTGCCTTTGTCGCTGGTTCAAATCTTCGGAGGTCTGCAATCATGGTTTTAAAGTCTTGTCCAGAGTTCCGAGTTCCGAGTCTGAGTTCCTAGTTCCTGTTCCTGGTCTTCAGAGTGCTTGTATCAGTCTGAGCTCTGCCCTTGTCCTTCCTTGCCTGGACCCCTTGTCTTCAGTCTTCAGCCTTAGCGTCATGTGTCTTTAGAGTCTTCAGTCCTTCGTCTAAATTCAAGCTATTCCTAGACAGTTAGTCCGAAAGGGCTTTTGGAGGCTGCTGGTTCTCATCCAAGGCATCCTAGATCCTGGTTTGTTTTGGTTCCTAGTCCTGTATTCTGCTTCAGCCTTCAGTCTTTTCCAAGTTTTCAGCTCCGCTTCAGCTTCTGGGTGTGGCCCATGCTTGGATTCGCTCACCCACCAGCAGCGTGGACCACGGCCAGCCCTGGGGTTGTGTCGGTTGTGTCGTGGCACAGAGGCTCACGTTCACAGCCATCCATTTCACAACAGGCACCATTTATTTATTTATTTGATTTATATTCCGCCTTTCAGAGACTTCAAAGCAGATTACATTTGGATGCTGTAGGTATTTGCAATAGCGGCAGCTGCGGGGCAGAAGTAGCCAGGGGTCGCTCCTACTTCACGAAAACATTTTCAACAAGAGGGTAAGAGGGTTCAGTGGGGAGGGAGCTGGGATGGATCAGTGGAGGGCTCAGGAGTGGGATTTATTTTGGGTGATGGTGATTGACTTTTTTTTTTTTTAAACAAAATAAACAAAAAGAAATGAAAAATTGTTCATTTTTTAATTTCATTTTGAAAATGAAATGGGAAATTTTGTTAAAATTATCCATTAAGTTTCCGGTGAATGCACATCCCTAGATGTCTTCACCATCCCTGGCACATCCATCCCATTGATGGCAGTGAGGGAGATCTGCCAGCTGTGAGAACCAGATGGATATCGACATCCAACCATTCCCCATCTATGAGCTCCTGCCATTCAGTAATGGTAGGGCAGCAATGGCACATTGAAGCCTCAGTATGTCTGCAGTTGTCTTTGAATAGTATAAGCTTGGGCAGCTGGCGCCAAAGTGACATACTACACATTGGTGCTGGCCACAACTAAGACACTTTGGAACAGGTGTCAGAGCCATCAATGCCATTTTTATATTGCCATATTCCAAAGAAAAAGTCACATATATCGCATGGTTTTTTCAATAAGATATACCCTCATATCTGGGCTAATGCACACTTCCGTCTAACGGCGTTTTTAACTTTTATGTACAAATGCCAATTTGGCTGCCCTTTCACAGTACAATCATAGGGTAACCCTTTTTTTTAAAACCATGGTTAACACTGCCGCTTATTTTTAAGCAGGTTTTTAGGTTTAACTTTTCAAATTTTACCACCGTTTTAACCACCCCTTTTTTTTTTGAAAATTTTTTTCTTTTTTTCTTTTTTTGTTTTCTTTTTTTCTCGGGATAATTTCTTAGAGATAATCAATGGACTTATCTCTTTTCAATAAAGCAAAAGTCCCAACAGCTCATCTGCTCGCTAATACACTTATCTTTTTTTCAATGAAGCAAGAGTCTGTCCGCTCTGCTAGCATGCCCGACACCGCTGGTGTTTCGAAGTTTTTTCTTCGTCAGGGGCTAAATGAGCATTAAAGAATGGAACGGTTTTGCTTTATTGAAAAGAGATAAGTCTCTTGTGAAGATTTGATGGCCTTCGGAGTGAGGAAACTCACTCCAAGAAGAGATTTGGGCAACGTTCTCTCAACCTAGCTTGATGGACACTCTACCTGGGCAACAACAAGCTAGGTTGAGAGAACGTTGCCCAAATCTCTTCTTGGAATGAGTTTCCTCACTCCGAAGGTCATCAAATCTTCACAAGAGACCACTGTTCTGTTCGTACGTCTCATGTTGAATGTGAACGTGGCCCCCAACCCCCTACGCTCATACCTAATCCCCACCTCGAGTTACTAGGTGGGCCTACCATGGGGATACAAATACCTGTCTAGGGAGTAGGATCTATAGCAAGTCTCTCTCTCTCTCTCTCTCTCTCTCTCTCTCTCTCTCTCTCTCTCTCTCTCTCTCTCTCTCTCTCTCTCTCTCTCTCTCTCCCCCCCCCCTCTGTCTGGACACTTTCGTGCAGTGCGATGATTTGTTGGTTTTATGAGGCCCTAAGATTGATGGGGAAAGCGGAGTTGCTCCATTCACACACGCTCTCTCAGAAGCTGACACACACATGTAATGAAATTCTCTCATTCACATACCCTTTCTGAGACATGCTCAGGCACTCTCACACTCTCTCTCTCTCAGATAATGGCATAAACACTTTCACATACACTCACACACATGCTTCTACTGCTGCTCATGTGCTCACATAAAGGTGAATTTTAAAAGCTTGGCATGCGCCAAAAGCAGGAGATACGCGCACAAGTCATGCTCATGTGCGCCCACCAAATTTTAAAAGTCGCCCATCCCACTGCACACACGTCAAAAAGGGTGGGGTATGCGCCCAGGACATGCCCAGGGCATGGGCGTTTTAAGACGCGAACCAGATATGTGTGCATTAATACTTAAGTGCCTGCGTATGTACCCAGATCACTTGCCGCATAAGTTTACTTCTGCTATGGAGAAGGTGTATGTTAAAAAGTATAAAGAAAGAGCCATTTCTGATGTGTATAAAGGGTCTGGGGTAACTTGGGAAAGTGCAGATTATCAAACCAGGGGTGTTTGGAGGACCTAGCTATTAACTGGGTGAACTGGTGGATGAAGTGGTGAAACTGGCAATGGAATGGACATGTGTCCCTTTTAAAATAACCTGGGCGCGCTGATGTACGCTCGCCAAAATATGCCCGTGCGCTGGTTTGAAAGTTACTGTCTTAATGAGTATCCCCTCCTCTGGAATAGCTAACCAAGGGCACTACAGGATCATCATATAAAGTTCATGCCCTTTTTGCTAGCCCTATCCCAGTCTGCAGCAGCCACCTTTGCATTTCCTCCTTTCTCTTCAGGCACTCACTGTCTCCATTTGCTCTGTCAATGTCCTACTACACTGACCTTCTCTGAAATCAGCCCAGCCAGTTCACACAGTGGCCTGATGCAGGGCAGAGAATGTCCCCTGAGTCCCAGCAGCAAAGCAACAAAAAAAAGTTTACTGATGATAAAATAGCCCTTACTGTGTCTTCTGTTCTTCTGCTGCCTTCAGCCTATCATAAGGTGATGATAAAGTTGCAGCAGCTCTTGGTTTTATTTTTTATTGCTGGCTGTGATTTGTTCTTCCAGCAGAGAGAGCTCGTCCATGGCATCATCAGATTCTCCAGGGTGGGTGAAGAGAGGGGAGAGACTGAATCAGCAGTCTGTTCTGAGGAGGGAGGGGGCTGAATCATAAAGCATGGCACTCTAGCCAGAGGTTTCACTCTCTTATTCTTTCCTGCAGCACTCTAGCCAGAGGAGGTCTCACTCTCTTGTTCTCTCCTGCAGTACTCTAGCCAGAAGAGGTCTCACTTTGCACTCTCCTGCAGTGCACTAGGTTGAGGAGGTCTCACCCTCTTGTACTTTTCAGCTTCCAAATATGCTTGGTAACGCTGATAGATATTTAGGAGGGGAGGGGGAGCAGTCATTGCCTTGAAGGTCAAAGTTTTGGGATGGCCATGGCCCCTGAGTCCTGCTTATTCCAATTGGTGTTTGCTTTTGAAGGTGATTGGTTAAAGCATTTAGGATTGCTACAGAAGTACAAGGAGGGGGGGGGGGGGAGGACTTTTATCCAACTAAACTATTCTATGTTGTTCTTCTTACTTCCTTTTCTAAGGAATTCTGGAATATATTTTTTCACTTGTGTGTAGATACATGGAACAAATGCTGTTTTAAGGCATTTTACTCCCAGGCTATAAGGCAACAAAAGGTGAACATTTTGGGAGAGTGTAGACTTTCTATAGCTACTACATATATTCTGAGGTAGAGTATACCAATTTTATCTATAAAGAAGGAATACTCTATAGGAACTTCAGTGTTCAGTGAAAAGTTCAACTATGTGCAAAAGCAAATCTCTGCATAATCTGTAAATGATGCTTAATTTACACCCTACAAAAATATGTGCCCAGAAAGAGACTTTAATTTGTATTAACTGTACTTGTTTGTTCTGAGACAGGGCCAAATTGCTAATCTGTATTATTTCCAGTCCTATTACAACCTTCAGAATGAGGAATCATTGCTCGACTGTCTAATAAACCGAAATTACAAGAATTATATCTGTAGGCATTTCATAAACTGGAAATTAAGAACTGATGGAACTTGGCTATTAGCATATGTGCCACACCTATCACAGTTTAATTTACATTAAATTTGCATATATTATGCCAAAACAATATGCTTGCATTATTCATGATTATTTATTCTAGTCACATGCTTAAGATTTATATCCCTTGAATTGCAAATGAATATTTTAGGCAGAATGTGTGTAAATATAATTACAAGTAATAAACATTAATTGTGTGTTTGCTAAAAAAGCACTTTAGGATATATCTGTAGGTAATCATTATATTTCCTTCTTCATTTTAATGTTCATGCAACCACCAAATCAGATGCTTGACAAAGTTGAGCCGGGAAAGGGTTTGGTCAATGCTTATATACATGAAACTGCGCACACATTGTATTAGGAAATGTTCCACGCACCATATTTTATTTATTTTTATTTATTAGTAATTATTAACTGGTCTCTCTTTCGATTGAGACAGTGTACAATTAAACAAACATACAAATATACCATACCTATTAGCTGTGACTTACATACAGACATATAGGAAATTGGTGGATATAGATGTCAGGTCCATTTAATCTACACAGTCTATATGTTTAGTGCAATACTACAGGTCCTTTATAATCTGTGGAGTCACTGCCATGTCTTTTCGGATTCTGCTGGGAGTCTGTTCCATGTATCCAGGACCCTTTCCTTTTTACTTCTGAATCCACCATTCTCCAATCTCATTACATGTCTCTTTGTTCCAGAACCTCCTATTCCCTCCAAGTTATTCCACTCAGCTTCCTTTTTAAAGTTAAAAGATATGTGATAAAAATGCAAGTCATTCAAACTGAAGACAGTATAAAGCAAACTTTTTCAGATGTTAAGTAACAGAAGTTACTTTTATTAGCAATTTTAATCCAAGAATATATTGTCTATGTCCAGTACACTGTGGAAGTATAGAAGCTTAATTACTCAGTCCTTGACAGCTTTGTGAACTGACTTTCTAAGCATGTCACTGGAAAGCAAATTCTGAACCCTCAAGCGTATTTCAGTTTGCATTTCACTACATCTAAAATGAATGTATGAAAAAAATGAGCATCCAAAGAGTTGAATAGAGTTGTATGCAAATTCTCACTGATGTCTAGAACCTAAGAGCTGGACTTTCGTATTATAAACATACATACATGGACATGAACAAAGAACACAGAAATATATAAGAATGAGAAAACTAACGAATTGCATTCATCTCATTAAATTTATTCTCACTGTTTTATTTCTTGTCTTTTTTTAATCAAGCAATCATAGGTAAGTAAGCATCCTTTCAAACTTTTACAAAATAAAATATTCACCTAAAATGCAGGTTAAGCACTCAGTGCAGGTTGAAACAAACCTGAAGATAAGATGACCGAGGAAGATAAATTTCCAATAAAAGTTTTATGACTACTGGATATCTATCATAGATATGTTTTGTTTTTTTTAATAAGGGATGAACTCAAGCATTTCACATTACATGATGTACTGAACTAAGCAACAAAGTTTATGACTCCTAAAAGAACAGAATCATCATGGAAATCCACTCAGAAAAATAATGGTGCGTTGATCCAGTGAAACCTTTTCAGGCAGTCTAATTTAAGCAATGTCATGAGGTGGAAGTGTCGACTATCAGGGCTGTCATGCTTATCATAACATGTCACTTGAAGAGAAGACATACCAAGATAAATTCCTGCTAAAGAACCATATTATTTAATGGCTTTTAATGACTCCTCTTATATTTTGGAGTCTGGTTATATCAAATTTATAACAATGATAGCTACTGCACGATCTACACTACACATTTAGAGGCCAATATTCAAAATCACCCACTTTCTATCCACAGAAGTACAAGTCAATTTTCCAAATTCTGTGGTGGGCCAGTACAATGGCAAATCTTTACTCTGCATACTTTGCAGGTGCAAAATACATAGGGCAAAGTAAATGTGGAGATTTCTAAAAGAAATCCTTGCATGTACTTTGTTGGCCCGGCCTTAATCCCAACCCTACAGCCTCCCCATTTTTCCTGCATGGGGGGAGAGCAATTTTCAAATGATTGTTTTTGGATTTGTTGTTTGGTTATATATCATTCTAATGGATGTTATTTGTTTTATTGATTTTCTATAGAAGCATTTATATTAATTCATTTTAAGTTAAAAAAAAAAAAGCCCTTATTTAAATAATTTGTTGTGTGCAGCTAATGAACAAGATCAGCATAAATCACACTGGCCACACATGGTTTGAAGGCTGGTACACTTAAAGAAGCGGGAGAATGGGCTTCTTCCTCTTTTCAGCCGCTGGTGGCCTCCCAGACCTCTTCTCTCTTCAGCCACTGATGGGATGGGGTCGGCTGGTGGTCTCCCAGGCCTGTTCCTTTTCTTGCTCACCGGCAAGATGGGGTCTGCCAATGACCTCCCGGGCTTCATCCTCTTCTCAGCCGCTGACAAGATGGGGTCTGCCTGTGACTTCCCGGGCCTCTTCTTCTTCTCAGCCACTTGTGAAATGGGGTCCGCGGGCAGCCTTGTGGGCCTCTTCTTCTTATCGGCCGCCGGTGCGATGTGGGTCACTGGCGGACTCATGGGCCTCTTTCTTTTCTCTATCGCTGCTCTCCTAGATGTGCACGCAGTTGGTGGTGCCAGGGTACCACTGTGCACTATGGATGCTATACCCATGATACCCAAGTATCCAGGACCTTCATTGGATGAGGAGCTTGTATAAAAATGTATGGTAGAAAACATATACAAAATCGTTGCATACATGCACATTATCTGATATTCCTAGAAAAACTGCTCACCTTTCTGGCCTTCATGTGTGGTGTCCAAATAGCCAATCCCTCCTACAGCTGCATCTGATATGGTGCTCAGCACCATCAGTTCTGCTGCAGTGAAGGAGACCTGGCTGGCAGGCCTCTCAGCTCTCATAATGGCCTGCTTCCTCTTGATGAGACATCAGAGGTCCCTCCACTTGTGGCTTAGGTCTTTTACCCTGATGTTGATGTCATAGACTGCATTCAGCCTGTGGCAGACCTTTTCTCACAGCTTCTTCTTCTTCCTATATGAGCCCATTCTTCTGGACTGGGGACCAGAGATGCTGGACCTTCATGACCTGATGGACAAGAAGATCCATTTCCTTTGGTAGGAAGTTGAGCTTCCTCACAAGTGCTCCACTCTATTGGGACATGGTGCAAATAGGAAGACATGCACAAATAGCCAGCCCTTTATACTCATATACACACATAAATTGCACATATTTGCACATGTAAAGAGGTAGGGTATACACAAGTAAATATTATGGGGTAGATTTTAAAAGGAGCACACGTGGCCTATATGTGCGCACGCTTCCCGGCACGCACACATATATGCCCAATTTTATAACATGCGCGTGCAGGAGCACACATGTTATAAAATCCGGGTCAGCACACGCAAGGGGGTGCACAATTGTGCACCTTGCGTGCGCCGAGCCACACTGGCTTCCTCTGTTCCCTCCCCCCTAGCCTGACCTTCCCACCCCTTCCTTCCCCTAACCTTTCCTCCCCCTAGCCCTACTCTAACCCCCCGATCTTTATTTTACCTTTTGTGCCTGCCTCCAGGCAGGTGCAAGTTGTGCGTGCCAGCCGATTGCCCGCCCCCGCTCCGGACCACCTATGCCCCGCCCCTTTTTTCAAGCCCCGGGACTTGTACGCATCCTGGGGCTTTATGCGCACTGCCGGGTCTTTTGAAAATAGGCCCGGCACGCGTAACCCCCCCTATGCGTGTAAATCCTTGAAAATCTGCCCCTATATGTATAAATAATAAAAAATATCAAATATACATGTGTTTGTTATTACTAGCATGAATATGTGTACCTTATAGAGGTTATTTTTAAAGGAGTTACATATTTAAATGTAACATACTATCATAGGAATTTTCAAAAGCCATTTACTTGCCTAAAGTACACTTACATGTGCAAAATCTATGGACAATTCAACGGGATATATTGTAGCAATTTTCAAAAGCTCACTTACGTAGGTAGAGTACATTTACACATGTAAAATCCAGTTTTATGCATGTAAATCCTTTAGAAAATTACCGATACCTCCTATATGTATATATTCTATTGAAACAATTGGGATACCTGCATTTTGGGATAACAGCTTGATCCAACAGCTCTAGGACTTTAGGATGTCATCCAGACTGGACTTGCCTGTCCCTGCCAGTCCCTGATGCCATGGAACCTGCTGATATTCTACCAATGCAAGGTATATATTGGATGTTAGGAAAGCATGACAGGTGAGGATGAATACCTAATCATTGGGATCCTGGATGATTAATAATTAGGCTAGTCCTTTGGTCATGAAATAAAGTTTTTCTCTCCATATGTAACATCACACTTGATTTTCTACTTTCTATCTCCTAGTTATTTCAATGTATGCTCTATCTTAGAATATAGGATTGTAGATAGGTGAGTTACATATTTTTAAATAAATAAAGGGGTCATTTTCCAAAGCGATTGCACGCAATTACTAAATGGGGGTGGCGTCAAACCAGAACAGGAGGAGTCGGGGTGGCACCAGGGCGGTCGCCATGAAGACATCACGGAAAGCGAAAAGATAAGAACCCTTTTCGCTGCCAATTTTGCGCCCAATAGCACCACCTTTTATGATGGCGCTATTGGGTGCAAAAGCTGGCAGGCCCGCCCCCCCCCGCTTCGCCCCCCTGTACCGCGAAATTCAGGAAGCCACGGTAGCTTAGAAAATCTAGGCCTAAATGTCAGGCCCATAATTTCAAATGATTCTCTGCAGCTTATTCTACCCTATCTAGCCCTTTGTCCTGTGAAACACCAATTAAATTAACAGGTCTGAACCAGCTTCATGTGGTAGACAATCTCTGATAGTAGCTAGAACATCTTTGGGGTGAAGATGCTTGTGGATTACTGGTGGTGGAGGTGGGTTAGGGGGTGAGGTCAGAGAAACACTAAGTCCTTGATAGCTCACAATTTGTAACCTTTGTGTGAGAATATTCATATAGCAAAGGATCCTTGACGTGTATTAAAACACAAGGCAATGTAGTCTTTTGTTGCCAGATCTGCATTTCAAGGTAGGCTGGGAGAAATATGCGTATGCTAAACTCCATGCAGGTTTTGTCAGGTAGAACCAGACAGCTTTCTGGAAAAAAGCAGGGCCTTACAAGCCAGGCCAATCAGTGTGAGCATGAAGAGGGCTAGGCTTGTTGCTGTACATTTCTCAGTCACCTGTATTAAGGCTGGTAGGCCTTCAATTTCTGTAGTAAAGCAAAGATAACATTTCTTTTCAATGACATCTGAAGCCTATGGGACATGGAGGTAATCTACCTGACTTTTCAGCAGCAGCCTGCTTCCAGTTAATGCAGCTTCTAACAATACATCTATATAACACCCTCTTCTCTGTTGTAAACTGTACCAATTTAGAAAGGGCCACCTCATATGTGCTCTTTATTGCCATATGCTGAGATATTTGTTAAGGGATACATAATTGTTACTTTATACACTAAACCTATTCTTATGGCTTGGCAGCTCTCACATCTGGTGCCCTTTAAGGAGGGAAGTGGTAAATGTAGATTTAAATCTCAGATTTGATGTCTCCCTTTTCTGGTAGCTGTTTTAAGGGTGCAAGGTAAACACAACTGAATCAAATCTAAATTCTGATGTAAGAGCAGATAAAAGGAGGTTAACAAGGATATCCTATAGCCAAAATTCTCTGACCCACACACAGCCCTGCATGTCACTTGCCATACAGGTTTGATCACTCATTGTTAACCTCCTTTTATCTACCCATACATCAGCATTTAGATTTGGTTCAGTTGTGTTAAACTTGCACCCCTAAAACAGCTATCAGTAAGGGAAACATCAAATCTGATATTTAAATCTACATGTACCACTTCCCCCCTCAAGGGCCCCAGATGTTTTAGAAAATAAACACATATATTAGGGGTGTGCATTCATTTGCAACGTATTGGCAATCCGCAACGTATATGCCATATTCGTTGTATTCGTGGGGGTCACGAAACAGATGGCGAACCCCCACAAATACAATGTATCACTAATGAATAAACCCCCACCCTCCTGACCCCCCCAAAACTTGCCAAATGTCCCTGGTGGTCCAGCGGGGGTTCTGGAGTGATCTCCTGCACTCGGGCTGTCGGCTGCTGGTATTCAAAATGGCGCCGATAGCCTTTGCCCTTACCATGTGAATGGGGCTATCGGTGCCATTGGCCGGCCTCTGTCACATGGTTGGAGTAATGGATGGCCGGCGCCATCTTAAAAATGGTGCAGGACATCCATTGCTCCTACCATGTGACAGGGGCTGACCAATGGCACCGATAGCCCCTGTCACATGGTAAGGGCAAAGGGCCATCAGCGCCATTTTGATTAGTGGCAGCCGATGGCCCGAAAGGGGGAAATCGCTCCCGGGCCCCCGCTGGTCCACCAGGGACTTTCGGTAAGTGGGGAGGGGGGCGGGGGCGGGTGTCAGGCAAGTCTTGGGGGATCGGGAGGGTGGGGGGTTGCAATTAATTAAATTTGAAGGGTTGAGGGTGGTTTTTTTTTAATGTGTCCTTTCTCTCCCCCAAAAAACGATAAGAAAACCACATGAAATTTCGTGGGTTTTCCTATCATTTCGTTGACCACCCGAACCGCGACAAAATAGGAAATATCATCTGTATTTCCTATTTCGTCACAAATGAATGCACATCCCTAATTGTTACCTGCATAAATCTATATTTTAAATCCAGTGGTCGCAGCGTGCAGTTACCTGCTCATGTTTCCTTCTGCTCTTGATGAGTTGTAAGTCTGCATAAATCTCTGTTTAAGCATAAAATGACTGGGTAAGGGGGTGTGGGTCTACTGGGTGAAGTGAGACTGAAGAACCAGAGGTGTCTAGATGACCTCAAAATGGACCAGGAAAACTGGTAGACTGATAAAACTGGTAATGACCTTCATGTAAGCATGTTTCAAATTCTGCTTACCTGCACATGTTAAAGCCGACAAAGTCCTAAAGAAGATACATGCTCAAGTAAGAGCTAAAAATTAAGAGCACGCATACATGCGGTAGGCGTTTTTTAAAATCATACACGTGCAACTGCATGCATGATTTTAAAATTCCAGCAAATGTCCACCTGTGCACCCATGCACACGTATATGGGTGCCCATGCATTCCATTTTAAAGTTACCATCTAAAGTTGCACATATTTTATATAGTGCGAGCAAATCTGTGCACTTGTTATAAAAATTCATGATATGTGCATGAATACGGGCTTGCGCAAAATTGTTTTAAAGTTATCCTCCCTGTATTCATTCCAGCGGGCCACTTTTGGAGGTTCATGTGGTGGGGAATTGGCCAATACCTTTTTGTAAGAACATGGGAGGATCAGCACTCACTCTGCATGCTAGTTTTTCTTCCAATATTCAAAGGACTGGTAAGAGGCAAATTTACCCAGATAACTTTAGTATCTGGGTGAAAGTATAGTCAGTACGCAGCAGGAGACTTTCCTGGTTAAATCTCTCTGACTATTCTGAGGAAAATTAGTCAACCAGCTAATTTCTGGCTCACTGCACCACTAAATATTATATGGATTTCTATCTGTTCTAGCATTTTGCATTATTTTAGCTTGTTCAAGGTGATATCAAATCCATTTTTGCATTATGCAGATTTTAAAACATACTGAATGTTAGCATTTATTTTACTACCTCCACCACCCTTTCATCCCGATCTGAATGTAAAGAAAAAGTCATTCCTCTAGAAGCTGCTATGTGGGCTCAGACTGAGTTATGTTTCAGATGCTAGCTGCAAGAGATCAGGAGGAATAAAAGATTCTAATTTATTTTCATATGTTTTGAATTGTTGGATTAAGGGGTGACAAAGCAACATTTTCAGAGGGAAGAATAGACCTGGAATCATGAGGATGACAATGTTCAAGACCATTTGTTCATGTGAAGAGCAGTTTACCCAGGGAAAAGAGGCTTATCTGAAAAACTGCCCTCCTCTGGCTCACTAAAAGTGCTTGCAAAGTCTTCCATCACGTGAGAACTTATAGCTGGACTGCAAGGAGGCATTACCCGAGGCACGTTTATTTCAGGGAGGAAAACAGCATGTGCATATGACACTTCCACAAGCAATACCCCCCATCACTTGCACAAGAGAACGGGTGCAAAGCATGTGCGCATTGAAATCATTTTCAGAAAGAAATGGCGTGTCCTCTCTCCTTCTGGGGGGTGGAGGGGTGATTTCAGACTGCCTGTTTTAGGGTGCTTTTTACTCATGGACTTTTCATCTGCTTTCAAAGAGAATACATCTTCCTTTAAAACTTTATGCAGGTACAAAGTACTAGGTGGAATTATATAAATAGGTAGATTTTCTATAGAAAATGGTGCATGTGAACTAGAGAATACCATCTGCGCTTGTTATTTTCTGATCCATCCTAAAATACACTCCCCAGGTATACTTCCTCCCAATGCAGCTAAACGTTATGCATACTGTGGAACCAAACGTGCACTTTCTAGCTGTACTGAGAGGGGGCAATTTTCAGGCACCCAATTTATGCAATGTAAATGACTTGGAAAATTGCTTTTCCCCCAAAAGTAGTCTTAGGTTCTTGCCTGCTATCAACACTCGCTTAGGGGAAGATTTTCAAAGCCCTATGCACGCCGGGCCTATTTTCAAAAGGTCCGTGGCACACGTATAAAGCCCTGGGACACGCATATGTCCCGGGTCTTTTCTGAATGGGCGGGAAGGGGCGGGATGGGGGCAGAGTGATGTTCCGGGGGCGGTCCGGGAGGCGTGGCCGAGGACTCCAGCACAGCGGCTGGGGGATTGTGCGCCGGCACAGCACTTGGCCAGTGCGTGCATGTTATGCCTGCCTCTGGCAGGCGTAACTTCTGAAATAAAGGTACGGGGGGTTTTTTATTTTGGGCTGGGGGGGGCGGGACAGGTAGGGAAAAAGAGGGGAAGTTGGGGGAGGGAACTGGTCTCCCCGAGGGCTTGGCGTGCGTAACGTACATTAGTGTGCACCCCTTGCGCACGCCGATCCCTGATTTTATAACATGCGCGCGGCAGCGTGCGCATGTTATAAAATCCGGCGTATACTTGTGTGCATCGGGTAGCGCGCAGAAATGTACCCCGTGCACGTACCTTTTAAAATCTGCCCCTTAATTTACAGCTGCATGGGCTGTTTAAGATAGCTCCCAAAGTCTGTCAACAAACGGGCCGATACAGTAAACTACGCGGGAGAGCGGGAGAGTGCCCAGGGCACTCTCCTATGCATGCAATTCAGTAACTTAATTTATTTAAATTAGGGCCCGTGGTAAAAAGATGCGCTAGGGACACTAGTGCGTCCCTAGCGCCTCTTTTTTGAAGGAAGTGGCGGCTGTCAGCGAGTTTGACAGCCGACGCTCAATTTTTCCGGCGTCGGTTCTCAAACCCGCTGACAGTCACGGGTTTGGAAACCGGACTCCGGCAAAATTGAGCATCCGGTTTTCAACCCGCGAGCCGTGGGCCCATTTTACATTTTTTTTTTTAACTTTTTTTAACTTTTGGGGCCTCCGACTTAATATTGCTATGATATTAAGTCGGAGTGTGCACAGAAAAGCTTCGTGGCAGCATCCCCGGCACCGGCACCGGCACCGGCAGAAATTAACGCCTACCTTTGGGTAGGCGCTAATTTCTTAAAGTAAAACGTGCTGCTTGGCTGCACATTTTACTTAGTGAATTGCGCGGGAATGACTAATAGGGCCATCAACATGCATTTGCATGTTGATGGCCCTATTAGTCTCGGGGGGGGGGGGGGGGGGGGGGGGGGGGGGGGGGGTTGGACGCGCGTTTTCGACGCGCTATTACCACTTACTGAATAAGGGGTCAAGCTAGCGCGTCGAAAACGTGCATCGGAATGCCCGTTAACAGTGCGCTCCATGGGAGCGCACTGTACTATATCGGCCTGAAAGTGAGCAAAAAGCTTGGGTGCTGTCTTCCACTCAATATACATCCAGTTTTGCTGATTCAGACTTTTGACATCTAAATAGACTATTTTTGCGCATGTGGTCCTTTGTAGTTGATCAATGGTGTAACAAAAATACTGCCATGCTGCTCAGATAAAGGGTAATATGTAACCAATTTTGCTTTCCTTAAATGAAGGACGAACATGGCTACAAATCCATTGTTGTTAAAACTGACAGATTTCAGCTGCTGTTAAGTCCTGACAAGGCTACAATCACCTCTCTCACATGCCCTATTTACTCCTCTACCATACTGAGATTTATTTTTTTTTGACCTGGAGGATTTTGTTTGCTAACCTTTAGGTCAGGAACCACTAAATCTAAGTTCAGAATGCAATAATTTCCCCATTTATGTGGCAGCAAATGGAGCGTGTGAGAGCTGGGATTCTAACTTGGTAGAAGAGCCCAGGGCAGCCTGGATTTCTCGCCTTCTCATGCGACTTGATGATCTTGGGCCTTCCCATCTCTCTTCCTGTTGATATTGGACTGCCTCAAGCTTCAAAAATAAATTATTTCGTGCTCAAAGAAGGCAGAAGAAAGGTGTTCAATATTTAGTGCTTACTGGCCTTCTCTATGCTTTCAGTTCTTAGGAAAAAAAGAAATAAAGTGAGTGATTGCTTTGAAGTCAACCTATCTTTATTATGTTCAATATATTGATAATGGCAGGATGCCAAAATGTTTCTGTTTGTTCTTTTGTTCCAGTGGATTGAATACAAATAAAACTTAAACAGGTATTGAATATTGAAGATCTTTCCTCAGACTCAATTACAGGTGATTTTTTTTTTTTTTTTTATCTGTGATTGTCTCCAGTTACAGCCATTTCTATTATGGTTGATTACATTCACTTTTTTTTTTTTTTAATGTGTTGCAGTGGAACAATCCAACAAGCATTCTTCTGCATGCAGAAAAAAAAAAAAACAACAAGAAAAGAAACCAGGGCTATTGCGATTTGATTAATCGCAATAATTTGGTTTGGTGTTGTCAATGTAACAGGGTAGGGCAGGTAGCTTACACCCAATGTTAGAGTCACTTATATGATTTGGATTTCTCCTGCTGGACAGGAGAGAGGCTTGGACTGAAACCTGCAGGTTGCTAAGAAACAGGTTTCCCAGGTGCAAGCGTATCCACAGTCTGGAAAGCTTGAAAATCCTTACTTAGCTGGCCAGAGGGACAGAGACTCTGCCATAGAGACTGTGACACTGCATATTGGTACACTGTCCTGTACTGGAAACGTATCTATCTGTTGATGCTGCCACGAAGCTTCATCGTTGGTTCCAGATTCTGTTGCTGCCAAGAAGTTGTACAGTATATGTTGCTGAATCTGTTTGGCCTAGCAGCCTTAATAAATCTTTCTGAAGTGTTCCCAATGTGTTGGAGTTTGCGTGTTACTGCACCACCTACCCCTAGTCTACCACAGTTACATTATACACTTATTATAAGGAGGGTCATTTTCAAAGGTATTTCCTTGGATAAAATAGTGTTTAAACTGCAGATATAGAGGTAGATCTATAAAAAGTACGCGCATGCGCACTTTTGTTCGCACAGCCAAAAGTACGCCGGGTCGTGTATATTATAAAATTCGGGGTCGGCACTTGCAAGGCTGCGCAATCTCAGCAGCCTGCGTGCGCCGAGCCGCGCAGCCTGCCTCCGTTCCCTCCAAGGCCGCTCCGAAATTGGAGCGGCCTCGGAGGGAACTTTTCTTCCGCGTCCCCCCACCTTCCCCTCCCTTCCCCTATCTAACCCACCCCCCAGCCCTACCTAAATTCCCCCCCCACCTTTGCTGTACAAGTTACGCCTGCTTGAGGTAGGCGTAACTTGTGCGCGCCACCTCGGCATCCGCTGGCACAGGCCGCAGTGCCAGGGGACTCGGGACTGCCCTCCCGGCCCCCCCCCCCCGAACCATTGCCATGCCCCTGGACCCACCTCGGACCGCCCCCTGACCCCTGGACATGCCCCCGGACACCACCCCCAGCCGGCCGACATGCCCCCGGACACGCCCCCTCCCGCCCCTTTTACGAATACTTACACATGAACAGGAATACTGCCTGTTCATGTGTAAGTTTGCCTGGACTGAGTGGAGGTATTCCTGGGAGCAAAGTGGAGGGATTTGGATTTAAGCACATACATTTACATTTTCAAAAATTTACACATACATTTTCCCCAAAATATTTTGTGTATTTACGGCCAAATTTTAAATCGGCCAGGCGTGTAAATCTAATTTGCACTTACATATGTGGCTGAGCTGTGTGTGCGCCGCCTGCATTTTCAAAAGGGCCCGGCCACACGCGTAAGTGGCGATATGCGCACAAGTGCCAGGCCCTGAGAAAGGGCCGGGCTGGGGGGGGGGGCATGTACTGGGTGGGGAGGGGAAGGATGGAGGCCAACCAGGACAGCGGCCATTAGCCGCTGTCCCGGGAAAGGGTGCGCCGGCAGTTGGCTGGCGCGCACAAACTACTTCTGCTACAGGGGAGCAGTAAGTAGTAAAACAAAAAGGGCAGGATTTTCAAAGGGTTACGTGCGTAAATCCGGAGGATTTACGCACGTAACTGGTCTTACACATGCTGGGCCTATTTTCAAAAGGCCCGGCAACGCGAGTAAAGCCCTGGGACGCATGTAAGTCCCAGGCCTTGCAAAAAAGGGCAGCGTGGTCTGGGGGGTGGGGTGGGGCGGGGCGGGGTCAGAGGCTCCCGGCACAGCGGCTATTTGCAGCTGTGCTGAGAATCGCACGCCAGCAGTTGGCCAGCATGCCCAACTTACTTCAGCCCCAGGGCTGAAGAAAGTTTTCAAACAAAAGTGAAAAAAGGTAAAAGGTAGGGGGAAAGGGCGGGGGAGGTAGGGGAAAGGAAGGGAAGGTGGGGTGGAGGGTAAGGAATGGGGGAAGGCAGCGCGGCTCGGTAGCACACGTACATGTATGACCGCGCGAATGTTTTAAAATCTACCCGAAAAAATGTAAGTCACGGGGACGGGTTTAGGGGGTGGGGAGGAGAGGAGAGGGGAAGAGGGAGGGGGTTTCGGTAGGTGGGTATGGAAGTTCCCTCCCAGTCCGCTCCTTAATTGGAGCGGACTGGGAAGGAACTGGGGAAGGGCCGATTGCTTCGCCGCACGTCATTTGCAAAAATATACCCCCCCCCCCGCGTGCGGCCACCAGATTTTATAACATGTGCACACTGGCGCATGCACGTTATAAAATCGGTGTGTCCAATTGCGCTCGCCGGGAACCGCGCACGCATCTTTTAAAATCTACCCCTTAGTTTGCTGGGAAATTTGATGGGATAATTTTCAAAGTGGATTTATGCACATGTGGGCGTGGCTGGGCTGAGTGCAGAAGTGCCAGCAGAGCAAATAGGGGCAGGCGGAGGGCAGGGTCTGGGCAGGCCGGGGGCAGGGCCGGCTGGGACAGTGCCGTTTTGTGCTGTCCCTGTGACTCGCGTGCCGGCAGCCGGCAGGCACGTGCAACTTACTTCAACTCCAAGGATGAAGTAAGTTGAAAAAAAAAATAATTTGGATAGATAGGGTAGGTTTAGGGGTCGGGGAGGAGAAGGAAAAAGGGAGGAAGGATAAGTAGGGAGATAGGGAAGTTCCCTCCCAGTCCACTCTTTAATTGGAGCGGACTGGGAGGGAACTGGGGTAGGCCTGATTGTGTCACCACACATTTTTCACAAAAATCCCCCCCCTTTGCGCACGCGAGTTGTGACCCGCCCGCACATGCGCCGCCGATATAAATCGGGCGCGCATGTGCACATGGGTATCATATTTTATAACATGCGTGCGGCGACGCACACATGTTATGAAATCGGCGCGTCTTTTATAATCTATAAGTGTATCAAATATATATCTCAAAGTCTTTCTTTCTTATGGATCAGCTGCTATATGAGTAGGGAATGTGCCAGTTTTCTTTCACTCCTGACAAGTGCAAGAACATCTATCACTGATAGTGAAATTTTGTTAAAGCAGTCCTTATTCAATAAATCAATTTCACTCTTTCTTTTTGTTTAATGTGCATCCAGTCAACATGAATTCTTCCACAATACAATAAATGACCCGAAGGATATTGTGATGCTATAATGTGGTCAGCGATACACACTATTATACTTAGAGAGATAGGTACGATAATTTTTTTGGCATGGAATGTCATGAGAGTCAGCACATGGATTGTTTTAGCAAAAAATTCTAGAAAATTCCTTCCATGAAACTGTGAATAGCTTGTCATTAATACATTATTTATGTAAACTTTATCAACTTTTGCGCAACCTAGACATGATAGTTTTAACATCTTTATTTTTAGATATTTCATTATATGTAGGGTCGCCATCTGACCCAGGTCAATTGTGAGAGTCTGATCCAGTTCTGGTTTTACTCCTTTGAATCTAAGGACTTCTAATTCCAATATTCCTAAGAAAGGCAGAGTTGCAAGTCCATAAATGCAATGGGGAAAGCCAGAACTGGATCAGATTGCATCATCATGTGATATGCCCAGATTACTTCCATTGTGCTTTGCTTCTGCTCTTTTCTTCTCCCAGTATAGGAAAGATTGACCCATACACTGTACACTGGCCCCAGTTGATAACCTATCCCACCCAAATAGAAAGGTAAAATATTATGCCAATTTAAAAAAAAAAAAAAAAAAATGTAATCCTACTTTCCCATCTCTACCCTTCTGACATAACTCGAGCACTTCCTTGATTTCCATCTAGCAATGCTTTTAATCTGTTTCCCATTTTTCAATTATTTATTAAAAACTTTATATTTATTAAAAAATGTATATCCTGCCTATCTACAATTCTACATCACACTACAAAACCCACTACAATTCTAGGCAATTTACAATCTATACCCCCAAAAGTTGGTCACAATCATAGATAAATATAAATCTGATAAAAAAAAACAGCAAATACAGTCATAAAAGCAAAATCCAACAAAATAAAAATATGCATAAACCCATAATAAACATATAGTGACACAAACAGCAATAAAAAGGCTTGAAACGAGTAAAACATAAAAGAATACAAACGTGACAACAGTTAAAACCAAAAGCAAGTGATAGCCAGTAATAAATGCCGGTCATAAACATTTGTTAAAATTTCTTGAAATATGTCATCAGAGCCGCCCCAGAATAACAAATCATGAGCATAAAACTGGAGTCTATAACTGCTAAATAGATGATAGTGGTGCCTGTTCCCAATCAAATGCAAGGCAAAATAAATAAGCTTTAGGCCTTTTTTCTAAACTGTTTCTGCCTTTGGAGGTCTCATTCCACAACACAGGGCCTACCATATAAAATGAACACTTTCTAGATTTAGCCAGCTGTACCAGGTGAATTGAGGGACTTGTAAAAAAGTTACTGGAGGAGCATCTTAAAGTGCGGGGGATGGAAATTTTTTAAAACACAGTTAAAAACAGGAAAGGGCTAAGCCATGAATAGCTTTATAAATAAATATAAATAAAGAGGAATATCTATCTTAAAATGAATTCTCAAAAAAATTGGTAATCAGAGAAAATTAATAAGAACTGGCATAATATGTTCATGGATATGAGAACCCAAGATCATTCTGGGGGCAGAATTTTGAATCAACTGCAATGTCCTTAAAGTGGTCTGAGGTAGCCCAACAAAAAAAAATTGCAGTAGTTTTCAAATCTCCTTCTCTAAGGAGCGGTTTGATATGCCTAATGAGACGAAGCTTGTAAAAACACTTCTGCACAACACTCAATCTGAGGCTTTATGGAGAGGGAGGAATCCATGGTAATTTCTAAATTACTATCCTGGCACGAGATTTTAATATTTACTCCTTCAGAGGATAAAAAGGTGGAGGTTAAATTGATGAAAATCTAAAAAGGAATACAATGTTTAATATTTGCTGACAACTTATTACTGAATAGTCATGCTTTAATGCTAGTAAGACAAATGATTTTTTCAATAGATTTGGGCAAAGAAGAATTAATAGGAACAAAAATACTGCATATTGTCAGCATAAAGCCAATACCCCACATCTAAGGGGGTCATTCTCTAACGCTATCGCACGTGAAAAGGGACTTTTCGCACGTGATAGCTAGCTTGGGGCGGAGTCAGCCCCGGAAGAGGAGGAGTCAGGGCAGCACCGGGGGCCGACGCTGCAGACACATCGCTGGCGGCGAAATGTAAGATTCCTTATTGCCGCCAGTTTCGCGCCGAATAACTACACCTTGTATGGTGTAGTTATTCGGCGCGAAAGCCGGCAGCGATCGCCCTGTGGAGGTGCGATCACTGCCGGCTATTGCAGGCCGCCCCCCCGCCCACCGTTACCACCGGATTCTCTAAGGTCTGCGACCTTAGAGAATCCAGGCCTAAGTTAGCTAGCAGTTGGCACAAGGGGAACATAATATGCAAATTAAATAAGTTGGTCAATAAGGCTGAGCCTTGAGAGATGAATGAACCAACTCGAACAAATCTTGATTTGGATGTCGACACAGAAATTTGTGGAACATGATTGGCTAAAAAGGACTGGAACCAGGACAAAACTGTGGATGACAATCTGGTGTAGCCACTGTAATAGTATGGAATGATCTAGCATGTAAAATGCAACAGATATATCCAAAGAATAATTAAGTAATGTATTTGGTTGTCAAACCCACATCGAATAACATCAAATATTGACAGTAGTAAAGTCTTGGTTCTGAGCACATGGCAAAAACTGAATTGTTAGTTGTCCAATAAGTGTTGCTCATCAATAAAGTCTTCTAATTGCTCTGGTACCACATTCTTTAAAATGTTTGATAAAAATGTAGAGTGGAGAATGGGCAGTAATTGTTAGTCAGATGGGTCCAGGTCAGGTTTTTTCAAACGGGCACACAGAAGCTCTCTTTAGGCATTCAGGCACATGTCCTTCAGAGAATGATATGTTAACTAGTTTAGCAAGGATCCCTCCTAGCTCAAAGCTTAATAATTTAAAGGTCACATTTGAACAAAAACTCATAGAAGAGAATGTGTTTCTCATTTTAGCCACAATGTGAATGACTTCTTGTTGCGCCGGAGGTGGACCCTTGGGCCGAGGTGGGGTTAATGCTACCCATAGGAGAGATCCTACGGGTCCCCATCTTCAGCAGGCAGAGAGGGCTGATGGACAGAGGCTGGCCAGCGCTTCACCAATACCAGCCCTTTTTCCCCGCGGGTTGAGCCTTTGGGCGCCCGAGCAAGAGCAGGCCAAAGCCTGAATGAACCACATCAAGGACAAAGGTTGAAGAGGCATCTTAAGCAAGCTGGGATC
The DNA here is from genome assembly GCF_901001135.1 of Rhinatrema bivittatum. NCBI lineage: Eukaryota > Metazoa > Chordata > Amphibia > Gymnophiona > Rhinatrematidae > Rhinatrema > Rhinatrema bivittatum. The sequence goes on along the minus strand of NC_042618.1, from coordinate 401,214,413 downwards.
AGGGCTGGCAGCAATCTGGAAGCAGTGGCAAGCAAGGCTGAGGTCTAGATGAGGAGAGAGTCAAAAGGATGGTCAGACGAAGCAGCAATCCAGGGCTAGAGAGAAGCAATGGCGTAGTCAGGCAATGCAGAGGTCGAGGGCTGGAGAGAGGCAACGGAGTAGTCAGGCAATGCAGAGGTCCAGGGCTGGAGAGAGGCAACGGAGTAATCAGCCAATGCAGAGGTCAAACCAGGTCAGCAATCTGAAGGAGAGACGAAGGAACAGGAACAGGAACACAGGAACAAGGAAACAGGAACGAAGGCAATCAGGATCGGGAACCAGGAACGGAAGAGGCAACAAGTACTCGACTAGCGAGGGGACCTGTTGCAAAGGCAGTTTGAGAGAGTGGAGCCTGGGCTTATATACTGGAGCTCTGCTGACATCATCATCCGGGGCTGCGGCCAGGTTCCCGTCGCGGGCCCTATTTAAGGACTAGCTGTGCGCGCGTGCCTAAGGAGGGGCGCAGTGCTGGTCGGGACGGCATCTCTCCGCGGGCCACGCGGAGAGGCCCAACACGGAGCATCAGGAGCTGCAGCAGAGTTGGAGGCACTAGGGGCGGCCCGAAGACGGAGCCAGCGGCCCACAACCACCAGAGATGAGAGACCAGATGCTGGATTACTTTGAAAGAGGTGAGGGGGCCAAGCCACGGGTCTGTGCTGGATATCTCTTGAAAGATTTCCCAAACATAGCCTATTTACGGATCCAAGGTCTTCAGGTAGGTACTGTGAGTCTGAGTTATCAAATTGTTCTACTAACTTTACATTTTTTCCCGAAAAAATACTGCGAACTGATTGAACTTTTAGGGAAAATGTCAACATCACTCTTTGCAAAAAGGATAGTTACTCTTTTTTAGAACTGGGACAGCCAAGTGAAACTCTTAGGCTCAAGTCCAGCAATCATTAAACCCGATATAGGAACCGTTGAGAATTAAAAACATGACAAGCAGTTACTGTCCTGATATGTGAAAGTATTCCTTTACATTGTAGTCTCATTTAAAATTTGTCTTCTGTTGCACTGGTCATTGTCTCCCTGTCTCCGTCATGGCCAACCTGGTCCATCTTTGATTATTTCAAGACTATTTTCAGGTGTTTCCTATTTGCACATTCTCTACCCCCCAAGTTTGGACACAATTGGTAGATTTTCATGAAAGTTATCATGCATCCAATTGGATGGACAGATTCAAGCAATCTTTAAGAGCCTTTCGATATAAATTGAAAAGTGCTAAAAATGGAAGAAATAGTGTCCAGAAATGGGAACATTTTTAAGTCTAGCTAGTACTGCTGTTTAATAACCATTCTTGTGGGGTACAGATGGAAACTTTCTTTGAATTGTATCATGACTGTTCATGTTTCACAATATCAGTGTAGAACTGTATACTCAAAATATTGCTCTGGTGCAGTTGGATGACATAAGTTGATAAAGACTACAACAGCTGACGCCAAATATATTTTAAAAAATATACCTTTTCTTCAAACCATAAAATAGTGATTTAACAAAAGAAATGTAATAGCCTATAATGTACACTTATAAACAACCCATAAAATTTAATGTTTAGAGTAATGGGACAGATGGAGTTTTTGAATACTTAATCAAGTACGGGTCTAGAAATAAATGGGTCATTCTTTATAAGCCTGATGTAAGGATTGAATAATGGGCCTGCAATGCATTTTTAGTGTCAAGTACAGGGAGAATCTACAATGCATGCTTCTAGATGAGAATGTAAAATGAATTAACCACCTCTGTGTTGTTTAAAATAAGATGCCAGATTTATGCTTCCATGTCTATGGGCCTGTATTCAAAAATCATTCACTTAAGTTATTCTAGTGCTTTCTCAATATGATTTGCATAAAATAGTTGTTCATAACTCTTGGTTTTATGCTTACTTCTGTATCACTTAAGTATGATCCTTGCAGTTAAAAATGAAAAATTCAGAACCAACAAAATACAAGTAAACTATGGATCGCGCACCAGTTTGGAGGGAGGGGGAGCATTATTTTCTTCATTGGTTTGCTCTGTGCACCCATATAATATTATAAGTAATTGTTGGGAGGGCCGTTTGCAAAACAATTTAGCCACATTAAAATAGACTAACATGCCTCGACTGCCCTGTCTAAAGATTGCCCTCCTCAGCCTGGCTAAAAGTACACATAGGACCAGATTTTAGTAGGTACGCATGGGCATAGATTTGTGCGTGCAACCCGGTGTGCACAAATCTACTCCCGATTTTATAACATGTGCGTGCGCCACAGTACCCCCCCCCCCCCCCTTCTAGGCCTTCCCCTTACTGCCTTGGGATTTTCTGGGTGTCGCTGATGGAAGTCTTGAAGGAGATTTTTATCGAGAATGTGGTGAGAGGGATCCCATGAACTCTCTTCTGGGCCGAAGCCCTCCCACGACAGGAGGTATTCCCAGTGGTCTCGACGGCGACGGGCATCTAAGACCTCTCTGACCTGTAAAGTGTTCTCAGGTTCCATTGAGTGTTGTGTTGGTGGAGGAGGCCTTCGGGAAGGCCAGGACAGGACCAGAGGCTTGAGTAGCGACACGTGGAACGTGTTGTGAATCCCCATGGAGGCTGGGAGTTTCAGTTGGTAGGTGACTGCTCCTATACGTTGAAGGACGGGGAATGGACCGATGAACTTAGGGGCTAGCCGTTGGGAAGGCAGCCATAGTTGGATGTGTTTAGTACTCAGCCAGACCTTTTGCCCTGGCAGGAATAGAGTTGCAGTCCGACGATGGGCATCTGTGATGTGCTTGGCCCGGTCAGCTGCTTGGTACAGCAGATCCTTCACTTGGTTCCAGAGCCGGCATATGGTTTGTGCTGTAGATTGGGCCACAGGTGAGGGTATACTGAGTGGAACTGGTAGAGGTATACGAGGTTGACGACCAAAGACTACCGCAAAGGGGGACACTTCCGTGACAGGAGTTTAGCACAGTCGTCTTGCTGGTCGTTGACATAGGATCTTAGAAAGGTCTTCAAAGACTGATTAGTCCTCTCGGCCTGGCCAGTTGCTTGCTGATGATATGCTGATGTTAAGTTTAACGAGATATTGAACTTTTTACAGACAGACTTCCAATATTTAGCAGCAAATTTAGGGCCACGATGGGAGACGATTTCTTGTGGTAGTCAATGTACATGAAATACATGGGTTAGGAAGAGTCGAGCTAACTCTGAAGCTGATTGGAGTCCAGGTAAGGGGACAAAGTGGGCCATTTTTGAGAAAATGACCCAGATCACAGTATTTCCTTTTGAAGGAGGCAGATCTACAATGAAGTCTGTGGACAGACTAGACCAGGGCTCGATGGGTGCAGGAAGTGGTTGAAGAAGCCCTCATGGGCAGCCAGTTGGAATTTGTTTGTTGTGCGCAAACCAGACAGGAGTACACGTATTCTTGAGAGTCCTTTGTCATACCAGGCCACAAATAGTGTCTTTGGAGCATCTCAAGATTTCGGGCTCGGCCGGGGTAACCGGCCAGCTTGGAGTTGTGAGCCCAACGAAGCACATGTTCGCGGAGATGGCGGGGAACCACCGTTTTCCCAGCTGGTACTGTGGTGGTGGCGGCAATGGATATGCAGGCTGGGTCAATGATGTGTCTGGGAGTCTCGGGTGTGTTTTCTGGCTCAACAGATCGGGAGAGTGCGTCAGCATGGAGATTTTTCACTGCTGGGCGATAACGGAGCTCAAAGTTGAAGTGTGCAAAAAATAAGGCCCAGCGGGCTTGTCATGGGTTAAGGAGCTGGGCCTCCCTCAGGTGCTCCAGATTTTTATGCTCGGTGAATATTGTGAATCTGTGTTGCACCCCTTCAAGCCAGGAATGCCATTCCTGGAGTGCAAGTTTCACTGCCAGGAGTTTGCGGTCTCCTATGGTATAGTTTTGTTCAGTGGAGGAGAATTTATGTGAGTAAAAGGAACATGAACTAGAGTGCCCTTGGTGGAGTATTGGCTCAAGACTGCTCCTGCTCCAATAGCGAATGCATCGACCTGCACTATGAAAGGGTAGTTGGGATCCGGGTGACGTAAGCACGAGCCGGTGCAGAAGGCCTCTTTTAAGGTATAGAATGCTGACTGATCCTTGGGACTCCACACTCGAGGATCACATCCTTTCCTGGTCATAGCAGTGAGTGAGGCGGCCAGCGTAGAGTAATTGGCGATGAAGTTCCAATAGTAATTTGTAAATCCAAGGAAGTTTTGTAGGGCTCAGGGACCCACTGGTTGAGGCCAATCTTGAATACCTTGGAGTTTGTCGGGGTCCATGGTTAAACCGCGGTTGGAGATGATATAGCCCAGAAATGGGAGACTAGGTTGCTCAAAAATACACTTCTCCAATTTAGCATAGAGATGGTGGTCTCTCAGACACTGGAGGACTATTTGAACATGGGTGCGATGAGACTTCAGATCTTTGGAGAAGATTAGTATATCGTCTAGATACACTAATACGAATGAGTACAAACGGTCCTGGAAAATTTCATTCATTAGCCGCTGGAAAACTGCAGGTGCGTTGCAAAGCCCAAAGGGCATTACTACGTACTCGTAGTGTCCATCTCTTGTGTTGAAGGTGGTTTTCCAGATATCTTCTAGTTGAATCCGTACTAAATTATATGCCCTACGTAGATCTGGTTTGGTAAAGACTTGAGCGCCTTGTAGGCGGTCGAACAGTTCACTGATAAGTGGCAGTAGATACTGGTCCTTATGGGTTACTGCATTCAAACCTCTGTAGTCTATACATGGTCTGAGACTGCCATCCTTTTTCTTTACAAAGAAGAACCCGGTGCCTGCTGGGGAAGTAAAGGGTCTTTACCCAAATTTTCCTTGATGTATGCTGACATGGCTTGGGTTTCTGGGAGTGACAGAGGATAGGTTCTGCCCTTGGGAGGCATGGTTCCAGGTAGGAGTTCTAAGGGGCAGTTGAACTTTCGGAGTGGAGGCAGGATGTCAGTATTTTGTTTGGAGAACACGTCTTTGAATACCAAGTATGGAGCAGGTAACCCCCGGGATGGTTTTAGAGCTTAGGACTGTCGTGGATGGAGACACTTGCCGTAAACAGTGGGTTTGACATCGAGGACCCCACTGGGTGAGTTGCAGGTATTGCCAGTCAAATTGGGGCACATGCAACTGGAGCCAAGGAAGTCCAAGGACCACAGGGTGTGTTGATCGTTTCAAGATCAGGAGGGAGATCTCCTTGTCATGGAGTGTCCCAACAGTGAGGCGAAAGGCCAAAGTACGATGAGTGATACAATCAGAGAGAGGTTCTCCTTGAATTGAGGCAATGTGTAATGGGACCTCCAATGGTTGGACTGGTATCTGAAGGAGTGTGACAATCTCCTTTAAAATGAAATTTCCACTTGCCTCAGTGTACACGAGGGCGGTGGTGGCGAATGAACATGACTCCCTAAGGAGGAGGCAGGCAGCAACAGTTGAGGGTCAGAAACTGCAGTGCCCAAGTTCGGGACCCCTGCCGGGCTTAAGCTTTGGTGTTTCCCGGACGCTCAGGACAAGTCTGGAGGAGATGTCCGGAACCACCGCAATACAAGCATAGACCCGATTTTCTTCATCAGAGACGTTTCTCTGGAGTCAGACGGCCACGGTTGGCAATGTTATATGCAGTTATATGCAGTTCTCACTGCATTGGCTCCTCAGGAGGTTGAGGGGCCGCTGGTAAGGCCTTCAACCAGTGACTCACCGAACGAGGCAGCCGTGGAGCAGAAGGTCGGAGAGTTCTTATCTCCTGATGTCGTTGCCAAAGATCAGGTCTTCCAGAGATACAGGGATCTTGAGGGCTGCTAGCTCACCTTTAAGGGCAGAAGACAGTTCCTTGAGGTAGAGTGCCTGCAGGCAGTCCTCTTGCCAACCCAACTCAGTTGCTAGAGTTCTGAACTCCACTGTGTATTCAGCGAGCAAGTGTGAACCTTGACAGAGGTGGAGTAGGTGGTGGCCAGCGACTGCCTGTTGACCTGGGTCCTTGAAGGTGCATCGGAAGACAGAGATGAACTGAGGAAGCTGGTGAAGAATTGCATTGGAATGCTCCCAGAGCAGGGAAGCCCATGCCAGGGCCTTCCCATCAAGGCATGAAAGGATGAAAGTGATCTTTGTTTCCTCGTCGGGAAAGAGCGAGCGTTGCAGTGAGAACCGCATATAACATTGATTTATGAAGCCTCAACAGAGGCACGGATCCTCATTAAAACTGGGAGGAGCTGGGAGGGCCAGCGGTGCCCGTGAGGGCAAGGTATGGGCAAGAGCCCCTGGGATGGCTATGGCAGATTCCTCCAATTGAGAACGCATCTTCTCTACGGAGGAGGTCAATGCTTCCATGGTCCGTTGTTGTTCTCGGACACGGGTGACCAGACCAGGGATGGCCTGCAAGGCAGGAGACTCTGCCGAGTCCATGGCCTTGGCCTGGTGCAGGATTAGTACGGCCCTCTGGTCAGACCCAGAGAGTGCCTGCCACCAGGAGGCGGAGAACACAAGGAGACAGAGGCTAGCTGGAGCTTCGCCAATAATGGTCCGGGGTTTCCGTAGGTTGAGCCCTTGGATACCCAGACTGCCTGGACTTAGGTTGGCCTCAGGTTATCTCCCGAGAGGTAGCAGAGGGGTGTGCCCACCACGAGCAAGGGTGTCCGGCTGATGCAGAGAGGATAGACGAGAACTGAACTAGAAGATCGGAGACCTCAGGGAGGTAACAGTTCAGGAAGGCCCTCCAGGTGAGACAGGCAGCATCCGTGAGTCTGGTTAGATGAAGGCCACAGATAGCTTCCAAGCAGGATGGTCTGGTAGTCACAGAAGGCCAGAAGAGAGTGTCCGAGTGAAGTGCAAGGGTCAAAGCCATTGTATCAGTCCAGAAGTGGTAAGCCAAAGCAGGGGTCAATACCAGGGTCAGGCCGAGCGTAGTCAAGGCAAGCGAAGGTCAGTTCCAGGCAGCAGACAAAGAGAGTAGTCAGGCAGGCAGTGGTCAGTTTCAGGCAGCAGACGAAGAGAGTAGTCAGGCAGGCAGAGGTCAGTTCCAGGCAGCAGACGAAGAGAGTAGTCAGGCAGGCAGAGGTCAGTACCAGAGATCAGGTCCAAGAAGGTACTGGAAGATTGGGCATCGAAATAGCAGATGAAATGTAATGTGGACAAGTGCAAGGTGATGCATATAGAGAAAACTAACCCATGCTGTAGTTACATGATGTTAGGTTCCATATTACGAGCTACTACGTCATAGTGGATAATACATTAATATCTTTGACTCAGTGTGCTACGGCAGTCAAAAAACTAAAAAGAATGTTAGGAATTATTAGGAAGGGAATGGTGAATAAAAGAGAAAATGTCATAATGCCTCTGTTTCACTCCATGGTGAGACTGCACCTTGAGTATTTTGTACATTCGGGTCACCGCATCTTGAAAAAGATAGAGTTGCACTGTAGAAGGTACAGAGAAGGGCGACCAAAATGATAAAGGTGATAGAACGGCTCCCTTATGAGGAAAGGCTAAAGAGGTTAGGGCTGTTCAGCATGGAGAAGCGAATGCTGAGGGAGGATATGATAGAAGTCTATAAAATCATGAGAGGTCTAGAACAGATAAATGTGAATTGGTTATGTACTCTTTTGAGTAATAG